>NC_133392.1:152034541-152634541 GCF_047511655.1 Castor canadensis | reverse complement strand
GCATCATTCTGCTGAAAGCAGCTCTTTGCCTACAAGTGCACGTCTGCCTGGCACCTGTTGTCAGTGTTTATGAATGAGCCTGCTCCAGGCATCCCTGAAGGTGATGTCAACCAAGCTCTGAAGCTCTGGCCATTTTTCCAACCACACGATCAGCTTTCACAATTTACAACATAACTGTCACTACCTTTAGAGCCTGGAAAAACCAACTTTCTTGATAACTCAGAAACAGGACTTAGTGTCCTGGGTACTGTCTTACCTGTGAGTACCTCACCTGCCTAGCTCTGCTCAAGCTTATAGCAGACTATTTGCTCCTAGGAACCTTTTCCTGGCCTCTGGCTGTGGTCAAACAAAAGAAAGGAAAGGCATCATCCTGACTTCCAAAATGGGACTTTTTCCTATAATCCCAGCTATGTGGAAGGCAGAGATGGGAGGTTTCAATTCAAGACCAGCCTGGGGAAAAAGTTAGCAAGACTCAATCTCAGCTAATGAGCCAGACATGGTAGCACACATCTGTAATCCCACTTACTTGGGCGGCAGAGGTAGAAGGATCATGGTGGAAGCCTGTCTGGTCAAAAGCACAAGACCCTACCTGAAAAACAAAGTAAAAGCAAAAGGACTGGGAAGGTGGCTAGAGCGGTAGAGCGCTCGCCTAGCAAGCTCAAGGTCCTGAGTTCAAACCCCAGTCACACACACATGCACACACAGTCACGCACACGCACATGCATACACAGTCATGGTCACAACTCATTAAGGTCACAACTTCTTTCCCTACTGGAGAATTCAGGTAAAAAGGATTCAGGGAGGGCCAAGTGTAG
Source organism: Castor canadensis (assembly GCF_047511655.1). Taxonomy (NCBI): domain Eukaryota; kingdom Metazoa; phylum Chordata; class Mammalia; order Rodentia; family Castoridae; genus Castor; species Castor canadensis. Next base: position 152,633,726 of record NC_133392.1, on the reverse strand, counting down.
AACTTCTAGGTTTTGGGGTTGGCGTGGTTTTCTCTCCAATGGTGTAAAAGAAGCCTGTGCTAGTCAGGTCTGTTTTTGGTCCCAGGCTGTTATGGCCCTTCCTCCTGTGGCTGACATTTCAAATAGGGACTCTTAGGGTGCTCTGGGCTTCCCAGAGTGGATCAACAGTGTTGGCTTCCAGTCCCTCAGCAGCACAGACTGGAGGTGAAGGTGTGTTACACCCAGCCGAGTTTCCACCACATCGTTCCAGAAAAAGTCAGATCGAGATGCAAAATCAAAGCACCTCGGTCTGAATATTTCCTCTGAGGAAAGGTTCTTCATTGTGTGCATATTATGGTGAAGCCACCACTGCGATCCAGGTGGCAGAAATGTCAGAAATGTATCATTTGTTCTTTAATTTCCTCACTCACTCAGCACTGGGTCATTAACTTTATCTGAGTGCTTGCATGGCCATATTTACCCTAAAGGATGTGCATGCGCCCGTTGTTTAAAAACAAACTCAGATGGGAGAAACCTGCACTCAGAATCTACTCAGTTCAGACAGGAACCCTTGCAAAGCTCTGCCTGGGATTTGTGCAGTGGTAAGGGGAAGTGAATTATTTAGAAGGCAACATAGAAAGAGAATGGGGGGGGTAACAGAATGGACTGACCTTGTCTCTCCCAAGGTCATTATGGGTTCTGAACTAGGAATTGCTCTTAAAGATAGCATTGTTTACCAAAGACTCAGAATATCTCCCAGGGAAGCAAAGTTGAGCAAGGGCCCAAAGGGAATAAATATGCACACAGCCCTCACACCAGATAGACAGGAGTCTGGAATTTTCGTGCAGAGGTAGGAGGATTTGAGACTGTGCTTTCCTGTACTGATTCAGCTAAAACATGCAAATCTCCAAGAAACAACACACTGATACAAGTGAAGTGTGTTTTCATGATGGTGTGTGGTCAAAGTCACGTCAATGTCATAGTTAAAGAAATTAGACCAGAAACAGTCGCCCTATTACCACGTGGCAAGGTTATAACCAAAGCACGAATCTTTGTGTTTGGGGTGCATTCCCGACCTCCCACACATGCATGAAGAGCCTTATTGCCCCATTCCAGCCCACACCATCAGGTGTGTTTACAAAGATCACAAAGACAGACAAGTGTACTACGGAAAGAAACAGCCAAGCAAAGTACCAGGTGGAAAGCTCAGATGCTTCTGCAGAAAGCTCACATCCTCTCCCAGGACACAGGAATGGCTAAGCCATTAGAGACAGAGAGGACTGGGGGGGGGTGCTTGATGGGGGACCCATCCATCTTGTGGGGAGCCTTGGTGATAGACAGATTTGATGGAAGGAAAGGTCCTGATGCTGCATGGAAGCCCATGGGGACTGTGCAGCTGTTGCTCAGTGAGTGTGACCTAATGCTGGCTTCTCAGCTCTTGGCATTCAGGGCTCTTGGCCGAGGCTCAGTTTCCCTTTCTCCACCCCCCAGGACCCTTCTGCCATGGAAGGCCAAGAGACAGCCTGGGAGATGTATCTTTCCACCACTTTGAGAGTTTGTTGAGAAAGAGTTTATTTAGGTCCATAGTTCTAGATGTTTCAGTCCATGATTGATCAGTCCACAAAGTGGCAACACATCATGGTAGCAATGCATGGCAGAGCAAAAGTGCTCACACCATGGACAGGGAGCAAAAGAGGAAGAGGAAGGGGCTGGGTTGCCACAATCCCTTTCAGGAGCACACACCCAATGACCTAAGGACCTCCTACTAAGCCCCACTTCCCAAGCACTCCCCTATTCCCAATGGTGCCATTCTTGGCACCAAGCCTTTAATACATGAGCATTTAGGGAAACATTCAAGATCCAAATGATTGCACAGGGGGAGGGAGGACTTGGCCATTGTGTACAGTGCATGTTGGGAAAATCCTTGTCCTTGACCAAGGTGGATGTGACAAGACTATTGCTCCCTTTGAATGTGGCCCCGTTGCCTCTTTTCTGTGTATGTCCTCCTCATTCTGGGGCTAAGAACCCCAGGACTGCCAGGGGTCTTGGTCTGAATGTTCCTTTGGCAGTCATGAACATCACTCACACCTTCTCTGAGACCTCAGGGACAGCCTTCCACCAGGGCAGGGCAATCAGCTCAGCATTAGGGAAAAAAGCCCAAGCCTCCATGTGGTAGCTCCCAAGCTTCAGAGGCATGAGCGTCACCTGGAAGCTTCCGAAAGCACAGGTGGCCAGGCCCCCTCTGTGCTCACATCCAGGGGCTGTGGAGCAAGACTGCTTCTCCAACAATGCCAGTATGGCTTCTTGGAGGACCCCACTTGGGAGCAATCACTCTGTGGTGCCTCTCATAGCAGACAAATAAAACCTTCCCTCATCTCCAAGGACTTCCCGGGAATGCTGAGACAGTAACTACATCCTTAATCCCATCTTGCAAAAGTGTCTGTTTTCAGAACCCTGGGGAAACCCAGCCCCAGCAGCTGAGAGAAGAGTGAGAAATTAAGTGGGGTGTGGGGGAGGCCTGGGGAGTATTTGGCAGGAAACTTCCAAGGGCGAAATTGGAGAAGGGGGTCTTCCCCTCCCCATTCTAGCATCCCCATCCCTGAGAGGGGCCATGCGTTTGAAGGAACTTCTTTTTGGTGTGTGGCCTGCAGATGCTGGAGAGGATGTCCTGTGAAGCCCAGGACAAGGAAACGAGAAAGCGCCTCTCTGGCCCTGTTAGTCTCATCTGCATCAATAAATATTTATTGGCTTCCTGAAATGTTTGGGGTGCTAGGAAGCAGAACCAAACATCCAAGAGACACAGATCCTGCCCTCCAAAGAGACCACGTTCTACAGAGAGACCCCAGAGACAGGAGGCAGGGTGGAGTGTGCTCCCCTCCCCAGGCAGGACATGGGGAGCGAGCAGTTCCCCATGTCAGCCGGCCTGAACTGCACATGTAAATGAATGCTTTTGTAAACCAAGCTAGATTCTAAATGCATGAGAGGAGCCAACTGTGTAAAGGAAACTGGCAGAGAATCCCTCTGACAAAAAATAAAAAAGAAGAATCACTTAGTAACAAAAATAATCGCTGTCTCATTTTTTGAGCTTTGTTAGTGTTGATTTTTCATTTTGGTAGCTCTAAGTGGCCTGAAAATGCAAGTAAGAGGAATTTTTCTGCATTCTTACTTTGGGAAAAGCCAATGACAACTTTGTCTCAGAGATGGTAAGATGTTTATTGTGTATTTTATTAGGTCAGCTCAGGCTGTCACAATAATTATGCTTGTAATGTTGTTGAATAATGAGTGATGTACCCTCCACCCGGTCAATAAAAGAAATGATGGCTTGTGCTAAGTATATTTTGTTGATTGAGATTTGGTAAATGTGATCTCTCTCAGACAGGGTTCTCAGTCTCTCCATGACTGACTTTTGGGGCCACATAGCCTCTGATGCAGGGGCCATCCTGTGCATTGTAGGGTTTTTGGCAGTATCACTTGCCTCTACTGGTTGGGTGCTGGTAACACCTCCCCACTGTAACAACTGAAAGTGTCTCCACAATTACTGTGTCCCCTAGGGAAAGAAGGCAACAAAATGTCTTCCAGCCTAGGACCATTGTTCTAAGGTCACCTGAACTTCACGTGGTCAACCCCAGCTCTTCTCTGGCAGGTCCTTGGGTTTTGAGTTTCAAGCATTAAGTTCCCTCAAAGCAAGGCTGCGGCACAAACAATAGAGGAACTCCACTGAATCATTCATTTATTCAATCACAAAATATGTGGTAAGCATGGACCTTGGGCCAGGCACTGGGCGTGAGTAAGATGAGCAGGGTCCCTGACACCACAAGATGGCAGTCTAGATGGAGGGTCATTTGTTCCATAGGCAAATACATTAAGAATGAATTATGAAACACAAGATCACAAACAGAGGGGTGGATTTCCTGGCTAATACAGAAGCAGCCTACGAGGAAGAGTAATCCAAGAAGACCACCCTGAGGAGGCAGTGCATGTACAAGGTCCGCAGGATGAGCAGAAGGCATCCTGTGAAGAGCTAAAGGACCTGCAGCTCCTGCCAAAGAAAGAAGGACTTGGCCACCCAAAGTCAGAGCAGTAGCTGAGGACTGTGGAGAGAGGGGGCTCTCTGGGAACGAGATACAGCATGATTCTGTGGACCAATCAGGGTTCTCCAGAGAAATAGAACCAATAGGAGATTAGATAGAGGGGTGGATGGATGGATAGATAGAAAGAAAGAAGATAAAAAGGACATAGATAGATAGAGAGAGAGAGAGATGATCAATAGATAAATTACCTCACAAAATGACGGAGACTGAGAAATCCCAGTCTACAATCTGGGGACCCAAGACAGCTGGTGGTATAAACTCCATTCTGAGTCTGAAGGCCTGAGAACCAGGAAAGCCGATGGTGTAAGTCCCTGACAAGGACAGGAGAAGATTGATGTTGAGGAGAGTTCAATCTCTGTCCCCCATTTTGCCCTATTCAGGCCCTCATTGGATTGTATGAGGGCCACCACACCAGACAGGACCAATTTCTTTACCAAGTCCACAGACTCAAATGCTTCACCTCATCCAGAACCCCCCAGACACAGTTAGAAATGTTTTGCCACATGTCTGGGCAGCCCATATCCCTGGCAAGTTGACATAGGAAACTAACAGTGATGGCCATGCCGAAGTTTCCCTTCTTTCTCTAGGGTAAGGGGTACATCCCCAAGGTCCTGGAGCCCTGACAGGTAGGCAGGTTCCCTCTCTGATCACAAGGCAGTGTGTCCAGCAACAAGGTGGCTGCAGACTTCATAGGGAATTGCGGGTTATTTCAAAGGAGAAAGTTGTGCCTTTTCACTAAATGAGGTGAAGCACAATAGAGGTTTGGTTGTCCAGGTTATTCCTTAAATGGATCGTGTATAGAAGTAGAAAAATAAAAATCCCTCTCAGTTTTGCAAAAACAGCCAGGTTGTTTTGTAAACTGGCATAAGCCAATTTGAGCACGCACACCTATTATATTCTTTTTGGTACCTATTGACAGCCACCAGTAGTTGGAGAGGGCTAAGAACTTGTTACTCTCCTGCACCCTTGCTACCAGGTTAAAATGAAAGCATCTCAGACCAAATCTTGGGCCTCCTACAGACATTGATGAGCAAGCTGACACCCAACAATAAATTGTGTTGTATAAACTCCACAAAACCCCAGCTGCCTCTCCTTAGGGGGCTCTGACCACGCCCACATGGACCTCAACCCAGGCAAACAGCATAGGAGAGGCAGCGCAGAGATCCTCCAAGCCATTGGCTGGACACAGCACCATTTGGGGACTGAAGTCTCAAGTGCCATCCCTGAGAGAGAAGGAAAAATGTTAGCAAGCTTTTCATATCCCCTCAGGTAAGGTTAGGGGTGGTGGGGGCTGCAGGAAAATTTTCAGCCAAGGCATTTATCTCCATCTGTAAGTACACTCTTCCTTTATGCATTATGCTAAATAATGAGCCTTATTTCCATCAATGAAAACCCATTTGGAACATTCTTTGAGATCATTAGCAAATTCTCTGGTGTTGATCAGAGCTCAGAGGAAAAGCAAGATGAAGGCGCCCTGGAGGGAGGTGCCTCAGAAGTGCGGTCTTTCTGCTTCCATGCTGGAGTCCACATGCTGCAGAGTTCTGCTCAGGCCCACTGGCTGCCCCTGGAGCATAGCTTACACCAGCCAGCATTGCATAATGTCCGCTCTCTATGCACAGGACTTAAAAGTAAATTGCATGTATTAAAACAGGCAGGCTCAGGCTGACTCTGTTCTGGGAACGGGTGTGTGAAAAACAGAGCCGTCAATGCAGTGAGCTGATTAACCATGAGCGATCCCACATGTCAAATCTGGATTACCAATTTTCAAAGAACTAAAATCCTGTCCTCTCTACTTTAGCCAAGCTCTAGAGCACGTCCGACTTCTTTGGGCAGAGGTCACAACAGACTTTCCGCCTGGCTTGGGAATCTCTGTTGCAGCCCTGGGTTAGCAACTTCCAGACTTTTCCAAAAAGGCAACCCCTAATTTCAATGAACTCACTAGAAGGCAGTGTCTGATAACTGAGAAAAGAAATAATAATGAAAAAGTTGCCATGAATTCAGCCATGCTCTTCATTTGTCTCTTGTTCAACCTACAAGCTCTTGAACAAGAGAACAGTAGGTTACATTCAAAAGTAAGGAGAGAAGGGGAGACAGGGGAGAGCATGTGCTGAGGAGTGCCTGAGGCCCTGAATTCAATTTGCAGCACTGAAAAAAGGGTGACATCACAGACAGCCAGTCCCTCAGGAAAACCTGGACGTGTGGAGACCTATGCTCCATCTCTCACACAAGCAGCCTCTCCCCCAGCGCTGAGTAGATGGTTTCTTCCATCAAACCCTAGAAAACAGAGGTCTTGTACATAGGGCCATATTACATGTGAACTGTGTATCTTAAATGCTGGGATCACTTCCTGTGGCAGGGTCCCAAGATCTGAGACCTACTAGGACCAAACTCATCTGCACTGCCCAGCTCAAACTCACACTAAGGCATAAGGTGTCTTGTGCACCGATGTGTGGAGGTGAATGTGGGTATGATGAACTCAACACAAGGTAGTCCTTGGAAAGGACTCTGGCCAGGTGCCGCTCTAGGGCATTTATTTAATATACAGATAAGGTCAATGCAAACAACAGCTGGAAAAGAGGAGTGGCCAGGGACCAGTGCCTGAGCACAGTGAGTGGTCCTCAGTGGTCCTTGTGGAAGGTTCACCATATTGGCAATCATCAAAGGTGTGTAAGCACCTGAGTGTGCACTGCCCTGTGTATATACTATGCCTAGAAGGAAAACAATTCTCTAATCAGAAACAAAACCAGAAGCAATGTGAGACACCCAGCACTGCATCCTAGCTACAAAACCTTGGCGACTAACTGACCACTCCGAGCTATGTACTGTTGATGCAGTGGTCTGCTCTCAGGTGGGCTAGAGTCGTTGCTGGGAACTTTGTCTCATGCAATGAAAGCATGAAAGTCATGGACAACAGGGTGAGCCAAAGAGCAGAGTTTTATTTAAGCAGAGAGGAAAAGGAAAGAAGAGGTGCCCATATAGGAGGGTCTCAAGGAAGGCTGAGCCTTGAGGCTCTTTGTCTAGTGGTTTTTGTAAGGATTTTATTTCCTGGTTGAAAGTAAGTTGGATGTGTCTCTGCACTATTGGTCTATGTAGGGGATGTATGTCACCACCAGCCACTGTATTCCACGGGGACACTGTGTATGCTCCTCTTCCCAATGGCCCCGAGGTCCTGTGGACCAGCCGGGCATCCTATCTGGGCATAGCTCATGTACCATTCATATGTCTGAGTAGTTTCAAGGCCTGGGTGAGTGGTTTAAAAATTCCCCAGACTCCCCACACCTGTTGATCTCTTCTCTGTGTCCTTGGTAACTTTCCAGCGATTTCTGTCTGACCATTTTTTACCTCTAACGTTCTGCAGCATGACGGTTAAATGAGATCGCCCAGATGAAATACATAACTGCTCAATAAATAAGTGGACTTACGAATCATTCAATTCTGCCTGTAACACAACTGCTGAAAAGCAGCCACAACCAACCAAAGATCCTTATGCTAAACGAAAATTTTGCCACCACTCTTCCATGGTGTGGGATTAGTTCAATGGGATTGAGTATGGGATTTGCTCAATGTCAGGGTGTTCCTGAGACATTCATGTAGTGTTTCATGTTAGAAAAGAAACATTGAGGAAGAGTAGCAACTTGGCCTTTCCCCCTTGCGTGTTATTTGTAAGTGAAAGTGAGTAGGAACTACAGCATTTTGTTGAAGTGTTCAAGTGGAAGACGTTCTAAGTTGTCTGGCTGTTTGATGCGACGCAGACGTTCTGCAGTAGCACGGGGCAGGAGTCAATTTGCCATAAAGGTCTTTTTAACAAGCAATTGGCTTCTGATCCGTCGGTTGAACATTAAACGTCACCTGTTCTGGAGGTGTTCAATGTGAGGTGCCTTGCAGGAATGGAGAGGCAGATCCAGGGGCCACAGCAGCAGTGGAAATCCAGCTAATTTGAGAACAGTGATGGGTTCCCGTCCCCTTTAGTTCAGAGATAATGCTCTCCATGGCAACACGGACAGTCAGCAAAGGTAGGCTAGCAATTCCACCACGCAGAGAAAGCAGCCGCTACCCCCCTTGATCGTCAACACCCCAGCTCCACAGCCTGCTTTGCTCTCCAGCAGAGGGTTGAGCGGTCTGTGCAGCTGACATGCTGGTGAGTTTGCTGGTGAATCAGCAAACTGGAACGCTTTCCTTCCTTGGCCATAGAACCAAGATTTTCAACGTTTGATGTTGGTATAGAGCTTTTCAAGTTGGGAGAGCCAGCTGCTGACCACTCCCAAAGGTCAGCTCCCAGGCCTGTAGCGGCGTTTTGCCTGCTTGTTCAAGTCACCATTTCTCATCCTCAGGGCTATTGATATTTGGTGATGGGTCTTTCTTAGTGGTGCCAGGCTGTCTTGTGTGTTGTAGGATTTTCAGCCACATCCCTGGTCTCGGCCCTTTTTGTTGTTGTTGTTTGGCCATACTGGGATTTGAACTCAGAGCTTCACATTTGCTGTACAGGCACCCAAACTATGCCTGCAGCCTGTTCTGCTCTGTTTATTTTGGAGGTAGAGCCTCACTTTTTGCCCAAGCCGGCCTGGACCACAATCCTCCTATTTTAATACTTCCTGCCATTGATGGGGTTACAGAGGTGCACCACCATGCTAAGCTTTTATCTGTTGAGGTTGGGATGGGGTTCTCATGAGCTTTTTATTGCCCAGGCTGACTTGAAACTACAATCCTCCAGATCCCAGCCTCCTGTGTTGTTTGGGACAGCAGGCATGCCACTGCACCCAGCTATTGGTTGAGATTGGGTCTCACAAACTTTTTGCTCAGGCTGGCCTCAAACTTTGATCCTCCCAATCTCAGCCTCCCAAGTAATTAGGATTACAGGTGTGAGTCATGAGTGCCCAGCTCTCTCTACATTCTTGATGCCAGCAGTATGCCCACTCCACAAGTGGGACAACTTAGAATGTCTCCAGATGCTATTAAATGTCCCCTGCAGGGCAAATCACCCTTGGTTGAGAATAGTTGGTTTAAGTGAGGAACCTAAGAGGCCACATTTCAGGGCATGGCGGAGGAGTTTTCAAGGCACCTCTGTGGTATGCCAGCCACTGCTCTCACCACTGACAATTCCCAATGGACCAGGTCCTGCTTAGTGGACCTGACATTCTCAGAGGGAGGATGACATAAGATCTAAGCACACTAATGAGCAAGACAGTTATAGAGTTTGCTTTCATTAAGAACAGATCAATTTTATGATGCATAATTGTCAGTGATGAAAATAAAGTTCAATTACTTAATTTTCACTATCAAAGTTAATTTGAAACCACCTAAAATAAAACAAAATCTACTATGTGCAAATAAAAATAGTTGATAGCAAATTCTGATCTAGATTAGTCATGTATTGCGACCTATTGTGTGCAAGGCATGAATCTAACATGACAAGCAAGGAGTCCAACAGGCAAAAATCCCTGCCTATCCAGGCTTATAGTCCAGTGGGAATAAGAAAACAAAGGAAATAAGTAAAATGTGGAGTATGATCTACCATGTGGATGTCTAAGGAAAAAACTACTTCTTCAGGAGAAGGGTTCATAAAAGTTGGAAGGAGCTGAAATGCTGCGTGGAGCGGGGGAGCTAAGGACCCTCACCAACAGATGCCACTTGAGTGAATGTCTGTGGAGGTGAGGGAGTAAGCCATGAAGGTGTCTGGGGGAGAGCATCCCATGAGGATGGAGGAGCCCAAGCAAAGATCCAGGAGAGGACCATGCTTCATGCTGCTGGACTCAGCAGTGTGGTCGGAGGCAAATTCAGACAGGTGATGTGTTGGCCATGTGTGCTGTTAGCACAGAATACCCGAGACTGGGGAATTTATGATGAACAAAAATCTGTCAGCTCACTGGGAAGTGCTAGGTCAAGGCTCAGGCATTGACCCATCATGACCTGGCAGAACCATAAAATGGTAGAAGGTGGAAGGGCAAAGAAGCCAAAGGGGTGGCATTTATCCTTGTGTACCAAGATTAATCCCACCCATGAGGGGAGCGCTCATGGCCCTGTCACCTCCCAAATGTCCCGTCTCCTGCCACAATGGCAACTGGATTTTAACATGACTTTTGGACACACACTCAAGACATGGCAAGTGGCAAAGGACCAGGTCGCTGTCAAGATGTCAGCCTTGACTCTGAGTGAAATGGGAGCCTGTGGAGATCTGACGTGGGTGCTAACAAGGCCACTCTGGTGGGTGTGGGGAGCCATGGTGGTGGTGGTGAGGACGGGCTGGGCCACATTCCTGGCTCTTCCCCTTCCCCCCACTGCCCCTCAGTCCCTTTTGATGGACCCCTCTCAGGATCTGACTGCAAAGCGTGGGATTCCCAGGCTCCTCACCTTTGCTCATGGTACCCACTCCATGGCAACCTCATCTCACCTTTACATCTTCAGTGGTGTCACATAGCCACCTGCTCCCCTCACCTCATGGATATCTCACTTTGACTCACTCAAGATGACCTATTCCTGTGACCTCCCTCCTCAGCCTGCTTCCTCATCTCAGACAACAGACACTTCATCTGGGAGCCTTTCCTCTCTCTCTCTCTCTCTCTCTCTCTCTCTCTCTCTCTCTCTCTCTCTCTCTCTTTCTCTCCTCTCTCTTCTCTCTCTCTCTCTCTCTCTTTCCCATCTCTGCCTCATCAGTGACTCCCATGGCATCACCTTCGGAATATAACCAGAAAAGCAATTAGGAAGGGAGAGTCTGGAAACCCCTCCCCCTCCCTTGCCAGCTGCTACAAAGCACCTGATCACCTAAGATCAGCTTAGCATCTGATCTTAGTATCTACGTGGAGGCCCACCCAGAGGTCCTGGCTGCTCAGTGGGATTTGTGCATTTGTCATTCTCCCTGCACTGGGACCTGGGTGTTCCTTGGAGCTCCTGGTCCTCTTGCATCACTCAGTTTCAACTCTGGACATTCACTGGTTGACAGAGGAAGACAGGGCTTCTTGGAGTGTTCCCTGAATCAAAGCATTAAGAGTAGCTGTGGACTTGGACTTCCTAGAGCCAGAGGCATGTCTTTGGGAGCTGCCACCAATTCTAGCATTGTGCTATGGCTTGAATGTGGCCATCCAAAATCCAGGTGTTGCCACAAGGGTGGGGACTTTATGAGGTGGTAAGGCCATAGGAGATGCTCCCTGTGTATGGGGTCAAGGCCCTTATGGAAGGTACTTTCTGAAGATTTGGCATTCTGTCCTTCCACCTTCCACCATGTCAGGACATAGCCTTCCTGCTCTCCGGAGAATGCAGTATTCAAGGCTCCACCTTGGAAGCAGAGCATGGCTCCTCACCAGACGATCACAACCTTGATCTCGAACTTTCCAGAAATGTGAGAAATAGATTCCTGTTCTTTATAAATCACCTAATCTGTGGTGATCTGGTGAAGCAGCATGAATGAATGAGACAGGTTCCTTCAAAGTCATCATAGCCATGATGAGTGCAGCCACGGTGTACACATTGGCGGCCATCTTTGCTTGCCCTGCCTTAAACACAGTTCTGCCTCTTTATCTCCTGAGCCAAAGTCTTCAGAGGCAGCCCTGTAGAGACAGCAAGAGAATCGCAGAGAAGAGAAAATATCTTTGCCAGATATTTTGGAGGGAGGAGGTGATAGTAGACAGGGCGGAGATGTGTGTATATAGCATCTCCAGGGAAGGCTGTCCTCTCACTCAAGTCTGGGTGGTGGCTCTGCTGTAGGGAGTAGCTGAGTGGTACCTGACTTTGACCATTGGGCTTTCACTGCTCATGCAGCTGGATCCAGTTCACATTCAGTTGGTCAGTCTTCAGAGATGCAGTGAAGGACAGCTTCCTTCCAGCCTTACCCAGGGTGCTGGAGTCACAGCACTTATGGAGCCTCCTTCTGGCCTGGGCTGACATTTGGGGTCCCAGACTTCTTTGCTATGGGAACTCTTCTGTGCATCATAGGATGGTCAATACTGGTCTCTACCCATCCGAAGCCAGTAGTGTATACCAGATGTGGCATTTTTAAAAAGTCCCCAGATATTGCTAAATGACCCCCAGGGCCCAAAGTTGACCTGGGTGAGAATTGCTGGTCTAACACAGTTGCATCAGAGCCCTCCTTTGGGGTTCCCGCAGTGATTGCAATGAGGGTGGCGTCTCTGCTCCATGCACAGAGTGTATAGATTGTCTGGCTGGGGGTCTTCTGGTGGGAGGGGAGGGTGTCAGTCATCCTGGCCTTCTCTGCTCTGTGGGTTTCTTCTCACATGTGCAGTGATTGATACACATTATGACCAAGTGAGAAGAAGAGAACATTCAGACTGCTTTCTGCTGGCTCCTTCGTGCAAAGTCCAGCATGGTTTTGTTTGGAAGATTTTATCACACTTCTTGGAGTTCTTCTCCTACAGGCATCCGTCGTCACCAAACCAAATGGTCAAAGTTCACACTCAGGCCACAGGGCTTGTCAGAGCCCCAAGCAGGCTTTTTCTCAAACTTCTTTTGCCCAAGGAACACTTTTGTATGCTGCCTCTTCTTGGTCTGTGTCACAAGGTTGAGAACCCCTAGGTGATATCTGTAAAGTGCAAAGAGATGCTCCCCAAATGGTGGCAGTGGCTGTGTGATTGTCACCAAAACAATGATTGCTATGCAACCAAGAACTGTGTATGAATAATGATGTTTAGGTCATGAACTCTCACAGATGTTCAGTTATTATGGCAGTCGTGTGGCACTGAGGAGCCTCCCTGTGCCTTTAGGGCTGTGAAAACCAGCAGCCTCCAATATGCAGGAAACACAGGCTTTGTAGAATAATAGTTCATAAGAAAATGCATCTTGCAAAGACTTTACCTAGTTGCCTGTTCACAGGACACATTTGCAGGAGTGACACATTCTGTCCTCCCCGATCTCTGATGATTGAGGCTGTGCTCCCTGAGTTTTGGCATGATAGGTGTTTTCTCCGAAGGCCCCCAGAATTCCACATGAAGCAGGGGGAGCTGCTGCTTGTAACAGTCATGGAAGTTTGTACCTGAAACTCCCTGGACAGAGGAAAGATGAAGAAAAAAGTAAAAAGCAGTTGGGAAGTATTTAAGCTAATTTGAATGGTACCAGGAGAATTAATGGTTTGCTGTAAGGATTTGATGATCAAACCAGGCAGCCTTGACTGGCATTTATCTTACACTGCAGCTGCTTTGGCTTTTTGATGTCCCTCTGCCCCCAGACAAGCAGAATGGGAGAAACATATGTTTCTTAAGGTGAAGACCTCCCCATACACAGACCACAGGATAGGGATGAGGTTGGTGAACACATCAAGGCAAAGATGCAGATTTCCTGTTCACTTTATTACACTCACTGGAAGCGAGAGACCAAAGGGCAGTAAGAATGGTACATGCAGGGTCAGGCGTGGTGGTATACACCTGTAATCCCAGTTACTCAGGAGGGGGAGGTAGGAGAATCACAATCCAAGGTTGGCAAAGGTGTGAGTCCTGGATGGGAACATGGCTCAAGTGGTAGAGCATCTGCCTAACAAGTGCAAGACCCTGAGTTCTAATTCCAGAACTGCCAGAAAAAAATGCATGAAACCCTAACTGAAAAACAAACTAAAAAGCAAAAGAACTAGCAGCATGGCTCAAGTTATACAGCCCTTGCCTAGCAAGCATGAGGCCCTAAATTCAAAATATATATGTCACTCTTATATCCAGGGAGGGGTATGACTATGGCCTGAGACCCTGGTACCCAATTCCATCCCTGCCATTTCAGCAGTTAAATTGATTTCAAATATTTTCCTGGTCAAACTATTTCAAGATTCCCAATAAATAAACAAGGATGGAATCAAGAAAATAACAGAAGAGCTTGTTGTAATACAAGCCAACGTTACATAATAAAGAGAGCTGAGAGTGTTTGATACTTTTGCTATTTTACAATCTGGAGGTTCATATGCTTTATTACATGTGCGCCTCATAGCTCCCACCCTGGAGAAAGGGTGGAAGGTAGCTCCATCTAAACCCAGAGGTAAAGTAGCTTGTCTGTGATCTCAGCACTTTTTACCGCTAAGTGATCTATCTTCCTTTCTCCCCACTGCAAAGCAGACAGGCCCCTGGCATTAGGCACTTTGCATATGTTATTTTGTGGAACGCTCCCTAGTCCTCTGTTGAGGTTAGCCAGAGCGCTCATCCTTCAAGATAGGCCAGTAGCAAGGAAAGCGCCCAAGGTCGCCCACTGGTGAGAGACCAGAACGGGAACATGACTCCGGTCTGTGGACTCAGGAACCTTTGCTCAGTCCAGTCCACTTTGCACTTTGGTGATGGGTTTGGTTCTAAGCTGTGAGCTCTTGGAGGGCCAAACCTGCCTAAGTCACCTGTTTCCCAGTCCCTGCCCCAGGCCCTGGCGAGGGCTGAGCAATAAAGGAAGAGAAGGAGGAAAGGGAGAGATGGAAAAGGGGAGGCCAGGAGAGAAGGGGAGTTGGAGACCCAAAGAGGGATGGAGAGGAACAAAAGGAAAGGAAGAAGGGAGGTAGGAAGAGAGGCAGTACAGGATGTTAGTCTGTTTAATGTTTCTGATTGATTCCTCAAATGAAATGGGAGCAAGTCTGATGTTACCATCATGGTTATTTTATGGACATATTAGCTGCCCCAGGAGCCCTCTGCCACCACCACTTTTTAAAAAACTTCTTGGGACAGTGAGGACCCTGGCAGAAACAGATGGTGCAGTTGAATGGGATCACGGAGAGGCGTTTTCTTACAGTCTACTTCTAAAGATGTGAGGAGAGGTTTCAGGGAGACAAGGTTTGAGGGAGACCAGCGAGAGCAGGCCTGGCGCTCTGTGCCCAGTGGGCTCTTCTCCCTCTAGGCTGAAAGAGGGCTGGCGCGTGGCTCCTGGAATCAGAGGAGCTTCTGTGGCTGCTGCTGCTCAGTTATTGCCAAAGGCAGCCGGGTACCCCAACCTCTCCTCTCATCTGTCAGTCCCCTGCTAGGGCCCCAAAGTGAAACCCAACAGGAAGTTGGAAGGCAAGAGCATTCTTGATCCAGAAATGTCAACTTCCCGGGGAAAGATGGAGCGTGGACTTGTAGGGACCACCAGAATATCCCCAGAATTAAGAGGGATGCTCAAGCTATTTAACACCTGAACAGCAGGGGGCACCAAACAAAGTGAGCGCTGACCAGAGTGACGCCAGCCATTAAAACCCCCAATGTACCTTTATAAGACTCAAGTCTTACACCCATCCACACCAGATGTGGACCTCTGGAAAAAAGAGCTCCATGACTCCAGGCGATTCGTTCAACTTCCCACCAGCTGTGGCTCAAATAGCCAAAGTCAAGTCCCTGCCGGCCACAGTCCATGCCCTTGTGGCTTAGGCATAGGGTTTCAAAAAAAACCCCAAACAAACAAAAAAAGGATGCTGAGACACCTTTTGCTCAATGTCTAACACCTTTTCTAACTGGTGAAAGTTCCAGAGTGTTGGCAAGGCCCAACCGTCAGACTCATTCCTCTAGTACGAGAGAATTTTCCAAACTATTTTGACAGATGAAATTGCAAATAATTAGCTTGATTCTGCCAACTTGAAATTACCAGGGATGATGTCTGCTGCTGTGTACTTGAGTTTCTGAAAGATAATCTAAAATTGAGAAGCAGGCCAGTGTTATCCTCGTCTTACCCTTCCACCACGCTGTTACAAGTGCAGGAGAAAACTTTGGGTTAGTCCCAAACATCTATGATAAATGCCAGGGAGTGTGCCAGTAGTAAAGTTACAAAGCACGGATCTGTTTATAACAGCAAGATTGAAAAGGTGCTCTCAGCTAAATGTCTTTTCACTAACATCAGCCATTTTTGCAGACAGATTCTATTTTCTCTGCTCTGTAAGTTCTTTTTGACTTAGAACAAGATTGGCACCTGAAAAATAAAGTACAGTGTGTAGAAAGTTTGTGTCTCCATGTCTATTCCTGTGCACTCCTCCTTCAAGGAGGGCTTTAAAAGTTTACTGCCCTTTATCCAAAGCCTACAGTCATTGTATCTTTTAAGACAGCTTTGATTAGCCTGGTGTCAGGAGCTCACCCCTGTAATCCCAGCTATTTGAGAGGCTGAGATCTGGAGGATGGTGGTTAAAGGCCAGCCTGGGAAAATAGTTCTTGAGACCCCATCTCCAAAAATAATCAGAGCAAAAATAGACTGGAGATGTGGCTCAAGCAGTAGAGCACCTGCTTTGTGAGTGTGAAGCCCTGAATTCAAACCCCAGTCCCACCAAAAAGAAATACGACAAAGAAAAGACTGCTGTGATTTATAGCAGTAATGGCCTCACTTCCCTCTTCCCTGTGCCTGCTCCTTTATCATGTGATTTTAGAGTTCCTCCCATAAAGGAGGTGGTGGTGTTACTCGCCTCCCACCCCTCCATGTATATCTTTGCCAGAACCGGCTGCTATAACAAAATACCACAGGGGGGGGGGGTTTAAAAGACAGACATTTATTTCTCACTATTCTGGAGGCAGTCTCTCTGGTTGGAGTCTGGTGAGCGCCTCTTCCTGTGTTGCAGATGGCCTCCTTCTCTCTGTGTCTGCGCATGGTGGAGCGACAGCTCATATTGGTCTCTTCCTCTTCTCTTAATGACACCTATCGAGTCAGGTGGGGCGCACATCACGACCTCCTCTAATCCTGATTCCCACCTCAGGACCCTTTCTTCAAACACCATCACACTGAGTATCCAGGTTCAACATATGAACCTGGGGTGAGGCTCACATTCAGTCCCTAACACCATGTGACCCACCTGGACCAAGAGAATAAGGAAGAAGCATGGTCACCAGTTCTGGGTGGGGCTTCAAAAGTCCTTGCATGACTGCTCCTCTTGCTCCCTGTGTTGCAGGAGGAGGACTGGGGATGTAAGGAGCTGCACTGCCCCAGCTGAAGTGGCTGAGCCCTTTCAGGCCTGGGACAAGCTCCCAGTTGGCCCACAGATGCACGAACAAGACTCACCAAGATCCTTCAAGCCCAGCCTGCAGCAGCTACCCCAAGCCTCCCTATAACTGCATGCACTGTGTTATTGCACAGCGTTGTGAGTTCATGCTGCTGAGTTTGGGGAAGGTTGCAAGGCGGCCATAGCTCGCCCACACAGTACGACTGCTGGAGTCATTACAATTTATACTTTTTCCCTATAAAGGAAGTTAGATATAGTGCTTAAAAGCATGAGGTACATCTAGTCTTCTCAAATTTGAATCCTGCCTCTGCTACATACAACATATGGGATTCAGGGCAAGGCGACTCACTTTCCTGACCTGTGAAATGGGTACAATGTGTTATCATGGAGAGTGTTTCTGCGTGTCAAGTGGGTCGGTGCCTATAAAGCACTTGCAGCTCTGCTGGTACAGAGCAGATTTGCTGCCACCTCTTTTAAAGAGCTTAGGGTGAGAGCACTTGGAGATGGGACTGTGGAGAGCTAGGTTGCCTTGGCACCACTGGTGAGACTTCAAGCTCACATCTTAGCATGGGATGAGCTCACTTCTCCCATGATAGGAAATGTCATCAGGACGCTTTTGAATTCTCCAAGATGACCATTTTTCTGTCTTCTGAGACATGGGCAGCCATGGATGAAGGACAATTTTCCTTTCCCCACATAGAAGAGATGTGACAGCCATGAAGCCAAGTCAGAGTGGCTCTAGACAATGTAGACCAGCCTTCAGAAGGTCACAGGCACTTGGATGTCACCTCCTTAAGCTGGACACTTGGTGTTCTTACTCTTCGGCTTCCAGAGGGTTCACCTGCCTAGAAGTTTTATGTGGCCACCACTGCCACTGCCACCCGGAATCTCCTTGTGCCACAACCTCTTCGGGGCAAGCACCATGCTGCACGAGGATCTTTGCCAAGCAGCTAATTGGTTAATAAGTTCTGTTAACAAACCACTCATTCCTCTGCCACTCACTGTGATAAAATTGTGTTTTATTGAGGAAAATGTAATGGTAGGAAATTGAAACACCTTCACAGTCATTGCTAAAGATAATCCAAGGGCAATTCAGGAACTGTTGAAAATAAGCAAGTGGCCACCTGTTAGGACCAGTCCTGGGCATGGCGATAGGCTCATGAGCCACCTGCCTCCTGTGGGCCCTCTCGAAGCCCTCTGTCCCAAGTAACAGCTGGAGACACTCATGCTGCCTAGGGGTGACTGTGTGCTTGCACCTCATTTCCCCAGCACAGCATCTTCATGGGCTTCCCTGCTCAGCATCAAAACCCTTCTAATGCCATCTCTCTTGGGATAGCATGGCACGTCACAGGTGTGCATGGCAGGTGCATGGCAGGGCCTTCTTCACAGCCCTTTACAAGGTGGCTCTCTCTGGTCCCCCCCTGGCCTGTGAGCTCCTTGAAGACACTAGCAATTTCCTGTTCACCTCATCATCTTTGTCGTGGCTTAGTAGACTGGCCTTTGTGTACCAAGCTCTCAGTAAGTAGGAGGGGAATAAAAAGAAGAAGGAGGAAGAGGTGGAGGAGGAGGAGAAGTATGAACAGGAGGGATTTCACAGGCGTCTCATCCATTCTGAGGACACTACCCACACTCCTACACAAATATGGAATGGTCCCCAGCCCAGGCCTCAGGTAATCTCTGGTGGCGACTAGACCTATGGAACTACTTCTGCTGTTCTCCCTGGGGGTAGCAGTTACAGGGACAAGTGTCAGGAAGCCCTTCCCACTCACATGTCTTTCAGGCGGTGTTGGTCCTATGCTAAGAGAGTCACAAAGGACAAGACATCAAAGTCTTGAAGAGCAAGGAGAACCAACTTGGCCGAGAAGCCCCACCATCAGTGAACTTACCACTTGTCAAGCCAGGATTTAGTGTGGTGCTCCTTGCATTTTAAGATCTCATAAGTCCTACAAAGTCGCAGGGCTGGTGACCACCTGGTCCAGTCCCCCCCTTACAATCTGCATTCCTTGCTAGGAGCTTTCTGTCCTGTGCATCCATTCTGCAGATGTGTGTGACCCAAGGTCAAGGAACTAGGAGCAGGGTACAGACCAGCACCAGCTCCTGGGCTCTTCACCAACACCTCTATGCTGAGCTGAGCCAGAGTGGAAAGACAAGGACAAGCTACTGTCCCAAACTACACTGATGACTGCAAGAGATGCACTGATTTGTTGTGAGCAGTGTCATAAACCTCTGCGGTAAGCATGTAGCGTGATACGTGTTGCCCAGCTGCCCTGTCCTGGCTCTGCTCTGCCGTACTGCCATCCCCTTGGAGCCCAAGTGATGACATTTGTTACATAATAACAAGGTCCTGCCAGAGCACAAGAATTAGCATTGAAAACTGGTTAAAAATAAAAGCATTTTTTCTTCTCATGCTATTTTTGTCTGCTGTGTGTGTGTGTGTGTGTGTGTGTGTGTGTGAGAGAGAGAGAGAGAGAGAGAGAGAGAGAGAGAGGGGGGTTGCATTTGGCAACTGTACACTGGACATTTGGTAGAAGAAAGGCCTGGTGCTAGGCTTTGGAGAAGGGCAGGGTGGGGGCCCCCAAACACTGAGGCATGGATGGTGGATGCTGCAGCCATGGTCCAAACCAAGAGAGCACAGATTTCCCAAGAGGGTAAGGGATGGCGTGGGATCAAATAAAGAAACTTGCAAATGTTTCAAATCAAGAATAGAGAGAAAATTCCAGATAGAAAGGATGGTTTGAGCCCAAACGATGTCAAAGATGAGTCTTTACCAAAGCTCAGGGCAGATCACACTTTTCTTATACAAATTATTCAGAAGAAACACAAAATGTGTGTGGGGAGCAATGATAGGAACATCTCATTACAGGTCAGTGATAAGTGAACACAGATGAAAGAGACTTTAAATCAGGGTGTCAATGAATCGAATCCAGCAGCGAATTAAAATAAACATGTTGTGACTAGTGAGTGTTACAATATGAAGTCAAGGACAGTATGAGGTTTTAAAATCTATCAGTGTAACTCAATACAGTAACTGATCAAAGGAACAGAGTAAAATGAGTAATCCAATAAATGCAGAATAAGTGATCAGTAAACTTCAGTACTCATTGTGGTTGAAAAAAGAAAGACAAGAAAACCTCTTATCAAACTAGAAAGATTAAAAATAATAGTTGCCAAGACCCAAAAGTAAACACCATACCTCATGGTGAAATATGGAAAAGTTCACAGTAAGGCAAAATGCCTGCGATCATATCCACTATTTACCATTGTGTTTGGATTCTTTGTCACCACGATAAATAAGAAAAAAATCAGCTTAAGAACTGGAAAGGCAAGCACAACACTTTTAGTATTGCAGAAGTTATGACTGTCTATGTGGAAAACCAAAGGAGTGCTGCACATAAGATTTCAGAACCTAAAACAGAATTCAGAAAGATGGTTAGATACAAAATCCATAGTTTAAAAAAATTGTAACGTTTCTACAAACCAGAAAGTGTATGAGAAATTAACCTATAACCCCAACTACACAGGAGATAGACACAGGAGGAGGGCAGTTCAAGGCCAGCTGCACCAAACATTAGTGAGACCCTATTTCAGAAACAAGCTGGACATGGGACACACACCTGTGATCCCAGCTACTCAGCAGGCAAAGGTAGGAGAATCATGGTTCGAGGCCAGCCTAGGCAGAGTTAGCTCAGCTCAAGACCCTACTGAACCTAGAATCTTCTTGTGAGACTGGGGTCTGCTGTGCCACAGTTCTTCTTAGCTCAGTAGCAGAGGGTTCCTGATCCACAGGGGATTCTGTCTCATGAATGTGAAGAATACAGTCCACAGACAACAGAGGGTGAGTGCAGAGACAAGAGTTTGTTAAGAGGAAGAACAAAGCTCCCAGTGAGACAGGGAGGGGTCCGGAGCAGGTTGCCCATGAAGTGACCAGGTCCAAGGATTTTATCCATTTACCCCAGAGCCTGACTCAATCTCTATGCTAATTAATGAATGCTAATCTATACTAATTAACACAGAAAGCAGCATTCTGGTTGGCTGTTCCTGCAACATTGTGATTGGTTGTGCCCTTTAAACCCTGGGGTTTTGGAATTTTTACTAGTCCTCCTAATGTCCTCACTCTGGTCCATCCCACTTTTCCTTCTTTCTGCTTTTTAAAGGTCACAGGGGGTCCTAGCTATACCGTGTAATTTTAGCTAACTACCTAGCTCACTAACTGAAAAACAAAATGAAAAGTAAAAGGACTTGAGGAATGGCTCAAGTGTAGAACACTTGCCTAGCAAGCTCGAGACCCTGAGTTCAATTAACGATGCCACAAAAAAAAGTCTCTCAAGCTTCAAGCCAGGGGAAGAATTTTTTATAAAAATTACTTTCCATCCCCAAAAAATCAGGAATCGAAACTTTGGTTGGTTTCAATTACAAGCCTTTTGTGAACAAAGTTAAAAGATGCATACAGACTGGGGTAGGTGCGGGAAATATATAGCTGAATTCTTATTAGAACATATAAAGAACTTTCAACACAGCAATAAGAAAAGAACATACAAAAGCAGCAACAGAGGAACCAAGGAAAGCAGAAGGGACAGAAAAGGAAGGTGGCCTGGCCAGTGCATGTGGGAGGGGAACACCAACCTCATTCCTAGTCAGGAGATGCTGTTCCCTGGGACCCATGGAAGGAAGTGCAGAGTCTGAAACAGCACAGGTGGGTGAGGCGCACCTGCTCCTCCTGGGGTAGGGTAGAGGTAGAGGCAGGGCAACCCCTAAACAAGCTACCCTGGCATCACAAGTCAAGTATGCCTTATCTGAAATGCTTGGGACCAGAAGTGGTTCGGCTCTGGAAATTTTTTGGATTTGGGGTTATTTGCATAGACATAGCGAGATAACTTGGGGATGAGCACAAATCCACTTATGTTTCATATACTCTTGAGACACACAGCCTGAAGGTAATTTTAGACAGTATTTTTAGTGCACCTGTAGGTAAACAAGAGACAGGTGTGGGATTTTCCACTTGGGACACCATGTTGGCACTCAAAAAGTTGAGGATTTCAGAGCATTTGGGCTTTCAGAATTCTGAATTAGGAATTCCCAACTTTTATCCAGTTAGAGCAAAATAACACAAGCACTAAAAGCCAGCAATTCCATTCTAGATCATATACTCCGGAGTTCTCCCTCACATGCATAAGGAGACATGCACAAAGATTTTCACAGCAGTATTGTTTACTCTGAGAAAGAACAAAAACCTAGAAAGAGTCTCCATGTCTATAACAAGAAGAGCCAATAAATGGGCTCTATGCATAAGTTAGATGACTTAACACAGTTAAGGGAATGATGTGTTGATGATTGCAAAAATACAATACTAATGACAACAGAAAAAACAGATTGTAGAATGAAACAAAAGCACGGATTGTCCACGACAAGTCTATGTGTAAAAGAATAAAGGAAGCTGGCTTGAGGGACACTCAGTAAACTCCTAAAGAAGAGCTCAAGCCTCCTGTGCTCTTTGCACTTGACATTTTGTGGCATTATTGTAAAGATGAGTGAGAAAGAAAAAAGCAAAGATTCAGCCTCCCTCCTGGGAGAGCTGCCCCAAGAGTTCTGTGTTTTGTGCATTCTTTATGTTTTCACTGCGGTGAAGAAACACTTGGTCTTTGTGTGCGGCGGGGGAGGGGCTTGGCAACTTGTACACACACCCCCTCTTGCATACATAGAGTTCAAAACGCTTTCAACTCACAACTTTCCCTGCTCCTGCTCAGGGCAGCTCTTGGCTAGGTGTTGTCATAACAACAAACATGCTGATTTGTAATGCAGATTCTTCCATTCTTACTCTGATGGAAACCACCAGAATGCAGGAGACTCTGTATTGGGTAGAGCCTGTTAAAACTCAAATGAGATATTAGAAGTTGGTTGGAAGCCCAGTAGGGAAGAAAATGTATGATTTATGAAGCAACCAAACCAAGACTCAGGTAAAGGTTTTAGGGATGCTCATCCATTCAGATCATGCAGTTCTGACACTTAACATTCCAAGTCTTGCTAGTCCTGTGACCGTGGTTCTGTGTTGTGTTGGAGAGGCCACATGTGCAAGCATGAACCCTCCCATCCAACTACAACTCCGTGCTCCTCCAATTGCTATTTGTTTGGCCAAGTTGCTTAAGGGCTTGATCAGGTTCTTCAGGAAAAGGGAGGCAGCAGGAAAAGGGGTGTGTGTGTGTGTGTGTGTGTGTGTGTGTGTGTGTGTGTGTGTGTGGAGAGAGAGAGAGACACACAGAGAGAGAGGGGGGCAAGGGAAAGAGAGAGACAGAGGCAGTGACAGAGTTGGATTGGCCCACAAGACTAGGGAAGCCTACAAATCCCAAGGTCTTTTGGATTTTGGAACTTAGTTTTGGATTTTGGCATATTTGCATATTCATAATGAGAGGACTTGGGTATGAACCCAAGTCTAAAGACAAAATTCTCTTGTGTTTCATACACATCTGATACACATAGACATGAATCTAGAGTTTGGGACCCCGCACCAATCTCCTGGGATTCCATATGCCAGGTCCAGCCACTTGCCCCAGAAGTCAAATAAAGAGGCATGGTGAAGGAAGAGAAAGGAGGCTTATCACACAGCTCAGGATTTGCCGTGGGAAGAGGCAGAGTAAGCAATCAGCCCATCTTCAGCCATCTTCAGGATATAGGCATGAGCGATAGGTTTAGGTAGACAGAAGAACTGGGGGGCAAGAGACAAAAGGTAGGCATGGTTAAACAGTCCCAGTCACAGGCATGGCCTGGTTGGTCATTATCTCGATTCTGGCTCTCTGATTCCAGAGAAGTTATTATCGCTTTCAGGACTTGAGGGGAGCCATCTGGTTCCCTAGACAAGACCACTCCTGCTCCGGGATGCAGCCTCATCACTATATGTAATTGTCCTCATTTGGAAGGTGGTCTGTCCTGCAAGCTTCCACTGTTCCTGAGGGGTAGTTCCAATCCCATGTCATAAAGATGTTATCGATCATCCCTGTCCTTCCTTGATTCCAAGGTGGCTTCAGGAGAGAGTGGCTCAGAGCAAATGACAACAGGTACAAAATGGAGACAGCGATCCCAAGCTTTTCACCTGGCTTTAGTTAATTTGTGGTCCCAAGTAATGAGTCAGTGCTTTTCAGAAAAAGCAGTTTGAGTGCCTCTTACAAACTGAAATTAATTTTATGCAGTATTTTCAGTGTCTGCAGTATTTTCAGTGTCTGCATTTGGACTTTCATCTCAAAGTAAAAGCCACATGCACATGCGGTCAGGTGTCCACTTGTGGAGTCAGGCTGGTGTTGAAAGAGTATCACACTTTAGGGTTTTGTTTTGCTTTTCTTGCAGAGCTGGGGATGGAACCCAGGGTCTTGCACAGGTTGATGAAGTGCTCTACCACTGAGCTGCATCCCCCGCCCTAAAAGTTCCAGCTTTTAGAACATTTCAGGTTTTGGATTTACACATTAGGATTGCTTAACCTAGATAATAAAGTTATGATTAAACTATAAACAGGTAGAATTAAACTAGCAGGCAATGGTAGCATGTTGTATAAGAGGGAAGTGTTTGGGTTAAGGGTTCTAGTCTTTGCCTCGCTTGGAAGCAGGGATACTGATTAATTTTAGATCTTATAAAGTAACATAGGCACATAATAAACAAATTTGACCAATACAGTAGGTCATAAGAAAGAGAAAGGGTACAATGAAAACATGTGACAATATCAAAAACAAAGTATGTTCAAAATAAATCTCAGTGTATCAGTGGACAGATCTAAGAACATGAAGAAGCAAAAAGTGTAAACAAACGAATCCCACCACCTAAAACAAGAGATTCTTAATGAATAAAAAGGAATCTAAGTGTTCTATGCTTTTATAAAAACAACACCAAAAATAAAATTACCCAAAGACTTAATGATTAGAAAAGGGTGTAAAAAAACAACCCTCAAACTTTCATTGTTTAAAGGCAAAATTATCTTCTTAGAAAACTCAAGGCATGTACAAAGTAATAACGCTAAATTGCAAATTTAGCAATTTTGCTGAGAACAAGCTGAAATATAAAAAAATCAATTGTACACATCAGCCAAACCAATTAGAACGTGTAGTTTTAAAAAGATAGCATACACACTAACCATAAAAACTTAAAGGTACCTAGAAAATAAACCTTTATGGAGAAATGTATGAAACTTTATTGAAAGACATAAAAGAGAAAAAAGACCTAGAGAAAGAAAGGTATGGGAGACAGAGTCTGTTCATTAGAACAAAGAACCAATATCATAAAAACGAAATTTCCCAAATCAGTCTGTAAAGTTAGTGTAATTTTAATCATGATCCTAACAGAACTTTCCATGGAAATGATGCAGAAGCAAGGAGGCAAAGTAAGTTTTAGAAAGAACAGTGTGAGGATGGTCTTTCCTTGCTGTACACCAAGATGTCATAAAGTTGGAACCATGACGACAGTGTGCCGTTGACTCTGAAACAAACAGGTCAGAGCTGAGGCTCTGATCAGATCAGACCCCATAAATATACAAACCCTTAATCCCCAAGAAATGTAGCATTCTAAATCCAGACTGAGAAAAAGAAATCTGCACTCAGACTAAGTAGCCATTTTTCCATATGGAAAAAAATTAATTAAATCTTTATGTCAATATACAAAGATCCACCCCAGGTAAATAAAATCCAAATTAAAAAGACAGACCTTTAACACATCTGAGAAAAAAATAAAGAGTACTTTTGACATCTTGGTAAATTATTTCTTTCAAGGAATACAAATGAAAAGAGAAAATGGTAAATCAGACACCATTACAATAGAATCATCAAGAGAACAAAAAAATCACAGCAAACAAAGTAAAAACAGAATGGGAGAAGATACAGAAAAACAGACACACAGAAAGATCTCCATCCAGGACACATAAAGATACCTACAATCCAGTGAGAAGTGGTCAAATGGGCAACAGAATAGAAAGTGAGGGCTATAGATAGAAAACTCGCAAACAACAAAACCTGAACAGTCTACAAACATACAGGAAATGTTTAGCCTCGCTGGGAATCAGGGAAAGATGAAGTAAAACAAAGAGGTCTTTTATCCCTCCCAGCCCTGGCTGTGCCTTCTGTCCAGATGCTACTGGGTGGGGGCAGAAAGCCAAGGAACAGAAGTGCCCACTGCTCATGCCATGGTTTGGACCAGACCCAGCAAAAACGAATGACAACAATATCAAGAGTTGGGAAGGATGCAGAGAACCAGGAGTTCTCATATTCTGGGTGGAAGAGCAATTTAGCTCAGTTTTGAGAAGAATCTGGCAATATTTTGTATCACCGAGATGCAAATACTCCTGTTCTCAGCATTTCCTTTGCTGTGATTGTACCCAGAAAAGACTCCCATGTGCTCAGAGAGTAACCGGCAAAGCCAAAAAGAGTATTTACCATAGCTCAACTTGTAATAGGAAAAAAATAGTTTTTGTGGTTTTGCAGAACAGGAGAGAGAGCCTAGAATCCATTAACAGAAAACTAAAGGAGTGATTTGTAGTTGCACGTGCACAACATACAGCCGGACGTCCGTTAAAATGGTCAAACCCCAGCTATGTGCGCGGATGTGGGTGAAACTATACAACTGTAGAAACCAGAAATGTAATGCCAAGCTAAAAAAAAAAAAAAAGGTTTCAGAATGATTTATTCAGCATGATGTCAATTTTGCAAGTTCGAAAAATGTAAAGCCAGTCTTCTACACACATCCTAAGCATGCGTGTGTGCCCGTGTGCAGGACACACACACACATAGCAAAAACAGGAAACCATGTGTGAGAATGCAAAACACCAAACCCTCTGGGAGGGCGGGAAGAGATGAGATCCAGAGGAATGCGCCAGGGAGCTTCAATTTGTCCATGAAACTCTAATGCTATTGAGTAAGTAAAGCAATTAGACGACGTGTTGAAATGTGGCAGGGCTCAGGAGTGGACAGAGAGGGATGGCTCCATTGTTCTCTTTATTCCTGCTGGATGCATGAAAATTTTCATTAGGCAATATCTTTTAACACTAGTCACAGTAGGAAAACCAGTTCAGATGCTGAGTAGATTTGGGGACGAGGCTGAAGACAGTAGACAGAAGCAAGCGTTTAGAGTAGCGTCTCATTTGGGATCCCCTCAGCAGAACTGGGGGTCTAACACCACATGGTTATATGCCATCCTAGGTCTAATCCCATGGGAATACCATCAATTTGTGTTCACATTCCAGACATATCCACAAGAGCTGGCTTTGGCACGGAGAGAATCTACTTTGATATAAAATATTATTGAATGTCACGAAAGAGTAATTTCTTGATACAGCATCAAATAACCATTTCCCAAAAGCGATATTTCAGCCATGAATTTTTTAAAAATTGCCTTGACAATAATATAAGAAAAGATTGCTTAACACTTTAATTTTACCATATGTAAACAAACCAAAAAACCAATAGTTCTAGGTAGTCTGAGTGTATTATTCCATCAATGAGATTACACTTAGCTTTAGACAGGTATGTTTTCAAATTTTTTAACTCTCAATCCATTGCGCCTGACTGCTAAGTCGGTCGACTGTCACCTACAGCAAAAACATCCCTGTGAGTTTCCTGGCATTGTGCTGACTTACAAGGAAAACGCTTAACTTGACTTTAACTTCTCACAAAGGTGAATAAAGATGTCTAAGGAAACTAGCACTGGTGTCCCCATCTACAATGTGTTCACTCTGTGCTATGGAGTCCTTGAAACACACAGTTCTAATGACCACTGGGGATGGAAGCCTGAAAATGTCCCCTCCCTGCTGGCTGGACTAGAACCAGAGGACAAGTGGATACTCTAGGCACAGACAGTGCAAAGGGGCTCCAGAGAAGAGTAGCCTTGATCTTGAAGGCCACTGGAAAATGTCATCATCTAAAACAGAAATTACAAGACACTGACAATAGAAAGATTTGCTCTTTCTATGTCCACCCCAGGAGAATGATCCATACAGAGTCAGGGTCTGTTGTATAGCCATCCAAAGAATCTGTGTGTCCAGTGGGGATGAACAGATGTATAACAGAACCTTGGAAAGCTGTGACTAAATGTCTACAAGCATCAGAGGGACATTAGGAGGTCAACGTCAGGAAGGTCTGAATTCAGATTTCAGCTTCACAACTTCATAGCTGTACAATCCTGGACAAGTTGTGTAACCTATCTGAGCCTCAGTTTTCTCCTCAGTAAGGTGCAAAGGCACACAGGCAGTGATGATAGCAGACCACACCCTAACATACTTGCAAGGTGCCTACCACACAGTGAGCACTCAGTAGACACTGGCTGCTGCTTTTATTATTATTGTCGCAATGTAACTAATGAAAGAAACTTACCTCTACCATACAGTGTACACTTTCTGGTGGAAGCAGTTTTGGTCTTGGTGGAAGGAAAAGGATCCTGGAGATTAGGAACTTGTCCCAATTTATCAGCATCAGCCAGGAAGATGACTTTGCCTGTAGATAAGAAAGCTTGGTTTTTTTAGACAATTCATCTGACTATCCTGGCTAGAGGGAGGAAATCTTCAGCAGATCCAGTTCCCGTCTTCTAACTGTATTCTCCCCAAGGAACTTCTCATCTATGATCTGATGCTAAGTAGGGCAGGCTAAATGACTCTCCCCAGCTTATAAACCAGGCTTTTTCCCACTGGATGTCATGGAATTAGCCTCTCAGAGCCTTGTGAGTTTGGTTGTGAGTCAGTTAGCAGTATGCTACTATGTATACAGATGCAGATCAGACTTCTGAATCTGCAGAAATATGGCTGGACAAGGGTTTGTGGTGACCTCCTCCCAGCCAGGGACTATGTCTTAGGAAATCTTGTTGAAATCCCCTAGCCTGCCATTGAGATGCAGCGGTCAGTGTGTGCTCTGGGAGCTCACGGAAAAGGACAATGGAGGCTGAATTTTCACTCCCATGTGAGATTTCATGGGCAATTCCAACGGGAAGAGGTTTGTCTCTTGGGGTCGCTCCACCATGATGCAGTGTCATCCATGCCAACAAGTGCCAGGCACTGTACAAATAAATATGCCTTATCTAGTCTTCCAAATTACCATATGCAGATAGCGTAAAGATAAGTAAATTGCAGCCAGTGAAGTCCCAAGGTCACAGAGCCTGAATGCCATTCTTTCCCAAGGCTGTGTTCTTCCCCCCATCCTTGCACGTCATTGCCAGGAAGCCATGGCTTTTCCCCAGACCCTCCCTTGGCAACAAGGCAAGAGTGCCTTGTTGGTGCTCAGCCCAGGCCACCATCCGGGCTCTCAGCTCTTCCCTGGACTCGGTGAGTGGGACACGGTCACCCTGTGCATGGGTTGGTCTTAGACAATATGCCTTGGTTTATGGCTGAAGGGAGTTACTATGCTAATTAAAAGGATGTAAATAGTCTATAAAATCAACTTCTATTAATTAGAAATCATTGTTTCCCCACCTCATTCAAGGAAGAGCTCCCAGTACTAGTGATCAGTGGGTGAGTTGGAGCACGGGTATAGCTAAGACCCCAAGTAGCCCCAGGCTATGGCTCAGGGATCATCTTCTGTTCTCCTCTGTGGTCTGTCCTCCAAAGGTGTCCTGATGTCTCTGTCCTAGAGGGACACAGGAGAGCTACAGCGGGAAAATACACATTCCCGCCTCCCTGGATGGGACTCAGAATCTCCTTTGCTGTAAAGAACCTCAGCCGTCAGCACAGGGGACTGGTGACTCACATTACCACGTCAGGACAGTGACAAACTGTGATTCTGAAACATTGTAGGTTTCCCAGACCACAGTCTTTGCAGCATAAATAGATTCTATCAATGAGTTTAAAAAACTCTGGATTAAGTATTGTTCAACAAGTGTTTTGGCTCAAAGCTTCACATCACATTTTCTGTCCGAGGAGTCCCCCAAACTATCCCAACCACAAAATTCCTGCTTCTATCTCTCATTAGTAAAAGTCAGTTTTAAAACTGACGACATGGACATTAGACGCCCCCCCACCACGACTCACACCCCCTCTCACGAGCATCACTGGGTCTGGGGGTGACCTCTTTTCCACTGCAAATGAATCTGTAGACTTCAATGTGAGTCCAGGGTGTTTTCTACCTTGTGGGCAGTGATGCCCAAGGGGCTGGTTTACACAGCAAAGCAGTGAATACACACATCTGGCTGGCTATTGGCTCATCCTCTGAAGCCAACATCAGTAGTTGGCAAAGTGAGTTTGTTGCCAGTAATTGGGCTTCAGAAGGTCTCTCCTGGGTCGTCCCAGTGACCATAGGTCCAGTCAAGGTTCTGGAATATTTTGGTATCAAAGAAGCCAGTCACCATAGTGACCCAAAAAGAAAAGAGGTATGTCAGTATTTTACCTTTGTTTAAAACTTATATTAAATTCTATGACTGGGCTCTGGTGAGTGAGTTTCACATTCTGTGTCCTAATGAAATCTGATCAGAGTATCAGACACTCCCGCGTCTACACAGATAACTGCCTGAGGACACGGGCTCAGTCAGTGTGGGACATGGACTACATCACTAGAATAGTCCAGTTTGGGAGTGTCTTTGAGCTTCCCCTAATCCTTCTATAGTACAGGCAGATGGACTTAGGGTATTAGACCAGCCCAGAACAAAGCACCTCCAGGGTGGTCATGAGAGCTCCTTCCTGCTGAATCCCAAGCAAACCCACCAGGGGCCTCAAAAGTCCAGCAGGGGCTCCAGAGCACAAAACCGACCCTGGAAGGAGACCCAGATATCACTGAGCCTGGAAGCAGGCCGAGGATCCCCACTCAAGATCCTGCATTTACTTACTTACTTACTTAGCTAGCTAGCTAGTTATTTCCTGGTCCCGTAAAGTGGGCCAGAATCCTTTTAAGAAGTGTGTAAATACTTGGGTCCTTCTTGGTACTTAGAACTCAGAGCTTACTGTTTTTTTCCTACACGGTTCAAGGAGGGATGGTGTTTACAGTTTTACAATCTTTTACTGTGCTATACGTTCTTAACAGAATGCAGGGGATGTCCAACTCCTACGGAGAGCCAGCCATGTGAAATCCCATCAGCATCTTGGAGGAGCAAGGCCCCAGGGTACCCAGAGGCGGGGTTGGTGGCCTAGTGGAGGCCTGGAGTCAGATCCCTGGCTGATTTGTTCTTTTAACAAATCTTCTTAGGTGTTCATATGGAGCTCTGTTCCAGATGAACTGATGAACCCCAAAGACCTGGTGAACCCCAAAGACCTGGTCTGGGGGAGCTTTCTGTTCAGCAGAGCCCAACACATCACAGTAAACATATACCTAAACTATTCCCATCAAAAGTTAAAAGGGGACTAGGGCAAAAGGGAATAAGTAGGCCAGGAGAAAGGAGATCAGAGGGTATTAGGAGACCCAGGGCAGAGGTGGTAGAGGTAGGGGGTAAGGATTTTAAATACAAAAGTCACCACAAGATACTTTTCTTTCTTTCTTTCTTTCTTTCTTTCTTTCTTTCTTTCTTTCTTTCTTTCTTTCTCTCTCTCTCTCTTTCTTTCTTTCTTTCTCTCTTTCTTTCTTTCTTTCTTTCCTTCTGATAGTACTGAGGGTTGAACTCAGGGCCTTGCACCCACTAGACAGGTACTCTGCCACTTGAACCATACCCCCAGCCCTTTTAGTTTTAGTTATTTTTGGGATAGGTTCTCACATTTATGCCTAGGTTGTCCTGGACCAAAGTCTTCCTATTTTATACCTCCCAGAATTGTGATGACAAGTAGGCACCACCACACTCAGTATTGGTTGAGGTGTGGTCTCACTAATTTTTCACACAAGGTTGGTCTTAAACCATGTTCCTCTTGACCGAGAAGCTAGGATTTCAGGTGTGACACACTGTGCTCATCCCTATAAGATGACATTTGAGCACATTCTTGAAGTAAGCCTGGGCGAAAGTTTATCAAACCAAAACAGCAGAGGGAAGGGCTTGTGCAAAGGCCCTGGGGTAGGAGCCTACCTGGCGTGCACAGGCAATCGAGTGTGGCTGGATCAGAATAAGCAGGAAAGTGATGGAGGAAGAGATCAAGGCGGTAAGGGGGAAAAGACTCAGGGAGGACTGTGGGCCCTGTGAGAAGTTGGGGGGAATTTCAAGCTTAGTAACATGGATCTGCCATCCCACCCAGCCTCAGTGTTCTCACTTCTCGTGGGGATGATGATGCAATGACGCCTGCTCTACAGGTGACGTGAGTTTACATGAGGTCAAGCTCCCAGTCCAGTGACTGGCATCCAGTGAGTCCACAGGTTACCATGGTTGCATTGCCCTCCCTCTCCTCTCTCTTCATATTGGAAAGGGAAAGCCACTTCCCTCTAGTGGCGCCCTCTGCTGGTCTGAGACTGTACTGCCACAGCATCTCTCACCCAAGTGACTCCCAAATCCCAAGCCTTTGGGATAGAGGGCCTAACCGTCCTTTTTAAGAACAGTCAAACAAGGTTTCAGAAAAGGGGTTGGCTGAGTGTGCGGCAGCTACTCCACCGCCAAGCAGGACTTTGAATCCAGATCTCTCTGACTTCAAAAACCGACCACTGTTCATCTGGCCAGAGCAAGCAGACGTGGGAATGGATGTAACAGCGGTGTTTGGGTGCTTCTGGTCACGGTGCCCTCGCCCCCTGTGGTACAGGAGAACAGAGAGAGAGGACTTTATATGCACGTGTGTATCCCTCTCCCCGCACACACATGCAAATGTCATATACTCACAGCTTCCACCAGCAATCCCTACGGCTTCTCAAAGCACAAAGGACAACACATCCCTGACCACCAGCAGGACCCATCATCGTGTGCCAAGAGAGGACCTTGCAAGTGTTTCAGGGAGCAGGAAGTTCACGAGGCTGGGCGTGCATGCTTCGTGTGATTGAAGTGCTATTTCTGCTGAGTTAGAGCCCAGAGCTCAGAGCTTTGCTTTTTTCCATCCTGGTGAGAAAAAGTGGCCAATTTTCTTTACTATAGAACTGAAAGTGACTTGCTATCCACAGTCTCCACAGATGATCTCCAGTGACTTTGGCAGGTCTCCTGCCTACTCCACAGCTACTAGAAAGGGTATTCCTGGGCAAGTTCAAGGATGTACATTTTGCCTCCCACTCCTCCCTGTGTTAGTTGGAGGTCAGAGGTGAGGGTGTGGTGGATGAAAGGTACATGGCTTGGACTTCAGCAGGATTCTGGGAGTCCCTCTTCATACCGTATTCAGTCCCCATTATCTGCTCACACCTTCTCTACCTGAGGTCGTTTGTCCTCCTCTCAGGGGCTTGGACAGCCCGACACTTGAGCAAATGTGTTGGCTCCATACTTATTAGCTGTTTGGGTTTGGATGAATCAACTGATTTCACCATTTGTAAAGTGGATTCCCAAATGCTCGTCTCTGATGGCCACTCTGGGGGGACTAAGTGAGACGTCTAGCAGCCCAGCCAGCATAGGGTTGATGGCTTCTTCTATGGCCCTGCCACCTTGCACACATGGCAGCCTAGAATTCTGTACCTTCCTCTTCAACATCCCCACTTATCCATCCATCCACCTGTCCATCCATCCATCTGCCCGTACATCCATCCATCCATCCATCCATCCATCCATCTTCCATTCATCCATCCACTCACTCATTCACTCACTCAGTAACTATTTATTGAACACTTGTAATTATAAATTGGAGAAGCCCTCTAGGGACGAAAAGTGTGATTTTCTGGGCAGGTAACAGGGCAGCTTGCCTACAGTCCCATGACCAGGGCAGCTTCCCAAGAGGTTGTGGCTGAGGAAGGTCTTGGGATGGGAGGGTGAGCTTTCACAAACCTGCCATCACACTCTTCTAAATCATGATTTGTTTCTTTCTACTGCTGGGCTGCTGGCATTTGGCAGGGTCTGATTTCTCCCCATCAAGTTCTAGCACATTTCCATCTTCCTAGAAATTTCCTCACGTCCTTTCTAGGCAACACCAGCCCTCCACAGGTGGCCTTTTTTCTGACTTCCATCACCACACAGGAGTTTTGCTTGTCCTAGAAATTCACTTAGAATAATTACATAGTATGCACTCTTTCATGCCCAGTTTCTTTCACTGGGCATAATATTTTCTGAGCTTCATCCATGTCTTCCATCGTTCGCTGGTAAGGGCTAAATATTTGTGTCTCCCCAAACTCACACAGTGAAACTCAGTGCCATGGTATTTGGAGACAGCCCTTTGGGGGGTGATTACGGTCAGATGAGGTGATGAGGATGGGGCCCTTGTGATGGGATTGGTGTACTACTGAGGAGAAACACTGGAGAGCTCACTTGCCCTCTCCCTATACTTGCTCATGCACAGAAGAAAGCCATCACAAGGACACGGTGAGAGGGACTCCATTTGCAAATTAGGAAGAAAGCCCTCACCCAACCTCACCATGCTGGCTGCTTGCTCTCAGATTCCCAGCCTCCAGAACTGTGCAGAATCAGTTTCTATTGTTTAAATCACCCAGTCTCTGGCATTTTGTTATAGTAGCCTCAAAGAACAAATACAGCAGCTGCTGTTAATTTTCATTCTGCAGAATTACAGGCATACACAAGCATGGAGATTATTTCCAGTTTGGGGCCATCATGAAAACCTGTGACAGACCATCTTGTGCTATTCAGTGCTCTTTCTCTGCCCCTCTGCCACTTCCCTTACCTGTTTGGAATTTGTGTTGGGACTTGGCAGGAGCCACCTGCTGTCTTTATAGGGATGCTCCAAGGCTGTGTCTCCAGAGTATACTCAGGACCAGATGTGCTTCTCACCAGATGTGCTCTTCTTTGAACTCCCTCCCCTCCTCCCCCAGCCTCTCCAGTCTGCATTCCTAGAGGGTGGGAAATAGCACAGAATGTTGAGCGGGCGAAGCAGGAAGGGCAGCCAGGCCACACCGCCAGCACAAACTACTCATTCCCATTGTCCATCCTATAAGGGCTGGATCTGGCCATCTACGACTCTCAGATTCTGCATTCTGGCAACTTCACCAAGGCCCATCCTCCAGATTAGAGCTCACTAGCCTCGTCAGTTAATGGTTACAGCCATTTATGGGCCTGAAGGTTCCTCTGGAAATAATGCCACTCTGATGCTGTCCTCTACATCTCAAGATGCAAAAGCAAGTGGAGGAAGGGGAAATAGAAAGGAAGAGAAGAGATGAGGTGTGAAATGAGGGCAGGGTCTGAGGCTGTCAGGTCATAAGGCCTGCAGGAGAAAGCGCTTCACACATAGCACTTTAAACAGTGATAGGAGGCGCGTACCGTGGTGATCCAACATATTGAAATCATTGGTTTGCAGGATAAAATTCCAAGATGCTCACCCTTCTGTTACTGGGGCTGAAGTTCAGCCTGTCATTCCGTGTGTCCTGCCCCTCCACCAACCTGGAGCATCCCCAGAGGACCAGCCTGTGCCAGCCAGGTCTATCAGACCTGGCAGATGTTTCACCTTGCGATGTCCGTGGCCAGATTAAAGAAGGAAGAGGTACATGTGTCCCCTCCCCCCACACCTCCTGGGGCTCTCCTGGGCTCTGGTAATGGCTCTGAAACACTCCCATGCAATGGCATTGTCCCCATCTCCTTGGTAGCTTAATGCTGGGAATTCTCGTGGAGGGAGAAAACAAAGAGGAAGGGACTTACTTTGGCACTCAGGGTGGAGGGGTGGCTCAGAGGGAGCCCTTCCCTTATGCATCCTCTCTAGTGTGTGCCGCAGCCTCCCGCCAGACCCGCTGTTCTGCTGTAGAGCCAGCCAGACCCTTCAGCAGGCCTTGGCTGTGTCTTGCAGACAATGGCGCTAGCTGAGAACACTGGGTACAGGAAGTAGGATTTCTTTGGGAACCATAGTAAGGATAAGGGTTTTTAGGATGTGGAATCAGAGGAGATCTGGCTTCACCCAGGGAGCAGGATGAGCCTCGGGTGTGATGGGTAGGCATGCTGGGACACCAGCCCGGGGCTATCTCCTATGCGTCTCTCCATTGCGGTCCTTGCTTCTCCCCAACTTCACTTGCTCTCATTTGCCTCACCCACTGTGCCTGCAGACAGCAGAGTAAAGGTTGCTATACAGGGCCATGGCCTTCTTCAGGCAAAAGGTCTTTAGCTTTTTCCCTGCATATCATGACATTGGAGGTACTCCATGGTAATGTTCTTGAACTTTCCAGAATGTCCTCCCATTACACACAGACCACACAGAAAATCCGCCGTGCCCTCACCTTGTTCTGCAGTGGTCACCTGGAATACCTGTTCCCTCTGCCTCCCGACACCCCACTCATCACCCAAGTCTGGCTCAAATGGGATCATCTGCCGTCATGAAGCCTCTTTATCCCCGCGCTCTTTAAGCTTCTTGTCTGAAGTTGTGGCACAGAGCAGGCCCTACCCACCTCCTCCCACACAGAAAGGCTGCAACTCCATCACGAAACACAGCAAGCCCTGCACACGCCAACACCTCAGCCAGTGTTTACGTAATACAGTTTGGTTCAGTTAATACAGTTTGGTTCAGTTAACCAGTTGCCAGTTACCCTTTACCTGTTCTCAGCTGTCTGTCTTTACACCTCTCCCCTCCACACACACCTTCTGCCAGCCTGGGTTTCCTGGTTCTGATCACTCTGACCACTGCTTGTCCTGCCTCTCACTACTCTTGCCCTGATCTGCTGAGCACCGTATTCTGGGCCACTTCAACTCTAGCTTGCTCCCCCCGCTGACCACTGCATAGTGTCTGTCCCCAAGCCCAGTGCCACACAGTCACCATGCTCAGCCTGTAGCAGTGCAGGGAGTCTGATCAATGCCCAGCTCTCCTGACGCTGAAGCGGAAGAGCACTCACACCCCGACTGTGCCTCAGCTTCCCATGGGACAGAGCCCCAGCTGCCTGTGGCAACGGACAGCTCCCCTTGCTAGACCCTTTTTTGGTCCTCCTGCTTCCCGTCCTTTTCCCCACTCCCTTACTACTGCCTTGTGGATCCCAGGAACACCCAGCCCCCAGCTCCCCAGTTGCCATGGAAGCACAGCCAGTGACAGCCCTTAGGAGCCGGTTTGGGTCTTCCACCTTCAGTAAGCACTTAAAACCTCTGCTACCTGATCCTAGGATAGGGACAGGGCCTGACACTAATGGTGACTGTCTGTGGAAAAGGACTATACACAGCCATGGAGTCATGAGTTTACCGTGGGTGAGCTCATTTAATCTGAGTCAAATGCTATTGTCACAGCTAAGGAAGCTCACGTTATGTTAACGCATCTCAGATGCCCAATGTAGAGTCGCTGAGGTGTAAGTGAAACAGAGAGGACTAAATTAGACAGTGAGACAATGATGGCGGTGGTGGTGGCCGATAGCTATTACTGAGGGGCATCTCGGTGCTGGGCACTTCTGTACATTTTCTTGAGGAAGTCCTAAGGCAATCCTGAGAGGTGGGTACTATGAGAAATCCATTTTACAGAAGGGAGAATCAAAGCCCTGTTAAATCACTCACCAAGTTTGGGCCAGGCAGCTGAGCAGTGAAGACACAGGATCAGACTTTGTTTGACCAATTCCGGGGTCTGCTTCTCAACCACGATGCTGGGCACATAGCCCGCTGGTCCCACCAGCTGAATTGTGTTCAAATTTATAATCAGCGTTCTTCAGTCCTGTTCCCCTGACACTTTAACCCTTTGTCACCGGCCAAGATCCTTCGTCCTTGGGGAATTTAGTAAGAAGTATGTCTGTCTCACTCTATTCTCCTGAGAAGCTGCTCTGCAAACTGATGTTCCCTGATGTCACATCCTACGTGGAAATGTGATTGAGGACCTGAGCCTCTCCCCAGTTCTCAGAGACTCCTGACTCCCACTCAGCCCAGAGCCTGGCTGGTTCAAGCTTGCTGGGGGTCCATCACCGCCCCTTAACATTAAGACCTGAACACATGTACAGCGGTGAGGATTGTGTTTGGAACAAGGCTAGTGAAACCTGCATGCTGAAGGGCTCAGTTTTCCCTTCAAAGCGAGCAATTCCCAGCCATCATGAGGAAGGATGCTTTATGCCGGACAAAGAGAATTAGATGGTGCGACCCGTGCCTTTGTTCCCTTCGTTCCTGCCTCACCCCTGGCAGTCAGAAGCAGCGCTCAGAGAAGAAAATTGTCCAATTTTTCCAACAAGATCAATTTGCTGTAATTTTCTTAAAAGAAAGAAAAGGTGGGAGCATTGTCAAACAACTCCCTGTTCCCTCCCTTCTCTGTCTCTGCCTCTCAGAGTCTGTCCCCTGCAGGAGCACGAGTCCTGAGGCCACAGGTCGGACATGAGACACCAGGACGAAGTTCCTGGTGCAGAGAGGCACGGGCAGGGGGGGTGGCACGTTTGCCCGGCCAGGTTTCAAAGCGAATTGTGACACCTTCCTCCTGCGTATCTCCACCTTGGCTATTTAAAAGGAGTCAAAGAGGTCAGCATTTGAAGTGACAACAAAAAAAGAAAATGAAGGAGAGGAGGAGGAGGAGGAGCTGCCATCGGCCCTGGAGATGGGATGACATGTTCTATTTTCTCCCATCCTCTAAAAGGTAGAAGCATAACTGAGACTCCTCCAAAATCGTCAGCTCTTATCCCCGTGTTGCCTCCCTTTTTTGGTTACTCTGCATCCCTTGCACCCCCCATGCCACTGTCAGAGCTCATTGTTCCTCCAGGTCAGGAGACGACAGAACAACAGAGCACCCCTTGCTTCTCTGGCTGTGTAGCCTTTGGCAAGGCTCTTGAGAGTCACTGAGTCACAGAGCTGTGGGCAGATTCTCATGGTGGGTGATTAATTAGATGCAGATAGTCACTGAGGTTCATGGAGGCATGAACCTCAGTGAACAAAGCAACCTAAATAAAGCTCCCTGTCCTTATGGGACTGACATCCTAAAGAAGGAGACAGTTAGTAAACAGACAAGCAAGATGTCCTAAGGGAAAGGTAACACAGATTTGGGGATAGGGAGCTTCAGTCCCTAGGAAAGATGTGTGAGGAGGTGAGGGAGTAAGCCATGAGGGACTTGGGGACACAGCATTCTGGACGGCCAGTGCAGAGTCCCTGAGGCAGGAGTGGTCTCTTGTGTCTGAGGAGCTGCCTGGATCCAGGGTGTGACTGGACTTCAATCAGCAAGGGGTATGAGTGGTGAAGGGCAGGACGGGGGAAGAGAAAGCAGTGGGACCACCCCGTGGGACTTTGCCAGCCATCATGAGTGACTTTCACCTTGAGTGATATATTCTCTTCACCTTGTAAAATAAAGAAGAACTTGTGCTAGGGGTCAGGGTGGGCTCACAAGGTGCTTGCTAGAGTCTTCGAAGGTGCTCCTGGCTGATAATGACAGAGTGGCAGTTTCTGCAGGATCCGAAACCTTCTCCAGTTCCTCCTCTTGCCCTTCAGAGGCCTCAGTGCAGCCAGGTCCTCCACCCTCTTCTAACGGCTCCTCCGCTCCCGCCCCTCTCCAGGGGCGCCCATCTTGTCTGGGTCTTCATTGCCACCTGTGGCCTCACAGTTGTCCAATGTGTGTGTCTAGCCCAGACTCTGATCCTGTACCCAGGCTCATATGTGCAACTACTAACTCCAAAGATCTCCTCTTACACATCTAAATAGACACCACAAACTCAATATATCCCAAACTAAACCCCCGATTTCCCTCCACACCCAAAATGTGCTCCACCCACAGCCTTTCCTTCCTCTAAAGAAGGGGAAGAGCCCATACTTGGGACCTCATCTTTCTAGCTTCAGTGGCCTTGGCAGCATCTCTCTCTCTCTCTCTCTCTCTCTCTCTCTCTCTCTCTCTCTCAGGCATTCCCTGGTCTTACCCCACCTCCAGGTTCTCTCCTGTCCCTCTGTCCAAACCCATATGACTCCAGTTTCACTCAGAGGAAAAGCTAAAGTCTGTACATGTGCTATCTACATGGAACTTTCTAAAAGGATGGGAATGTTCTAGATCTGTGCTGTCCATGTGTCCATGTGGCTATTAAACGGTTGAAATATGAGCCATGTAACTGAGGAACTACATGTGAGACTTTATTTTAGTGACTTTAAATGTAAGTAGTCACAAGGGGAAAGTGGCTACCATTTTGACCACCATAGGCCCACAGAGCCCAAACTCTGGCTTGTTCTGTTCTCTGACTCCCATGCTCACTCCTGCTAGTCACTCTGCTTTTTCCTCAAAATCATGCATTCTAGGCTCTTTCTGTCACCTGCTCCTTCAGTCTCCTCCTTACCAGGCCTCACCTTGCCTCCTTTACTTCTTGTGTTTTCAACGCATCCCAACTTCACCCACTTCTCACCCCGCCTGGCTCTGCTTTTTCTTCTTCATGGTATCTCTGCCTTCTAACAGCTTGCACCATCTACTTACTCGTTGGGTCTGTTGTTTTCTTCTGCTTGCTAGAACAGCTCCACCAGGGTGGAGGTCTTCATCTGTGGTGTGTCCCAAGCACCTCCAAGGGTGCTACCATATCATAGATACTCCATGGATGAAGTCTGGCCCAGTCCACATCTGTCTCTTCCCCTGGGTTGTCATCTGCTGCTCCAACCCACGTTCATCCATTCATCCATCATCAACCAAAGAGAACAGGCATGGGGTCAATGCTTGGAGTACAGCACTGGCCAGGAAGCTGATGGTCACTTCAAGAAGATAAGCACAGAACAGGCCAATGGCAAGAAAAAGTCATGTAGCAAGTGCTAGGATGAGCTAAGGCAGTGATGACTTGGATGATGAGACAGGAAGACCTATCTGAAGGAAAAGGAGCCATGGAAGTAAAGTCAGGGAACAGGAAACACAAAATGGGAAATGTAGACCGAGAGGAAGGCAGCACAAGTTAAGGGTGTGTGCTGGATGGCCCTGGGGCACATGGGACAGTAAGCAAGAGAGTGGCATGTGACAAAGTTGACTAGGAGAAGAGGGGTCAAGGTCCAGGGCAGGCAGGGCCTGGTAGATCAAGGCCTGGGGTTAGGTTCTATTTTTCCTCTTCCATCACCAAATCACCTCACTCATCTCCCTCTCCCAAGCTCTTAGCAACATTCATCATAAGCATGGAGCCCCCATATAATAGGTGCAGTGGGAGGCCTTGAACCCCTCTTTTTCTACCATTGCTTGGATAACTCAACGTTCCCTAGAAATCCTCCTAGAACTTCCAAGATTCAGGGACTTTGTTTTGACGCTTTCTCGGGTTAATGGGCCTGGCCCTGCCTCTAGTTCTCATCACTGTGCACAAGGCTTCCGCACAGAGTCCTCTCCTTCCTGGTGGGGGGTCGTCATGCCCTGGGAGGGCCTCTCACTGTGCTGAGGGTGTCAGAGAACTCAACCGGTGTCTGTGGATTATTTACTTAGCAAGTTCTGGGGTTCTACAGCTTTATTGCTTCAAAGGCTCTAGGAACCTTTGAAAGTTTCTGTGTGTTTAAAAATTACTTGGAGAGCAAATAATAATAATAATAACAACAGCAGACTCCAGGCTTCAGTGGGCCTAGGAATCTGCACTTTTAATGAGCAAATGCAGGTGACTTTCATGCAAGTAGTCTGAAAAACGCACAAACTCTAGCTTGAAGGCCCTGCAGAGGGCTGTAACGGAAAGGGTGATCTTGTTTAAGGTGCACTGAATGGATGCATGGAAGCATCACAGCGAAATCCCCTCATATTATTAATGTGTGCTAATTCAAAAATAAAATAATTTAGAAGTCTCTGCAGACCACCTGCAACTTGAAATAACCTAGGTTTTCTCTTTCGTTCAGCTCAGCCTATTAGAGTTGAGTATTAAGTTACACTGAAATGGCCGGGGAGATTCAGGGTAGAGAAGGGGGTTCAGTTTCCTCTCAAACCCAAATCTCTTACTGTGACAGGACCAGTAGCAGGCGTGTTTGATGAGCTTCTAGACCCAAGTTCACATTAATGACCATGACCTTGACAAGGCTACCCTTGGCACGAGAGTGTTTTTATGTGAT
The DNA here is from genome assembly GCF_047511655.1 of Castor canadensis. Taxonomy (NCBI): domain Eukaryota; kingdom Metazoa; phylum Chordata; class Mammalia; order Rodentia; family Castoridae; genus Castor; species Castor canadensis. The sequence goes on along the minus strand of NC_133392.1, from coordinate 152,591,972 downwards.
GGAAACCCGCTGGTCCTTCCCTCCATGAATCCCTTGGCAAGGACTCCAGTGCTCCATGGGTTGTGATGGGAGAAGCAGAGCTTCTTACAGATGGCTCACAGGACTTCCGGAAGAGAAAAGTCCTCTCCTGGGGACATGCTCTCTTGTAGAACTTTCCATACAGGACTATTGGTTCCTTTCTGTGTGTCTATCTTCTGCACTCAGTGAGTAGCACCTTGGCAAGAACTCCATCTAAGGCCCCCTTAGAGGGCCTTAATTCTACAGGAATTAGGAGCTCCAAAGATGTGTGTGGCACAACTATTTAAATCACCACCAGAACTAGCTACCTAATATACAGGTCCCAGTGCAAAGTCAACGCATGGCACCCAGTTCATTTGTTATTAAGAATTTCAAGATGGCCACTTCCCAGCCTGGCACTCTTCTGCGTGGGAGTAGGGGCTGTGCATGGGTTGCCCCATAGATGAAGCTGACCCTGGTCACTGTGATGCTCTATGGATTCCAAGGCACCTGTTAACCCAGGGGTCCAGACCTATGACTTGGGGACACAGAAACAATTGTCTTCAAAGCAACTGAGAGCCTCACACAGGTCCTGAGGGCTCATGGAACCATATCTAGCCCAGGTCCCAGATACACCTGGCCTCGCTTTCCTGTGGGGCCAATGGGATTGTAGCAGTCTATGTGCTTCTCTGTGTCCCTGATGGGTGGGACCCCTAGAGGACAAGGACTCAGCCTTTGAATCCCCAGGGACTTGACAATGTCTTGGCACAGTCTCAACCTTCCATTCATAAATATTTTAATAGCTTTATTATATTTCCTATACATTAATAACACAAGGGGGTTTCATTGCAATGTTCCACACATGTGTATGGTATGCTTTGAACAAGTTCACCCCTCCATTATATTCCCTTCCTCTTCGACCCTCCCCCCTTTTTTTTACAGTGTTTGGTGGGTGTCATGCTGCCTTTGAACATACCCATGCAGCCTATGTTGGTCCTCTTTCCCCCTCCTTCCCCCCATTCATTCATTCTCTCCCTCAGACTGTCCCCTTTCACATTCATGTCCCATCATCACCATCATCATTTTAGGTCTACAAATGAGTTTAGGTTCCACAAATGAGTGAGAACATGCGACATTTGGCCATCTGAACTGGGCTTACCACTCAGCATGATGATCTCCAGTTCCATCCATTTTTCTGCAAATGCCATCACTCCATTTTTCTTTATGACTGAGTTACAACACATATCATATTTTCTTTATCCATTCATTGGTTGTTGGGCACCTCAACTGATTCCACAGTTTGGCTATTGAGAACAGAGCCGCAGTAAACATGGCTGTGCAGGTATCTGTCTTTATATTGATTTACACTCCTTTGGGTATACTCCCAAGAGTGATGTGGTGTGGCCATAACACAGGTCTATTTAAAGTTTTCTGAGGAACCTGAGACTGATTTCCATAGTGTTTGCAACAGTTCACATTCCTGCCAGCAGGTTGTAAAAGAATTCCTTTTGTCCCCATATGCCACAGCATTTATTTGTTGTGGTTTGTTTTCTTGACAATGATGGATCTGGCTTGAGTGAGCTAGAATCTTAGTGTAGTTTTGGTTCACATTTCCTTTACGGCTTAAGAGTGTTGAACAATTTCTTCATGTATTTATGAGTTGAAATAAGTGGACAATAAATTCATAAATAAAGTTCAGAAAGCAATGTTGTCTTAAGACTTGCAATAGGCTTTTATTTTTGTTTGATTTTTGTTTTTATTTATTTTTGATGGTACTGGTGTTTGGACTCAGGGCCTGGTACTTGCTAAATAGTCTCTACCACTTGAGCCATGCCCATAGCCCTTTTTCTTTAGTTATTTTTCAGGTAGCATCTCAAGTTTTTCCTTAGCCGGGACTCAGATCACAGTCCTACCTGTGCCTCCCACATTGCTGGATCACCAGCATGTACCATCATACCCACTTTGGTTTTTGAGATGGGATCTTCTAACTTTTTGTCTGAGCTGGCCTCAAACCAAAGTCTTCCTCCTCTCCACCTCCTGAATAGTTGGGATTATAGGCATGAGCCACTGTGCCTGGTCCATAATAAATATGTTTACAAAATAAACTAGGGTTAGAGGTATAGCTCAGTGGTAGAGCTCTTGCCTAGCATGCATGAGGCCCAAGGTTTGATCCCCAGAACCATAAATAAATAAATAAACAAACAAACTAATTAAATCTGAAGGGACATTGCATCCATAGTAGCATCTTTTGGAAATGTCCTTCCCGACTTGGTACTGGAAACAGCAATAGCAGCAGCTATGAACTTACTACAAATGCCGGGCCTCAGGCAGACCCCAAACCTACTGAGCCAGAGCCTTGGGGTGGGAACAGTGAGACGTGTTTTCATGGATCCGTATTTTCATGGATCCTCTGGATGTTTCTCTGCCCCTCAAATCCAACAGCATTCAGGTTCCAAGGAAACCATCCAGAAAGCAGTGTCTTTTGCCATTCTCATCCAGATATATTTGGATTTTACCACAAATTGTTTGCAATTGAAGCCTTGAAAGTCTCCAAGGATTAAGTGTTGCAGTGGAATTTCACAGAGTGAGTCAGGACACAACAAGGTGGGTTCATGATGTAGACGCTAATTCAGCAAGAAGGACGTTTGGGATGTGAATGGGGGAAAAATGTGGAGGCTCCAATTAAGTGAGTTTTTTTATTAACTGATTGATGTGAAAGTAGAAAATGAGGCAGGAGGACAGATGTATATGGTAAAGGAATGCTGGACCAGTGCCAGGGCATCTACAGATAAGTGACTTTGTACAAGTCAGTTAACCTGTCAAGTGTTAACTTCTTCACCTAAAAAAGAAGTGGAGCTAATACCCAGGGCTGCTGGGTAAGGTTAGGCAGGTTGTACGCTGCCCAAGAGGACCCAGCTGGGGCCAAGTGGGAGCTGAAGTCCAGCTAAGCTGGGCTTGTTCCCAAGAGGAAGGGGCATCTTCGTCTAACTGTCTCAGAGGCACCTGTGAGTCAACTGCAGCTCAGCCAGCGCCTGCCCCAGCTCAACAGGTCCAGATGTGGCGAGGATCAAGACAGCACGGTAGAGAAAGGCATTTGAAAAGCTCCAAGTATTACATAAAGGAAAGACAGGACGTTGTTTTGGCTGTTGCTGCTGTGGTGTGCTTAGACTTTGACTACCACGCCGTCCAGCTGACCAAATGCCTGATGCGCTGTTGGAAGACAGATCCCCGCAACCCATCAAAACTCGTACTATAAACTTCAGGACCCAGAGAATTGGCCAGGCTTTTTGGTCACAGGAGCAGGGACCTGCAGCATGGATCACTGTGCCCTGGAGGTTCCACTGCTCTGTGGGATCATCACTCAGTGATGGCAGGAGCCCCCAACAGTCTGGAAGCATCTCAGCCCAGTCTGCAGGTCTGGGTGCCCTGGCATGCAGTGAGCCACACGGAGCAAGGGCAACCACCCTGGAGAACCCACAGGCTCTTCCCTCAGGAAGCTGGCACTCGAAGGTGACCATGGCCTGGACTTCTGCTTCTGTGTGCCTAGGAAGAAAGAAGACCCTTTCTGATATTTTTCTTTTAGGACCCCACAAAGACCTCTGTTGACCTGATTTTGTAGGTATGGGCGCCTAAAGTGATGCGTTGAGCACTTAAGATAAATACCACTGTGATCCTGTCCTATGTCACCATGCAGCAGCTGAGCACTAGAGCTTCCGTTGAGGTGGGCTGGCACCAGCTTCCTGGGGCCCGTATGTGTCTGTAGGATTCCCTTCCACAAGACGCTTTCTTTCTTTTCTTGCTACCAGTCCATCCCCCACCTTTTTTTCAGTACTGGGGTTTGAACTCAAGGCCTACACCTTGAGCCACTCCATCAGCCCTTTTTTGTGATGGGTATTTTTGAGATAGGGTCTCACCAACTATTTGCCTGGGCTGGCTTCAAACCATGATCTTCCTGATCTCTGCCTCCTGAGTATCTGGGATTATAGGTGTGAGCCACCAGAGCCAGCTTCCAGTCTTCCTTTTGAGGAACAAATGCACTCTGAGCTGTCCCGTCAAGCCTCCCGCATGAGTGGGGTGAACACACCCAACCAACCAAGCCTCACCTCTCTTTTCCCCCATCGTACCTGCCCTGCTCAAATGATATAACCTTTAGCTTTCTTGCAACTCTGGCATGTTTTGGTTCTTGCATAGATTCCCAAGTAATGTATGGAAAGAAAGGGGGTTTTCTCATTGTTTTGTTTTGCAAATCAAGAATAAATCTCAAGACCCTCCCCCTGGGCCCCGGTACTCTGTGGGAAAGGCTCCCAGAGGGATTTCTGCACCAGGAGATAAGGTGGCCAGCTGCCAGAGGGGCCATCAGATCTTCAAAGACTGCCTAATTAAGTCCCAGTCAGCAGGCTTCCTCTCTGTGTGGGCAGATAAGACACAAGACACATCCAGAGGTGGAGGGCGGGGCTTTCTTCTACAGATAAAGTAAATCAAGGCAACCCACCCCGTCTGCCATCTGCAAATGGAAATCCTTGTACCAGGGCCCTCCGGCAGTTCTGTGAGAGAGGAGGACAAGTCGCATGGGACGGGAGGTCGCTGGCCCGTCTGCCCACGCTCCAGGCCTCAATGGGGTGCAATTGTGGTATTACCTGGGATAGGAAGATAAGGCAAGATGTCATTAATGGAGGTGCAGGAGCTTAATCCCCAGTGACTCACCCCCTAGAGCCTCCCACCGGGATGGGGAGGCATGAAAGGTGCATCATTTATTCATGTGATCTGTGTGTTTCGCTGCCTTCATTAGAATTCTAATTACATTCTGTGGTTTTCCTACTGCCCAAATGTGTGCTTTTCTGGCTCATTTTATGGAAGAATTGTTCTCCTTTTTTGTACTTGGAATACAAGAGTTCCCTAGGCTTCCACTGGCCTTTGAGTTTCAAAAAAAAAAAACCATTTTAAAACTTAAGCACAGCCTCCACCCAAGAAATCACAAATATCTTCCCCAAAGTAGAGACAGGTAAGTGGAAAGATACTAAGTGCAAGGAGATAACTTTGTTTTTCCTTTTAAACTCTACCTTGATCTCAATAGTAGTTTCTTTTTCTTTCTTTTTTGGTGTACTGAAGTTTGAACTCAGGGCTTCACACTCGCTAGGCAGGCATTCTACAACTCGAACTATGTCCCTGGCCCTTTTCTACTTTAGTTATTTTTCAGATAGTGTCTCTTGCTTTTGCCCAGGGCCAGCCTCAATTTGAGATCCTCCTACCTATGTCTCCTGCAGAGCTGGGCTTACAGCATATACCATCACATTCAACCTGCTGTTGAGATGGGGGTCTTGTTAACTTTTTGCCCAAAGTGATCTAAAATTTTGATACTCCCAATCTCTACCTCCTAGACATCAGGTATTACAGGTGTGTACCACCATGCCTGGACCCCAATAGTAGACTTTCTTGACAGACTTCAAAGTGTATGGCTGGGGTCCAGAGTGACTCACAAACATAGAATTATGAGCCTGTACAGGCTTCTCACCCCTAAAAAAAACTGATACCAAAGACCCTTGGATCACAGGGGCTTATCTGGTGGTTTCTTTATATCACCTGTTGCCTTCTCCAATCTCTAAAATAAACTAAATTCATAATTTTAATTAAAATTAATCTTGAGCATCTTGTAACACCCTTGAAGGATATTTCCAGGGAAGAGAAGTAGGGGGTTTCCCTCCAAAAATCCTCCAGTGTTACAAGGTAGTGAAGCTTCTGTGGCTGTGCCTGCTAAGATACGTAAGGGTCTGTGCAATGAATGAATTTGAGCTCAGCATACAGCAATTCTCCTTCCTCTTGTGAGAGCCCCGTGTGAGCCTGAGAAATGACCTTGATTCCTGTGCTTGAGGCTTTCTGGATGACATTTGCTCACATTTTAAATCTCTATCCACGTCCAGAGCCCAAGGAGAAGTAGATATAGTGATCAGTGATCCAACTATTGACGCCTGGCGATTCAAGTGTATTAGTCAGCTTTGCGCTACTGTGATGAAATACCTGAGTCAATGAGTGTATAAAGAGGAAACGTTTATTCAGCTCATGTTCTGGAGATCCCAAAGACTGGATGACCCCATCACTTGGAGCCCCTAGTGGGAGTACCAGATAGCATGGCAGGGAGCCTGTATCAGAACAAGCCATTCACATTCTGAGACTGGAGGAGGAAGGGGGAGAGAGAGAGAGCGGTAGAGAGAGAGACAGAGGGAGAAAGAGAGACAGAGAGAGATTGAAACCTCACCATCCCCTTTGAAGCCACAGCCCAATGAACCTAACCACCTCCCACTGGGCCCTGCTTCCCAGGGGGCCCCACCAGCTCCCAGTAGCACACCCTGTGACCAAAGCCTTTAATTCAGAGACCCCTGGGTGCTCTCATTCAAATCAAGCACCAAGTATCCACTTTGGTATTGACAAGAAGAGTCAGAGGGCCAGATGACATCACCAAGAGGAGCAATCACAATGTACTTCCTAATTCTTGGCTCTAGAATTAGAGGTAGAACTGGCAAGATCAGCCTCCCAATCACAGGTAGAGGCAACCACACTAGTTTCAGAGTGGGAGAAAACATTCCAGAAAGCATACTAGAGAACGTTCCAGAAAGGACCCTGGAAAGAAGGGCAGAGCCACTGCTGCTGGGTTCCTTTCCTTGGGTGAGTAGGAGGGGTAGGTGTAGAGAAACCAAGAAATGAGCAGTTCCCCTCCCCTCAGACCCCACAGAAAAGCATTCTCCAGCTTGCATCTCTTCATCTGGCGGGTTCAAACTTTAGGTTCCAGTCAGCCAGGGAGAGGAACTTAGCCTCATTAAGGCCAGGACAGCATTCCCTCAGTGCCTGCTCCTGCACCTCATCCCCCCAGCAGCACTAGTGGTCAGGTCATCATTGACTCCCAGAAGTCTCTTGGATACTAAGTTACCTCCGAAGCCTGCTGCTCTAGGGTAGAAATCCACTTCTGATTCTATTTCCTGTCTCCAATTACACATCCAGCCGCATGTCCACTGTTGGTCATGTGATGAGATGAGCCAATGTGATGAGATGATTGCATAAAAATGAGATGATTGCATAAAAATAACCCAATAATGCAAGGCCAGTTAGAGTGACTCTCCAAACTCATGCAGAATCCTTTTCCCACAACGTCATTCTGGAGAGAAATCCAAGTCCAAAGGTTATCTCTTGTGTAAAGTAAAGTTTAAGAGAATTCAACCCCTACTTTTTAACATTCAAAATCACCTTCCCAATTCTTTATTCTGCTCAGCAAGGTGTGATTCACCCTGAAGCCCAGAACTGGGGGTTCCCACCAGATGTCAGCTTAGATGTTTTCTCCTGGAGTAAGTGAGATTCCTTCAGGACCTCAAAGTTAGACTTCATCTTGCACTAAAGATCTCACTTTTAAATGTGTCCCCAAAGTTTCTATGTATGTTTATATATACATAAATAATATATATGATAACTTATGTAAATATATATATAAATTATACATAACATATACTAAATAATATATAAACTCACAGCAATAACCTCCTACCACTGTCTTGTTTGGGGTCACCTAAAAACAGACCCTGAATCAAGATCTGGCTCATGGTTGAATTGTGCCTCCTCCCAAAATTCATATGCTAACCTTTAATATCTCAGAATGTAAACTTTTGTTGGGACAGGTCTTTAATCAGGTTAAAATGAGGTCATTTGCAGGAAGGCGGGGCTAAGCCAATTAGTTGGTATCATAAAAGCAAAGAATTTAGAGACAGACATACCAACATACACACACACACACACACACACACACACACACACACACAGAATACCATGTGAACATAAGAACAGAGAAGTGGGTGAAGCAGCTGAGCTCAGGGGTGTCAAGGGTAGCCAGCAAGCCTCTGGAGCTGGGGAGAGGCCTGGAACAGACCCTCCCCCCATGGTCCTCAGAAGGATGCAACTATGCAACTATGCCAACACCTTGACCCCAGCCTGTAGCTTCCCAAACAGTGAGCTCAAACTCCTGCTGTTTGAGCCCCCAGTGTCTGCTACTAGCTTTTATATAGCAGTCCCCAGAAGTCTGACTGGGGAGTAGGTGAATGGAGGCAACCAAGAAAGTGGGCTACAATGAGGGGCTTCCACCGAGAACCATGGAGACCCAGTCCCCCCCACCCCGGGAACTCTGGGAGTCAGTGCAGAGTACACATCCTGGAGTCATTCCAGTCACAGTGGGGAACAAGCTGGGGTGTCCATCCTTCAGCTCCCTCTGTTGTTAGCTCCTCAGTTCCCCCAAGCTAAGTGTCACATGTGTTTGCCATGCACTGATACAACTGGGGCTGTGACAGCATTGACCACACACACCCAATTTAGAAAACAATCCAGTCACCATCCCAGATGCCTTATGAGCCAAGGATGTTCCCAGCCTAGCCATCAGATGGACATTTTTATACCAAAGACCTTAACAGGGGCCAAGCGGCATCTGAGAGGAGGAGGAGGGTGGGTAGACAACATCTTGGTTTTAGCCTTTGCGGGATACCAGCTGGTCAGCCCCTGAAGGCTGGAGTCCCAAATGGATATGAGTGCTAACCTCCAAAGTGAGGTTAATTGCAGGGTCGCTCACCAGGAGTGGGGGAGTGCATTGGTGATGGCCCCCATCATTTGCAGTGCTTGAAATAATTTTCTTCTCCCTGCACACAGTCAAAACCTCTTATTTCCTTTCTCCCTCTGAGCTCTGAGCCACAGGGTCCAGTTCTTCATTTGCTCCTTCTAATGAAATCTGCAGCCCTTGTAAGGAGCAGGTCTAAGTCCCTCTGCCACAGTCACAATCACTGGTACACTGGCCTGGCCTGTGGGATCACCTAGGCTTGGGGACCACACATCCTATGAGATTCCCCCGTCCCCACCCTACAGGTGCTTCAGCCAGAAACTATGTCACAAATTTCAGAATAGAAGTGATTCTTGATAGTTCTAAAGCCAGTGGCCCTGGGCTGCCTGGTGGGCGCCATCACTCGTCCAGGTCCCTCACATTCCAGCAATGTAGACATTTATGATTTTTCCTTTCTGTACCTGTGGAATGTACATTCTGGCCTGTTGCTTCTCCCTTTTAATTTTTCATATTTGTAGACTAAGACTAGTCATTTTAAGACTAGTCATTGTAAAGTCCAGGTTTGGGCTCAGGGATTCCCTTCACCTCTTCATCTGGGCGGACCTCACATGCTTGGAGCCAGCCCTGTCCTCTGTTACCATGGCTGCATCACTGCCTTTAAATCTCCCAACGATGCTGAAGGGTGGATCCAATCGGCATTTTCCAGCTGGAAGAGAAAGGAGAAGGAAGATAAGGAGATGGAGGAGGAGGAGCAGGAGGAGTTGAAGGAATTTAAATAACTTTCCCAAGGTCATCCAGCCAGGAAGCAGATAAGAAATTAGAGTCCATTTCTGTCACCACTGCCCCCAAAACCTAGAACAGAGGTCCTGCCAAGTGCATAGGGTAACAGCAGGAAAGAGAGATTCTATGATTTGAGTTTGAAAGACATTTAGCGGTACTGTCCACAGCACAAGTCACAATAAGGTCATTCACAATGAACCTGATCTCATCGATGGAATAATAGCAATGGGCTAAGATCTGGTCTAGCACTTTGGGTTTTCCCCCTTCCATCCCCATGCAGCATTCCATCTCAGAGGGGGAACCTAAGACCCAGGGTCCCTAGCTCAAGGAGACCAGGTCACTAACTCAAGGTTACACAATTGGTAAATGGCAGAGTAGTTCGTGTCCCTGCATGAACTCCAATCTCTCCAGTCCGTAGCTGAGGTGTAAGGCACCACACTATGTCATCTACATCTATAGGTGAGGTGGTAGCAGATTCCAAGAAGGAGAATGGAAGGAGTAATCAGGCAGGACAGGTTCTGATACTTCCTACATCCCAGTAACCAGGAGACACCTGAAAGCATTGTCCATCACCAGGGTGAATCTGCAGATTATGCCTGGTCATTCTAAATGTATTCCTGGAGTCGTCTCTCCTAAAAGCTCGGTCAAAAAGACACCAAGGCAAGGACTCTAAATACTACTGGCTTAATCAAACTACCAAGCACACATTCTGAACTGGAGTCACAATTGAGGTTCGCCAGAAAATCTTGATTCAGTGCCAGCCCCAGAGAGGAAGCAAGTTTGGCACAGAAGTGGCCCTGTGCCAAAGCAAGTGACAGAGGCAGAGGGCCCTGGCGTGGCTTGGTAAAGGCAGGTAGTAAAGATGCAGATGACCTTTCTGCACTCAGCACATATAGCACTCTTTGATTCTCACCTCCTGTGGCAGCCACAGGTGACTGAGGGACAAGGTCACACTTCTCTGTATCACAGAGCTTGAACACTGAAGGTGAACTTGGCATCTTACCCAATCCCTCATCATACAGACGGAAATACTAGACCCAGGAAAGACACTTGCCCAAGTTAACTCTTATGGGTAAAATCTGGCCTGGATTGGAGATCAGTTAATTTCTAACCTGGTACGTGGTCTTCTACAATGTTGTGTTTCTAAGTCACAGAAATCCAGCTCAAGAAGCTTAAGTCAAAGGGGATTGTCAAGGGGTTATCACTCCTTGCTGGAGAGTTCAAGGGTGACAGCAGCAGGAATAGCTGGATTCAGGATCTCAAACCACACCAGCAGGACTCAGCCCACACCCCCTACACACATCACATATGCACACACACACACACACACACACACACGCACACTCATACACATTCTTGTCTCTAATTTCTTTGTGTTGGTTTCACTCATCAGCTTTATTATCAAGTGAGCTGCCCCACAATTGCCTAAGTGGTTACTGGCAGCTATGGCTTCATCTCGCATCTGGCTTTGGCCACATCTATCTCTTGGCTTTAGCTATTTGCATCTTTCCCTAGAGATGGAAGATTTTTAAAGGACCAGAGTTCCAGTCTAAAGGAATCTTTTGCTGTCGTCCTCAGACACTTGGATGATGTTCTTGTACCAGCCTCAAAGGTTCTCCATTGGGGACAGCATTGGGGCCCATCCTCCCTAGGCTGTGGGAATGAAGATATCATCCTAAATGAAACTCTATGCAAAATTGTGTGTGCATGTACACCTGGACATTTTCCAGGAGGCAGTGTGGCATAAAATTGTTAGCACATGGGAGGGCATGTTCCCCAAGAGGTAAAGAACTAGAAAAAAACAGAATATCCTACGGGGGCTGGTTGGAGAATTTCAATGGGAATAGGGCCGAACCTTGAATCTTGTGGCCTTCTACCAATACTACCTAGAAACAGGGTTATTTTCCAGATCAGAGACCATCCTGTCTGATGTTTTTTGAGCATCAGGTTGTTACCAAGAGACAGTTCCTCCCTAACCTCACCTCCATTGTTTCAACACCTTGGAGAAATTTGTAAGTGAGTTTAATGAGGCCCCTCCGATGCTAAGCTTGAAAAAATGATGAGATCCATTCTCAGCTTCAAGTGAAATCCTGGTCCAAAGAACTTTGCCCACTTTAACTCTTAACAGCCTCTCTTGGGAAAGCTTAATCATTTTGGGCCTGGCTCCAACTTGGAGCCAATTTGCAAATTCTCTCATGCAAATAGGAGTCACAGCCTGCTCTTAGATGCTGGGGAGAGTGCTGTACCCCCAAATATAATCCCCTCTGCATGTCTCCCATCCACACTGGTCCTTCCTTCCTGAGCCCTCTCCATCCCTTCGGCCTCATGTTGAATTTCTCTCTTCCCTGGTTTAAGGAAAGGACTGCAGCTTCATGATGAAGAAATACAGGTCACTTGACTTAACCAGAGCTGCCACACGATACTGCCACTGTCATGACAGCAAGGGAGCAAGGAAAACTATCAGCCACCACTTTTCAACGTGCTACAAACTCCAGGCACCAAATTCAGGGAATGCAGGACAGGCTACAAAGGAGAGTCTGGGAAGAGAAGCATTAGCTGCCAAATATCCAAAGTCCTGCCCAAAACAGAAGCTTAGGCTCTGGAGCAGGGTCACAGTTCATAAACCTATTCATTATTCATCATACATATTGGGTGGAATTATATTGGTCCCTGAAAAAGACAGTCCATAAGATTTATTCTTAGACTGCTTATCTGTGCCAAGACCAGGGCTTAGTTTCTGAGAGAGCATATGGTTACAAAAGGACTGAAACAAACTAAAGCCAAGGGCAAGCTTTCGGAAAAATCTGAGAGCCCACTGAGTCAGTGGGAGGCTACATGTGTTAGTGCAGGTTCTGGGAGCAGAATAGAGCCATCAAAAGTCTGCAGAGAGAAAAAGACAGAGACAGAGAAGAAGGACTTGCTAATGAATGCTTGTGATTATGGAGGCTGAGAAGTCCCAAGGTAACTGCCGTCTAGCAAGCTGAGGATCCAGGAGAGAGGGTGGTAGAATATTCTAGTCCAAATCCAAAGGCAAAAGGACACTGATTTCCCATTTTGGAGACAGTCAGTCAGGAAGAGTGAGATCTTTCGTCTTAGAGTTTTTGTTCTTATCCAGTGGCCCACACCCCACTTTCCTCGGTCCTCGTATCCAATGTTCATCTGACCCAGGAGCACTTTCACAGACACACCCAGAATACGTTTAACTACATATCTGAGCAACCTGTGACCCAGTCAAGGTGATACATAAAATTCCCTCACACTAGAGAATCAGTCATAGAACTGAGCAGACGCCAAGGTCACAGTGAAGATCAGGTAACAGGAAGCCCATCCCTGAGCTCAGGGCAAGAAAGCATGATGGCATGTTACTATGGCAATAGGTGATCATAGCTAGATTATTGGTCCTCCGAAGGGAGTATCCATCAGGCAGAGCTTAAGCACTGCTCAACTGTGCCTACAGAGGGATGCTGAGAAGCAGAATCCAGCCTCCTCAATTTCTGAAGTGCAAGGCCATTGCCTGTAATTAACCTTCTCTCCAAAAACATGCATAATGAGGAGTTGGTAATTCCTTAAAGGGAAACTGGGGTGTTTCATGATGTAGGGATGTTTGCTGGGCAGCCCACACATCACCTCACACACACACACACACACACACACACACACAATGAACGCACACTTTTGAAGTGTGGGACACCATCCCTGCACAAGAGAAGCTGAAGAGACATAAGATCCTACAAAAGATGAGTAAGAAATAAGGCAGCACTCTGTATTACCACATTTTCCACCGATATAATAAAGTGCAGAAGAGACATTTACAGATTGGGCACTTCCTCAAATACCAAAGTAGATGAAAGAAGATGTCAGTGTGGGCTGAGATCTCAGGGAAAGTTGACCAGAAGGCAGAGCTGATCTGGGTTGAAAGATGAACAGAAGACAAACTCAGGAAGTAGGTAGATGAGAAAGGTCTAGAAGGAGGGAGGGAGGACTGATAAGGATGAATAAGGGCAGAACTCTAACGCCCTGGGTTTGAATCTTCTTTATGACACCGTGGGACTGAACGATTGCTTTACACTTTTGAGTCTCGCATTATCTAAACCGGGGTATGTGATCTGTGCCTCAGGGTAGGATATGGCTAGGCAGTGCCTGGTGTAGTGTTGGCCCACTGTCAGCATTTGGCAAATAGTTACTTCTCCTTTTCTCTTCCTCTCTAATTCTCCCTTCTTATATTAAATCACACTGGTTGATGAGTAGGAAATATTTTAGAACTTGAGAAATAAAACCAGACAGATCTGTGCTTTTTAATATAGTATTTTAAAGAATTCCTCACTGGTTTTTTGGTGGTGGTGGTGGTTGGTTGGTTGGTTTTGGCAGCTCTGAGGATCAAACCCATGGCCTTTTGCATGTTAGGCATGTCCTCTATCACTGAGCTATATCCCCTAGATCCAAAATACAGAAGGGCTGTGTGCTTCCATTGGGCTCTTCCCCAAGCACCATGCAGAAGTAGTTAGCGTTTCCCTGGGTTACTGACCTGCTGGCAACTTGGGTACATGTCCAGTGACATGCACAGCTATTTTCTGAGCATCTTGTTTTTCCTTCATTTGAAGGACTGTCTTAAGGCCTCTGATAAGCTCAAGCATCTCATTCACACTTAGTCATACAGAGTTCATTTCATTTTTTTTCAAATGTTTGGTTTGCTTTTACCCAAGAAAATTCATTATCCACATTGGATAGCAGACAGGCAGAGGACCCACAACCTCAGGGATCAGTTCCAACGGGCCTTCTGGGTTTGGACTTAGGGCTGTCCAAACCCTGGGCATCAAGGCCCTGCAGATGTACCAATTCATCATGCAGCTGAAGCAGGACCTTGAATGGTGGGCACTGTGTAGTTGGGGTAGGGAAGAATCACACAGAGATCAAACTTAGCTGACAGCACAGCACACAGCCTCACCCGGGGTTCCTCTCTTCACCTGTGCAGTGGCTCTGGCTAAGTTACCCCTGACTGAGTTTTAGAGGGGAATTTATATGCTAAGTGAGGACCGAGCATCAAGGAGTTCCCAGGAGTCTTGAGAAATAGCCTTCTTGAAGTACATTTCTGGGGTCACAGACTTAAATGCCTGCAGGGGCCAGACAAGCGATGGTAATGAGTAAAGCAGGCCAGGAGTGAATGTTTTCCAGTTCAAATTCTTCTCCAAATATGTACTTCTTTTTGTCTGCTTTTAATTTTCTCACTTTCAATGGAAACATGAGTAGAGAGAAATATTTTTCTATTATAAGAGATTTTTGAAAGTGTGCCTTTAAAGTCACTGCATAAAAGTAATAATTGAGAGTGCAAATTTTCAATTACTGCTTAATTAAAAACATTAACATCGACGGCAACCACGTGGCACATGCCAAATATTGTCTAAAAACAGAGCACTAGTCTAAGACATCTGGTCTACTGCGGATGTCAAGCCCTCTCCACCATGTGTACTCCACAGTCAGTAGTTTATCTACCATAAGTTCAAACCAAGAACATAAAAGGAGGAGAAATAGCACATAAAACTTCTGCAGCAGCCTCTTCTATTACCACACTCAACAGACATAAAAGGGCCTTGCAAAAAAGAACTCTTACAGCGTGCATTTTCAAAACAGTATTCTAGTGAGGTTCTGGAATGTTTCACGTGCAATGAGCCCTCTCCTTCAACTGGACAATAGGGTAGTATAAGCCAATCCATGGACTCCTCCATGGAGCTTTACAGAACTGAGACATTTTGGATTGATTTTTTTTTCTATGTGCGGCGGGTAGCTGGGGAAGGAAGTGTAAATTCTCCACTGGATTGAAGCAGAGGGGTTTGTTGGTGACTTTTGCTTTGTTTTCTTGGGGGGGAAGGGAAAGTTTTTCTCCAGTAAATTTTTGAAATCTAGGGAACATTAAAAAAAAATAAAGACCTAACAATTGTTTCATACTTTGCATACCATTTACTACTTTTAACAACTACGTATATATTCCATTGTCATAAAAATATCAAGTCCCAAATATGTGCTGAGGGGTTCATTGCTATCTGTTTCTCTCTTTGGTAAGAATCCAACAAATATATATATTATTGAGGATAACAGTGGTGCCCACAAAAATGTTTGACAAATCATCTGTTCAAGTTTTACTGTATTTTGGTATTTAAAAAAAAATAACCATCAAGAGAGTTCTGTCTCCTCTGGGCTGTGGAAGCACTGACAATCCTTGATCAGAGAAGAAAATACGATTGGAGTGTATTCGTTATCTGTGGCTGCACAGGACATCACCTCTAGGCCGCGGTAGCTTAAAACAACACGCATGTGTTATTTCAATGTTTCTGAAGGTCAACCATCTGAGAGCAGCTTAGCTGGATGCCTCTGGCTCTGGATCTCTCATGAAGCTGCAGTCAGCTGAGGGTTCGATTGCACAGGAGGCAGGAAGGCTCAGTGCCTCCCACCTGGGCCTCTCCACAGAGCTGCTTATGACTTTGAAGCAGACCTCCCAGAGAGAGCCATCCAAGACGAACAGGAGACCAAAACAGGAGCTGAAGTCTTCTCTAACCTGTACTCGGAAATGCTGTGCCAGTGTGGGCAGGAACTGCACTTGTGTGGAGTGAGTATGAGAAGGTGTGCACCATTGGATACCATCTTGGTGTGGTTAGTAAACAGGGATATTCAGAATTCACCACTGTTTTCAAAGGCTGGGGTACACCCATCTTGGAGAATCATCGAATTCTTCTCTTTTCTGCCAGGATTGAGGATATTTACTTACTTCAGTGAATATGAACAGTGATCTGAAAGATTTCCATAAGTTGACCTAGCCTGTTCTGTTCCATGAAAAGCATCAGATGACATCCCACGTGCCCCCAACCTCACAGCGTCAGCTTCAGGCTCCTCTATGAAACTGCTTTAAAACTGAGCCAGCCACACAAGGCCAAGGAATTCTACTGAAGCCAACTTCCCAAGAGCAAAGACTGGGTGTCCCTTTTGCCCACCCCACTCAGATGGGTTTGATTGCGAATGATTTTCTGTGAGCCCTTTTGAATACAGATTTTGTTGAAAAAGAAAGAGCACCATCAGAGTCAATGCTCAATACATTACCGTTGAATGAACAAGAGGCCATGAGTCCTAAAAAGTCCCACCAGTCTCTACAAACTCGAGTCTCTCACATTTGTTTGGTCTTGGATGTTGGTCCTGGATCCTAAGAATAGTTAAAAATGAATATTGCTATGAATTCAGGACAAGTAGTGATTTGTAAATATCTCATGAAGATGCATATGTATGTATTTCTATAAATATTTGCCTTCTGCTTCCTGCACTTCCCTTGGGACTTCATCAGATTTCATGATAATGACACATTTGGTTCAGCTTTTGGTGACAGCCTGTAGGTACCCTGAAGGCAGGAGTCAATGCCTCTTATTTATGGAGGCACTACCTGGTATGGTACTAGGCTGCCAGTAGGTATTAGATAAATATTGTCAAACAAAGGAATGAGGATGCAATCCTTGAAACACAACTCACTTAAACTTTGGACTCAGTCTTTGAAGCGTGTTAAATTGGCCAAATCTGAAAAGTCCAAACTCAAAGAAGAGGGATGCTATGGGTGGCCCTGCTCTTGCTTCCTGCCTGGCAGCTCAATGACCGGCCTCTCTTAGGCTTTGGCCCATTTCCTTAGCTTAAATCCAGAAAGAAACAGACACTTTGCATGATATCCCGTCTCCCCTCTAGTGGGTCCCTTCATAAACACCACTTCCTGGCTTCCTGGGGGTTAAGATTCTAGGAGAGTGTGCACGCACACATGTGTGCAAGCTTCTGCTCACATAGACTTGTGTGTGAGTGAGTGTGCACGGCTTGGGGAATCTTTTGCTCCTCCCTCTGCATCACTGCAGAGAGCCCAAGCCTCTCTGATTAATGTGAAACAGACCTCACAGGCCAGGGGGGAAAAAGAGAGTCAACCTCTGCACTCTTCCCCTAATCAGATTAACGGAGAATTTAAATGCGGGATGACACATCATTTTTATCTCTTACACCAATTGCAATCAATTGCTACTGGCTGCCTAGACTGCTGTGTCATGAAGGATGGTGAGACCGGGCTCCAGCTCAGTGGGAAGCAAGCCACCATCGATTACCAGGGTCTGCCATAGGCACAGGACGGGTGAGTAGAGTAAGTCACTAGCCAAATATAAGTGACAGCAGGAAATGGTGGCCCAGTACCTTCAAAGCAATAAAAGGCCAGTTATCTCACCTCCAAGGGCAAATGAGGGTTCTTGTCTATTGCACACAGACACAGACCTAAGTAGCATAAGTTTAGGGCAGTGTAACTGAGCAGTATAAATAACTGAACAGTATTTGCGCAGGTAGCAAGGCAAGGAAGGAAGGACAAAGGAGAAGGTTTCAGCTGCAGGCACTCCTGTTTTAATTTCCGTGGGGTTTTTTTTTTTTTTCAATCTTTTTTCTTTCCTCCTTGCGTTCTTGTGATCCCATGGAAACCAGAGC
Organism: Castor canadensis; assembly: GCF_047511655.1. Taxonomy (NCBI): domain Eukaryota; kingdom Metazoa; phylum Chordata; class Mammalia; order Rodentia; family Castoridae; genus Castor; species Castor canadensis. The sequence continues at coordinate 152,574,127 of NC_133392.1, read as the reverse complement.
CACGTGAGTGATTAACCCTCAACAAATGGAGTTGGTGACAGGCAGGTGATACAGTGAGAGCAGGAATGATGACTCAGTTTTCTCCTGTTCACCAGCTGCTTTCAAGATCCCCAGTTTCTGAGTCTGGAAGGCTCTCTGATGCCTGAACCCTGGGGCTGGTTAGCTGGCAGCAGGGCTTGTGTCTATGCACTTGTGTGACAGAGGGCAAAAGCTGCCTGATACCCAAGAGACACCATCCAGCTGCCTTCCCTACCTGAACCCCATGCTGGATACCTGGGCCTGTCCCCTGAGGCCTCCCTCACTCATGTGGGCAAGGTCACAGGCCCAGCTGGCAGCCCCAAAGGTAGCCTGGCAACAGCCTAAAGGCCGAGCAGTCTTGAAGCTGTTTATTCCCTGGGGCTTTGGCTTTTCCACCTCTGCCTCTGCTCAGCCTCCAAAGAGCACTGGCATGGGAACTGTTCCGGACCCTAAACAAAGCGCCCCCGGGTCACATTCTATGAGCTGGTGCCCTGGCCTGCAGTTGACCAGCCAGTCAATCAACACTTACTATATATAAGCTTGGGATGCCCCTCCATTCCTCTCTGACAATTTTGTTCCTAATTTCCTTCAAGTTCCTGGCTAGACACCCCTGCAGCCCACACATGGAGTCCCCCAGGTGCTGAAGAAGATGACAGAGCCATCTTTGTAGAATATCAGAATGGAGTCTACTAAGGAAAACGACACACAAGGTTTACCTGGATGGCTTGGGACCAGAATTTTTTGAGATTTTATACTTTTATTAATTTTTATTAGCACAAATTAATTATATAAAAGGGTTTCATTGTGATATTTATACACATGAATATGATGTATTTCGATTTGATCAAATTCACCCTTTCTATATTTTTCTTATGGATTTTAGATTGGGGGAGGAATTGTGAACTATTTGCGTATACTTACTGAATTGTCTTGAGTGTAAGCATGAAATTTGCTTATCTTTCATATACAACTTACACCCCGAGGGTACTCTGATACAATATACTTAATAATAATTTTGTACCTGAAGCAAAATTTTATTGTGTAGGATTTTCCACTTGTTGACTTTTCATGTCAACACTCAAAAGGTTTTAGATTTTGGAGCATTTAAATTTAGAATTTTGGGATTGGTGTCATTCAGCCCACACCTCCCTTTTCCTATGGCATTTTCATGATTCCCCAAGAACATTTTGATTAAGCTGATCTCATCACAAATTTGACCTCATCGAGGCACAAGACATCCTGGAGTTTGACAAATTCATGAGCATTTTTCCAACGAGATGCTGACTCTCAGAATGGCCATGAACTGGCTCAAGGCGTTGCAGAAAATCAGAGGAAAATCAGGGGTTGGCGCCAAGGACCCCGCACTGTGGCCTCACCACAGCCAGGCATCCACTCTATTCTACCATCTACAGTCTCTGTGGCTGTGGCAGTGGTTCTAGAACAGGTTTTGGTGCCTGATAGAATTTGTCACTGCTTTCTACACAGAGGTCCCATTGCCTCTCTCGGGGGCTAGAATCCAGCAATAGGATCTCCTGGTTTTTTAGGCACTATCCTTTCCTGGTTGACCTCCATTTTTTTAGCATTCAAAATTCCTAGGAGGGATGTGACATCAGATAATTACAGTTCAATTCACAGTGGGTTTTTGACATCCTTCTCTGAACTGAGGACACAGGACATGCCTAAAGTCAGCTCATGCAGACAAGGGTGAATGAATGGGGTGGAGGCACGAATGCAGCCCACCCACCTCTGCACCTTGTCCTGGCATTCCCCATCCACATATGTCCAAAAACACACACACTCTGTGTACAGCCAGGAAGGGGTTAATAAAATAATGGATGCAGTTAAGAAAAACAGAAACCCAGGCTGGGTGTGGTGGCTCAAGCTTGTCATCCTAGCTATGCTCAGGAGGCTGAGATGGGGAAGATGAAGGTTCGAGGCCAGCAAGGGCGAAAAGCTCTTGAGACCAATGGCTGGGCATAGTGGTGTATGCCTGTCATTCCAGCTACATGGGGGAAAACAAATAGGAAAATCATAGTCCAGGTCCCGGCACAAAGTGAGACCCTATCTCAACAGTAACCAAGGCCCCGAGTTCAACCCCCATACCTCTAGAAAAAAAAGAAAAGAAAGAGAAAAGGGAAAGGAAAGGAAAGATAAAAGAAAGGAAAGGAAAGAAGTGAAAGAAAAAGTAGAGAAAAAAACTCCCTGCTTGACTCTGAGAGTGTTACCCAAAATGCCGGAGGTGGGGGAAAGACTGAGCTTTGGGTACCATTGTTCGTTCATGGTTCACCAAATAACTCCTCTCTGTTGAGAGAGAAAGGGGGAGAGAGAGAGAAAGAGAGAGAGAAAGAGGGACAGAGAGAGAGAGAGAGAGAGAGAGAGAGAGAGAGAGAAACTGTATTGGTTTCCCAAGGAACTGAGAGTAGACTGTCTATGACTTAGGGAGGAGCTCTTACACCTGGACAGGGAAGCTTTACTGTGCCCTAGACAGCTCTTCTTTCTCCTGTCTATTTGACAAATGCTGTTTTTCTTGTATATTTCAAAGACAATAGAGGCCAGCATTTTTATCATCCCCACTGATAGGAATCTCACTCTACCAGACCCAGAACCTTGACCCAGAACCTCCATCCTAACCTCCTTTAGTTCCACCTGAGCACCCTCCTCAGTGGGAAGTTTATTCCACTGGCCTGAGTTTTTACCTTAGTTGAATTTCTATTAAGACTAGTTTATTTCTGTAAAGTGCTTCTATTTATTAACAGTCCCTGGCATAAAGTAATCACTCAATAAATGTTAATGATTATTATTAGCAACTGTCCTCAGAATCAATTGCCTGTGTTCCTCCCTTTAATTGTACTGTCTTGACCTTTTGATATATATATATATTATGACAATTTCCAAATGATGTTCTGTAATTAATTGTTATTGCTTCTAAACTCCCATCCCCCAAACTCAGTGCACCCCAGCCCAGGGGCCTATTATAGGAAATCAGCCCCAGGGGACAGGGCACATTGGGGTCAGACCCCTTCCATTTTCCTCTGTATGCACAGCTAGATTATTTCCCAGCACCCCTTGCAGTGGAATGGGACCACGTGACTGGCTTCCAGCCAATGAAATGTGAGCAGAACCAATGTGCAGAGATGCCCAGGCTCAGCCTCTTAAGAAGTGACAAAACACCCCTCCAATGTAGCCCCCCATGGTTAGGTCTTCTCCATGCATTGTGACATTGGAAGTGAAGTAGCAAGGTAACATCAGGGACATGAAACTGAAGGAGTCTCACCCCCAAGACTCCTTTTGGAGGGCAGCAAAGAGCTGTCACCCTGCACACCAGCACTGAACTCTTCCATGAGCAAGAATATTGGTTATTACTGCTCTGAAAAGGTACTGATAATTTGGAATTCTTAGATATAGCAGTTGCCTTCCCTAAGTAGTACAGATGTCTTCAGGGCATCCAGGCAGGTAATGCATGTTTTGGGGGAGGGGAGGATGTATGAAAACCAGAGAGCATGAATCATGTCTGGAGAGGAAGGCTGATTGGAAGGCAGACAAAATAAGCAAATGATTGAATGTGTCACTGGTGAGCCAGGGTATCAGGTGATGTACCATACCATAAAAATATGTGACAGGGATCAAATGCAAGAGATAAAAGTTTCACTGCTCTCAGGCAGCCCTTGCATGGGGCCAGAGATCTTTCTCCTGCCCTGTCACACAGTGACTCAGGCTTCTCAGAGCTATGAGCTGCAGCTCTGCTAATTCTGGAAAGTTCATTTTAGAGCGTGAAGAGACCCTTAGGTGGTATCAGTTTACTGCAGTTAAATCTAAGACCCTCTGGAGGGCCACCTGCCTGGGAATTCTCTGTCTTGACCAAAGGTATGAGTAGAGACAAGAGCCCTGGACCTAGAGGTGAGGACCTGGGCTCCAAGTTGCTTCAGGACATTAACACACAACAGAACCTGGAGCATGACACAGCCCCTCCCCTTCCCTGCTCTGCCCTTTCCTCACCTGTGAGTGGGGAGCTCAGCCAGAACAGAGCCCACAAACTAGGAGCTGGGGAGAAAGCCCAGCTCACAAATGTGTGTTGCTTGGGCTTGTGAGGTAGTCTCATGACTTTTATTAATTAGTTCTCAGCAGTTAAAAATTAAAGTTTTTCTCCCCAGCATTGCCCCCCAAAATTAAGGTTTTTGCATTAAAAAAAAAATCCAACTGCTCTTAAAAAGTCTGGCAAAGCTAGACACACATTCCCCCAGGACAACAACTGGCCTTCCTCTCCAGACATGACAGATATTCTCTGGTTTGTAGAAATCTTTGCCTCCCTCAAGATCAATCATTCATTTTCATTACCTGCCTGGGTGGCCCTTATTGGCACTTGAGACCTCTAATGTAAATGACTTCCAGTAGTCCCTTCTGCCTGGTCCAGGAGAACAAAGACCTATCACCTTGTTGCTCAGTCTTTGGTTGTATAACAAACAATATACCCAACACGCATTGGCTTAAACCACCACTGTCTTTTTTTTTTTTATTCATATGTGCATACAAGGCTTGGGTCATTTCTCCCCCCTGCCCCCACCCCCTCCCTTACCACCCACTCTGCCTCCTCCCTCTCCCCCCTACCCCCTCAGTACCCATCAGAAACTATTTTGCCCTTATTTCTAATTTTGTTGTAGAGAGAGTATAAGCCATAATAGGAAGGAACAAGGGGTTTTGCTGGTTGAGATAAGGATAGCTATACAGGGAGTTGACTCACATTAATTTCCTGTGCGTGGGTGTTACCTTCTAGGTTAATTCTTTTTGATCTCACCTTTTCTCTAGTTCTTGGTCCCCTTTTCCTATTGGCCTCAGTTGCTTTTAAGGTATCTGCTTTAGTTTCTCTGCGTTAAGGGCAACAAATGCTAGCTAGTTTTTTAGGTGTCTTACCTATCCTCACCCCTCCCTTGTGTGCTCTCGCTTTTATCATGTGCTCAAAGTCCAATCCCCTTGTTGTGTTTGCCCTTGATCTAATGTCCACATATGAGGGAGAACATACGATTTTTGGTCTTTTGGGCCAGGCTAACCTCACTCAGAATGATGTTCTCCAATTCCATCCATTTTCCAGCAAATGATAACATTTCGTTCTTCTTCATGGCTGCATAAAATTCCATTGTGTATAGACACCACATTTTCTTAATCCACTCGTCAGTGGTGGGGCATCTTGGCTGTTTCCATAACTTGGCTATTGTGAATAGTGCCGCAATAAACATGGGTGTGCAGGTGCCTCTGGAGTAACCTGTGTCACAGTCGTTTGGGTATATCCCCAAGAGTGGTATTGCTGGATCAAATGGTAGATCAATGTTTAGCTTTTTAAGTAGCCTCCAAATTTTTTTCCAGAGTGGTTGTACTAGTTTACATTCCCACCAACAGTGTAAGAGGGTTCCTTTTTCCCCGCATCCTCACCAACACCTGTTGGTGGTGTTGTTGCTAATGATGGCTATTCTAACAGGGGTGAGGTGGAATCTTAGTGAACCACCACTGTCTTAATGTGTGTAGGGTGGAAGAGAGATTTTATGCACTACTTTAAAAAATCTTTTTAATTCCTATGATGTGTGGAGCAAACATTCTTGAGTTGAGTTCCAGAAGATGGGGAAAGACAAGACACATCATGGAGATCTGTTGTGCACCAAGTCCCTTTACCTACCCACTCTTACTCAAGCCATGAAAGCCTATGAACATGGTAGGACTGGCAGTCTTTTGAAGATTAGGTGACTGAGGCACAGGAAGACCAATAATTTGGCCAACATGCCCATCTTTCAAGTGGTAGAGTCTGGATTTCCATCCAAGTCTCTACAGTCCAGGGCTAGGCCCAGAGTCCCAGGCTCGCAGGCCTGCAGAGCACTGCCCACCTCCTACTGCATACGATGCTATAACATCTGCCCAGTGCCCATGTTCAAGTGAGAACTAGGAAGAGGCAATAGACGTGCCCAGCCTGGAATTTGGCTTCAGTGCAAACCTGGGCTTGAACATCAGGATTAAAGCTATATCAGGAAGACTGAAGAGCAAACCAACAAAGTACAAAGTCCGAGGTTCTTGGCTTTCACTTTACTGGAAAATTCTTTCACTCTCAGAGTCTGATGGTCAGTGGTTTGGATAGCCTGCAGGCTCATATTTTGCCTGCCCGGGCATCCCTGCAGGGAAGTATTGTCAGCACTTTAAAAGATGGTCTCCTCGTGGTGGTGGCTCCTGATTCTGCCTTTATTTGCCTTTTGGTTTCAGCTCATATGACACCAAATTCTCATCTTGTTATCATGGAGAGATTATGATAAAATCTGGGACTGTCACAATTGCCTTTTCTTTCCCTTCTCATTCTTTGCCTCTTCTTTGGAAGAGGTCTATAACCAATGTTAAAATCAGATAACTCTAGCTCCTTTCTTTGACAATGTTTCTCAATTTTTGATGGATTAAGACAGCAATTCCATATTTCTACCAAACACAATCACCCAGAAACTCAGTGTGCAAAAGTGGGGAACCGCTATCTGATTATGGGGTGATGTGTGTCAGGCTGACCAAAGAAAAATAATCCACTACATGTCCCCAAGAAGTGATGAAGTATTCAAAAAGACTTTTTTTTCTGTCAAAATTATTCTGCCAGCAACCCAAGGGCACAGCAATAAGTTGGATGTAAAATGTAGCACTTTTATTTATCTGGAGAAAAACCAGTCCCCACCCACAGCTGGTGAAACTGAAAAATTAGAAACTTGGTTTTGGAGGAGACATGAAACCTCTCCCATTTGTTTCCATTCTATTCCATTTTTTGTATAAAATGAAAGGTTATTTTGCTAGCAGAAAACTGTTATTGTTGCTGAATTTGCTAAGAAAATTGGGCAATTTATCAGTGGAGATGGTACGAGTAAATATACAGGGTTGCCAGCAGCGCTATTTTCCATCCTCAGCAACATTAACAAGTTACAAAAATTCCCAGGTTCCAGGAGGCAATAACGAGTAGTGGTGTCATGGGCAGGAAGGTATATGGGGCGTGTCTTCCTCAGAGTTCGTCCTGATGGACACCAGACATTTGTGAGAAAGAGGCTCTGATGTCGGGTTCTCCTTAGTATTAATGGTCAGTTGCTGGACAAAATCCCTGAACTCATGCTACAAATCTCCCTGGAAGACATGGGACCAACAATCAGGATTAAGTGACTATTTTCTCTGCTCTTGCTGGGTTAGCACTTCCTTATCGGCATTCTTGTCAGTTTGGGGCTTTGAATAATGTCTTGCTTTGTAAAAATGCCAAGAAATAGTGTCGTGATGGGGAACAAAATGGATGGTGTTGCGTTGGTAGGGTGAACACTATTCGGAGAGGATAAGTGGGTTTGGGTGGCAATAATGTTGAATGGCAAAGCTATTGTTATTGACCATTTTATAGGAATGAGTTCTTTTTAAGGCCACACACTTACATAATTCATAGACAATACGCTTGAAAAATGTCCTGCAAGGTACAACAACTAGAATAAGAATGAATGCTGAGTCAAGACAGATAGCCCAGTGTGAAAGTCCTGTTGTGAACCAATGGAATTATAGATACGGGCAAAATATGATGTCAACCAGAATGATGAGGCTCAAAGAGCCTCCTCCAAAGAGGAGCTGCAGCGGTCCCCTCTGTAAACATGCAGTCAGCACTTGGGACAGCAACAGATTGTTGGGGAAGGTAGAGAAAGTTATGGCCAGGGAATTGAGTCAGAGCATAAGGAAGCAGACAGAAAAAGGAGAACCAGCCATGGCACATGCACCAAAGCAGAGAGAGGCAACGCCATGTCCGCCATTTGACATCTGAGCCTGTCAATCACAATGGGCAATTTTCTTTGGAGAAAATGTTAGACTGAATATAAGCTTGTTTATTTAAGCAGATGAGCTCTAATAGCCAATTATGAGAGAGAGAGAGAGAGAGAGAGAGAGAGAAAATGTTGTTCTTAGAAAGCCTTCAAGAGTGAACAACTTGTCCTATTAACCAGCTTACTTTGTCTGCAGGCAAAGGATGCTAGAAGAAGTGAATGTGGGATATATGGGATGGCTGTTTTCAGGAGTCCCCTTGTGTGTACTCCATTTCACCACCACTCTCTGCACTATACTCAGTGTGCAAGATGGCACACAGTGACCCCTGCCTCCTACTATTCACGTCCTTGTAGAATCCCCTCCCACATTGACCAATAAAACATTGACTACATGATGGAGTATGAGTTCCGAGGCTAGCCGCAGAAACTGTGGTTTCTGGCTGGCTGCCTTGGGTCATTTGCTGTGAGGGAAGCCAGCAGCCATGTTGTGAGGACATTTCAAGCAGCCCTATGGAGAAGCCATATGGCGAGGGATCAAGACCTCCTATCAACATCCACATGAATGTGCCATCTTGTAAGTGGGTCTTCTAAACCAAGTCTAGCAGGTGACAGCAACCCCAGCCAACATTCATGACCATGACTAGATTTATAACCCCTCCCACACCACTCTCAAGTTCCTGACCCACAAAACCCATGAGATAATAAATGCTTATTATTTCAGCACACTAAGTTTTCAGGTAATTTGTCATACAGCAACATCTAACTAATACAGCTGGCTATAATTCTTGCTTTGGGATCTGCTTCTGTAATCAGAATATTGAAGAATTTCAATCTTTTATATGAAAAGATAGGAGAGCAAGTAACAGATTCTGGTCCCAAGGGGATAAAATCCTGTATCCTCACACTGTTACATCTAATAAAAGCCATATCCTGTGTGCAATTACACCTGGAGGTCTAGAGCTGTATCACATACAAGGTCATCATACAGACTGGCTTTTCCTCTGAGTGACATGCAAGAACCATAGAAGAACTTTGAAAAGAGGGCAGAACCAACAAAGGTTCCTGTAGACAGTCTACGTGGCCAGACCCCTGTGTACCCAGGTGTGTGCTAGGGCGTACCTGGACACAGAGATGCTCTGCCCCTGCCCTCAAGGTGTTTCCTATTCAACCACATTGAGAGAACAAACTATCAACCCTCTTTTCCCTTGGGCTAAGAGAAGACTCAGAACATACTGTTTGCCCACAAATGTTCAGAAAAGTGATTCCGTTCCTTTGCTCTAAGACTGCCTAACTTCAGTCTAAAGATCCTTTAGAAATGTCAGTCTTTAGAGCCTAGAGCTGAGTTTGAATCCAAACCTGCTTCTACAACAAATTATCTTTGAGTGGGTAATTGATAACAACAGAAATTTGTTACTTGTGGTTCTTAAGGCTGGGAAGCCCAAGATCAAGATCAAGGTGCCAGCAGATTCGGTGTCTGGTCAGAGTCATGCTCTGTTTTATAATGGCGCCTCCTTGTCACATCCTCACAGATTCCTTCAGGCCTCTTTTGTAAGGTACCAATCCCACTCATAAGGACTTTGTCCTTATTTAATCACTTCCCTAAAGACTCCACTTTTATTGATACCGCAGTGGGGACTAGGTTCCAACACGTGAATTGGTAGGGGGACATGAACATTCAAACCGTAGCAGGCTGCATCAGTCAGTTATGCTATACTAACAAACAGCCCCAAATTCTCAGGGCCTCAAACAACAAAGGTTACAATCTTGCTTGTGCTCCCTGTCTACTGTAGGGTGGAGGAGTCTCAGCTTCCCCAAATGGCTCTGGAGCCCAGGCTAATGGGGGCTCTGCCCTCTTATGACACCTTTTCAACATGAGGATTCTGGTCCACTGCCACAGGGGGAAAGAGGGCTGCTTGGGCCTGCAAGTGATATGTGACATTTCTCTTTGCATTCCATTAACCAGAAATGATCACATGACCACACCATCTTCCAGCAGTTAAGGAAATGAAATTCTGCACATACCTGGAAGTTGAAAAGCATCAGTAATCTGACCTCAAGGAAGCTTCTTTCTTTTTTTTCCACAGTTTACTGGGAAAAGTCAAAAGAGAGAAATTCAGGCATCACCGTTTGATTCTCCAAGATCTCTGTTAGTGAGGTACAAATACAAGGTGGATCTTAAACTGACTTTTCTTTTTTTTTTTTCCTTTTTCTTTTATTATTCATATGTGTATACAAGGCTTGGTTCATTTCTCCCCCCTGCCCCCACCCCCTCCCTTACCACCCACTCCACCCCCTCCCTCTCCCCCCACCCCCTCAATACCCAGCAGAAACTATTTTGCCTTTATTTCTAATTTTGTTGTAGAGAGAGTATACGCAAGGGACAAGGGTTTTTGCTGGTTGAGATAAGGATAGCTATACAGGGTATTGACTCACATTGATTTCCTGTGCGTGTGTGTTACCTTCTAGGTTAATTCTTTTTGATCTAACCTTTTCTCAATGAGTCAGCACTTACTAAGGACTGCGTTGGGTGCTGTTCTGAATGCTGCAGGAGAGATGCAAAGTCAATTACGTATGGCCCCTCCTGTAGGGGATGCACATGGCCTCTCAATTTCAACACAATTATGAGGGAGAAGGTAGCACAAACAATGTATACACATGTAAGTAAATGTAAAAATGATAAAATGAGAACGAAATATTTTTAAAACCCACACAATTATGAGAGTAAATTGCCTGGGATATTCACTCTTAATTTGTTCCAAAAACAAGTACACTTTTAAGTTTCTTTGTGTCTCTTTTCTCTAAGTAGGTGTGAAGGGAGTGATAAGCCCATTAATTGCCGGTTCTGACTTCCTCGCTGACGTCCCCTCCATGGCCAGGGGACAGCAGAATATTCCGGGGCTCTGGGATATGCCATACCTTCATTATGTTTGGCATGTTATCTTAGAGTAGGGGTTGCCAGATAAGTATGGGATGTTTAGCCAAATTAGAAGTTCAGGTTAACAACAGGTAATTTAATTTTTAGTGTAGTACGTCTCAGGCAATTCTTGGCACATAAAGATGCTTAAAAATTCTTTGTTGTTTATCTGAAATTCTAATGTAACTGGGAAGCCCTATTTTTACTTGCTAAATCTGGCAACCCACTCTTCAAAATCCTTCATCATCATAAAAGTTCCAATCATCTCTAATCTCTCCTCTTGCTGTGATGGTGATCACGCCACTGTGCCACACCAGCCACATGGGTCCCATTTCTGTTCTTTTAACAAACCTGGTCTTCATCTTCCTCAGGGCCTTTGTATGTGTTTTTCCCACTGAATGAACACTCTGGTTCTTCTCCTTCTCAGCTCAAATGTCGGAACCTCAGAAAGATTTCCTCTTAAAGTTGCACTCTCTTTCCCTGTCTCCATCACTCTGTCACATCCCTGAGTGTTTTATGGCAGCTGCCATTCTCTGTGGTTACCCTGGTTTCATTGTACACATGTCTTTCTGCACTATAATGTAGGGGCAGAGCCTATGTTTTTCTTGTTCTTTGCTGTATCCCAGAACTGACAAGAGGGGTGGAAGGTGGTAAATTAGGACATAATAGAGAAGCTATTCAAGGTTAAGGTATAACTGTGAGGCATCTCTAACAACAATTGCTTAATTAATTAATGGAAGGAGTGAAATAATGCATTGGTGGGCATGGGAGTAGATGAACAGATTCATTATTGGATGGATGGATGGATGGATGGATGGATGGATGATTGGATGGATGATTGGATGGATGGATGGATGGGTGAATAGATGGATGGATGGGTGAATGGATGGATGGATGGATGATTGGATGGATGATTGGATGGATGGATGGATGGATGGATGGATGGATGGATGGATGGATGATTGGATGGATGGATGGATGATTGGATGGATGATTGGATGGATGGATGGATGGATAGATGGTAGATGGATGGCTGGCTGGATGAATGAATGGATGGATAGATGAATGTATTTATGTCACATGGATGGATAGATGGATAGTAGATGGATGGATGGATGGATGGTAGATGGATAGATAGACAGTAAATCGTTAAGGTAAGGAAGTAGAGAATAATTACAGAAAATCCAGGCTCTGGACCCAGACCACCCTCCTGTGGTCCTCACAGCTTATGCCCTTCTTACTAGAGAAATCTTGAAGGAGTAGTTAATCCTAAGAGGCCTCACTGTCTTCTTTATCTGATAAGTGGGCTGTAACAGAAGCACTGTCATGATGGCGTGGGGAACAGAGGGGTCATGTCTACCGATCCATCACACCAGTACCCAGAACACAGTAGTCATTGCTGTTCACCTCTAGTACCTTGGATATCAATTTATAACCTTCAGACTGTCTTGTCATCACTCTGTCCATCACTTAGCTCCATACTGTTCAGACTCAGAGGCTGTGGCAAACCCAGCAAAAGCAAAACATGTATATCAAATGTTTAAAGCTACTTTCTTTTTTTTAGTGAAAAGGAGAGATGATGCCAGGTGGGGAGTGCTATAAACTATTTAGTATTTCAGTTCTTTCGTCATAATCCTGAATATCCTTTGATGTTTTTTTAATATGGGGAGGGCTCTTGTGAGGATGTATGAATAATTAAACCATTTTTGAGTCTGAACATCAGCTGGAATAAACTCATTTCACTGTCAATGGTGTGAGGCAAAGGAAAGTCCGATGGGCATCTTTTTTTAAACTAAATGATTTTGTGAAACTTTTAAATTCCTCTCCTCTCAGATGGCCTGAGAATAAGCACTCTATCACTAGAGCCACACCCCGCCCTTTGTGCTTTAGTTATCGTTCAGATAGGGTCTTGTGATTTGGCTCTGGATCCACCAGGACCATGACCTTCCTACCTATACTATGGTTTATTCGTTGAGCTGGGGTTTTTGAGAACTTTCTGCCCTGCTGACCTGGAACCACAATCTTCCTAATCTCTGCCTCCTAAGTAGCTGGGATTACAGGGGTGATCACCATACCTGGCCCTATCTTTTTTGTTTTGATAAACTTGATTGGCGAAAGAAGAGCATGGGCTCAGGACAGTGATGCTGCTGCTGTGACTGTTTGAGCCTTTGCTACACAGTTTCTCCTGCAGTGTTCCCAGGAACCCCTCTGCAGGTGTATGACCCCTCTATTGTACAGAGGAGTCAACCTAGGTCTTCACAGGTTACATGACAGGTGCCGCAGAGATTCACACTCAGACCATCAGATTTCAGCACAGGGACTCCTAACCTCATCAGTCTGCTCCTCGATTGGCTGCTTAGCACCCAACCATTTCTCAGCATTATTTACTGTTTATTCATTCTCCTCCCTCCTCGTTGGCTGACAGCTATTGATTTCTGAGCATGATTGCGCCCTTGGCCTCGAATAGTTTTGCAATTTCTTCCCCAATTTTCAAGTGAACTTTATCACTGCTCTGCTTGGTGAAGCTCGTCTTTGTTCTTTGGGCAATAATGAATGGTTCAGTAAATGGCATGTCACAGCGCAGAAGAGACATGAAGGCGACCTTTACTAAATTAAATATGTGTTCCCTACCCAGTGCTGTGTGGCACTGTGGAATTACTACCAGAAGACAGACAATAGGGAATGAACCGTATGTAGCCACGAGCTTCCCAAAATTGTATTAGTAGTTACTTTTCTTGATATAGCAATAATTACTGATAATGATTTCCTATAAATTCTTGCAGTTAATACCTCAATGCAGATATTATATATTCAGTTTGCTTAAAAGCTCTTTAAGAATAGCTCTTGACTCGTGGAAGCTGCCAGCCCCAAACCTAACTCTTAGCTGGAAGAGTGATAGAACATCATAGACACAAGAGGATCCCCCTGGTGAGGGAGTCCAGACTCTTTGCTACACCTGTAGGATCTGGGACCCACCTATTTCCTGCCGTTCTTTCCCTTGTTTGTTTCTCTCCAGCCATGGTGGTCTTGCTTTTATTCCTCAATAATACCAAGCTTGTTCCTACCTTAGAGCCTTTAAATCTATTCCCTCTGTCTGGAATGTTCTTTCTGAATAACTGCCTGGCATCTCTTTTCATCATTCTTGTCTCAATGCAAATGGAACCAACCTGAAAATACCCAAGCTCGCTCTCTCTCCCCATCAGGGCAAAGTCTTTGTTATGTTTCTGCTCTGCCCTGCATTGGAATCTCCTCCGATTCCCTTGGATCTGCCAGACGTTTGGTCCACACAGCCTCTACCATGACCAGTCAGTTGGTCATGACCAGTGGGGACCTAGCCCACCTGGATCTGCCATCTACACATGTTCAGAGTGTCTGCCATTTGCAAATGGAAAAAAAGTGCTGTGGTGCAGGGTATGAGATCTTGACAACCACAAAAGTGGCCATACCATTCTGAAGTACTGAATGTCCAAAGACGCTGATCTCCAAGGTACAAACTGTGACAGATAGGCAGCAACAAATAAAGGACCTCCCTCTTGCATTCCCAGGAATTTTTCTGAAGCATTGTGTCTTCTTGCAAGTCATCCAAAGAAGTCTTGTAGAAGAGTGGATATGCCTGCTGAGTTAATATCCTTGTGTCCCTGTCACTAAGGGAAAATCAGCAACATATCATCCACCATCTCACCTGCCTTGCCTCACTTCCCTCATCCTCACTGTCCCAGGCTTAGCCTCCCAAATCAGTTCTGACCTTTGGCTCAAATTATTTACTAGAGAATACAGGACAAGACAATCCCTAGGACTGAGAATATTTCCTGGTACATACAAGGCACTCAATTGATATACAGAGGCTGAATGGACAGAAGGAAGAAAGGACAGAAGGAAGGAAGGAAGGAAGGAAGGAGGAATGGGAAGGATTTGTGTGTGGATGGGTAGGTGGATGGATGGAGATTTGAGGCACTTGAGGGACAATTGGACAAGTGAAAATCAGGAAGGTCACTATTTTTGCCTCCATTCATGAGATAACGTCTTTCTAGAAAAGCCTCAAACTCAGAGTGTCCCAAACTGGAGTGACCATCTTAACATTTCCTTCCTCCTATGCTTCTTGACAAGCCTTAAGTCCTTGCTGTCCCATCTTCATCCAGTCTATCAGCACCTTTCTCCTATGCCACTCCCAGGTGTCTTTGGGCTCCATGTCTTCCTCATGCTCCATGACCACTGCCCCAACCCAGGCCTCGGTAACAGCTCACTACGACTGGCACCCTACCACCCGGTGGCCTCCCTGCCTCTTTCCCCTTAAGCACACCCAGGCTCTACCGTGTCCTGGTTTGGGTCCCCTGAAAGGAGACCCTGAGACCAAGCTCGGACACGGGTACTTTACTATAGCAGAGAATTCTAGAATACAAGAGGGAGGAAGTAAGGAAATGAATCAGAAAAGAAGGAAAAGCCATCCAACACACAGTGTATTGCCAAGGTTACTGCCATGGGAAATGGGGACCTGACAGCATTGGAGCCTTCTGGGAAGCATGCGGAATGTCCACCTATGGCTGAGAAGCTGCAGTATCTCTTCACCAGCTTCTGTCCCCATTGGCTCAGGGTTGCCCCTGGTGCCATTAGTGCCTACACGTCTAGGCTGTGCTTGTGGGCAGGGCCCTTGTGGTGGTGGGAAAACTCTCACCAGAATCAACGGTGGCCAGTTAGGAAGAACTGTGTCTTCAAGGGAACACAGAACCCACATTTTGGAAGGCGTCTGATTCAATATCTCACAAGGTCCTGAGCCAAACAGTATGAGCCATCTGTTCAAGCCTTAAAGGACACTACACCACTTTCCCAAGTGCCCATCAAGAAGGTGACAGCCTGGCAAGTAAGTTCAATTCAGCAAACATTTGTAGGCCAGCTAAAGGGCTGAGTCACTGCTTTCACACAGACATGAGGGTGCAATCAGAATGCCTGACCTGCCCCGGGAATCTGTGCGACTGGTGGGGGGAGTCACAGGACGACAGGGACAGGCCAATAGGGGGAGGCTTCTCAAGCCACAGAACAGGGATGTCTGGCCTCCTTGTGCCACAGCCAAGCAGGCACCTGCACTGGAGCAAGAGTAGCAAACACTCGCCTGTGATCTGGCAGGGACCAGGTAGAAGTGGGGTCACACTACACCACATGCAGGTAGCAGCTACAGTCACCATCGCCAGGCGTCACAAGCCCCTCCCTGGCCTTGCTGCTCCTGCTCACAGGGACATCATCTCCACCCTCAATTTCAATTTCCTTACAGCCTTGCTGAAGAGACAGGCATCAGAACACACAGTGGCAGTATGGTGTTGTGACAAGATAATATAAAGCATACTATGTACAGAATGTGCCCAGATGTGCAGGGACCAATGGAAGGTCTAGAAGGCTTTTATATTAAAGAAATATTCATTCACACACACACACACACACACACACACTGTTGGTCACTTGCCTTTCTGTCAAGTGTATGTATTTCCTGCCTTTCTGGCTTGGGGATTTTTTTGGTTTGGTTCTGGTTTTTTTTGTTTTTTGGGTCCTGACTTTTTAGCCCAGGATGGCCTGGAAGTCCCTATGTAACTCAGGCTGACCTTGAACCCACAGTCTTCCTGCCTCTGCCTCCCAAGTGCTGGGATTACAGATGTGCTTTACCATACCTGGCTTATTTCCTGCCTTTCATTCCCTAAGTATAGAATTCATATTTCTTAACCCAGCTGAGCTAAGTAGATCAATCTCAAATGATAGCAAGGGAGGACCACAGTGCCTGACTCAGTAAGTTCAAATCCTTCCTCTACCTCTTAGATGTCAGGTCAACCCAGACGACTCTCCTACCCTGTCACGTTCCACATCTGTACTGGGAATGATAAAGGAAATTGTGAAGCTGAGATGAGTTAGGAGGTGAAGCAGCTTTTAATGAGCTTGGCAAGTGACGAGCCCTCTCTAGGGTGAGCTGTGACTAATGGCTTTGTTAATGTTTAAGATTATTAGAACGTGGCCCGGTGCTGTGTCAGTTTTCTAGAAAATTCCATTCGACTTGAGAACTTTGTCTAATGAAGAGAGAGGGCAGTTTCTAAGTACTAGCTACTGATCCCGAGGCTGGCAATGGCAGCCATGTTTGATCCCTTAAAAGTCTGTTTTAACCCCAAGTTCTCAAGTGATAAGGAGAAAGACTAGAAAATCAGTTTTACTTGGGGCCTCACACAGCAGGGAGCTTCATTTTTTTTTTGAAATTAATAATTTATTAAGCATTTATTCTAGTTCTTGACTGTTTAGGGGAAAAAATACACACCCAACTTGGAGAAGTGGGAATGTGTACATAGGACAGCCAAAGACTGTGATGAGAGAGCGCATGGAGTCAGTGGTGTGCTTGAATGTGTCAGGATAGATTAATGCTGAAGGATGCCTCAGGAATGTTCTAGAATTCCAGGCAGAGCCCTAGAGGTCTGCAAGTCACTCAAGAGCCAGGCAGGCCCAGTGGTGTAGGAGCGAGTAACCTGTCTACTGCCTGAGAGTCCAGGCGGATGGTGCTAAGATGGCCTCATGACCTTCCAACAGCCCAGAGTATCGGGGATGATGTGATACTTCCTGGTCACACAGGTGACCAGAAAGCCTGCCGATGTGAGGCCATGATTGACAGCTCAAGGAGCAGGTGGAGAGCTGCCTAAGTGATGACCTGAGATCACACAGGAGGACCCCCTGGACAGAGCCACCTACCGAGGAACAGACCTCACCCCTCACCCTACTCATTCCTGTCCCCAGCCCCAACCTCCAGACTGAGATGAAATTTCAACCATTGCACTGCAGGGGAGCCAGGGCCCAGAGAAAAACTAGGTTCGGGTATAGAAATGCAATGCTCTATTTCTTGCAGACACTCAGAATGAAATAAAATCAGAAAACCCCATGTGAAGATAGTGAGTAAAGCTCATGTAAGAATGTAGATGCCCAGCCAGGCATGGTGACTCATGCCTGTAATCCCAGCCACTCCGAAGGCAGAGATCAGGATTGTGGTTCAAGGCCAGGCCAGTCAATAAAAGCTGGGCACAGTGGCATGTGCCTGTCATTCATGGTTCTTGGCTGTCCTAAGCAAAAAGATGAGACCCTGTTCAATAAGTAACGGAGCATAAAGGGATGGGGTTGTGAAGGTCCTGAGTTCAAATCCTAGTACTGCCCCAAAAAAGAATGTGGGTGCTTTGGAGTCCAGCATTCTCTGCCTCTGTTGAGCCGTCTCTTCAGACCAGGTGCTTAGCTTCTCTGTATTCTGTTTTCTCATCTCTAAAATCAAGGCAATAGCAGCAGGGTGCCCATGGCTCACGCCTGTAACCCATCCTAGCTACGCAGGAGGCAGAGATCAGGAGGATCTCAGTTCAAAGCCAGTCTGGGAAAATAACTCGTGACACCCCCATCTCAACAAAAACCAACACAAAAAACGGGGCTCAAGCAGTAAGAGAACCTGCCTAGCAAATGTGAGGCCCTGAGTTCAAACCCCAGCACTGCAAAAAAAAATAAAATTAATTAATTTAAAATATATATATATAATAGCAATAATACTTCCACATTCAGCTAAATAAAACATTACAAACATTTGAGAAGTGTGGGCAGATAGCATCATAAGACGGGCTTGAAGAAGTTGGGAGAGGTTTTAGGGCAAGGGTGTTGGGGGTCTTTATGGAGTTGCTTAATCCTGGTGGTAAAGACTCAATATAATATTCTGTCACAGCCAATACATAGCAGGAACTTCACTGGCCTGCTGAGGGGCAAAATAGAGGGGTCTACAGATGCATCATGCCTTGGGGCCCATACACTCCAAGCATGGGGTTGGATATAATTTTGTGGTCAAGGTCATGGGCTCTTCTGCTGCCTGGATTTGCATTACTTACTAGCTGGGCAAGTGTCCTTGGGCAGGTTATGAAACCTCCCTGCACCTTAGTTTGCACAGCTGAACAGTGGGGGCAGTCATGGTTCCCATCTCACAGAGCTATCGCAGGTTAAGTGGATGAACATTCACCAAAGCTTCTGGAACCCACTGCAAGCATTAGCAATTCTCCGTCTAGTTTGGTTCCCATCCAAGTTACACTTCAGGTACTAGAGAAAGGACCGCAAACCCGATTTCTCTTCCAACAGTGATACCCATCAAAACTCCAGGCCGCTTTCCAGCAAAGGAAATGAAAATGCAAAATACAAAAATCAGCAATCTTCAAGTGAAGACAGAGGACAATACCTTCCTCCTATGAACCCCAGAAATCTCTGTCTCCAGAGACAATCAAGAGCGTCACCCTGGACTTCCCACACCCAAGGTCAGGGGCTCAGGGCTTATGTAACACCCACTGGCAAAAGATGTCAACCAGTCAAAGGAGGAAGCATGTGGCAGCTTGCTTGTGGGGACATGTTTTGGATATTAGTTTCCTATCAGATGTATGGCTTGCAAATATTTTCTCTTTCCGGACGTTGTCTCTTCGCTCTGTTGATTGTTTCTTTTGCTCTGCAGAACCATTTTAGCTTGATAAAATCCCACTGGTCTATTTTCACTTTGGTACCTATGTTTTGGGGGATTTTATCCAAACATCATTGCCCAGACCTATGTCCTGGAGCTACTCCCCTAGGCTTTCTTCTAGTATGTTTATGGTTTCAGATCTTACATTTAAGTTTTTTATCCATTTTGAGTTTGTTTTTAGATATGGGTCTAATTTCATTCTCTTGTTATGGATATCCAGTTTTCCCAACGCCATTTGTTTAAGAGACTGTCATTTGCCCTTTGTGTGTTCTTGGCATGTATGTTGAAAATTGATTGACATTACATGTGTGGATTTACTTCTGGGCTTTCTATTCTCTTTAATTATTTTTGTGTCTGTTTTCATTCCAGTACCATACTGTTTTGGTTGTTGTAACTTTGTCATATATTTTTAAATCAGGTAATATGATCCCTCCAGCTTTGCTTTTTTTGTTCAAGATTCATTTCAAGTACACAGGAGGAATAATTCAAGAGATCTATTGCACAACATGTCTGTAGTTAATAACAACGTGTGGCATACTTGAAAATTGCCAAGAGTAGAGTTTAAGTGCTCTCACCAAAAACCCATGAGGTAACACACGTTAACTAGTTCAATTTAGACATTCCGTGATGTGTCTTTATTTCAAAACATCTGACAGTACACCATAAATACACACAATTTTTGTCAGTTAAAAAAGAGAGATAGTCTGTGCTTGTGTGTCTTCTTTGAGCCAAATATAAGGAAAAAGTAACTCATAGCGGTTATCAGTTATATTGTTCCAATGGTGCTCCAAACCACAAACCCAAAAACCTCAATGGTGCACAGTAAACATTGGTTTGTGTCCACGGCTGTATGGGTCAGCTGTCTGGTTCTGCTGACCCAAGCTGGGCTCAGCAAAGCTCATTCCCAAGTCTGTGGTCAACTGCAGGGAGGCAGAGAGTCCTGCGGCCACGACTGGGCTCCCTCACATACTGGGGCCTCACCTGGGACAACCAGGTTGACTCAGCTTTGGCCCATGGGGCTCATGCTCCCGCAGGCTGGCCCAGACATGTTTTCACAGAGAAAGCAAAAGAAAGAGAGACAATGCAGAAATGCTTTGTCAAGCTCCTACTTGCCTCGCCTCTGCCAAAGCACTTCACAGGACATGCTCAAAGTCAAGGCAAGGTGCAGAACCCAGCTGTCACCCCCACCCCACATACAATGAGGAGGAAGTGCACACTCATGTAGAAGAGTGAAGACCTGAGGTCAGTCACCTGTCAATCCACCAACCACATACTCCAAAAGAAGTGACCGATATTGAAGGAAAGGAGGAAATTATGAGAGATCATGTCCACTGGGAGTGTGGCTCAAGTGGTAGAGCACCTGCCTAGCAAGCATGAGGTGCTGAGTTCAAAGCCCAGTACTGCCAAAGAGAAAAAAAGAGGGGGGCAAAGAGACCAAGTCCGCTGAACTTGAATTTTGAAGATGTTAAGTGATGTCTCCCTTTTATGGACCTTTTGCATCCAAAGAAACCTCAGTTCTCATACTCCATTCTTTATCAAGACTCTTGAAAATCTTTCCCAACATTGCCTGTCTTTCCTACTTTGAATCAATTCAGGCATGTCTTCAGAGTTCAAATTTCTGGCCATCTTACTCCAAGATGATAATATTTTAGGAAATATAGACCCACAAGAAAATAAAGGGAAAAAAAAAGCACAAAGAATTAAAATTTCCCAGACAGGCATCAGTAGCTCACACCTGTAATCCCAGCTACATGGGAGACTGAGAGTGGGAAGATCACGGCCAATGCAAGCAAAAAAAAAAAAAAGTTTGCGAGACCTCATCTCAGTGGAAAAAGCTGGACATGGTGGTTGTGCCTGTCATCTCAGCAGCTACAGGAAGCGTGAAATAGGATGACCCTGTTCCAGGCCAGTCTGGGCCAAAAGTGAGACGGTACCTCCAAAATAACCAGAGCAAAGGAGCTGGAGGTGTGGTTCAAGCAGTAAAGTAATTGCCTAGCAAGTACAAAGCCCTGAGTTCAAATCCCAGGACTGCCAAACAAATTAAGATTTCTTCCATTCCAGGTAGGCTTGACTCCAATGTCTGGATGAAAGTGTGCAAGCTCTCCTTTTATTGCTCCCATCCACTGATTCTTAGTGGGAGGTCACCAATGAAATTATCTTTAACATGATGTAAACCGTGGGCCTCCAAGTCCTCACTGACCGTGGCTTGTGGTCGAGAGCCTAGTCCTATTCTAGCTTCCAGGAAAATAAACTGAAGATGGACTGTGAAACTCCAGTGATGAAAATTTAGGTTCGTCGTCGATTAGTGCCTGGATGTATGTTTCTCATGTAGAGCTGTCTTGGAAACGTTTTTCCTTTCCCTCTGTGTTATTTTATGGGAAGAGCTGGCCATTTTAATAGCCTGGACATTTAAGATCTATAAAAGGTAATGTGCAGTGAAGATGGTTGAGGCAGATAGACGTTTTGATAATCAATTTTTTACTGGGTAATAAGAGTTGACATCATGCCATAACACCTTCTGGCTTGGAAGGAGAATTCTGTCCTTCGTCCTTTGTGGAGAACGTCACGGAACTGCCTGGCTGAATTCCAAATACTGACCACTGGCAAGTGCTAGGCATAATATTACTCTTGACAGGCCACTGGCTTGACCTTGAGCCTAAATTCCTTGGCTGCTCTCTATAAACTATAGGTTCTATCATTTTATCTGAAGTGATTATTCACATTCCGTGTAGTTTTGCTTGTGGTCAGGTTAAACAGAGGAATCTGTCAGCTGTGTGTATATTCCAGAGGAAAAACTTTTTTTTGTTGGTTGAGCTGAAAATGGTCCAGATGAGATTCCGTAAGTCAGCACTAACTGCTACCATGGTAAATTCTCTTGTGGCACTTTACAATGCTGGACTAACTCAATAGGGTTGCTAATTTTCTTCTATGCTTGGTCAGTATGAAGCTACCTCCTTACTTCCTGCTTCATTTGCCCTGGTTCTTTGGGGTGCCATTGAGAAAGGGAAGGCAAGTATTAATGCAGCAAAGTTATAATAACTAAAAGACTCCCATTTTTGAGTCATGACCAATATGTAAAGATTTTATTAATTTTCTTTTCTAATATTAAATTCACATAACTCACATTCATTGCACAGAGCAGAAACTCTCCCCCTCTACTCACCTCCTTCCTCCTCTTCAGCCTCACATCCCGCCATAACCAGTGTGAAGAATCTGGAATAAGACACTCCCATATCCCCCACCTCCACACCCTCAGGCAGAGGAATAACAGTGAAAGATGGAGGGATAACAGAGATAAGTGGGGCTGCAGACAGACTTTGATTTTGTTCCAAGTGAAAAGGAAGAACCAGAGGGTTTTAAGTGGAGAGAGGAAGAGAGTTAAGTTCTCACTGTGTGGCAGTTGCATGTTTGCAAGAACACCTCCAGGAGGTCACTGTGGTGTCCAGGAATGAAACAATAGTTTCATTCAGGGCTGAGGTGGTGAGTAGACAGAGAGCAGTTGATAGGTTGGAGGTTAGCTGGGCTAAGGTTTAGGTGTAGGCAGTATGCCATGGAGGACAGGGTCCTTTCTGGATTGCACATCTAGATGGTGAATGCAGTCCCTGGAGGGATGGGAGACTTGGGGCAGAGCATATGACTCAGTGTGGGATGCCATAAGGGTGAAGCACTCTAAACTGCCAAAGAAATAAAAGGCTCCAGTAGGCCAATGACTCAAAAGATGGGTGTAGACTGGAGGGCAGCCCAGCACTGTTTAGGAAGTGTTTACTAAATTCATAACAGAGACATGAAGAGCCTTGGGAGAGGAAGCATCTCTCTGTTCTTGGCTCCCCAGAGGCCCAGAATTAAGGCTCTTCAAGACGATAGATTGGTGAATGATTTGCACACCTTCAATACAATATTCCTTAAAGATCTGTTCCTTGGTCACTTGTTTGGAGGAGAGGCTCAAAGCTGCCTAAGCTGGTGGGAGCAAGGGGAAAGAAGAAAGGAGGGCACTGAGGAAAACAGGGTCTGCTCATCCTCACCTAGGCCTGAACAATTCAGCTCCAGCCCACACCTGCACACTCCCATCTGTGAGAGCAAAGACTCTGGTTTCAAAACGTGTGGATTCCAATCCTGGCTGTGTACAAACACAGGCAACTGGGTTTCCTCATCATGGGACTCATCACAGTGGCAACCCCATAGGCCTGGTGGGAGGATTGAGTGAAATTGCTCAATAAAAGCAATTACCAGAGCACCTGGGTAATGGTAAGCACTCTGGAAATGCTAACTGATGACTTCATTACCCCACCACCCCACAAAGCGCCATCTTTGAAAGGAATTCCAGAAACTAAAGCCTTCTCTACCTCATTGCAATTCCTGCTGCTTCTTCCCAGCATCATTTCCCCAGGCTCTCCATCTGCCTCTGGCTTCCCATCATCCCTTGGCCTAACTTGCCATATTTTGTGGCTTCTCAGGTTGGAGCCCAGCTACCTCTGCTGATCCATCGGATAGTTTGTCTACTTCTATTTGGGGAACAGGATTTATTTCTTGTCCATCTCTGTAGTCTCATTGTACTTAGCCTTGTGCCTTTTACCCAGGGGGTGCAAAAAAGAAAAGAAGACAGAGGGGAGGGGAGGGAAGAGGAGGGGATGAGGGGGAGAAGGGGGTAGAGAGAGGTAAAGTAGGAGAGGGGAAGGAAGGGGAGGAGAGGGAAGGGAAGGATGGGAAGGGAAGGGAAGGGAAGGGAAGGAAGGAAGGAAGGGAAGAAAGGGAAGGGAAAGGAAAGATAACAGTTAATTTTGTTCCATACCTCCAAATTCCTTAGCAATTGTTGGTATTGATATATTTTAAACATAATATTACAGTTTGGTTATTACTGAAGTAATTTCTATATGTTACAGAAAACTTAAAAATATGAAGAAAATATAACAAAAATGATAATCACACAATTCAACTAGAGATAAGTGCTTATTTTGGGACTTTATATATCTCAATATGTTCCACACACCTATATTTGTCCTATATGTCTACATCTATATAAAATGAGATAAAATTGAGTAAACTCTTTTTGAAGTTGCTTTTTTTTCACTGAACATTATTTCATGAGAACTTTTCCATAATTCAGATATTTGAAATACGACCTTAATGCTCCTTTCCTTTACACCTAAGTGTTCTTATGTGCAAACTTTGCCACATATCTGACTGTTTCTCTAGAACAGACTTCCTGGGAATGGAACGTATTTGTCAGAGGAAAAGAATGCATTTGAAATCCTTGGTATCTATTATCAAATTGCTTTAGAGAAAGAAAGTATCACTTTGTGTTAGACTTTCCATGGTTGTGACAAATATCTTGAGAGAAGCGGTTTAAAGGAGGAAGGATCTGTTTGGCTCATAGTTTCAGAAGTTTCAATTCATGGTCAGCTAGTTGTGCTTTTAGGCCTGTGCTGAGGCAGAAACATCATGACAGAGCACAGCTTCTCACCTCATGGCAGCCAGGAAGCAGAGAGAAGCAGAGAGGAACTGAGGACAAGGTGTGCCCTTCAAAGGCATGCCCCAGTGACCTATGACCTCTAACAAGACCCGCCTCCTCATAGTCCACTTAGCTATAAACTCATCAATGAGCTAATCCATTGTGATCCAATCACCTCTCAATAGCACACCATGACTGAGCCTTTAACAGGTAAGTCTTTTGAGGGACAGGGCATATCCAAGCCACAGTACATTTAAAGCCACTTGCATCCACGGAGGAGAAAGGAACACACCTCATCCTCTCTTCATTTGGAGTCTTCTTGTTGGTCAGTTCCATGTGAAAATTCAATGACTTCTAGGGTCACCTCCTTTGATTACAGTCAAGTGGAGCGTCGTGAATTGTCTGTTCATGTCTTCTACCCTTTGTTCTACTAATGGGTAAAGGAAGGCCCTGGTTTTTGGGGGTTTTTTTTGAGAATTCTTTATATAAGGATGAAATTTACCCTTTTCCCACATCAGCTAGTTTTATTTTCATTGCAGTTTGCCTTTTAGAGAGACATATTTTTGACTTCATATGGCCACATCGCATATTCCTTATGATTTTAATTCTGCATACTTAGAAAGTCTTTGAGTAACTTAAGGTCAATGAAGCACTCACCTACATTTTGGGGTTTTTATGGTTCTATTTTTGTGATTAACTTTTTCTATATAAATTTTACAAAACTTTCAAAATAAAATAATTTTTAAATACAAAATTATAAAAACTATACACTATTATACTAAAAATTCAATACTAATAAAAATTTTATATTTATAAAAACACAAAGAAGAAAATAAAATCCATTCACTATCCCATCCCCACCTAATCAGTATGAAGAATATTGTTCTCATCCTCTTTCTTAGGTAGTCTTTCTCAACTGTTGATTTGACCCATAAATGCTTGCAACATTTGGTCACATTTCAGAAGAAAAAGAAACCTAAAGCCTACTAATTAAGAGGACATGTTAATAAGTTCATTTGAGGAGAATCAACACTTTCACAATGTCAATTTTTTTATTTATTTCCTTCTAGAAAAAAATTGTTTATACCTCATTTTGTGCAGCTCAAAAAAAGACTTTCTAGTTTCACCATGTAGATTCTACACATTTCTTATGTTTTTACTAGACATCTTGGGTTTGCCAGCACCACTAAGAAAGTGGGTTTGTTCCCCACTTTTGTCTCCTAACTGGTTATTGTGGTTCTAGTTGATGCTGTTGCCTTTTCTCTAATTTATTTTAAGCCATTCACTTTGCCAAGCACTGTTTACTTAAGACACTCGCAGGTTACTCCCTTAAGATCAGCAGGGACCCTTGCATTTTTCCTGATTGTACTTAAGATACTTCTGCTGTCACCATTACATATGGTGGTAGTTGTGACTTTCTCCAGATGTTATTTATCATGCTGATCAAGTGGACTTATATCCTTCTAAGTCCTTATAACATTCAAAGAGGTTTTTAATTAGGAATGGGAGTTAGATGTTATCTAGTCAGTGTGGGCTATTTATAAATTTTGTATGATTATATCTTTTATTTATATAAATGTCCCTTTTGTACTATTTAATAATGCTCCCCTCCTTGGGATTCTACCTTATCTAAAAGAGATACTGCCCCTCTCTGTTCTTAAAACAAGAAGACTTTTTGCTTGTATTACTTGTTAATCATTTGCCTACCTTTCCATTTTTAATATTTCCACACCGTCGATTTTCAGTGTTTCATGCACTAAAACATCTGGTAAACACGGACTGTATGCCTACATTGTGCCAAATATCGGGTCCAATCCCTGAGATACAAAGACGAGAAAAGCTAGAACCAGCTGGAAGGGACCCATTCCAATCCAGCCGTGAGTGAGTTTGGGGGTAGGGGGAGGTCCTAGGAAGGTCTAACCCAGCTGAAAGGGCCCAGGAAGACTGCTCAGAGGTGACCCACAGGGTCATCACACAGATACACACCCAAAATAACCCCCAAAGGGTCAGTCAAACCTTACAGAAAATGGGAATTTGAGTACTTCTGGGCCCAAACAGCTCCAGAATCCTGTGGAATTTGAGGTGCCCGCACTAAGGCCCCACCACAAATTTGGAAGCCTAGCTGCTTTTCCTTCTGGAGGTCAAGGTCTTTTTCTCCATCTCATAGCCACTGCCTACTTGTGGCTTTTCTTTCACTCGTTCATTCTGTCATTAAGTAATATTTCAGCACCAAGTCTCTGTCCCTGCCATTCCAGGGACTGGGAAGCCAACAGGGAAGAAGGTTGGGGAAAAAAAATTCACCATTACAAAGCCTGTGAGCTAGAAGGGGAATCAGACAGTGGCAAGATCGCAAGATAATTTCAAACTATGGAAAGCATCAAGATGCTTCTTCTTACACTTATAAAGAAATGAGAAGCTCTCCCCATTGGCCACAGGCCCTACTTACCCACACACGCGCACACACGCACGCACACACCGCCTCTGTGATCCCCCTCCCTCCCTTGCTCTCTGAGCTCTAGCCTCCTGACCTCCACATTCTTTAAAAAGGCTGAGCACTCTTCTTCTGTACTGGCCATTCCTGCCGCTGGATGCTCTTTCCCCACATAGTTTGTCCCCACCTCTTTAGGCCTATTTGAATATCCTTCTCTAGCCACTCTCTCTAACAAGGCAGAAACTCTCCATCCCACCTAATCCCCCTGAAGTCTTCTCCTTGCTTGTTCTGTCTCAGTTCTTAGCCCTGTCTTGCTGTACTACACACTCATCTGTTCGTCTTCTTGACGTATGACTCATAGTAAGAACACAGGACTGTGGGGAACAGGGCTCAGCAAAATGTACTCAATGAGTATTTGTTGAAAGAAGGAAGGAAGCAGAATTGAGTAGGGGTTGTGATGGTTCTATAGAGAAGTGTGGGCAGGGACAGCACCCTCTGCAGGTGGGAGGACCCCAAAGAGGAATAGGGAAAAAGACTGAGCCACTGGGGCTCCCTTCATCTCTCAACTCACCATCCAGGTTGCTTCTTGAACCTCCTGGAGACAAGTGTGGGGAAGCCCTGCTTCCTTCCCACAGTGCATTTTGCTCCATCTTGTTTCAGACTCCTATGATTTCTTCTTTATTCTTGTGATTTAATGTGTCTGGAAGTGGTCCCATTTCCCTCAATTTTGTCTGAAACATGGTATCACATTTCTGCCTGCTCTCCAAAATCTCCTGTCCACTCTCTGTCCACTTTCTGAAGATTCTCTCCTGCTCTGCATCTGAGGAGAGCTTCTCGATGATCAGAAAACCAGATCAATGATCAGATTTTCTGAAATGCTGACTCTGCCCTATTTCACAAAAGTGGATTTTACCTCTGCTCCTGCAACATTGGTTTTCTTTAGCTACTTCCTCCTCTTCCCAGTTCCATCTCCAGGTCAGGTTTGCTCCGAATAGTTCTTCTGCCTCAGCCCCTTCTTCCTGAGGACTTTCTATACCCTTTTGTCTCAGGCTGTCTTCATGCATTGTCTTCTAACCCTTTCTTCTGGTTCCTGGAGTAAATCATCTTCAGAGGCACACTTTTCCTCTGGACATTATGGATGTTTCATTCACATATTCAGCGATACAGTTTATTACTTGCTTAACCAATGCTCAGCATAGAGCCAGGTCCTAGGAGCAACCCAAGGCCAGTCAGGCTCTGTCCCCACAAATGGTAGAATCAGTTGGGAAAACTAAGGAATTGTACAGGCTATTTTAATTAGGTGTGGCAATCATCATGAAAAAGAAGTGTGCATTGTGACATCAGAGCACATGGTAGAAATGCAAATCCTTGTGTAGGACAGAGATGGAGCAGGGAGAGAATGCTGTCCCTTCTGTTCTAAGCTCTCTGCTTTCTCATAGCCCACCTTGCTGAGTTCAGCATCTCCTACCTTCAGTCACTGTTGAGGAGCCATGTTTGATATGGGCTTCTTGTATGATGACAGATAGAACATCAACTTCCCTTAGATCTTATCACTGTCCACTTAGATGTTGCACAAATCCCTTCTAGTCTGCAGACAGGTGACAGGTTTAGGGACCCAGTGTCTGATCCAGTCTGCAGTGGAGAGGCAAGGATTCTCATACCTCCTGCTGATATTAAGTAAGGTCCCAACTATCCCTACTGCCTTGCTCTGACATCTGAACCAACCCATATTGTCCAGACAAACCCAAAATCTCCAGCAGACATTGTTTCTAGGGCTCTTGTGGAATAAGTCAGTCCAGAGTGGATAATTGGTCCCAATATGGGACCTTTCCCAATAGAAGTCAGAGTGGATTTGGTGCTGTTCCTGGGAAACCACAAAGGCCTGGTGCATTTACAGTGCTCTCTGGTCATTGGTGGAGACCATCTGTGTGGGGTGGGGGTGCAGGCAAGTGGAGGAACAGCATACCTGCTGGAACGAGGTGCCCTGAGAGCACCAGTGAATCAGATTCTAAGGAAGGGAAAACAAAAATTCACTTCTCCAAGGAGGCAAGCAGAAATGAAATGCAGGCTAGTGAGCAGGAGAATACAGCAAGGTTTCAAGGAGTTCAGATAAATATTTAAACTTGTCAGGAATTACGCGTCTCCTAGAATGGCATGCATCATTAATTCCCAGGCAGTCAGGTTAACAATGAGTTGGAAGAGAGATGGCCTCTTGAATTATTCTTTTAATGGAGTTCCCGGGTTAAAGTCGATTTCACTTAAGGTCAATCAATAGGCAATTTTATCCAGGCTTGGTGATTAAAAGAAAACCATGAAGAAGTCCTGTGACAGTAATCATTTTGGCTCAGTCACACCTTCCTTTAGACCTGGAAGGCACAGAACAAGGGCTCCCACCATAGATCAAGGCAGGAGCTCTGGGCCCTATTTTCCTCCAGCCCAAGTAAGTGTAGACTCCCACCCCCTTTAACTGGATGGTTCAGTCCACATCCCCAGGCAAAGAGAAGAATTCAGGCTCCCTTTTTTCTGGTGCAGGAGGCACATTGAAATGCTTTAAATTAACAGTGTAGCTCCACTTTATTTCTTGAATTCCCAATGATGGGTCACAGTGAATTAGTCTGAGTCAGAATTTTGCTTTGACAGAAGTGATTATACGAGGCTCCTGTGAGTCTCCGGGTCTCTTTCTTTCTTTAGTAGAAGTAGCCTCGGGGAATCAGGAGGAAATGAGATGCCCAGGATCGTGTATCTTCACCATCCACCATTGACTCGGTTAGGAAATTAGGGGTAGAAAGAGGTTTCCAGAAAATGAAATTGCCTTCAGGTCTTGAAGACTGATTCAGTCCCCTTTGGTTGAAGAAACGGGGCGTCCTGTTCTCCATCATTTTTCTTCAGTGGTTGGGTAGAACCAACTTTCTTCCTCTGGATTGAGGATCGTTAAGAATGAAATACTGTATCTTTCTTTCCATATATTTTTTTTCTTTTCTTAATAGTCCAGGACTTTTTCTAAAAGTAAGTTTTACCTGATCCAGCATTTTGAGTTTATTGGACAGGATTTTCCAATGCTAGCTATTTATTTTCACAGTCTGGCTTTTCACTGAGTCAAAAGAATGAAGAAGAAAGATCCATGTTGCCATGTGGTTATTTTTAATGAATTGGGCTTTAAAGGGGTTGCTGGCTGCCAGTTCACACACACAATCAAACTCAGCTATAGTTCCCATGTTTAAAAAATTTTTTAAATCCCTGCTGTGAATCTAACAAGGAAGAAAGCCCAGAATTTCTCCTCCGTGCATGAAGAATCAAAATAGGAACAAGGGATGTTTGAAACAGTACAGAATTGCACAAAGGAATGAGAAAATACCAAGGGAAGACAATAACTCTCGTACTGTTGAGGCAGTGTGTGTGTGTGAGTCTATTCTTCAGCCTGATATCCATAAACTCGTCAGGAATAACATCAGAAAGTTGCAGTTTGATATAAATCTTGATATTTTCATTTTCCTTACGGGCAGGGAAAAACAAGGTGTTCCTTTGGAGACAAGAACAGCTTCTTAAAAGACTTTAATTATCATTGCTCTTGAAAAGGTTTGCGATCGTTTTGAATACATTTGTTAACATGATAGATGAGGAGCGGAAGAGTGAAAAATGGAAGCCTATTTTCTGATTCCCTTGAGTAGTTGGGCAGTGACTCAGCATGGCACTCAACCCTCTATCCCACCCTGAAGCATCTCTTTCGAGGTGAAGCCCTCATGAAAATGTGTGTGTGCCTGAGCACAAAGCAGAACCACACACGGGCTTAAACATGTAGAATATCAGCGTTTGAGAGGCTTAGAGAAAGAGCTGGAATTCAAACCCAGAAACCAGGGGGAAGCGGTAGAAATACCTGTGAGTCTGTACAGCTACTGGCTTTCTTTGTCTGCATTGGTCTTAGACCTTGACAACTGGGAACCACGTCTTTAGCTCTCTTTTTGCCTAGACTCCAGTGTTATATATACTTGAATGCAACTTTGTGCTTTATTTTCCAACTTGGGCCAAGATTCAATCTTGTGGTATTGAATATCCACCAAAAGAACCCTGGACTATTACAGAGTGTGCACAAAGAGGAGTCAGGAAAACCCATAGCCTCATTCTCTCTCCAACTCTGACAGCAATAAAACCCCAACTCCACCTTTTCACTCTGGGATTCTGCCTCATCAGAGACAGGCAAGAGAATGAAACTGAATCTCAATTATAAGAGATATAAGAAAATGGGTACTTTTGCTGCATTTAGAGTGTTGGGTATTTTATGCTTTGCTTAATTCTGTTTCTAAGGAAAAAATCTTTTTTAAAAAATTCAGCTGTAAGAGCTTAAAGAGGTTTCAATAGTGGCAAACTGTAATAAATCATTTTAAGGGAAAACACTTCACCAAAGTAAATCAGAGTCATTTCACTCCCTTAGAACTTGAGCTTTCATTACTTTGGGGAGGTTTTCAACTTTAAGATGAATAGACAAACCAAGAAAATAATTTATTTGAGTTTCAAGTTGGCCATAGGAAAGAGAACAGAATTTAAAAGAGTAAAATAATGGGGAGTTGAATACCCTTGTTGGGGACGGCTTACCCCACTCAGCCTGTGAAAATATGTGACTTGGATGACCAGATTGCAAAGAGACACTGAGGATCTGGAATGGTTACAGGGTTCAGTCTTGGGTTCCAGCACACCCACTTGATCCATCAATGTGTTGACTCTCGAGTGGTCCCCAGGGAGTTGTTGAGTGACTGATGCAATGTGTGACACGGCGTAGTGTCCGCTATGTAAAAGAAAAGGTAGAGTGACCAGAAGCCATCATTAGAAAGACAACGTTAACCCCTTGTGCTTGGACGCACAACATTATTTCAGTGACTCCTCGTTAGCTTCTGATTAAAACCCAAACTTTGCAGCCTGACTCCTCTTCTCTGATAGTGCACTCTGTCTCCCTTGTCTGTGCTTTTACAGGCAGCTCCTCCTCCTCCTAATTCATATTCATGGCCTAGACTCAGTTCAAGGTTCTTTCTTAGAAACAGTCCGTGACTTCCTCCTTGATCTCTTCTTCAATCTTCTTTCATCTTCCCATAGCACCTTGAGCTTATACTGGCACACTATCCAGGCTGACTCAGCCTACATTTGTCCTCTCTCTTGACCCTGAGACCCCAGCTCCTGGGCCAGCTCCTCTACTTCAGTATTTCTCATGCTGGGCTGAATATGGTCCATTTGCCACCCAAGTCCACTCTCCACCCTTCTCCTGCCTCCTTGAGACCAGGGTGGAGTCTCACACAGGCTCATTGTTCTCTCTTTCTAGTTGGGTTCTGCTCTTGATCTGTTGAGTTTTACAACAACTTCCTTCTGGTTAGGAAGTCACAGGTTTAAAAAAAAACCTGAAAGTGGAAGGTGAGAAGAGAGAGGGAGTCAGGATATTTTTTTCTCCAGGCTCCCTCCCTCTGAACTCTGGGTTGACCAAGGCTCTAAGCCTGTGAGACCTTGGATCCAGTGGGGCAGCCCCATCCACACAGCCACAGTTCTCCTGGGTTCAGGAACCTTTCTCCTCTCTACCCTTCATCACAGAGATGGTGACAGTTTCCCACTGCTGTCTGTCCTGGGCACTTTGTCATTCCTGTATTGGTCTCCTTAACTCTACAGCATGGCACAGACCCTTCCTTAGTCTCTCTGCAATTCACCCTTCTGCCAATGCCACTGCTTTCCTGCCAAGGCCCGGACCATCATCAAGCAGCTGAGTCCCAGCAAACCACAGACTCCATGAGTATTGGCAGGTGGATTTTATAAAACTAAGACTATGCCAAACTAAGACCATGCCAAATTGGACATGAGGTGACTAGAGTTCTAAACCCCAGTGCTAGCTCTGGCATGCCATGTGAGTTTAGGCAGTCCTTGGAGCCCCCATCTCCCAACTTTTTCCAAATATTAAAGGGAGATTCCATACAGAGACTACAACTCCCCCCACACTCTCACACACCTAACATCAGGGTGGGTGCTCCCTGCATTCCCCATTCACCTCCCCCAAGTCCTAGGGAGGGAGTAAGCTATCCTGAGGGACTCTGTCTTGGGATGGATTCCTCCTGAGCTAGAAGCTATTGATCCCCTGACAATTGCTGTCTTGCCTTTCCTTCCCTGAGGCAGTCTGTAGGCTGTGGGATGGTGCACAAAGGCAGTCTTTCTGAATAACAATGGCACACTGTCTCATTATTGATTGTTCTGCAGCCCAATTGGGTTAGACCTGGGGCTCCTTTCACTCCCAGTGCCTTCCTCCAAAGTTAACCAAAGCCTTGAAAGAGTGATAAACAGGGTAGACAGAAGGGGTTCATTTACTTAGTAGGAAGATGCAGGCTCCCAACCAACTACATTTTTATTTCTTTTTGAATGATGAAAATGGTTCATGGGAACAGTCCTGACAATGACCCTGGCTTGGGCCCCAGATGGTTGTATACCAGGCCCTGTTCTTGCCAGCCTGCCCAGGATCTCCCACTGAGCACTGCCCCTGGCCGACCACTCCAGTAGTCAGGGACTGGATCCATCATACACTGTCCAAGGCACACAGAAATATTGCAGATACAATTTCTCTTAAACATGGAAAAAAGAAAAGAATATAATAAAGATGACTATATAATAATGAATCATTGTGTTATATACCTTGATGTCAATGTGGTTGTAAAATACAATTTTTAATATTTTTTATGAAGGAGAAAAGGCCACAAAAGCTTAGGGCACCTGGGGCTCACAAATCATGATGGTCTGCACAATGCCAGCTCTGGAGGTGGACAAAATCTGGGAGCTCATGGTCCATACCACTTCTGGGAGAGTCGCATACCACACATCAGTCAAAGGGCACAGCTGGCCAGCAGAAGCTGCAGCTTGTCCCAAGCTTAGGTGACTTCAGAAAACTTGGGGAACTTCATTTGTATTATTTCTCTTTTCAGCCTAGATAATATCTCAGAACTTAAGGAGTTCAGCCTGATATAATTTGTTAGATGCCCCTGAGAAATTAAGAACTAAGAACACCCATTTTTAAATAGAAGCAAGACCTCAAATCAATAACCAAGTCACACACTTAAGAAATTAGAAAAATAAGAGCAAACTAAGCCCAAAGCAGCAGAAGGAAGGAAATAATAATGAGTAGAAGAGAAATAGATGAAAGAAGGGACTAAAAAAAAAAAAAAAAAAAAACAGGAGGGAAAAAATAAAAAATAGGGTTGGTTCTTTGAAAAGACTGGCAAAATTAACAATCCTTTAGCCAGGGTGACAGTGAAAGAGAGAGAAAAGATCAAATGACTAAAATCAGGAACGAAAGAGTAGACAGGACTACCCACCTTACAAAAATAAAAGGAATTAATTATAAATAAAACAGATTAGAAGAGGATAATACAAACTACTGTGGGTCAACAACTGATGTAACCTGGATAAAATGGACATATTTCTACAAGACACCTACTACAGACATGAAGAAATAGAAAAGCCAAATAGATAAAACAAATGAGAGGAAATCTAATTTTAAAAAATTCCCATATAGAAAATCCAAAATGGCTTCACTGGTGAATCATAGAACACATTTAAAGAAGAGAGGACACCAATTCTTCCCACCACTTCCATAATTAGAAGAGAAAGGACACTTGCCAATCATTTTAAGAGGCCACTATTAAGTTGATACCAAATGAGACAAAAGCATCTCAAATTATGGACATCCGACTAGCGACACAAATACCCTCAACAAAATACTAACAACCTGAATCCAGGACCAGACCAAAGGTCTATGTATCATGACCAAGTGGAATTTATCCCAAGAATGCAATAACCCAAATTAATAGAATAAAGAACTTAAAACTATAACCATCTCAATCAATGCAGAGAAAGGCATCGGAGAAAATCCAGCTACTTCCAGTTATTTAAAAAAACTCAACAAATGGGAACATCCACAGTCTCATAAATAGCATTTACCAAAAAGCCTCATGGTAAACATCATACTTAATGGTGAAAGGCTGAACATTGTCCTTCTGAGATCAGAAGCGAAACAAAGATGTCTGTTCTCACCACTCCTACTCAACGTAGTAGTGAAGGTTCTGGCCAAGACAACTGGGCAAGAAGAAAAAATAAATGGCATCTAGATTAGAAAAGGTGGTCTATTCCAGATTCTGTGATCTTGTATGTAGAACATTCTAAGGAACGTCTACACACACACACACAACTGTCTGGTTAGTAAGTAAGTTGTAAGGTTGCAGGATAGAAAATATCAATACATAAAACCCAATTGTATTTCTGTACACTAGCAGTGAACAATCCAGAAAGGAAATGAAGAAAACATTTCCTGGACGGAGGACATAGTTTGGTGGTAAAGTGCTCTCCTAGCATATGCAAGACCCTGGGTTCTGTCCCTATTACCTTCAAAAGGAAAAAAGAAAAATACTCCTTTCAGATTAGAATTAAAGAAAGGGATAAAGCAGTTAGGAAGGAAGTTAACAAAAGTTTGAGACTTCTACACTAAAAACGACTGAAAACGTTCAGAAAGTAGATTGTGGTGATAGTTACACAGCTATAAATGTCCTAAAAACCACCAGATTGCAGCCTTGATTTTGTGGTACATGAATTACAGTAATCGCCCCTTATTGACCAAGCACAGTCAAATAAAATAATAAAAGTTTAAAAATCAAAAGTATAGTCAAAAAAAATATTAAACTTCTTCCCCTCCCCCTTCCCCAAACACTACACAGCTCAGTGGATGCAGAGCAGCCCTGCCTTATCATCAGCTGTGTTTAAATCATGTGTGCTCTGCTGAGTGTTTCCCTGCCCTTAATTTTGTGAAAGTATGCCTCCCCAAAAGCAAATGGTACCCAAAAACCAATTTAAAATTTATGGTAATCTTCCCAAGGCAGAAAGGACTCCTAATGAGCATCATAAATTTGTTGAAAGGTGGCTTGTATTTAGTGGATGTTGAATGGCATTGCGGGAAAAATGATCAAGCATCCTCAGTATATGAGATAAGAGCATAGAGAAAGTTCTGGTGAGCGGTGCTGATGTGTGCAACAGCAACTTCTGTGACAGTGATGTAACCTACTCCGTGCAGTTTCAAGTCATGGACGGTACAGGTAAAATTGGGTGACTTCAGAATACTAACTCCAGGCACTCTGAGCCCTTGCAGTTCTTCCTCGGTGGCGGGTTCCTTGGAACCACATACCCACAGTTGTCAAGCATCTGTGACTCTCCAGGAGTCACCACAGGGAGGGGCCCTCATGGTCTGTTGCTGTGTCAGACAATCACGCTCTCCACCCTGCACAGCTCTTCTCTGCTAACTGCATGTTTTCCAGACCGAAGTCTTGCTTGACGTGTTCATTCGTTCACCCACTCGCTCATTCATCCACAGTGTAGTAACTGGACGGTGCCCTATTGTCAGGGGCCTCGTCCCCTGCCCCCAGAGACTTTGCTATATGTCTCATCTTCACTTAGAACTAAATTAAGAATTTCCTTTTTTTCAAGGCCGTTTCTTCTAAGAATGAGATTTAGAAGTAGGGAGGGTGGCTACAGATATAATAATGGCTTTTTTTGTTAGAGCCCTGAGTTTAGGTCTCTGGTAGATCCTACCCTGGTGCCTATCATAATAGGATCTGTTGACAAAAGGTCAGCTTGCAAGGTTTACCTTCCATGCTTCCTACACTTCAGTTGAGGATTGTTAAGGGTGGGAAGATGACCCAATAGCCACTGGACCCTGGTATGTCCCAAGCACTGTGATGGTCACACCACCCCGGGAGGTCTGTCACAGCAAACAGCAGAAGGGAAGTGGCCAATGTTGACTTACACTTCCGCTGTGCTGGTCCCACACTAGGCTTTTACAAGCACCATCTCGTTCCATCCTCCCAGTGGCTTTATGATCCCTATTTTATAGCCACCCTTCCAAGAGAGCCGCCAAATGGCACAGTTCACGAGATGAAGAGCTGGAGTTTGCACTTGGCCCAACCAGGCTCCAAGACCCATGGTTATTCTCCTCCCTTGGTTGCTGTGTAGGTCTGCCTTCAGAATACCTAAATGTCCTTGGCTCCCAAGGGATGAATCTAGTAGGCCCTGTGCCAGGTAGGTGGAATCCTGGTGGCTCAGATTGCTGGCTCTGCCCCCCACCAGCTCTTACCTCTCTATTTTCTGCTCTGGGGAATGGGTCAACATGGAATGCATCTTGGAGAGGTGTTAAGATGATGAGATGGACTGATCGTGTAAAGTGCTTACAGCAGGGTCTGTCTATACCAGATGATCAACAAATATTCACCAGGATCCATCATGAAGCCATGCAGATCTGATAGCAACTGCACTGTTCTTCTAGTCAATCAATTTCTCAGGTGCCAGAGATCAGCTGGCACATGTACCACGGCCATGTCCAACCCTCCTCACTCTATGCAGCAGAGAAGGGTTATCATTCCCATTTCACAGGTAAGAAACACCAAGGTAGGGTCACGAGAGCTAGGTACAAGACAGATTTGATGAGTCCATGCCAATAGCATCCTCTTAAGGGCCAGGACGCACACACTGCTCAAGATTAGAATAGCATACTTCCCAAAACAACTTCTCACACTGAGGTCTGACTCCGTCATTCCGTCTGCTCAACTCTGGAGCTAGGAGTGAGCTGGATATTGGGCTAGAAGGGATGGTGAGGGACACGAGGCACCCAGGAGCAACAATGTCTGGGGCTATCCCTCTCAGGGTCATGCAAGTGTGAGGCCAGGCCCCGACTGAGCTGCCGGACTCCCCCAACCCTGACTACATCTCCAGTCCACAAACCCCAGACCTTGTCATGGTGAGGACCACTTGTCAGTTTGTGGATGTAGTGGCCACAATTCCTATGTCTCTGGCCAGCAAAACAGAAAGCAATGTTGGGGGGAGTGTGGAAGGAAGTCAGTGTCAA
The DNA here is from genome assembly GCF_047511655.1 of Castor canadensis. Classification (NCBI taxonomy): domain Eukaryota; kingdom Metazoa; phylum Chordata; class Mammalia; order Rodentia; family Castoridae; genus Castor; species Castor canadensis. The sequence goes on along the minus strand of NC_133392.1, from coordinate 152,536,125 downwards.
GGCTGGGAGGATTCAGAGACCAGTGCTGGCCAAATGCACCTCGGATTTAAAGCTGGCCTCCTGGAGTGAAGTTTGAAGCCCAGTGGCCTTCGAGTGAAGATACCACAGACTATTCGAAAACACAGGGAAGTCTCAGAGACAAGTGACAGCACATAATGAGATTAATGCCAAGCATTTGCAAGAAGTCTCTGGGTAAGCATTCTCAACAAGCCAGTCCTAGCTGGAAAACTGAAGTGCAGAAAGGAAGCCCAGAGAAGAGGAAACATGGAGGGGAAGCAGCTGATTCAGAGGGAGCAGCTACCTGAGAAGAGATGATCTGGGTGGAAGAGCCACGTGCAGGAAGAGAAGCTAGTCCCAGGCAGAGGCCATCAGCATGAACGATGCTCCAGCCACTATCCCCCCGTCAGAGCTCTGAATTAACACAGCGCTCTGTCGTCATCTCTTCAAAACTTCCAGAGTCCTTTGCAAAACCTTCATCAAGCATTTCTTCCCTAGCTCCCTTAGTAAAGAGTTGTAGGTTGACCTTCCCCCTGATGGCCAAATTCAGGGTCAGAGGGAAGCCAGCAAAGAAGCAGTCCATGTTCTTCTAGTATTAACCAGAACCCTTTTGGTTGCAAGTTAGAGAAAAGTCTTGGGACATCATGAACAGAGAGGAGATCTGGTGAGAAGTTTACGTGGTGCCTCTTAGAACCCACGGTATGAGAAGCTGAGCCTCCCTCAGGAAGCAAATGCTACTAAAATCTGCAGCTCTGTTGGGAATGCTGGCTGCCTCCTTCTCCCGCATCGCCTTTGCTTCTCTGTCCTACTGGTGTGAAACGGCCATCTCTATAGCTTCACACTTGAAAGTCCTCCTGTTTCTAAGAATAACCTTACTGATGCGAATCTCATGGTCCCATTTCCAAATTCCCGGAGAAGAATCTCAGGTTCAGTTTGGATCAGAGGTCATCCTTGGATCAATAAAGCATGGTCAGGAGACTGCGTCTAAATATGGCTTCTCTCCTTCAGAGCAAGGGGAGGAAAGGAGGTAGGGGCAGGTCCCAGAGGACAAGCCCTGGGCAAGCAAGCCAGCAGACACCCACTGTCCTTGCTCGTTCTGAGGCATGTAACCTTACCTGCAATTGAATGGCAATATTGACTAAAGCAACAGAATATAAAATTGAGTTAATTAGGGTTGGAGACATTGTGCTAAGTGAAGCAAGGCAGACACAAAAGGACCAACACTGTATGAGTCCAGGCATCAACTGTCAAATTCATAGGGACAAAAAAGAAAACGGTGGTGACCAGGGGTAGGGAGAGCTGGGGGTAGGAGGTTATGTGGGAAGTTTTTTATGGCAGAGTTTCAGTTAGAGATGATGAAAAAGGATGGTGGTGACAGTCACACAACGATGTGAATTATGTAGTGCCAGCCCTTACCATGGTTAAAATGTTAATTTTTTTCTTCTATTTATTTGACCACAGTAAATATATGCCAAGCAAAGAAAGGTCCCACATCCAATGTGAGTTAAGGGACCGAGAGAGGATAGGCCACAGCGACATGCAGCCTGCCCTTTCAGGTATCTGCGTCACCTTGTAGGGTGGAATTCTCTTTTCTTCTGAACTCCAGGAATACTCAGACCTTAAGCCCCAGCTGATGCAACTGCCTCTTACGTAAGTCCCCCAGGTTGATGTAGTCATGCTCTTTCTGTGTGTCCTGAACACGAGGTCTGCGATCCTAGCAGCACTTATCATGCGCTGTGACCATCTTTTATACATTTGTTCCTCTCGCTGGCCTGTGATCTCCAGAGCAGAACAAGGAGTACAGTGTAATATGGAGAAGACTGTGGAACCCCAAACCTCAGTTCTACCACTCACTCACTGTGGGACCGCCGACAAATTCTTTTCTGTGCCTTAATGTCTTCAAACACAAAGGTAAGAGTAATGATTGCAGGACCCTGCCTGATGAGGAAACCCACGCACAGCACAGAAGGCGCTGGAGAGATAAGGGAAGGCTCAAAAAACTTTAGCACTTATTATTATTATTATTAGCAGTACTGGGATTTGAACTTGGGGCCTCACACTTGCTAGGCAGGTGCTCTTACTGCTTAGCCAGACCACCAGCCCTTTTTTGTGATTTTTTTTTTTTTTTTGAGATTAGGTCTCGTGAACTATTTGCCAGGGCTGGCTTTGAACTACGAGGTTCCTGATCTCTGCCTCCTGAGTAGCTAGGATTACAGGTGTGAGCCGCTGGTGCCTGGTTTATTATTATTATTATTATTATTATTATCATTATTATTATTATTTTTATCTCTCACTGTTAAACATGATGTTGGGACATTGAGGCAAGTTAGTGTGTGTTGAATGGATGAACAAAATAAGTAAAGAAATAAAAGCACACGTGCATGCATGTATGTGTGTGTGTGTGTTTGTGTGTGCACACAGTATCAGTCATGACAAAAGGAAATGGACACAGATATCCAGGCTGCCTATTAGACTTGAGAGTGGCCTTGGCTTTGCCAAGAAGGCTGTATGGACCATTTCCAGGGATGATTCAGCAAATATGAGACCAAGGCATCTTAAGAACACCAGGGAAAGTTAGCTGCCAGTGTTGTATCTGCAGAAACGTGGTACTCAGGATTTCCCTTTCAGAAGTACATTTTCATTCCACTCAGCCACGATATCCTTTGACTGCGGGAAACAGGTTGGCACTTGAATATGTACATTGTGTTTAAATTTCCCCAGAGAAAGAGATCAATGAAGCCCTTGTTCATTTGCACAGGATGAGTTTATTTGTGGGCTGGTCCTGGTTTTCAGAGCTGGACCACGCTGCTGTGTATGCTCTCTCTCTGAACCCCACATATTTTCATCGTGAACCACCCTGACTTTGGGGCCCATAATGATTCTAAACAAAATTCCTGTTGCAGTAGAATGGGGGCTTTTTTCCTATCACTAATGATGGAATGACTTACAACAGCTGCTGTAAGGAGGAAAATCTGATAGAAACACAGTCTGCATAGACACAAACATAAACATTAGTTTCTTTCTATGGAAACAAAAGTTTCAGAGTGATGGCTGCAAGGCCTACAAGCCTGTATTTCAGGAACCAAATGCTGATGACATAGTGTGTGCATTTGCCAGGGATCACACCAATAACGTGAAATTCTTTTTGAGAGTAGAACAGAGCACACACAAGATTTGGCCTAAAATGGGCATCACCTAGCAGAATCAATATGAGGGAGACTTGTCTCTTCTGTCCCAAATTCAAACCATATTTCTATCCCTAATTGAAAGCCTTGGGGCAATGAATCAAACTTTGACAGAATTCAGTCAATTTCATCCATGGTCACTTTTCTCTGGCATCCAATAAAAGTTCTGAAGGCCTGATAAAGGTTTGAAGTCCCCATACACAGAGCAAAATGTTCCCGAGACTCCCTTCAAATGGACCCAATTCCCATGACCCCAGGACTGTGCATCCTACAGAGGCATCCACCTCCCTTTCATTCCTGCCTCATCACTGCGGAAGTACCTGAAGCAGTATTTTTCCTTTGGCTCAAATGACATTGGACATACCATCCCAGAAGGATCCTAGGATGTTTATGTAAAGATATAAGCTTGGACCAGGACAGTAATCATGGACTCCATCTTGAACATGGTGAACTTCAGATGCCCCTGAGACAGCTAGCAAGAGCCAGCACATCCATTCCAGTCACTGCTGCTGTGTCACAAATTGCCTCCAAGCTTCATGGGGTTTTATTAGTTTCATAGACTTTCTGGCATGGAATTCAGTCAGGCATTATGGGAAGAGCAGCTTGTCTTGGTTCATGATGTCTGGGACTCTGCTGGGAAGATGCACCATCTGGAAGTGACTTGTGGCAAGGGTGACTTGATGACTGGGAGTTGGAGACATCTGGAAGTGCCATGTGACAAGAGCAGGCATAGTGGAGGGTGCGACATTCTACACGAGCTGGCCTGCCTGAAGGCAAACCCAGCCTGGCTAAACTTCTTCATGTCCAGAAAACTGGAATGCTTTGGGGGTCACCCTCTTCCAGAGTCCCACCAGATTATTTAATAATAAGTAAATAGCAAGAATCATGAAGTCTCCCACTCACTGAGGGCTCACTGCATGCTAGACACAAGGATAAGCACTTAATATGGATTAGCTCACAGTCTTCTCACAATAAAGTTAGGAGTTACTGTTATTCTTACTTTATAATACAGAAAGCAAAGCTCGGAGAGGCAAAACCACCTGGTAGAGCTGAGGTTTAAACCTAAAGTCTGTTTTTTCTTTCCCTCACCTGCAACCATCATGATGCACCCCACCAAATATGGACCAGCCAGACCGTGCATCTGTGTGAGGGGGAAAATCCACATACCCGAGTGGCAGATCAGGTATGGAGAGGCAAGAGAGAAAGGTGAACCAAGGGTGCTTTCTCCATTACTAGTGTGGATGGTCCTGGAGATGGAGGTTTTAAAAAAATATGGAAGAGAAGTAAATCATAGACCAAGAGAGATGGAGTCATGGGGTTTTGTTTTGAACATGTTGACATTCAGGTGCCCCTGAGATAGCCAGTGAAAGCCCATCTGTCCCCGTCACTATTGCCCTCTATCACCCCTCTACTTGGTGGTTTGAAAGGACCTTTGTTTATTACTGTCAAAGATGCTATGGGTCAGGAAATCAGACAAAGCATGGTGGCAACAGCTGGTCTCCACTTTGTAAGTCTTAGCACTCAGCTGGGAAGATGCAATATCTGAGGGTGACTCATGGCTGGGTGACTTGATGACTGGGAGGTTTGAGACTTCTGGAAGTGTTCCATTTCTGATTGCTTCTGTTGGCTGTGGACCTCAGAAGGGACTGTCAGCTGGAACAACACCTGTGATTCTCTCCAGGTGGCTTGGGTTCTCTCACCTCATGGCAGCTTTAGGGCAATCAGATTCACACAGCCATTGGGGTTCAAGAGCAAAGAAAGCCTTCCCTGACCCAACTCAATGGCTGCTCAGCATTAGCAACCCTTCTATATTTTGTTAGTTGCAAGTAAGTTACAAAAGTCACCCCTAGTTTAAGTGGTGGAGCCATTCCTCCACACTCAGCAAGAGGAAGAGGATGAGAATGTCTGCACATGCTTGGTTTTTCCACACCAAAGTTAAAAATACAATAACGAACTGCAGATGTAGGCGAGGCCTTTAATAAGAACAATTTCAAACTTTAAAAGAAAATCTCCTACTAGATGGATAATAACGGGTGACCGCATTTTAACAGGAACCTAGCAAGTAGCCTGGTTTCAATACAAGTTCTCTCCATTAGCCCTCACTCCTCTATGACATCAGTGGTTGCCATCACAGAAGGGTGGACAGCACCCGTGGGTCCAGGCGTGCATCATCTGGTGTGTATGCAGAGCACTGAAAGCCCAGTGTAAGAGTAATTACATCTGCTCTTTGGACCTCTGCTTTTCTCCCTTCATAGTTTGAGATGATCTCGACCATAATAGTTACCATGGCAACAGCAACATCTGTAGCGCATCCAGCCTGGAGGATGTTTAAGGAGCAGAACCTGATCAGACAGCAATGGTCCCACCCTGGGTGCAAGCAGGAGTCTAGAAAGAGCCTTTCCAGGCTCGGCTGCTGCCTGTTTTAGCCTTCAAGAAAGCAGACAACACAGCACTGTACAAACAACCGAGGGCTTATGGGAAAGAGTGGAAATTTGGTGCAAGGATTACAAGGAACAGGTTAGTGAGTCAGTGAGAAAGGACAGCAAGGAGACAACTACAGTGGCGGCGGGGAGGGAGTTAAGCAGCCTCTGAAACAGTGTTACCACTATGGTATGCCAGAGAGCCCCTCGCCAGAGGTGAATTCAACTGCTGCTTACTAAAGGCCAGGCCCAAAACTGTGCCTTACACACGTCATCACGCTTAATTATACATTTTATTCTTATCAGTGAGCTAGGAATGTCCCTGTTGTATAGGTAAACAAATAGTGGTTCAAAGAAGAGATGACTTAGCTAAAGTCAAAGCCAGATACAAGCACAGGTTCTTCTACTGCCAAGTTCAAGGTCTTTCCTCCAACAACATGATGGGTCCCATCGTGATAGGTGAGAGTGTGACACAGCTCACCAAGTGGATGAAACCTCATTGGGCTTTATACATGCAAGGCCTCTTTGAAGAAGGCTCTATCTTAATGACTTTAAAGGCAAGGAACCTTAGGGCTATGGGAAAGAGACCACAGTTTATTCTAGAAGCAAATGGATAAACCTAAGCTCATTTGTTCATTCACAGATTACTCCCTGGTGTTCTCTAATGCCCAAGTCTTGTTTCTTCCTTGCAGACACAGCAATAACAAGACAGACAAAGCCTTACCATCTCCTAGAAGAGGCAGGCAAAAGCAGACTGACCCTATGAAGAAAATAAGACAGAAGTGATATGATAGAGTGATGGAAAGGGTGGGGTTAGAAGTGTCATTTTGGGCTAGTGTGATCAGGAAAGGTCTTTCTGATGTGGGGATATTTGAGCAAAGACCTGAAGAATGAAAAGGACTGAGCCATGCAAAGAGTTGAAAGAACATTTCAGGCAATGGAAGTCATTAGTACGAAGGCTCACAAGTTGGAAGGGCTTGGAAAACTGAAGGCCAATGTTGCTGGGGCAAGTGAGATGAAGTTAGAAAAGCAACCTGGTGCCAGACCATGAAAAGCTGTGTAAGTAGGCTTGCCAAATAAAACATAGAATGACCAGTTATATATATATAAAACTGATTGCATATATGTGTGTGTATATATTTTTTATATATTTATGTTATATATATATTATGCTAGATAAACAACAAATATTTTTTGGTATAGTTATCTCTTAAATATGCATGGGACATACTTATATTCTTAAAAAGCACTCGTGGTTATCTATGCATCCTGTGTTTTTATTTGATAATCTGGCAACCCTATATAGTGAGCCATCAAGAATCTATTCTAAGAGTTGTAGAAAATCATCAAAGAATTAAGCAGGGAGGGATATGAACTGATTTATACTTATAAAAGATTATTCTAGCTGCTGTGGGGAAATGGGGCTGTGGTGGAGCAGGAGGAGAAGGAGAGAGTTACTGTAGCCCATCAGATAAGTGATGACAAGCCTGGTGAGGGGTGGCTGCAGAATTGGATAATAGACTGAACCAGAACATGTATTGGAGGAGGTCCTTGTAGAGCTTGGAATGGCTTGGGAGTACTGCAGAGAGGGAACTGAAGAATAAATAGTGACTCTGAGCTAGAAAAGCAGACTGTCATTTGCTTTCTAAGGAAGCTTCTTTGATGTTACAGTTGACCTAAGTAAAACACAAGGTCAAGATACCTGGAGACATTAGTGATCTTTTTTGGTCTTCCTCAATTCTGTTCCTAGCTCAACACCCTTGGACTTGACTATTAATGGTTTTAATCAAACACTATGTACTATGTACTTTAGAGTATTTTTTGGGGGGGGTGCTTCTCAGTTTCCATGTTGTATGTGATACTCATTCCCACTCACTCTGGTAGAAGCCAAAAACAGCAGACATCTGGGACTCTGGAGTTTTCCATTTGTCAAGCCAATTTTGAAAGATGAAGTTACTTTAAATCTGAGCTTCTACGACCTTTACCCAGGAGAGACACAACAGTTCCTTAGGTTCTTGTGGGCTTAACTAAGAGAGACGTGTACTGGAGCCAGGAACTGAGCTGAGCAGCCTTCCCTGCCAGCCACAATCACTTTGGAAGTAGAAACTAGTAAAAGAGAGTTTGGGGAAAGAATTTAGGGAACCAATTCTAAATATGGCAGTGGGAAACAAAGAAGCACTGTGTTCCATTAGCCTGTGTGCGCACTCAAGACACTATCCCTACTGTATGTGCTCACAAAAGCTGAAGAAATAATCACAACACATTTATCATTCACCAGGCAGAATTATTTTGGCAAGAAATCTATGCCCCAGAATCCATCAGACTAACCAACACCATATTCTGAAGATGGTCGATTTTCAAAGCTGGTAGATGCATATACAACCTGTCAGGCTAAGGGATGGAGTGATGATGTCATTATATGTGTATCAAATATTCTGGATAAATAGTAAATGATCCACAAAGTCAGGTCTTGTTAACACAGGGAGTGGAAGCCAGCAGCTTGACAATCACATATTAAAAAGCCAGGCTGGAGGAGGTTGATTTTACTCTGAGCTCCTGAAGAAGAATTCACAATGTCCTGTGTAGAAAGCTGCATTCAGCATAAATAAATGCATTAGTCTAAACATTACAATTCGGAAGACTGAAACAAAGCTGCTTCTCCTCTCTGCATAACTTGGCAGCTGATGGAGGCCACAGAAGAATTTTTCAGGCGCTGGCAAGGGAAGTCAGGATGGAATTCTCTTCTGAAAAAACCGTGGAGGACACTGATTTTTTTTTACCCTGCTGGTACAAATGCATATGGATACCAAGTATTTGCCTTGGACACTATAGACTCATGATGCCTTTCTCCTTAGGAATCTACCCTAACACTGTGATGACTCCTGCGTTCCCAGGAACAGGGAAAGGAGTTTATCTAACACTCTCCTACCATTTGTTGACTTGGAGGACAATGTGAGTTTTTGTTTACTCAATAGTTTATAGTTGAGTTTTTTCAACCTCAGAACTATTGACCTTCAGAGCTGGATCGTTCTTTGGGGTTGGAGCCTGTCGTGTGCATTGTAGGATATTTTTCAGCATCCCACCCACCAGGGCACCCCAAAATGTCTCCAGACATTGCCAAATGTTCCTTGGGTGGCATGGAGGACCCTTGTTCTGAGCTCCACTGGATTGAGATGTGTTAGTAGATTCTGGATATTGGACTATTAGCTCACGGTGAGTCCACTGATTCAGCAAAGGCATAGCAACCAGCTCCAATCCCCGACTTCCATAGGCAAAAACACAAGGCTGCAGGAAAGGGAAGACTCACATCCAGATCACACAGCCTGTTGGGACCACAAGAATATAGACTGCCACCACTCTGAGGCACATAGTCTGCCCAGATTCCACCATGCTGGCTGTAGGAGAGAAATTTAATGGAAATACAGTCAAAGGCAGATCATCTCATTCCTATTTATGTGGGATCTGCAGAGAGGAGCAAGTGTATTCAGATGTGACAACTGAGATCGCACTTTTCCCACGACATCTTCCTGAGCAGCAAGATGGATTCTTCTGCTCAGAGAAGCCATGCACCTCTCTTCCTTGGAACATAGCCTCTTTCCAGGGTGTCTTCCTGGCAATCAGCCCAAGGAACAAAAAGGATTCCAAAATGTCCCAAATGACTGAGTTTGCTCCTGAAAGATCTCTTTCTCCTTTGGGTCCCCCATCTCATTATCCAAAGCCAGCCTCCCCAGAGACATCTCCAGAGATGCTGCTTTGGCTCTGTCCCTTGGAAACATGTTCATTTTCTTCTGCCTTCAGGAAAGGAGAGTCAGTGTGAAACAGTGTCTCATCCTGGCATTGCCTGTCTTGTTGTCATAGGCCTTTGTGTCACCTGGTCCCTCTCCTCCCATCTTTGTCTGGGAGATGTCTCTCACTCCCTCAGTCAAAAGCAGCATCAGGGAGAAAATGCTTTAGGTACACATAACCTCCCTTCTTTTTTGCTATGCTTCTGTTTAAACCTGGGCTCAGGCTCACCAGGTGGCTGGAACAGTGACTCTGCTTCTAATCCCCCATCACAAAACCCAACAAGTGTGAGTGGTGCACTTAAGTATTTTCAACTAATGAGTTGTCATGCTGAAGAATGAGGGGCTCTAGGTCCAGTTTTTCCCTCTTTTGAACGCACAGCAGAGGGCAAAAGAGAATCAAATTAATGAAATAAGGAATCCCAAACCTATTCATTGAGCCCTAGTGAACAAAAGAGAAAACTTGAATTCTCAGTGCTGGAAATTTTATTCTATAGACTAGGTACTGAAATCATACAATAGTAAGCATTTTAAAATAGGGACCTTATTTCAACTTCACATCCTAAAATGATGCTGTTATGCAGGGTAATTACATAATAAATTTGTTAGGGGAATATAAAGTAATAAAAATGGTGGTAATGGTTTGTCATTTAATAGCTGGATTGTAAATGAGTTTTTCAGCATTAATGTAGCAGGTTGCTACAATTATGAGGTCATTCTTAGGGGTAGCCTTAATTTCTAAAAAAAAAAAAATGTGTCTGAGGTTGATTATCATTAATTTCCTTATTTGAAGATTCTACATGTTTAGTCACTTGAAGTCGGAGGACTTCAGGATTTTGGAGGAGTTAGAACCATTTGAGCCAGTAAATAATATAAGCAAAGATTTGTATCTGTGTTAATAATTGTGCCTAGGGAATCTGAGCACCAGAGTGGTTGGCCACTAATGGAGTCAGGGTACCATAAACGTGTGACATAATAGTCAAACACTTACTAGATACATGGTCTTGACAAGTGGCTTCATCTTCCAGAACCTCATTCATAAAATAGAACTAATGAACCAACCCACCTAGTAGGGCTGTTCTTCCATCGGGTTATTGTTTTGTGTTGGTGGAGTAGGTCAAGTAACATGTATAGATGATGAAGTGAGGTCCATGACTTCAAACTTGAGGTAAAGAAATGATCATTATTTGCTAATTTTAAAAAGGGGGTAGAAGTGTAATTATTGCTTTTTCTGATACCATCATTCAGATGGCATCCTCTTCTGCTCTGGCCTCCTTACTCTGTTCATCCCGACTATCATCAATTTCCAAACCTTTTCCTCCTTGGGTCCAGTCTTCTAGAATGGACAAAAATTAGGAAGACAGGTTTTTTCTCCAAATCTACCTGACACTAGGCCACAATTCCAATGAAATCAGGGAAATTAACATTTAATGAACTTGCACTATGAACCCTGTCCTACACGATCTTGCTTAAAGCCCCCTAAGAGATCCATGTTTCCAGAAAAGAGCTCCAAGAGTTTATGCGATCTGTCCAGTGTTCCTCAGCTGAAAGGTGGCAGAACCAGGCTCCAAGCCAATCTTTTCCACTGGACCCCACTTCTTCCCTATGAAAAACACACACAGAATGTGTGGTGTTTGCAAGGCAGGGTGAATGTGGTAGGAGATGTGGGGCAGAATCTGTCCATATAGGAATCAGACATGAAGCCAGTTCTCATTCCCACTGTACCAGGACCAAGACATGAGTATAAATGACCAACTCCGAAGCAGAGCTCTCAACATAGGCTCTGGCATACTGTCTCACTCTGTCTCCTGCTCTACCATCCCTCTGGCTCACTAGGCCCCAACCACTAGCCTTCTTTCTGGCCCTGGGTTGTGCAAAGTCAATAGGGCCTTTGCCTGAAGCCCTTTTCTCCATGGATCTTCCTGGCTGTTTACTGCAAGTCTTGGCCTTCCTTCCTTACAAGGCCTTTGCTGACTCCTAATCCAAAGATTCCACCAACAGTCACCCTATTACCTGTCACCCTGCTTTATTTTCTACTAGACAGCTGTTTCCTATATCCGAAATGTTTCTACACATGGACTTCCTTGGTGAGAAAAGACAGTCTTGAAAATCTTGTTTGTTTTTGTTGTTTTTAAATATCATCTCATTGTCTTAGAAGAAATGTAGCTATAGTGCTTGCTATGGTTAGATCTGAAACATGCCCAAAAGTCCATGTGTTGAAGGCTTGGTCCCCAGTGCAGGAGCATTCAGAGATGGGGACCAGGTAGGTGACTGGATTGTGAGGGTTCTGAACTCATCAGTGGACTGATTCATTGATAAATTCACAGGTAATGAGTTTCTAGGGGTGTGGAAACTTTCAGAGGTGGGCCTTGTTGCAGGAAGTGAGTCACTGGGAGCATGCCTTTAAAGAGTATATGTTGTCCCCAGTCCCTTCCTCCCTCTCTTTGCTTTCTGGCCTCCTTGAAGTAAGCAGCTGTCCCCCTACCAAGCACTTCCACCAGGTGTACTACCTTACCAAAGGCCTAAAAGTAACCAGGCTAATGACCATGGGCTGAAAGTATGAGCCAAAATAAACCTTTTCTCTTTTAAGTTGATTTCTCTCAGGTATTTTGTCACAGTGACAGAAAACCAACTAACATGGTAGTCATTTGCTGTTTTGCCTGCCAAGTATCTATTTTCTATTTTTCCTGGAGAAAATATTCCTTTGACTTTAGAGAACCATCCCTTCTCACTAGGAGGTCATTGTAGTGTAGGTGGACTGACCCCACCAATTGAATCCAGGGAAAGGCACATGACCAAGGCCTGGCCAATCAGTGTGTGCCATTCCCTGGCCACAGTGATTAGTTCAGAGATGAGCATGTGACCCACATCAAGCCAATGAGACTCTATTCTGTGAGTTTATGCAACCCTTTAGGAAGCAGAGCTCTTTTTCTTCTTTGGGAGTGGCCTGGCTAGTGGAATATTAGCCAGATGCTGGTAGTGGTGGTTGTGGTGATGATGGTGTTCATCTAGCCAGGAAGGAGAGTCTGTGTGTGAATGAAGCCAACACAGGAGAAAACCAGGCAGAAAGATAAGGTGTGGATCCAGTCACACCTGAAGCTAACCTACCTCTGGACTTTTCTACTAGTGAGCCAGTAAATCCATTTTTCTTACTCAGCTTGAATCATGTGCAACCAAAAAGCTAATACAGGAATCACAGTGGTCATAAGTAGTCTGGAACTCATGCCTGGCTCCCAATCTCAGCTTAAGCTCTTCCAGTCCTGTGTATACAACATGCTGTGTGCTCCAACCACAAGAAACACCTTAAAGCAAAATCTGGAAATATTTGGGTGGAAAAGAACATTTGTTTATCTTCAGTTCATACATGGCGGATGTACAAGTCTAATTTCTTCTTAAAGGGTAGTTCCTTGGAACTGGAAGCTGCTTAAATACCAGGCCCAGACAGCTGCCAAGGGAACATCATCCAGTTATTAGTTTTCAATGGTGCTAAAGTGGATGGAGGGCTCCACATGGTCTCAGGACCATAAGCAAAGCAGAGGCATATGGACTGTTTTAGCTGTGAGCATGTGCTGAGTGTGTGGGAACAACACAATGGACAAGACAAGGAAAGGAGATAAGCATTGCCACACACCTCTGGTATGCTGCAGATTTAGGGGTGGGGTCTTTTGTGTCCTTTAGCTTGCTCTATCTGGGATCAGAGTGCTGGGGTCAAGCCCAGTGTGTTAGTCAGCTTTCTGTTGCTATAACAAACACCTGAGGTTATTGACTTACAAAAAGAAAAGGTTTATTTTGGCTCCCAGGTTTGGAGGTTCCAGTCTATGAATGGTTGGTCCCAGTGCTTTGGGCCTGTGACAAGGCATCACATCATGGTGGGAGCACATAGCAGAGCAAAACCACTTACCTCATAGCCAGGAATCAAAAAAGAAGAGAAAAGGACCAGGATCCCACAGTCTCTTTCAAAGGCATGCCCAACAAGGATGTCCCATGAGGCACCACCCCTTAAAGGTTCCACCACCTCCCAATAGCACCATCCTGTGAACCAAGCCTTTGGGGAACATTTACCACCCAAACTATAGCCCCCACGATGTTCCCCTAATGGGCCACAAGACCTTGAATAAGCCACCAAGCTGCTGTGTATCTGTCATCATAGAGTCATGCTCTGTATATCCGGAGACTATTTGAGGGCATTCTTAGGGAGCAAATTGAAAAGCATTAGTACCAAAAGCTTATCGGGGTTCCAAGTTATCACTGCCAGGAAAGAGACAACCTGCTCTCCTTCCTCGACCTGCTGTACTTGGCTGGTCAGTGCAGGCCTAGCATTGCTGTTCAGTTGGTGTCATGGCTGCTGAATCTGCAGCTTGGAGCCAGCCTCCAGCACTGGCTCAGCGTGTCCTCAACCAACAGCAAACGGGAAACATATGAGGCCATTAGGAGGCAGAGCAGGGATCTTCCGAGAGCTGTGCACAGAACTAGCACACAGTCAGTGCTCAATAAATGCTAGTAGTCAATATTTGAGAATCAAAGCAGATGCTTTTATTGGAAGGTGCTGTTCTGAAAATGCAGGGAACCAGATATGAAAGGACAGCAGGACCATCCTCAGGAACCTTCTTGCTCTAGGGACCTTAAACAATCTTGACAAGTTGTTTTGTTCCCTCTGAGCCCCTGTCTCCATAGGGGCTGGGGAGAAATGAGGGAAGCAAAGATTAGAAAATAGTCTCTGAATTCATTCAGCTCTGTCTCACTAAGATTCTAAAACAAATGCTCCTTACCTTACAATGGGGCTTTATCTTCATAAACCCATCCTAAGTTGAAAGCATCCTAAGTCAAAAATGCATTTCAGATACCTGGTGTAGTGAACATCCCAGCTTAGCAACACAGGCACTGCAGAGATTGGGTCTCTGCTGCTCACTGCCACTGCTCAGCGACAGCATGGACCACCAATTGCTAGTCCAGGAAAAGACCACAACTCAAAATTCAGCCAGGCACTCGTGGCTCATGCCTGTAATCCTAGTTACTCAGGAGGCACAGATCAGATGATTGTGGTTCAAAGCCAGCCCAGGGAACCTATCTCAAAAAAAAAAAATCAAAAAGGTAGAGTGACTCAAGTGGTAAAAGCACCTGCCTAGCAGGCGTGAGGCCCTGAATTCAAACCCCAGTGCCGCCAAAAAAAAAAAAAAAATTGGTACCGTTACCACGCAATACATATTGGTTTGAAACCATTATGCAGTCCAAAAATTGCAAATCAAATAAGTTGGGGACTGTCTGTAATTGAAAATTAAAATTTTATTTAAGTAATCAAAATTAATAATGTCTGGAGTCAAAGAAATGGCCCTGGCTACCCAGCTTGAAACAGACATCTCAGAGAAGACAAGGAGGGCCCGAGGCATAGGACCGAGACACAGTTTGTGGTCTGGAAAGCCAGTGGCCCTCTGCCTGCTTTGAGTACCTTGAAGGCCAGCTCTTGGGGCAGAATCCAGGAAGAGAGGAGGTAAAGCCAAGGAGGAATCTGAGAAGAGCCCTGAGAGCAACAAGAATGACAGGGACAAGAGGCGCTGTGTGCCAGCTGTCCTCATGGGTCCCTGTCATCGCTGAGCCCCAGCCCTGTCTCCTGCCCCTAGGGAGAGCTGGTCATAGAGAAAGCAAAGCCCACTTTTGGCCACTAGGGTTTGAAGCCTAGACCAGGGCACAGACAAAAAGATGTGGAAGCATTAATGGTCAGCATCCTCCCACCTGGAGGGAAGGAAAGCAAAACCAAGGAAAAGCAGACAAAGGGAAGATTATTGGGGGCCATGATCAGAGGTCTGTAGACCATGTTACCCCAGAGTTTGGGAGAGACCAGCCCACAGGGGAACCAGGACAAGGCAGGAAGACCCAGAGTCCCTGCATCCAACCCAACCCAGCAGTAACAGCAATGTCCCATGACAGTGGATGTCCCACCCCAGTGGATGAGCCTGGGGTGGCCTCACAAGATTCCTGTTCCTAAGGCCAAAATCCCCAGACCCTCTGGAGGCCACAGGATGATGTGAGCCTTGGGTACTTCCCACAAGCCCAGGCATGAGTCGCAAGCTATGGATGGTGACAAGAAGACTCTGCCTCACAACTGAGGTCAGGGAGGACACAGCAGTAGCCTTGACAGAGACAAGGTGATGACGGTGTCAGTGTGGCATGTTGATGCCATGTTGAAGGTCAAATGGTGCCCTGTCATACTATCTGTTCATTCACAGGTCTTTAACAGACTGCCATGTGAGGCTAGGCCGGAAAAACAGAGAGCGAGGTGACCGTGACACAGGCTGCATGCTTGCACTCCAACCATGACTACAGCCTGATGGAAGAGACGGATGTGCAAACCATGATTGGAACGGGACAAGTAACAGCCAAAATTGTAGGTAACAAGGAGGCAATGACCATGTGAGCAAGAGAGAAGGGAACACTGGATCTATAAGAGGCCCCAGGACAATCGTGAACAGAATGCCAGGTACCCAAAACTTGGGGTGCAGGGAAGTAGCAAATGGACACACACACAGAGCAGCTTATGGGTGACCATGAAACTACACACACACCAGCAGAGCTCTTCTAGCTTTCTCTCTTGCCCAACCAGAACCAGGATGCTGGAGGCAGGGGTATGGAAGCACCCAGGAAAGGTGTCTGCACAGCATTACTATGGATGCCTTGGGAGGCAGCTACCTCTGGAATTTCCCTGGTGTCTGTATGGACAGAGATTGAAATTGAAATTGAACTGAACACTTAACAGCAGGTGATCAACCTCCAAAGTTCCCTCAGTCCCTGATTTTTTTTTTTTTCTGTAGTACACTAAAGGTGGCTTTGTAACACCTGCTTAACCATTCTCCCCTGAAAATGAAAGGGCAGAACCAAACCAAAGGACAGAAAGATCCCAGGGCCCAAAGCAAAATGCTAATCCATTCAGCTCTGGGTGGAGCAATTGCCTCAGGCACTCTGCTGTCAGAAGGAACCTGTGAGCTGGAGCTGAGAAACACATGCACTGGCACTTTTGAGATAGAGTAACAGAGAGGGGAAGACAAAATAACCCTCGTGCACCCTCTGCCCTTGCCAATAGCCAGTGGGCACAGTCCAGGTGGGCCATTGTGTGTCCCGCCACAGGGTCGTGTGACCTATCAGTGGGGGCACAGGCACCATCCACAGCAGCAGGGATTTCCTCCAAGTTTCATTAGGAAAAACAGAAATGAAGGACAAGCTGAGGACCAGGATCCAATGATGCCCCAAACTCTGGTCAGCACAGACTGACACCTGCAGAGGCACCATGACCACTTCAACCAAATCCTTTTTCACTCCGTGTGCCCCACTTGACATGATATTTAAACAGAAATGTGGCCCTGGTCCCCCAAACCCTTCAGAATTGTGTCTGTCCTTGGAATGGCTCATTCCTGCTCTCTTTCCAATCCCAAAGTAAAATTGCTGATTAAAAAAAGTAAATATGGGCTACTAAATTCAGGATGATATCAGGAGCCCAGGTCTTTCAGGGAAATGCAAACATTGTAATGCCAAGAGATCCAAACAATTCTTTTAAAGTGCTCTGATGGGCTTCAAATGAACCTTTTGTGCAAGATCAGGACCATGGGTCAATGACCTGAAACAACCTAAGGAAGAAACCAGCCAAGCAACTGGCCTGGAAAGAGAACTGAGAGCCATCCCACCCTCTGTAAGAGGCCAGCTGAGCCCTCAATTTAGCTTCATCCTGAGTTAAGGTCACCCCATGTCTTTGAAAGTTGAGGACAAATCAGCGTGGGCACTCAGTATTAGGGTTAAGTCACCTCTGAGTCAGGGGTTTGTGTTGTCAGAATTAAATTTTGGCAGATGTGCACTTAACAACTATATTTTTAGGTGGATAAAAGTGTACCCTAGGAAGAAACTCTTAGTTGGACTCATCAGCACTTTTCCATGAGTGGTGCAGCTAAATTGGAAAGAGTGTGCTTTTGAGATTTCTAATGTAGAAGCAAATCTGTGTCCGGGAGTGTGATTACACGGGCCCCTCTACCAAGAGTTTCACAGACACACAAGAACAAACCAACCCCACACCTTCACTTTCACCATGTACGCCATCCCTTTGTCAATGTGACTTCCTGCAATCCTGCCAGCTTCAGCTTGTCCCCTAGCCAAGTCACAGATTCTACCATCCTCCCATCCTCACTTTGTTCTCTGTAGTGAGACCTCTGTAACTGAACAAACAAGTCCTGTGTCACGTCTGCAGAGGAGCAAACTGAATGAGACCTCCCCACATCTGATTCACCTTGTTGGTTACAAAAGTTTGCACTTTCTAAGGAAACCTAGTCCTGGCGGGGAAAGCAGGCGCAGATCCTGCTTCTTGTTGCTGCTGTCACCTTTGCTCTTCACGGATAACTATGACCCTAACACTCAAGTTCTCAGGAGCCAGCTCTTCAAAGGCTTCCCTGCATAGTTAAACCTTTGACGAGCCCAAGTTCTTATGTTTGCTCATGCAATGATCTTGGTGTGGTTTTAAAGCCTGGTTTTGATATGTGGTAGAGATGAGAAGAAATGCAAATTGGTATTGGTACAGATTGCCCCTCCTTTGATCCAAGCAATAGAATATTGACAGCACCTCCTGCAGTCCGATCGACAATGCATCCACGATTACCTTACCGGGAGACTTAGTATGCCTCAGACAACTCGTGGACTTTTTGTTTTTCAGATATAGAGGGAAGGAATGAATCACAGGCCATACACTCGGGTGCGGAAGCAGTATCAAACCAATTTTCTTCTAAACAACCTAATTTCAACTGTGACTACATACAATCAGGTAGGCAGGCAGTTGGACCTCACTGATTCTCAAAGCACACCCATCTGTACCCTGGAGCTCCAAGGTGCTGGGAGGGCCCTCCATCCCTACGTAATTCCCCTGACTACCCAGCATGGATGAGCTGTGAGTCACCAGCCCAGGCTGGTTGTCATGGAGACACTCATCATCTCAGTTTACTGGTCCCTTCAGGTCTGGGGCTGCTGCTCCCACACCAGGCATGAAGGCAGGGGGGAGCTCAGTGAGGTTGAAAAGCCTCTCACCATGGACCTTAGCATCCTTAGCACCCCCTTGGGGCTGTGCCAGGGAGAAGAAAGCTAGTGCCCCTGGCTCTCAGAATGCTTTCAGGGTCAGGTCCAAGGAAATAGACTTTTATTCAAAGACTTCCCTGCTCCTTCTTCATGCCTCTCTCAGATGCCCTGCTCTGCCAAAACCTATCTACCTCTATGACTTTAAACTTTGGCAAACCAAAGCCAGAAAGGGGAGTGTCTGCAGGCAACTCTGACCCTCCACAGTCTCTGAGCCTCTCAGCAGGGAGCTTGTGGCCTCTTTGAGAAATGGAAAGAGGAAGCAGAGACACCATCTCTGGATATACACAAACTACCCCAAAGTTAGGAAGTGATTACAGTGAATGGAAGCTCCTGTGTTCTTGTCCTACACTGTAAGCAGCTTTCTCTGCACCCTGTACTTCCTAGCTCTGTCTGTCCTACAGCTCCATCCCTGAGCTATTCATGGCACACTCCTTCTGCCATCCTCACTTAGTTCCTCTCCAGCACCCCCACTTAGGTGAAAGCAGGGAGCGGTGTGGACTGGCAGGTAACATGCACACCAAATTGGTGACATGAACAACACTTGTGCTCTGGATGCTGTGCAGAGCATGCTGGCAGCCACAGGGAGGCACAGAGGCTATGGTGTTAGGGAAGGGACACACAGTGGGTTCTCAGATGTGATACAGTCATAGGAGATGCACTGAAAATACGATGTCTGTCAGACAAACTGAATAGCTAACAGAAAACAAGGTTTTGGTTTGAAAGTGTGCATGGATGAAACACACTTGATTTGGGTCCATGTGGGTGGCTCAGAGATGTGACTATGTGGTAAGCGTGACATGGAGGCAGGGCTAGAGGTCTGGACTCAGACGTGACCAGCTTTCTAGACCCATAGTTTCCACAATGACCACCTGAGGAAGCCCCACTCCCCAATCTGACTATACTCTGCTCATCTCTAGAAATAAAGGATTGGATCAGTTGACCCCCAGCTCTCTTCAGCCTGATGGTCTTGGATGCTAGTCGTTTCTAAAATAGACAGTATTCTTAAAGGCCATTTTATGGTGATAAAGTCACCTGCTCATTACTGAGCTCCAAACCTGGATAGATTTAAGCCCAGGGAATGTCACCCTGCTGCCACTGTACTCACTATTCAACTCTATGAAACCCAGCAAACTTGATATGTATTAAAGTTTAATGGCAGCCCAAGAGTGAGAAGGCAAAAGAAATGTAAACAGTACCTAAGGGGTGTTTTATTCATGGTGATTCTTATATGTGTGATAAATAGCTCCTGCGTCTGATTTGGTGATGAGAACAGGTTCTTAAAGACCCCGGCAAGGGGAGGCCATAAGGTAAACGGAAATAATCCACTCATCTATTTCTCTGGGAACGAAGCAGGGTATGAAGAGAACCGGTAATTTTCAATTTGGCCAGACATATTTACCACGCGTACATTACTACAAACCCCATACTGACAGAAGCAGAGCAGTCAGCATGGCCCCGTGATGGCAGCTCAGCCAGCAGGGCCCTCAGGTAGAGCAGGTGACACACGGATGTGTGTCTGCATCGACCATGGATGTGTACTGCCAAGTGCCTGCATGTGTGGAGGAACACATACTCAGGGGTAACACAATTTATAAATACATACTAGAAGGATGTAATGGCCAGCTTTGAAAGCTGAATTCAGATACATTGTTTGTTAGCTTATTTTTTTAAATCATTTAGAACAGAGGTAGGCAAACTTGTTCTGTAAAGAGCTGGAAAGGAAATATTTTAGGCTTGTGAGTCATAAGTTGTCTGTTGCAACTACTCAACTACCCCTTGCAGGATGAAAGCAGACATTGATGATACGTAAATAAATCAGCGTGCTTGTGGTCCAATAAAATCCATCTATGCACACTGAAATTTGAGTTTCATATAATGCTCCCATGTCACAAAACATTATGCTTCTTTTGACTTTCGTTCAAGCATTTAAAAATGCAGCTGGGTGCCAGTGACTCACGCCTGTAATCCTAGCAGAGATCAGGAGGATCGTGGTTTGAAGCCAGCCCAGGCAAAAAAATTTCCAAGACCCTATTTTGAAAATACCCAACACAAAACAGGGCTGGTGGAAGGGGTCAAGTGGTAGAGCACCTGCCTACCAAGTGTGAGGCTCTAAGTTCAAGCCCCAGTACGGCCAAAAAAAAAAAAAAAAAAAAGATGCAAGCTCAACTATCCACTTGCAACCACACACACAGGCAATAGGTCAGACTTGGCCTAAAAGTCACAATTGGCCAACAACATATAATTTACAATGCCATGTCCTCCAGACACAAAAATTATAGATACTGTTAGGCTACCAGGTCAAACTTCAAAGGTCAATTCAGTCCATAAAGAATCCAAAATACAGTAAATAATAGTTTTAGATGTTTATGCTAGGCACTGGTCTTGATTGCCACCACGTACCTTAATATTCTGTTCCTTTCTCTGGGGACACAGGTTTGGATCATTTGGGTGACTTCTGCATCTTAGCTAAGAACCTGTAGAACTGATGTCTGGACTGAGATCTTGGAATCTCTGAGCTGTGATATTTACAGCAAAGGCCAAGACCTGCTCCTAAGGCAGGGATGACGCCTGGCCCTTAGTGAGCCCTCAAGGCACATTGGCTTTCATCATCATTATCACTGCCACTAATTGTGGCAACTCTGCTAAATTACCCCTGAGGGATGCTATTTCTTCAGCCTGGGTTCCAACCTGGATGCCCCAAACATTTTTCCCTTCTCTGGTTTTCTACACCCCCAAAGTGTCATTTAGCAATAAGGATGGAAATTCTCCTGAGTACGTAGGATTTACTCTTTAATTACCCACACTTTTACCTGTGCCTACGAGCAGACAAGTCAATCATTTCCCAGTTGCTCCCAGTAAGGGAACAAGAGGATTCCTGGTGCCAGCAAACCCCGGGGGAGGCATATCTGGACGCCTTTGCTGCCCACTCCTAGTGTGTGAGTGGCCAGCAAGTCACATACCAAAGAATCAAAGCACTATGTCCTGATATGGGTTCCAGCCATGCAAGTCCGCGGGACACTCAAAATGTGTCCTTGTCTGCAGCATCAGAATTATTTTAGCATTTGTGCAAGTCTCAACGTTTGTTGAGAACAAAGAGTGAGCAGATAAGCCACAGCTAAAACTGACAGCCTGAAACAGACAAAGATGTATGTGAATACTTTGTCCCTCCTTTAATTTTTATTTCTCTGCTCTTGGCTTCAAATTTTTTCCACTTTCCAGTGGCCCATATCTTTAAATGTATTACCCACTCCCTCTGCCATTCTGGATACCAAAACCCTCCTTACCCTGGGGCCATTTTCAGACATCAGGAAAGCACTTCATAGTAAGGTGTGGACAGCTGACTAGACTTAAGGTGTCTTCCCACCACCTCTGCCACCCACATTGTACCCATCTTGAAAGAGATTGCCTGTCAACCAGAAGTGACTCTCTCTTGGATGTAATTTGGGACAAAAGGGCAGAGTTCTTGCTAACATCTTTCTGATAATATTATCACATTTACCTGTGATTAAGTCCAGTCCTCCTTCTATGTGTAGTAGTCAAATTAGAAACTCAAATATTTGTGGGTCAATGTCTAATATTATATAAGAAACCATCACAAAATTTAACAGACTAAAATTTAACAGTTAATATGATTCATGGCTGTGGTTGACTGAGCTCAGCTGGGTGGTCTTCACTTGGGATCTTTTGTAAACTGCAGTTAGATGTTGACTGAGCTGGAGCCATCTAAAGACATGTTCACTCGCAGAGAGGGCTGGGTGGATGGAACAGGGGCGTCTGCTCTACCATCAGAGTCTCTCTCTCTCTCTCTGTCTCTCTCTCTCTTTGTCTCTCTCTCTCTCTCTCTTTGTCTCTCTCTCTCTCTCTCTCTCCTTGCAGCCTCTCCATGTGATTACCTTGGCCTTCCTCACAAGATGGCAACTTTCAAACAGTCAGACTACTTACATGGTAATTTAGCACTCCAAGCACAAATTTCCCCTTAAAAGACACAAGGTGGAAGCTTCCAATCTTTTACAGAGTGGGCCTGGAAATTCATGCAGCATAATCATTCTACCCTAGTCTGTAGCTGAAGCCATCATGGACCCCACCCAGATTCAAGGGGAAGAGGCACAGACCACCCCTTTTCAGGAAGAGTGTGGAGGAACTTTGTAATCCTCCACAGGCTGGATGAGAACTACAAGGTGTCTTCTCCACTCCCATTATAAATGACATTAATCTGTGTTTCAGCATCCAGCAAAGCCCCTCCTGAACCTGAAACTGAAACTTCTCACTGTTTCTCTTAGCAGCCCACTCCAACTTCCATCATCTCCCCATCTTAGAAAGTTCTTCTCACATTTAGCAGAGCTCTGCCTCACATCCACACCTGCCTTTTTATTCTGTCTAGTAGTTCTTGGCACTACAAAGACCCCTCTTCCTACCCTCCACAGAATAGCCTTTCATATCCTCAATGACATGACCCTCCTCTGAGTTTCCTCCCCTCCAAGGCACACTCCCACAATGTCTTCCTCTAAGTCCCAGGTGACACATCTTGTCATTCCTCCCCCAGCTTCACTCTTCTCTGAACAAGCTCCATTCTCTTCCTGTCCTTCTCCAAGGGCAGAACAAAGGACCTGTAGGCAAAAGGGAGGCAGACCTCTTCCCACCCTATCCGGGCACCAGTCCTCTATGAGTGCAGTTATAACTCACTCATATTTTGGGAAATCTACAAATCTGCTCCCATCCCCTATTCAGCAGAAGCATCCAACGCTTTGGGCACAGGGTGAGGAGAGTTGTACCGGGAACGCAAGCGAAAGAAAGAACCAGCATTGAGCTTTTGATTTGCAGTTTCAGACAGTTTGGTAAATAATGGCCTTGAAATAGGGACTTTTGAGAGAGATGAGTATCTTCAAAATTCCAGAACACCAAGTGTGTTGGATCTAGAGCATGGAGGAAACTGGAGGCCAGGTTAGAGAGGACAGGGGACATGAGAGGGGGGAGTTCTCTGCACAGGAGGAGCAGACCACCCCGATGAGAAGGGAAAGGACAAGTCCTAGCCAGGCACAGGGACTGTCTATGGAACCACGTACTATTGTGACAAAAACACGTCGGCTGTCCAGGCGAACTTATGGCATCAGAATACAGCATCAGAAGAAGGTACCCCATGACCAAACCCCACACAAGAATTACAGACTTCAGGAGTGGGTGATCCAGCATCCAAAAAAACTCATATAACACCAGCTATCTCACGGTTGCACCCAATACTGGAATCCCAGGGGCCAGGTGGGGATCCCGGGTAGAAACAGCAAGGACACAGAGGATGTGGGCAGATCACTGTCTCCCACCCCATGCCAGGAGGGCAGGTGTGTGTGCCCTCTGCCCACATACATCCCAGGAAGAACAATGGAAAACAGCCCGTTGACCACATCTACCAAGTTCACCCCATAGAGCTGTTCTAATCCAGGACATTCCAGCCTCCTCCAACAGGTAGCTTTCATTTCCCCTCCTGTCCTCTCATGGGTGACAGGCAAGCCTCATAAACAAGATAAACATGTTTAAATAAAGCTACATTTTGGTTTTGAGTTGCGGAGTGCAAATTTCCCATTTCCTACAGAGCCCAAGACTCATTTTTTTGGCAGCCAGTTGTCTAACTTGTCACTCATGGAGGTGTCCATAGAAGATTCAAACAAGCCGGGTACTGGTGGCTCATGCCTGTAATCCTAGCTACTCAGGAGGCAGAGATCAGTAGGATCATGAGGTTCGAAGCCAGCCCAGGCAAATAGTTCTCAAGACCCTATCTTCAAAAAACCCTTCACAAAAAAGGACTGGTAGAGTGGCTCAAGAGGTAGGCCCTGAGTTCAAACCCTAGCACTGCAAAAAAAAAAAAAAAAATCAAACAGATCTTTCTTGAGCTGAGCTTTCCCAGGACACCAAAATCCCCTCCCTGGCACTGTGGATTCCCTGAGATCACCCAATCAAGGCAACGAAATGTATTCTCACCTAAATGAGAGTCAACCGCCCAATCCCCAAACTCCACCATAATCACATCACTAAACAATGGCACAAGAATAGAGAGGTTGCTGAAGCCGGGCAGAACCATCACCAGGATCACTGCTGGGGCAGCACTTTAATCTGGAAAGTGCTTCTCAAAGCCAAACTTTGACAAAGCCCTTCTGAGTGGCCAGAGGGGTAAGCAGTGATGAGAGGGTAGAGGTGGGGAGAGGAAGGCGGGTAGAAGGCTGCAGCTGACAACCTAGGTTTGTGCTAACTATGCTACCTGGGAAATGTGGAATTCTTTCTTTATCTTCCTGTGCCTGTGGGTTTGCCTTATCCAGACAGTATTCCTCCATCACCATCCTCTTCCTCGCCATTCACACTCCTAACGTGCAATTGAACACAGGGACACTTTGAATTAGAAACAAATCTTAACAAAAGTCATTTCTATGGAGTTTACTGTTTGCAATTTTTTTCACATACATTTTCTTGTTACAGCGTTTTAAACAGTGATGTTTCAAGCTACATTCCCTGGGTCACTAAGGGCCCCTAGTGAGCCCTTAGGAAAGGGAAGGAAGGAAGGAAGGCAGGTGCTGGGGCACGGAACTCCTATCTCCAGTTATGACTTCAACAAGAGTAGTCATATACCTCCAATTGGCTTCCCATGCCTTTCCTTATTAAAAAGAGGGAAAAAAGGTGCACACTTATTGATCTCAAGCAAGTGATGGTACAAGGAAGGATGGTGGTGGTGGGTTGTCTGTGGACAGGGCAGCCTCCCCATCTTTCTTCCAAGCCAGTCTCGCTCTTCCCTTGCACCTGCTAGCAGACTCCCTACCAGAAACAACATCCAAGCCACCCATTCACAGCCAGGGCCCCGGTCCCCAACCAACTTACAAAAGCCCCAACCTGGCCTCTTCCCCCGTCCCGGTGCTTCAATGCTGAGAGGGCTCAGACAGACACTGAGGGGAAGATGAGATCCAGGGACAGTCCAGAGACGCACTGCCTTATTTCCAAAGGGCGACACTTGTCATTATGCTTAAATGAACTGCTTTCTAAGTTGAAAACATGTATTTTTTAAAAGCTTAATTTCTCTCCTTTCTCCAAAATGAGAATCGAGTTATAACTGTGGCCAGGCACCTGGAGAACATTCTCTTTTTTATACTTCATAGAATCCTTAATAATACAAAAATTGCCCAGAGCACTTCACACTGAGTTATGAAGTCATTAACATTCCTGGGATAAACACAGTACCCCAGGACAAGTTATTGGACATGCCGTCATGGGGGAAAGGCAGGTACATGGAAGGGGCCCACCTGCTCCTCTGCGAAGGTAGTGGTCACTGCTCTCCACCATCCCACACGCAGCCAACAGGCTGAAGCATATTGGATATCAGGGAAATTTAAAGACTCAGCGCCTTGTGTCCCAAGGCCAGCAGTCTTTCCAAACTACCGGCTCTGAATTCTGCCTCAAGGCTCCTGGTATTTATGATCATGTCGGCAACAAAAGGCTGTGCCCCCTCTACAGTCTATCAGACCCATAACAAATTTTATCTGGCAGTGCTGTTTGATTTTAAATTAGCCAGGGACCTGTCACCATGTTCTCCATCTCCCTCCCCAGGCTCCAGTGCCCACCTGTCCATCACAGTTATGCACAGGTGTCACCCATAGCACAGAGGTTCCAAGCATCAAAGACCTATATTTTCTCTCCTTCTGATAAACAACTCAGGTGTATTTTACCAGAAACCTGGTGGGGGCCTAAGCCGACTCTAACTAGATGATCCTCTAATTCTTTCATGTATCTGCTCACACAGGAGAATCAGGGGTATAGAAGAAACTGGGAGAGCTCATTCAAACTCGCAATGAGACATCCTTAGCTGGGTCGCTTCCCAGCCCACAAAGATAACTGTCCAGAAATTTATAGTGTTTCCTTATGGGTAGCCTGAGCATAAGCAGTGCTAGGTTGAGTACTCTCCATGGCCCAATGAAACCCTTTCCAGAAGGATGAGACCAAGGAGGGATGTGCATCACCAACAAGAATAACCCCTGAGCCTGGCATCCGTAATCCCAGCTGCTCAAGAAGTGGAGGCCAGGAGGATCATGGTTCAAGGCCAGCCTGAGATGGGGGTTAGGGGAAGGGGGTTAGCAAGACCCCATTACAACACATAAGCTGGGTGTAGTGGTGTGTATCTGTGGTCCCAGATATGCAGGAGGCATAATTAGGTAGATTGAGATCTGAAGGACAGCCCTGGGAAAAATGTGAGCCACTACCGGAAAAATAACTAAAGCAAAAAGGGCTGGGGTCATGGCTTAAGTGGTAGATCACCTCCCTAGCAAGCATGAGGCTTTAAGTTCAAACCCCAGTAACCACCCCTCCCCCAAAAATACTCCACTCTCCCATCCCGTGTCCATGATAGGTACTTCTAATTCACACAGTGCCACATCCTTCTCAATAAAGTGCTCCAACAGGTATTTCCAATTCCTGCTGATACGTGATTAAAAACAACAGGCCATCTTTCCAGCAGTCCCTGGCAGGCAACCCAACTCCAAGTGCACGTGATTCTTGAAAGTCAATTAAGGCCACAGCACTGTCCAATCCTCAGTTCCTCACCTCTAGCCACTATGGCGTCCCCTGCCCAGGCCCTCTTCCCTCTTTTCATGACAAGTAGCCAGGGATAAGGGCTCCATCAAGCTTACTGAATCTTCAGCAAGGGGCTTCAGGATTCTGAAACACACTGATGGAGGAGGCTGTCTGCTGAAGGAAGTGCCCACCTTATCCTCTGAACCTCATCAGCTCCACCTACATCCTGAATGCCTCCTCTTCACACCACCCCACTCCTCAAACTACATCCTGACTTTTGAGCCTCGCCCTTCCAAGTCTGCCCGCCTCCTCCCTCACTTAGCAAGCACTCTCCTCGTCCTGGGTCTTGTCATTGCCTGACTGGCCACCTGGTCCCTTAGCACGCATTCAGAAACAGTAGTGAACCCCAGGACTGCCCTCTTCAATATGTCCCTCCCCAGCATCCCAGGCTCCATCAGCCTCTTAGCTGTGACAATTCCCCAACCCTGAACCTGCTCCCCATCACCTGTAGAAATCCCCCTGAATCTACCTGTGAAATATTGTAGATACAGCTGTATACCCTGTGTGTATCCCAGACACCAGAAACCCTGTATCCAATGTATCATGTGATTACAGCACAAGAAGAATCCTAGGTGACAGCTTGCAGGCTTCAGAGGCAATGCAGGCGCTGTTCTCTGTTCCATATGTCTTCCTTCCCTCCCCTCTCCTCCCCTTTCCTCCCTTCCTCCCTCTCTCCCTATCTTCCTTTTTTGTTGTTTTGGTTTGGTTTTGAGTCAAGATCTCATTGTGTAGCCCAGGTTAGCCTGGAACTCACTATGTAGCCCAGGATGGCCTCTAACTCTCTATCCTCCTGCCTCAGTCTCCCAAGTGCTAAGATTACAGGCCCCTGAGCTACCACACCCAGCTTCTGTTCCACAGTTCTGAAATGCTTCAGTCTGGACTTTTAACACTCTCGAATTTGTCTGTTCCAATGTCAAAAGCGATTATCTCTGGCCTCACAGAACTCAACTATTCATCAAAAACAAGGCTAACCTGCCTCCCTACTGGGGGACAGCCTGGGAACCAAGATCCCCAAGGCAACTTGATAAAAACAGAATGGCCTGTAAATATTTGCTGAATGAAATGACCAAACGCTCTCTGGACCAGCCAAAGCAATCTCTTAATTAACTTGAACTAGAACTCCTTAATTTCTGGTACGGGCTGAAGAAGGCATCAGCTGTACAGGCCCCTCCTGTTGACTTGGGATACATGGTATAGATTGTGGTCTCCATCCCAATCACAAATAATTTTCTATTAACAGTAATTTAAGACCCAACGCATAAGATGAATAATGATTTCTTCTCTTTTGTTTGAATTCATTTGGAATGGATTTGACACCTTCTCATTTGCCTATGCTTTGTGAGTGGGGACAAAGAAGTACACCTGTGCAAGAAGGCTACTATCGTGAATTCCCTCATCACACGTGTCTGGGGAGAGTGGACATGGCCCCAAGGCTCCAGTACTATCTGTTTTTTCTAGACCTTTAATCCACCTTTTGGGGAAGAGAAAAATAGCGGCCACATGTATATGCCACAGAGCTAGTCTCCACTGGGGCCACAGAGGGTTACTCTTGACATTGGGGCAGGAAGATTGGGAGCTATTTTAATACTCCTGGCTCAGGTGTCTCAGAAATGAGGAGCAGAGAAGAACAACAACCATTTCTCCATGAAAGGTTGAAGACTGCCACTCTGCTTTTTCTCCTTCTCTTGTTCCTCGTATCTTCTAGGCACAACATTCCCACAACTGTGAACTTCAAGAGAAGAGAGATCATCCCTGCCCTGTTCTCTATCATATCCCTAGCACTAGCAAGGTGTCTGGCATATACAAGATATTCGATAGATATTTGTTCAATGAATGAAGGAATGGGCGAATAGGTGAACATTTTTCTTATGGTGGTTGCTGAATGGTTCCTAGCCTCTGATTTACACTTTAAATAGCACTATATAGAGTCTAAATTTCTAGAAGGTTCCCAAGCAAGACCTTTCCCATCCTTTCTAGCCCTCAGGGAGCCATATTCCCTCAGGATCCTACATAATCTGTGTAGGCCATCCCTGTCCAGTAGAACATTCAGAGGTGGTAGAAATGTTTTACACCTGTTCATCCAACACGGTAGCCACCAGGTTCAAGTGACCCTTGAATACCTGAGACATGATCATGTGACAGCTTTCTTCACTATAACAAATGCCTGTGACACTCAACTTGTAAAGGTTTATCATGGCTCACAGTTTTGGAGGTGCCAGTCCATAACTGATTGACCATAGTGCTTTGGGGACTATGGCAAGGCAGTCATGGTGGAAGGATGAGGTGGAGAAAGACTGTTCACCTCATGCCAGGAATGAAAAAGAGAGAGGAGGAAGGGGGTCTGTATCCCACAATCCCCTTTGAGGACATCCCCCAGTAACTTATAGACTTCCCACTATACTCCATCTCCCAAGCGTGCCACATCTGGAGACCAGGCTTTTAACACATGGCTTTTGGGGGCATTTGCAAAGTGCTATGGTCCAAACTATAGCACTTATAGAAAATAAATGCTGAATTTTGTTGCATTTTAATTGTTACACATTTAAATTGTTACACATTTTAATTGTTACACATTTAAATTGCAACATATACCAACAATGGCACATAGCTACCATCTCAAACAGCACAGGTCTAATCTGAAAGGTACCAACCAGCTGTTTTCTAACCCATCTGGGAGTCTGGGTGCCATTTTGAACCCTGTCACTCACTCCGCATAACCTTAACTCTTGTATGAGGGTGATTATACACTGAACCAGGTCTCTCTCCCTCACCAGCCTATGTAGAGAGACCCTATAAGAGGCTGAAATGCCTGAGACTCTTAAAGCACACAGTTCATGTGTGGGCTTTCCTTTTTGCCATCTTTCTTGGTTCTCACATTCACATTCTCACATTTGTCTCTGATAACGCAAGACTTACCTTAAGGAACAATACAGGACAGGGGACAATCCAGTCCCCTGGTAATCTGGTAGAGGCCTCACCCTCATTTCCAAGGCTTTTTTGGTTGACAAGAATGAAAACCCAAGCAAAGTAGCATGAAAGTAACAAATGTGGCTCATTGTGTAGGAGATGCCAGGGGACTCCAAGGGCAGGCATCTGTGAGTGGGGACAAAGGTAACTTTAATGTCTCTTCTGTCACATTGAACCCTCTGCTCAGTGACTTGCTTGTTAATGACCAGGGACCTAAGACATCTGGCTTTAGATCTTGCCTTTCACTCACCGCATCAAAGTTACACATCTAAGAACAATTCCGGGTACCGGAAATGATAGTTTTCTACCTAGGCTCAGCTATCTGATGAGCTGTGTATTAGACAAATTACTCTTTTGCGTGTTCAAAATTTCTTTTTTTTTTGCTTGCTTCAGTTTATTTTTTAAAAAATGGACATGAGCAAGGACCATAAAGAATATTGTGTGAAGGGGTGTGTGATAGGAAGAAAAATATGTTAATTTGAGGAGCCTTTTTGCTCCAAGCCACCTACGACAATATATATAGCATGTTATTTTAGAAGGCTGCAAGAAAGGAGAGGTCTCATTTTACCAAAAAAAATTATCCACAAACGAATCATTTATTAAATTAGTTCCCCTTCTTGCTTAACACTAGAATGATAGTTCAAACATTCACCATTCTGCATGGGACAGGCATCTCCCACCATTGAGACAGGCTCCTCCTACCTGGAGCAGGGTCCAGAGTGCCCCCTGCTGGCCAGGAATTTACCCTTTAGTTGCTGCATTTTTAGGGGAGGTGAGGCACTATGGGCAGTTATCTACTAAAACTTATAGAAGCATTTTAATATTTTAACAAGCAAAGACTGCCAGTCTGATTTAACAGTAGCACTAATTCCCACTCCCATGCCCCCCTGAAAAAAAACTACAGCCTTTTGCTGTCAGTCTCTTGCAATGTCGAATTGCAAATGTTGCACCTGATGTATGATTTTCATTCTGTAAAAATTATGTAGAGGATTGCATGAGCCACACTCCAGGAAAGCCACTGACAAATGACGACGTGGCAGAATTAAACCAGGTGGTATTGGCAAAGATGATGCTAAGGGAAGACTCTTCAAAAGAGAATGGCTGCCAAATGTCATGTCCCCCTTGGCTGGATCCTGGGACCACAGAAGGACATTAGTGGGAAAAGTGGTGAGATCTGAGTAGTTGACGTAATAGTAATGGAGAAAGGTGAATTTTTTGGTTTTGACAAATGTCCTGTGGTTATGTGAGATGTTAACACTGAGGGAAATTGTGACAAGAACTCTGTGTTATCTTCGCAACTTTTTGGTAAATTTAAAATTACAGCAAAATAAAGAGAATGACTGAGTATCAAGGATTAAGAGAGCCTCTTGGGGTTGTTTATAAGGCCCCAGATATAAATCTGCAAGGCTTGGCTTCCTTTATGATATGACAGTGCAGATGAATGGGAAGGGAAACTATCGAGTTTGATAGGGGGAAAAAAAGCCAGATTTTATCTTATATTCTCACCTGATTCATTTCCTGTAAATTCCAAGAACGACATTTTGTCAAATGTAAGATAATTCATTAATTTCCAGAATTTTTCATCCGATTTTTTTTCAAACTAAATCACACAAACATTTCCACTGCTGATTTTACCCCACCTCCCCATTAAATGACTCCATTTAAGTCACCTGTATTCTGGTCACAATGATACCTAGCTAAGTGAGGGCCCTCCCCACCCCCAGGATATCCCAATGTGTAGAACCCCCAGATTCTCCACACTGCTGTGCAGGGGGTAAGGCATATGTGGTTCAGGAGGCTGTGTGCCATATGTAGTAAAGGCATTGACAGACCCTGGAAGTGTGACTAGGTAAAATATGGTGTCTCTTCACTTTATTACTCCTGGGAGACTTCCACAAGCTCTCCGTGTTGCACTGTTGCTTTGCGGAAGGAGGTGGTTGTGCATTGAGTTTTTTTTTTTTTTTGAGACCATATGTTGATGCTAGCCTTCAAGGTCAGTTCTCAAGTGAGCAGATAGGCAGACACCATTGTCCTGTTCTGTAGAGGAGAAACTGAGGCACAGACAGGCTAAGCAGGCTGCTTCTCTTGCTTAAGGACTGAAAATACAAATCCCACATGGCATGTTGAGAGCTCACAGGGTCGACAATGGAACTGTGGTTTACAGATAAGAAAAGCCCCACCCAGGAGGGGCAGCCACACAGGCAGTGCCCAGAGCAGCGTGCTCATTTGATTTTCCAAAAGCAGCCAGGACACTGGATCTTTGGGTGAAAGCAGCTCTTCTTTGCTTTGACTTATCTTTAACACAGATCAGAGATAGCGAATTAACTTCCAAGGGCAGCTGCTTTGCCACCTCTAAATACTAAAACATGCTATACTTCTGTGGTTGCCTGCCACTTTGGAAAATAAGTTTACTTTGTCCTAGTAGGAGTGATCTCTACCTTCTCCTCTACATGTTACACAATGCTGGTTGCTGTGTATCTATAGATACATAAATGCATGCCTATCCAGTTTAAAGAGGAGGCATCTAGCTTCACTCTTTAAAACCTGGTGAATAATCAGATCAAGAAGGAGAGAGGCTTCTGGCACAGACCAGACCAGAAGCAAACCCTTTGCAAAAAGTCACTGTGCTTCACAGCAATAGACAGCAGACCCAGGCACAACTGTGCAGTCAGCTAAACTCAAGTGGATAAGCCAATTCTCTTTCTCAAAGATCATATTCAAATGTAGCTTTCTCAAGACCCAGTGACTGGATTTCTAAGAGTTCTTGAATATTCTGTCAACAGATATCAAGTTAAAGTTAACCATTTATCTATGCTGTACTTCCCTCAAGGACAAAAGAAATGACTACAAATTAAGCAGCCTTTTCAAATGGCAAAGACAAAATAGCTTCCCAATGTAATTTATGGGACAGGGGAATGGAAATGGAGCTTACTCCTATGTTGGTGATTTGTGGACATACAGAAAGTTCTTCCTGGGGCATGTGAGTGTGAGTTTCTCCCACTTTCATTCAGGAAAAAAAAATACATTGAGGTCAAGGCAAGACCAGTCCAAACAGGGGAGGTGAATCCTGAACTTGAATTTTCCAGAGAGGTGGTTGGAAGCAGACTTGGGGCCAGGAAGTTAATCCAGAATTTACTGCTAAACCAGGTAACCCTACATAAATCACTCACCCTTCACAATTCCTCTTAACCTAGCCAATGGTTTGGAGAATAAACGAGGCTGGAGCATTACTGAGACCTGCAGTCCATGTGGGGCAGACCTCTTCATGATCTCATGCTGCAGCCTCACTGCTCTTACAAGTGTTTCTGTCTCTTCCCAGCCCCTGAGTTATGGGTTCTAATCTCTCTTGATCCTTAATTTTTAACTCTACAAGAAAAAGACATTTGTTTTCCTTTCCTGGGGCTGAAAAGTTAGATAACCACTTGGTCTCATTTTTATAGGTGGCCTTTGCTGTCACACTGAGAGGTGTCATCTGGTGAGCAGGACCAACCAATCAAAACTTCTGTTTATTTGCCTTCACAGCTCAAGAAGCTGTCAGACTGTTGAGGCTGTGGCCATCTCTCTGATTCATCATAGGGCATTTTCTCTAAAATGCAGGGATTGCTAGGTTGGCCAGGACCGCGTGAACCTATCCCAGAAGGCAGCAGCTCTGTGGCCCATATCTCAGGGTGTCCTGAGAAATAGAAGTTCATTTTGCTCACATAAACCCTATAAATTCTCCAATGCTCTCAACACTCACCATAAGGAACCAGGCTGACAGGTATATTTCTTTGTGTAATTCATATATTCATGACCCAGAAAATCAAACTCAGATGAAGCCATGTTTCTTTACCTCCTGCTCAACTTCAGTGTTGACTGGACAGGCAGAGGAACAACAATGGAAGAGTTGCTCAAGGTCAAGAAGTCATCACCCTGCACACCTCTAGGGGGTGTTGCTCATGTGGTCTGGAGTGGTACACTGTTCAGCCTGCCCAGCTCTAAGTGCCAGCTCTGTGAATGATACAGAAAAGACAGAATGAATCATAAAGGAAATTAGCATTTGGGAGGAGGCCTACTGTGTTAATCAGCTTCTCATTGCTATGACAAAATACAGAAGACAACTAACTTATAAAGAGAAAAGGTTTGTTTTGGCTCACTCTTGTGAAGGTTCCATCTTTGATCAAGTGGCCCCTTTTCTTTATGCCTCTGATGAAGCATTACATCAGGGTGACAGCATGTGGCAAAACAAAATCACTCATATCACAAGCCAAGGAGCAAAAGGAAGATTGGATGGAAGGTCAGGGTCCCAAAACCCCATTGGAGGTACATGCCCCAATGGCCTAAGGCCCTCCCACTAGCCCCAGCTCCTAAAGGTTCCACCCCTTCCCAATAGCATCACCCTGGACACTCTTGGTAGCGGGTACTTATCAAACCATAGCGCCTACTTACTAGGCGTTTCAGTTCTCATTGGCTGGTCAATACCATGATGACAAGCACAGACTTATAGTAGCCAGGTGATCTTGGGCAATCCTTGACATTTTTGAGCCCCAGTTACTCGTGTTTAATTGGGCTGTGTGGTCCGTGTCATAGGGTACTTTAAAAATACTTTATCACCAACAAGGTAATTCCATGAAAATGGAAGTCACAGTGATCTATACTCAGATGTCTCGGTCACTTTTGAAGCACTGTCATCTGAACACACTCCAGGGATTGCTGCTGAAGTCCTTCAAAGTCTACCCAAGAGGGTTTGCCTACTCAGCATCAAGAATGTTAAAATAATTTGGAGAGGAGGGGCATTTGGTTGAGTGTTGTTCTAGATATATTGCTGGCTAGAAAGACCGGAGGGCTTGCCATCCTTGCATCAACTACTTGCAAGACTTTGGCCTACCAGGGACTCTATCCCTCCAGCAGAGACCCCAATGCCCCAAGCTTCATCTGTCCTCTGGCTCTGCTCTGAGGGGTACTTGCCCCCTCCCCCATGAACCATGAGGTCAGCTGATCCCGCAATGAGCCAAAGATGCCAGGGACTCATCAACAGATGAGCAGCAATGCCTGTCTGTGTATATAGTGACTCATTGCTACCCTTAGGAAATCACATCCACTCATTAAAACTGACCTCCTTCCCTTGGGCCAAATGGAAGGGTTTAATAGCACACCCCTTCCATTTAGCTCCCGAAATTGCTTCATCCTTGCTGACTGATCCAGCAGCAAACAAATGACAAGATTATGGCTTGTGTGATGGTTGTTTCCATCAGGTCACTGGAGACCACCATGCTGAGTGTCTCATGTATTAGCAGTAAGAAAACCAGAAGTTACATATATTACCGCTGCTTGTGTAAGCAAATAAGTTAAATAAATAATCAGATTACGAGATGACCAATTAAGAGATAGGACTACTCCGGCATTGTTAACAAGACAGTTAATTGTAGCAGCTTTCGACTCATCTTCATACACTTTGCTGCCTATTACGATAACGAATTGATTCTCTAAGATTAGGTCTAAAAACATGTTTAATCAGACTCAGCTAGCTAGAATCATTATTTTTATGACTCTGTGAATTGCCTATTTTTATCAATCAATTCTAAAACAGGATTAGCAAAGTTTCGAAGAGGGACGTTTGTAACCTGTCATGGAACCCCAACTGAAATCAGAAGTTTAATGGAAAAAAATCTCATACAGGGAATCGTTTTGGAAAATTAGCACTCAAACCTTCCTTTGATTTGAAAAAATGCCTTGAATAGAGTCAAGGGTTGGGGGACTTCTTTTTTCCTTCTGGATTTTCTCAGGGATCTCAAACAGAGTGTAGACAAACCACAAATCACTACTTTGAGGTTTGGGGATTTTAGATCTTTTTTGTCTCCTCTTAAAGAAACTTCCCAAAAATGTGAAAAGGGAATAAACTAGGCCCCTTTAGTGCCAAGCAACCTAGAATGTAGAGGGTCAGAACAAAATGTATAAAAATCATAAAGATATGCAAAGGAGAAACAGAGGAATTTTGTGAAATTCAAAAATACTAATGTCTTTCTTCTTGCCTGCAAAGTAGAGACTGCTTTAGGAAAATTCAAGAAAGCCCTATTTAAAACAACTTTTCTTTATGCAAGAGGTAGTATAGGCTAAAAATACAATGAGCTTCAGGAATTTTAGATAATTTCCTGGGAACAAATTTATATTGAGTTATTGTGAAGGAACCGAGGCGGCTCAGAACAGGTCCCCTGGCTTCCCATGCTTCATCCAGCTTTCCTGAACACCCAGGCCATTCAAAGTGCCCTTCCCTGTCCTCTCAGTGAGCACCCCACACATTGCCCTGAGCACATTGGTCCATGTGTCCATCTGAGACATGCAGGGATGGAGTCTTAATCATCTTTGAGTTCCTATGTCTAGCAAAGGGTCTGATATGATAAGCTTGGGACCAAACTGACCGTTGATATTGGAAATATCCCCTCCTCCCCCCAATTGCTCCAAGGACTTTCTTATGATGTTTTTATTTCTCTTCCAAGTTGCCCCTAGAAAGGCCCTCGAGCTGTTCTTCAAGAGGCAGAGCTCCTCCCCCCTAACCCCCTGCCAGTCCCATTCCTCTTTCCATGTTGGTACTGACTTGATTAACCT
Organism: Castor canadensis; assembly: GCF_047511655.1. Lineage (NCBI taxonomy): Eukaryota > Metazoa > Chordata > Mammalia > Rodentia > Castoridae > Castor > Castor canadensis. Next base: position 152,499,483 of record NC_133392.1, on the reverse strand, counting down.
TTAACTCTTTATTCACAGAGGCAGCAAGGTGGGAGGAGGGGCGGCCAAAGGTCGGTTTTGAAGAATGTTCTTTCTTCTTCCCAGTGTGCAACAATCTAGCTTCCCTCAATGGCCCGCCAAGTGTGGTTTTCATTGCAAGCTCTGGAGACAGGTTGCCTGAATAGGATTCCTAGTTTCACCACGTGCCCACTCCATGACCTTGGGCCAGTTATTTAATGTCTTTGTGCCCAACATGCTTCATCAGTAAAAGGAGGATGACTATAGGGTCTGCTTTACAAGGTTGTTGTAAGAACTAAGTAAAATGATCCATACAGAGTACTTGGTGCACTACCTGGCTCATAGTGAGCATGTATGTAATATGTACGTGTCTATCAGTACAGGCTGGCACATGCTACAGTAACAAAAATGACAACTCTCAACTGCTTAGAAAACAAAGTTGTATTATTCACTCATGCTCCATGCAGGTAGACCAGATGTCGGTCTACTGAAGCTATGCAGGAACCCAGATAAAGGGCCAGCCATCTGTTCCTGTCAAAGGGAGGGACCAAGTGGCAACTCACTCTGGTTCTATGTATTCCACCAGAGGCTATGCACATTATTTTCTTTCATATAGATGGCTCTCCGTGAATGTGGGTCCCACATCTGCCATTCATCCAACTGTAGATCAAAAATGGTCAGAAATAAAAATTGTGTCTGTACTAAACATGTACAGACTTTTTCCTTGTCGCTGTTCCTCAAACAATACAGTACAACAGTTCTTCACAGAGCATTTCCATCACATGGAGTGTTGTAAGTAGTCTGAAGATCATTTCGGGTGTACAGGAGGATGTGTTTAGGTTGCATGCAAGTGTGACACCATCTTCTATAAGACAATCGAGCAGCTGAGGATTTGGGCACCTGCAGGGGCCCTGGTACCATCCCTCATGGATACCAAAGGTACACAAGTTTCATTAACTAAAGTAAGTCTCAACTCAATGCCACTTAGCCCCTCTGAGGCAGGGAACTATGATCCTACCAGAGCCTAAACACTGGAAGAATCAGCCAAGAGTGATGGTACATGCCTATAATCCCAGCACTGAAGAGACAGAGACAGGAAGATTGTGAGTTCCAGACAAGCCTGTGAGACACAGCAAGACCCTATCTTTAAACAAACAAACAAACAAACAAACAAAGATGGTTGAACCAGCAATAGCATTCAGTAAATATTTACTGATGGTGGCTCTTAGAGGATGCACTTTCAGGCTTTCACAAGCATGAATGTGAATGTCAATACCATGAGCACTGTGACAGGGGTTATTGTGACAGAGCTCAATTCTCAGTGCTCTCTCCTGGTCCAACCTGGGCCACAGCAGCACACATTCCCTCTCTGCCCACCACAGCTCCCTCTCACTGCGACATTCTTTTCTAATGCATACTGTCAATAGCCAATCATTTCTGAGCAGGCTTAATGCGACATTTCAGTCTGCTTGCATGACAGATGGAAAGAAAAGCTTCCAGGGAGAAAATGGAAGTGAACTTCTCTGTTTTTCTTCCAGAGCTTATGAAATGACGACACAGTACTTAAGAAAAATAACCTCCAGGCCTTCAGTACTGTCAACTACTTTAATGTGTGGGCTTTTTTTCCCCTCTCATCCTTTATGAGGGTGAGAGGTGCTACAAGCAGAGAAGAGCCCTTCCCCACTTCTAAATGGTCCCCTAAATGTTTCTCAGTGATTTATGTTGCAAATAACTAAAACATACAAGGAAGCTGGTAACTTCTCATTTGATCTTTCCTATGGAGAAGACGGAAAGGAAAGATTCGCAGAGGCCACTAACCTGCTTTCTATTGATTTTATACTAAGATACTCTATCACTCTTGTTGCCTTAAAAAGACTTTCCTAAAAAAAATCAGCTCCGTGCTTCCATGGGAACAGATGTGAAGGATATTTATCAGTTTCAGCAAATCAACTTTGGGGAATTATTTTTTATAGAAGCAGTCCTTCAAAGCATTGTAACTGGAGCCTTCCTTCCTGAGATTAAACTTTCCTGGGACTGGAATTCATGCTAAAAAGAAGCCCCTCATGCAGTTCCCCTTCCTATACACCCAGGAAAAGTTGGGCTGGAGATGTTAAGAACTTGCATATATTTACTGAGTGCTTGAGGGACAAAATCCAAGCTCAAATCGTGGCCCTTGGAGAATTTCAGAATTGTCATAAATGTCAGGCACCAGATGCCTCTTCCTGCACCAGCCTTGTGAGTCAAAATGCCAACAGGTTTAGCCTGATATCACCAGAGGAAAGAGTGGGACAATACATAGTGTTTTTTTCTTAACCGTCTCAATGTAGGCTATCTTTGGCCTATTTCCTACCTATATATGGAGTATCATTTCTCTTGTTTTAAGAAACTCAATAAATAGAAACCCTAACCTACAAAAGTATGAATCACAGAGATCTTTGATTCTACAAAACAATTCTATTTAAGGGAAGACCTGGATTCCAGTCTTGGCTTTGCCATTGACCGCTGCATCCATGAAATTCTCAGTCATGTCTTCTGGCCTGAGCAGGCTATGTTTATTTGATGAAGGTGTGGGAACAGATCATTCTTTTAAACTGAAAACAGTCCATGAATTGGTTACAGGAATCTGAACAAGTTTCTCTGATAAGGATTTTAATTTTTTTAATTTTGAAATCATTCATATTTATAAAATGATATAAAAGCTCCTGCAATGAATGCCAATTAGACCAAAGATCTAAAACAGAAGGACCTGTGAACTCCCCTCCAACCTCACCAGCCCAGATCACCCCAGAAGCAGCTCTACTTGGAATATACCACTCGCCACCTCAATGAATTTCTTGGTCATTTCACCACCCGTGTTGTTTCTATACAATAGACAATTCTATCTTGCATGTCACAAACACAGAAGTGGAACTACACCATGTGCTTCCTTCTGGGATTTGCTTTTCAGCACATTGGTTTACTTCGCTCAGTTTTGGAGGTTTGAAGTTCAAGTTCAAGTGGCCCCATTAGCTTGGCCTCTGGTAAAGGCAACAGGTGAGGTCACATCATGGTGGCAATGCATCTAGGAGCAGTCAGTCACATCTCAAACCAGGAGACCATCCCTTCTTGCTGTTCTGGCTGCTTTCACTGGATGGATACAGCAAGTTTCACCTCTTATACAGGAACCAGGGTGTTTCTAGATTTTTACTCTTAAGCACCCTGCCACGAGCATTTCTTCATCATCCAGAGCACAGAGGTGAGAGTTCTCCAGGGCGTGGCTGCACACAGGGACAGGACTGTGCTCTGTGTCATTTGTTGCTTTTATCTTTATGCTATTGACTTTTCTTTCCATCCAGGAATGTGATCGATCTCTCTATTTACATGTCTTGGAAAAATTTTGTACTTTTATTGATAACTGGCTTGCATATATTTTACTTAATTTATTCCTAGACAATGTAGTGTTTTCATTGCTCTCATCAATGGTTGCGTGTCTATAGGAGCACAATTAATTTTTGTTCACTCATCTTACAAAAGACCCTACATGCTGATCTCACTTATTAAGTCTAATAATTCTTTGGAAGCATCTTTGAAGTTTTCTATGTAGGTAATCATCCATCATGGCACTTGAGTTTCTGTCTTTCTTTCTCATCCTGCACGATGTTGGCTGCCTATCCACCGCCCATCCCCCCTTCTTTCTCATTAACAGTATCCAGAATTATTCCCTACACACAGGGCTTGGCTAAAAATACTCAATTCCCCAGTCTCCTTGCAGCTGGGATCAGGGAGAGACATAAGAAACAGCTCTGGCCCACAGAACATAGTTCCAAGTCTCTGGGGATGAAGGCCACACTGTGAGAGGACAAGCTGGGTGGTGCTCCCCATACCCACACCTGCAGCTCAGACACAGAACGACGCTGGCCAGACACTGCCCAGACACTGCTCTGTGTTCATTTCTCATCTTCAAGTTTCCTGGACCACATGACAATGTACCTGAATTTGTCACTTCTATGACAGTAAAATACCTGAGGCAGGATACTTATGAAGAAAAGAGGTTTATTTAGCTCAGTTTTGAGGTGGCCCTATTTTCTCTGCCCCTGGTAAAGGCAGCGAGTGGCCTCACACCATTGGTGAAAATGAATTTAGGAGCAAGCAGTCACATCTCAAATTAGGAGGCAAGAATGGGAGGGCTACTCTTGCTCCTTTTCTAACAACCCTTTTGTGAGAATAACCTAGCAATTGTTGGAGAAATATTTTCATCCCTACTGAGGGCACACCCCCAATGACCTAAAGACGTCTCACTGGATCCCCACCTCTTAAAGTTTCCACCACTGCCCAGCAGTGCCACTCTGGGACCAAGCTGCCAAGGTGCCCCAGGGGACACCTACACTATCCCCATAGCACTTCCCAAGTTTAAGAACAGAAAAGCTGTTGCTAGGAATTCTCTGAGAGCCCCACCCCCTTTTTAAAAAAAATCCAAGACAAGACAGACAAGGTCGTGGCTACTTCCCTTGCCAGCAGGTGATTTCTCCCCATGATCCATAATTCATGATCTCAGTTCCTATGGGTCTCACAAATTTCATGTGTTGGAAACTTGGTCCCTGCTATGGCATGGATGGTTTTGATTGAGTACCCCAAAGGATTGTGTACTCACAGTGTTGAGGTGGTAGAACCTTTAAGGGGTGGGGCCTTGTGGAAGGTAATTAGGTCCTGGGCACTCCAGGCTTACAGTGATTATAACTGGTCTCCTGTGAGACCATGAGGATGGGTTGCTTATAAAGGAGCCTAGTGCTCTGTCTTGACATGTAATTTCTTCCTCTGGCACGCCCGTCTACCAAGATGCCAGGTGATGACGCAGCCAGCAGGTCCTCACCAGAGCGTGTACATGCTGGGGTCATGTTCTTGAATCTCCCAAATTGTGAATGGAAAAAAAAGTCCTCTTTGCTTTATAAGGTACCCAATGACTGGTATTATGTTATAGCAACACAAAACAGACTAATACAGTCCCTAATGCAGCAGATGCTCATAAATTGGACTAATCATGGTTTAATGAATTAATGATTATGGAGGGAACAGCTTTGTTATAAAAGCAAGCTCTCTGGCACACTTGCTCTCTTGCCATGGGATGCCCTCTGCATGTTGTCATGCAGCATGAAGGCCCTCACCAGATGCAATCAACTTGATGCTAGACTTCTCAGCCTCCAGAACTGTGAACTATATGACCCTCTATTTCTTATAAGTTTCCCAGTCTGTGGTACTCAGTTATGGTAACAGAAAATGAACTCAGACACCAATTCTGGGCATTGGCTTTAGCTCTAACTTTCTGCTTTGGTCACATCCAAGGCCTGGCCACTTCCCCTTTCTTTTCTGGGAAAAACCAAGCCTCTTGGTACCAAGATTGCCAAGGTCCCCAGCAACCCTGACCTCAGTCTCCCTACCCCCAACACTCTGGCTTCCTGTTGCTTCTTTAGTTTTGGTCTCTTACTCTTTCAAGCTCTGTGAAGCATCTGAGTGGAGGCTCATTCTATCCTGCCCAGCGTTTCTAGGTGCATTATATCAGAATTTTTCAGATTGGAAGTACATGTCTCTTCTGTTCTAATTTAGTTCATGGTTCAGTTTAGGAAGTTCTAAGTATGCACACCTTTAGGGAGTACATCTATGGCCAGAGGGAGCTGCTTTCATGCAACACATGCTCACTTAGCACCTACTTATGCCAGACACTGTTAGGCTCTGGGGATGCAAAGGTGGAAAGGACCAGCCAGTTCTCTGCCCCTTGAAGACGTGCATTTAATGGGAAGACACTCAATCGACAAGGCAACAGCAAACAAGATTTCAGAGAGGAGTAAATGCTAGGAAAAAGATGAAAACAACCACAGCAGTCCCCACATATCTAGTTTTAACTTTCTGCTATTTCAGCTGTCGTTAACCACTGTCCAAAAACATTAAATGGAAACTTCCAGGAATAAATAATTCATACATTTTAAATTGCATGCTGTTCTGAGTAGTGTGAATTCTGAATAGTCTGAGTAGCTTTGAGTAGCCTGAGTAGTGTGACTATCCCATTCCATCCTGCCCAGCAGATCCACACTGTATATGCTACCCACCCATTAATCATTCAGTAGCCTTCCCAGTGATCAGATCGACTGGTGGTATCACAGTGCTTGTGTTCAGGTGACACTTACATAGTTAGAATGGCCATAAGAACAACAGCAGTGATGCTAGCCATTTGGCTATGCCACAGAGACAGCATAAAGTGACTTCTTTATGTGAAAAGGTGGAATTTTTTCCTAGGGGTATATGCTTAGGAAAAACTCACAGTGTATGTAGGGTTGAGTGCTATAGGGGGACTTCAGGCAGCCACCGTGGTCTTGGGATGAATCACCTGTGGGTGAGGGGCCTAATGTAATGCAAAGCAGAATGGAATGGGAAGAACAGTAGCCAACAGCACTCAAGACGCTCTGCCATCTGCAGGTCCAGAAGCCGGCAAGGCAGAGATGTGGGTATAAGGGTGCCAGGTAGAAGGATCAGCAAATGCCAATAACCTAGGGCTGGGGAAAAGTTGGTGTGCATCTGTAAGCAAGATGGTGTGGCTGGAGCAGAACAGATATATTTCATGATTTTCTATTTTGTTTCTTTCCAAGGTGCCAGAGCCAACTGTGGGTACAACATACTTACTTACCATTCTTCCTACCAAAGGGGAGTCTAATTTAAGCTAGGGAGACTTTTGAATTATTACTATTATTTTTAGAATAAGTTAATTAGCAACAGACAAAACCCAAACAGGCTGGGTTCCCTTCATTGATCTCTCTTTTTAAAACATAACAAAGATAAAAGGTGAATTTGCTCCTGAGTTATCCAATGCTCAGAACCACAGACAAGGGTGTTCCCAGGCAACAGCAAGCTCCAGCCTTGGTACGCACATGAGGTAACAGTGCCATGGTGATGGTAGAAGGAACAGACCCTGGCTGCTTTCATTGTGGCAGAGCAGACAGAGGCTTGGATGGACAGGGCCCTGCTGGAGTGGACGTTCAACAGGAGACATTTTTGAGCTATGAAGACAGATGAATATTCATGGAGCCAGGAGACAAGAGGCTCCTAGATTATGGGGACAGCTTGGCCTAAGAAGCAAAGAAGGAGGTGGCTGGTTGAGGGACCCAGGACAGTGATTCCGAAATCTGACCATTTGGAATGAGACCAGAGCTCCAGCACTTGCAAGCTTTGTAGCCTTGAGAACTCCAGAATCTCTAGACCCCAGACTCAACACCCTTGCCCTGTAGGAGCAGATCTACTCCTGCCCCTCCCCTGCCCCTTGGTGGTCAACTAACTGCCCATTTCCAATGGTTCAGTAGGAAGGAGCACAGTCATCCCTCCATGGTCAGGGGGCATGGGCTCTGGGACCTGGCCATGACCACAGTCCACTCATGCTCACAGTTCCTATGTAAAATGGCATCATATTTGCATAGCACCTCCTTGTGACTTCTCATCTACTTTAAATCTCTAAGTTACTCCTAATGCCTAGTGCAATGTAATGCTATGGAACTAGTTGTCACACTCTGTTGTTTAAGGAATGAGGACAAGAAAAAAGTCTGTGTGCAGTACAGACACCATTTTCTTTCAAATATTTTCACTCAATGATTGGTTGAGCCTGCTGATGTGGAACCCGCAGATACACAGGGCTGGCTGTAATTACCACAAAGTGCTTGTCACACTCGGATTTCTAAATAAGTTTTAGCCAACATGAATATCATTAAATATCAGCCATGCATAAAATGTACATGAGGAGAGGCTGGTGCTCAGGCCGAGCAGGAGGATGGTCAGTGCTGGACTCGGATGGAATGTAGGAGCCATGTAAGGAGTGAGAGGCCTGCCATAGCGTTTTCTCTCTCTAGCTTCTCTCTCTCTCTCTCTCTCTCTCTCTCTCTCTCTCTCTCTCTCCCACACACACACACACACACATCCTAGTTCTCTGTTTCTCTCTCTCTCTCTCTCTCTCTCTCTGATGCTCTGTCTCTCTCCCTCCCTCCCTCCCACCTACTGCTGCTTGTCCAGACACAAGGATAAGATGGAAACACAAATTCCTCAGCCAAACCAGACAGACTCCCAACCCAACCCAAGTGGATAGCTATTCCTTCCCCTACCTGACTTCCTTGGTCACCCCTCTCCCCAGGTTCCTGCCTCCATGCTCCCTGGCAGCACCTCTTACAGACACTGACAATTTCTCCTTCTTGCCCACAGCACCCCCCCATCCATATAGAGCATCCCCTCTCCCCGTCATTTCTGCTTTGTTCACACTTCTCTGCTCCCAGAAATATTACTCTATCCAGCCATTGTGCAGGTTGTAAATTGAATTGCAAATAGATCAGCGTAAATCCGAGCGCACCTTTACAAGTACCTTATGAATAGACAAACATGGGCCCACGGACCTCAGCTCCTCAGCGCTGCTACCCCTTGCCAGTGGACCCTGGATCCATCACCTGGTCGAAATCCACTGAGTCTACATCTGCCCTAACACATGGACAGACCCTGCCTGCACTTCTAATTAGGGTGGGCAGCCAGGGATCACAGAAAATGGCTCGCCTTCCCTTCCTTGCCACGAGGAGAAATTACTGATGTGCTCCTCCCCTTGTAAACTTTGCACAGCAGTCTAGGATGGGAGGAATCAAATTAAACCCCTGTAGAGGATCTGGGGCATCTCTATTTATGCAGCTAGGCTCGGCACAAATCTAATATTCTGTAAAGATGCTAAGCTGTGCGCAATTTGTGTGCGCAAGGAGCCTGGTACAAAGACACTCAATAAATATCTGTTGGCTGGTTAGTTACAAATAACAAAGCACCACTATAGCAACTGTGTAGTGTTATCTGCTTTGAGTGTTCCTTCCTTTCTAGGTCAAGGCCTTCCGTCTGTTAATAGTGCCCTGTTTGATACATCAGTGAGTCAGCTGGCAGGGAGGGGAGAGTTGGGGAGTGAGGCATAGGTTTGAGGCATCTAAGTTTCCCGCCTGATCCTCTTGTTCAGATCCCAGCAGAGATAGCAAAGCCCTTCACTGGCCATGCTTAACCACAGGGGGGTAATTACTGAAGGAGGGAGATACTGGTATAATCCACCTGGGGATTAGGTAAAGGATTAATGGCTACCTGGAATCCTTCCCATCCCATGGGATGGAAACAGCCTGACACCATGTACTCTGCTCATTTCCATCACAAAACATTAAAGGATCTCTCTCTCTCTCTCTCTCTCTCTTTCTCTCTCTTTCGCCACCAATATGTCTGAGTGCCCTTGATCAAGAATTCTAGGACTTGGTTCAGAGCTAACAACCTGAAGTATTCCTTTGGTGCTCCTAAAATATAATTTAATTTTTAGAATAGAAATGATTTAGAGTAAAAATGCCTCTCTGCCTCCAGTCCATGAAGCCAAATAGGGGTTCTCAAAGCAGGCAACCCTTTCCCCTCTGCCACCTTCCTCCTGTACTCTAGGATTGTATCTCTTGGGAGGCCATCCATCCTGTGCAGTTTGTCCCTGCTACAGAAAGCCTGGGCCAGTAGAGTCCTCCCTGCAGCCTGTAGACCCCAAGGAGGGCAACCCAGGCAGGAGGGCTGGGGGCCATCTGCAAGAGGAGGGAAGTTGCCTCCTGGTCCCCATCACATCCCACCCTCCACACCCACTGTCTCCCCTTCCCTTCCAGCAAACACCAGCTTTCACTTCCAACTGCAAAGTGTGCCAACAGGGAGCAGCAACTTGGGGGTTGCCAGGGAAACCACTCCCTGTTCTCTGGTGGAAGTGGTCCTTGGTGTGTAGTAGCTGGGTCTAGGGGAGCTGGGGCTATCTATAATCAAAGGAGGAGTCCCTGCTCCCATCACAAAAGCCGAAGGGGAGCCTCAAGGAATGCTTCCGTGTAAGACTGAGCATGAGTGTCCCAAGGGTAGCAGCTAGACTCAGGGAATGGCTAGGCAAGAGAGCACAAAAGGAAAAACGAAATACAAGGAAGAATTTCTCATTGTACACTGCTTACTATAAGTCAGGCAATGATTTGATCCTTTAAATATATTATCTCATTTAATGCCTGGAAAGGGCGACAAGTTCTCGTGGCCCTGGGGCCACTCCAGGAACAAAACCAAGTAAACCTGGCTGCTGTGAGACAATAAGGCTGGTGGGGACTGTGAGAGCCAGGGTACCCCCATCTGATCAAAGAGGCCCCACTCCTGAGCCTGTCATGCACCCCATCGGAGAAAGAAGGAAACTGAGTCTCAGAAGCAAAGCCTCTGGTTTTCCAAGACAAGCTGGGAAACAGACGCTTAAATACAACCTCTTGACTCTTAAGCCTTGGTAAATAACAAAACCACGTTCAAACTCATGCGTGCTCCTGGCATATCTGTAATCCCAGCACTCAGGAGGCTGGAACAGGAGGATTGAGAGTTCAAGGCCAGCTACATAGTGACTCAAAAAAAAAAAAAAAACCCAACAATACACCCATGCATGTGAGAGCTAACATGTCAGTGGGCCACGTCTACTCCTGAGTCACCACCTTATGACCTTGGCCCTGGCACTGTGTAAAGGGGAGCTCAGGACTTTTTTCAAATGAGGAAACTCAGTTCCAAGCTGCTAGCTCAGGGCCTCAAGGCCTGTGAAGGGTCCCTGGTGCTCACAGGCAAGTTGACCCTGACTTTGTCAAAGATCTAAAATTCTTCTCTGGAGCTTGGGGTTCCCATGTGCCACAGCCTGACACCACTGCCCATCCAGATGGAGGCTAGATCAAAGCCAAACTCCACCTCACCAGCACTGGGCAAGACCTGGCCCCAGACTCCAACAATGAAGTTTTCTGACAGCCCAGTGCCTGTGCCTCTCCTCGGGACACTGGTCTGGAGAAGGTCCTTGGCACTGGTGTTTCTACAAAAGCACCCTCTGGGATTCTAACGTGCAACCACAGTGACAACCCTCAGCCAGACCCTTGCTCAAACGCCAAGGCCAGTCTTCAGGAATGAAAGAGTACAGAGGAGGGGTTAGGAGCCAGGATATCGGGGGCTGGAGTCCCAACACTGCTCCTCCCCCCAACTGGGGACCTTGGGGAAACCAACTGGCACCTTGAGCTTCAGTGCCCCGTATCCATAATGGGGGTGACAATGACCAGTGCTCTGAGTTCTTGTGAGGAAAGGTGGTGGTGGCAGAGGAGGTGCCATATGGCATGGTGTGCTATTAGTATTCAATGAAAGTTAGGCTTTGGGGGCTGGAGGCGTGGCTCAAGCAGCAGAGCGCCTGCCTAGCAAGTGTGAAGCCCTGAGTTCAAACCCTAGCCCCACCAAAAAAAAAAAAAAAACAGTTGGGCTTTTGCTCTTACAGCTTTGGCTGTGGCCACACAAATATGGGATCAAAGAGCAGTAAGCCTGGGCAGAGTCAGGGGCTTAAACCACACTCCTGTCACACAGGCACACACAGCTAATGTCAGTTCACAGCTTGATCCCAGATGGCTGGGGTGACCACATCCAGACAGTGTAGCTGCCCGTTGATGGAAGAAACCACCCTCTGCTGAGGAACATCTCAAAATCCCACTCATGTCCGTCTCTCCTGCACATCAACTCAAGTGACCTACAGATGTCCCCTCTGAAACACTCCCAAACTCTCATAACAGATAGAATCTAAAGGAGACAGGCAATTTGGAGAAAAACATCTTAGAAATATTAAGCCAGTACTTGAAGTCTCTAGAAAGATCTGTGTATTGGAGCCCAGGTTTCCATAAGCAGATAATCCTATAAAATGAAGATCAAAACTGCTGCTTCTAATCTAAATTGACTCATCTGGTGGGAAACCCGTCCTGTTTTCCCAGGCCCCTAACTCAGCCTCCCTCTGATAACAGACCATCATCACACGCCAATGCTTACCAGTCACCAAGCAGCTCAGAACTGCACAAACCAAGTGCTGCTTCTTTGAACACATTGACTGGAAAAAGGCCAGCTCCCCGGACCCCAGTCCTGCCCAGGTGAAAGTCCCTAAGCTCTATGCAGGAACGATTAGAGAGTAAGTGCATAGCTGCAGTTTGAACCGTGGAATGGATTTTCTCTTCCTCTCTTTAAGAGTTCTGGAGTTGGGTGTCTGATCTGCTGTAATAATTGACAGGGATGATTTCTCTATGCCTATGCCCCAAGGATGGAAGGCCCCTTTCCAATTAGCAATTGAATGGGGCCCAGAGCCCGCACAGCAAATCTGCACAGCAAAAGGTTTCCAACAAGTTTCCCCAAACCCCTGGGGTTGCTTCACAGCACGCACTCAGCAGCTCCTCATTCTAGACAGGACTCAGTGTCTGCAGCGTCTTAGTGCAGAACGTCGGAGGAAGGGAGCCGTTAGCAACTGCAGTAATGGTGATTTTACATTGACATGTTTGCCAAAAAAAAAAAAAAAAAGAAGATATAGATACGAGATCTCTGAGCCTTCTGCAGCGTTCTGTTTAATTCAGTAAGAAATATCTCCATTCCTAGCGGTGCTATAGGAAATAGCTTTACTGTGGAAATTTCGCTGAATCTACATTCAAGATGTTTTGGAGGTGGGAATATTTTCTGATATCCTTAGAGATCAAACTGCTGTAGGAAGTTGCCAGTCCTCAATGGAGAAAAACATGATTTCCTCCCAGGCATTTCTGTCATTTGGTTCCGTTTATTCAGCTGACTCCTGATAAAAGGGCAGATAATTCAGCTATCAGATACAGAACTGTGTTGATTTCTGCTGGACAGCCAGCTCCAGGCAGGTCAAGTTCAGCAAGGTCTGTCCGGTTCACTCCTGAATCTGCACTGCAGTGCCTTACTCAAGGTCAGATGCAGAGAGGGCCCATCGATGTTTGGTGACTCAGGCATTTGTGCAGTGCATCGGTGTGGGGAAAGGGCTTGTCCCCTGCTTCTTACATCTACAGAGCCTGGAAATGCTGTCTTAAGAATCAAGATTTATGTATGCAAAACAATTACAGCAGAAGTAATTAGGTGCATTCCGCGATGTTGGAACCCTGAAACCGGCAGAGGCAGGAGTGTTTACACCACAAACATTGGCAGATGCTATGCCTAAAGGCTTTTCTGTGACAATGGGCAGGTGTTAAACACGTATAGCACATCGTTCATTCATACTACACGAAAACTGAATTTTATATTTGGGGCTGAGGGAGGCCCAGAGCTAGACCTTTTTTTGTCAGAAGTCAATCAACTAAGGGTAGATTTTCCTCCTTTTTTTTCACACTTCCATATAAAGGACCAAAATTGTTTTCTCCAGGATGCATTTTCAAGTTCTATTCTGTTTTCTCCAAACTGATAGCTACTCATTGTCAAATAAATAATACTGCATGCAAGAGGTCCTGTCTATATCTTCCTGTTGTAGTTATCACAGCAAATGTGTGACCTGGACCCTCACCCTCCCAACCTGAGTTTCTCCCTCTTTAAGAAACCGGATGGGAGATGAGATGGGATGAGCTTCAGGGACTCACTTTGCTCTGACATCCCAATTCCTGATTTCACTAACAGGCAACTAACGCTAAGCTTCCTAATGCTAACGCTAAGCTTCCTAAAACTAAGGCAAGTCTGGCTTGCCTTAAAAACACTGCTTGTCAGAAAGAAACAAATGGCAGACCCATTGGGAAGCTAAAATCATTTATTTGGGGTCCAAGAGCAGAAGTGAGATGGAAATTTCTTAGCGCTGCCTCAGTCTACAAATAATTCACAGAGCAAGACAGGGCAACAAAGAAATAGCACCAAGAAAAAACAAAATGGACTCGGTCCTGAGACCAACAAAAAACAGAAATACCATGGGCAAAGGGTAGAGTCAAACTATAATGGACTGCAGGATCAGACTGATAGGATCAATCTTACACTAGCCTCAACATCCAGTAACAGCACTGGTTTTTTAATTAGGAACAGTGGGGACACATGCATTGACCAATGACCAAGTCTTCATGCATTCATTCAATGAAAGCTACTTTTTAAAGGTTCTTTTGTGTGTCTCAATTATCTAAGTGGGGATCAGGTAAAGAGAAGAGGTTTGAAGTAACTGGGCCAAAACTAAAAAATCTCCAGTGTTCCCTGGTGCCAGATACATGACATCAATGAGTGACAAGTCCAGGTGTTAGACAAGATGGTATGGACTCACTTTTCCATGTTAAGTATAAACACATTTATAATAAATAATAGATGTTTCTAAAGATATAAAAATAAATACAAAAGATAGTCTTCAGCTTCAGGAGGAAATGTGCTCAGTGTCAGATCAGAACCAATGGGATGAATGTGTTTGTCTATACAGATGTACAGACAGTGTCCCCGACTCAACAATTGTTCCATTTAATATCGCTTGGCTTTAAGATAGTAGGAAAGCAGACCCATACCATTTGTGATTTTATTATCAGGCACTTTCTGTAGCATTCAATAGCCTGCATAAGACATCCAGCACTTTATTGCAAAACGGGTTTGTGGGTTACATTGATTTTTGCCCAAGTGGGCTAGTATAAATGTTCTGAGCACGCTAAGGCAGGTTTGTCAATGCTGTGATGTTCTCTAGGAGAACTGAATGTGCTTTAAGAAAGTCTTTGACACAGTCTTGCTATGTTACTCAGGGTGGCCTCAAACTCCATCAAACTTATAGTCCTCCAGCCTCAGCCTCCAGAGTGTTGGGATTACAAGTGTGCACTAGCATACCTGGCTTTGGATAGGTTTTTAACTTACAATATTTTCAAGTTGTGATGAATTTATCAGAATGCAACCCCATCACAAATCAAAAAACATATACAGGTGTGTGTGTGTGTGGTGTGTGTGGAGAGAGAGAGAGAGATTTGTTCACATTACCACACAGGCTGGCAACTCTCAAGACCTGCAAATGTATTCGATGAGGTTCTAGTCAGAAGGCCAGCAGGCTCAAGACCTAGGACAAGCCAATGTTTCAGTCTGAGTTCAGAGGCAGGAACAAACAATGGCCCAGTTCAAAGATCATCAGACAGGAAGGTGTCTCTTCCACTCAGCGGAAGGTCAGCCTTTTTTCCTATTCAGACCCTTAGATGATTGGATGAGGCCCACCCACATTGTGGAGGTCCACCACCTTAAAGTTAATTCATCCCCTAAAAACATCTCACAGAAACAGAGTAACATTTGACCAGATAGCTGGGCACCCTGTGGCACAGTCAAGTTGACACATAAAATTAACCATTACATGGTCTCTACCATTGACAAGTGTTATCCTTTTAATCGCTATTTTTTTTTTTTTTGCTTTCCTACTTTTCCTAAAGACAAAGACGCAAAAGAATATTTTTCTCCCATAGGATAAAGAGGACAAGCATGATGATTTCAAGGGACATGAGGAGGGCATGGGGAGGAAGACTGCTTCCCCGACCAGAGGACACAGCTCTTAGCACCACCCAACCATAGCCATGGGGAGATAAGAGCCCAGCACTGTGTGGGAACAGATCTTCCAAGTTTTCAAAGCACCCCAGGGGCTGAATCACACATAAAGTGTAGCAGCTTGCCCCCACCTCCCAAGCCACCTGTTTTCAACCTCTACCCTAGTCAGGCTAGTTCCATAAAAACAAGAAGTAACATTGTGTGGCTGACTAACATTTATAGTCCCAGATCTCCCATGGGGCCTGGTACTCAGTAAATACTGACTGGTTGACTCCAGAATTGGAAACCAGAAAGAGCACTAAAATAGTACTTGACCTTCAGAAGCTTCCTCCATTAGAAGAGCACTAACAACTTTCAAATTTAGCTGGTGTTGTGGCAGCTGTCAAAATCTAATATCACAAAGGAAAGCATTCTCTCCAGATCCTGGTGTCACTCTTGAGATGACACACTGGCACTAGAAAGACAGAGTTCCTTCTTATTTGCACATTCTACAGCCATGGATCAACAGGACCCAATGCTGACCTCCCCTTAGGTAACCTGAAGGTGCCACCCCATACTTTGCTCATCGGAGAGAGCCCAGCTCCTCTCCTTGACTGTGCAGGACTTGTCCCCAGTTGTTTTTAGTGTTGACTGCACAATAGGACACGTGCCATTTTATCATCTTGTTATACCAAGCACCAAAATGAACCACTGACACAATTCACAAAGTAAATTTTGCACTGAGAGGCACAGCCCCAGGGGTCAGTAAAGTTTTTGTCTTAGGAATGTCCAACCCTCTCCAGAGGCAGATAAACAACATCCTTGTTTTTACTACTTGTCACTCACCTGTCCCCAAAGGGCTTAGCAAGGATTAATGTTTTAAAGAGAGCCTACATGAGCCAGGCCCTGTGATAAATACAAATTGGTCACAATGCTAGAATGTTCAAATGTTTTCTCGACAGTGCTTCATTTGGTTTCTTTTTAAACATAAAGCCAAGCCTTGTTTCTTGGTCGCATATTTGGAGTGAAGTCTTGGAACTTCTACCTCCATCACTAAAAGGTGGGTGGTATATAGCACAGTGTGTGGGCTTGTGAGTCTGTACTTACAGGAGGAACTGTCTTCTGCCTTATGTGGACGTGGAAGCTTCCCAGCCATCTCTGACCCACAATCCTCTGTTCTAGTCTCTGGCTCCAAGAATCTAGGTCTAGATCAGGCTGTTCCCACTAAGGCTCTTTTAATGCACAGAACAGAAATGCACTCAAATAAGCACAAGATAAAAGTGGAACTTAGAAAAGGCACCCAAAGTCTCACAGGGGGGACAGAGAATCAGAACTCTCCTCTTCTTTCCTCTTCTCTCACCTCCTTTCTCCTCTTCCCATGGCCCAAAATGGCTGCTCCAGTTCCAACAAGATATGATTCAATGATCTTCCAGCTCAAGCACCTGATGTGCACTGGGCTCTCTTCTTGTGTCTCTTGCTTCAAAGGAATCTGATTGGCCCATGCCAACCCCTTGCATTTCCTATTTCAATCAGCTGAGCTAGACCCAGGGGAAGATAGCAGCCACACTCCTTGGGTAGAGTCAGCTCATCTAGTGTGGAGACAGAGGAAGGAAATGTAACTATTATGTAGGTATTTGATAGTAAACACATGTTGAATGAATCAACTCACCAACCAAAAGGCTACTTCCCCTAAGACAGAGGAGAAGAAATATCCAGTTGGAGGTGAATTCATAACATCCACATCCATGGAAGGGCAGGTCTCATAGGTTATCCTCCAGGCCAGCCAGATCCCATCTTCAGAGTGGGTGACATTGGTACCTTTAGAAGGGCTTTCTTCAAACCACTGATAGGATACTGTGCAACAAGTGGTGTGTGACCACACTGATTACTGTGGCTCCATTTTTACAATGAGAGCAGAATTATCTGCCTCTCAGGTAGTCGTGAGAATTGAAACCAGTGCCAAAGAAGACATGGTAAATTCCCAAGCCCAAACTTGTATGTCCAAGGTCAGTGTATCTAAGCCATTATCTCTGAGACCTCTGCAAGCACACTTTTATACACCTCCATCCTTCACTGGTTAAAGGTAAGGACCCCTACCACCTCCTGCCCTGAAACAATACCAGAGACTTGAGATCAAGTCCCATATCTGCTCACAACTCCTGTGTGGTCTTCATGAAGCCTCTCTACTTGTCCAGGCCTCAGTTTCCTCCCAGACAGTATGGGAACTAGAAAAGAGTCAGTGACACCTGCCAGTCCAAGAGTCACAGTTGGTCTGGGACCATGTCTCAACTCCTGTGTAGCAAAACTAGAAAAATAAGTCCATATAGTGAGTTTTTCATAATGCCTGCTTTACTCAGTTCAAAGGACCATACTTCATTCCCTAATCTTTTGGTATTAAATGGTCTGTCTTTAGTGAAGGGAAAGGTCCTACTTTGTTTTCATATCCTGTGTCCTTTCCTGATGAAGTCAGAAGTTGGCAATCCCATTTCCATCCTGCCTGCTCATTTATTTTTCCTGGCCTATGAGAGCCCAAAGTGAGACAATTAATAGATGAGATGGACACTGTAATCCTTTGGCGCTCCAGCAAGATGCACAAGTATACCCAGACTTGGCAGCCAGATGGCCTGGGCTCAGGTTTGAGGCCACCCCCTTAGAACGTGCGTTCTTGGTCTCTTGTGTGGCATGGGGCAGTTATTTCTCTTTGTTCCTCGCCTGGAAAGTGGGGCGATAACAGTGCCCGCCTGACAGGCCTGCGGTGAGGATGAAGCACGTCCAGGAACTAACGTGCTTTGGGCAGGGCCTGGCACAAGGTCCCCCTAAGGAACTGATACTGATGGCGGTGTTGTGAAGGGGGAGGGGCAGTGTGCAGGAAGAGAGGGGAAGGAAAAGAAGAGGGAGGGAAGGGAAAGCAGCAGGAGGGGGAGGTTTGATAGTGGGTTAGGCTCCCTCTGGTTGTAATCTCAAGTAATAGGCAACAGCGCAGAGATTTCCTGGCCTCCTATGCGTTGTGTTGCCCAATGAGGAAAGAAGTCTGCGGCTCTCATGCCAGGTTCCACCATTAACGCGAACCCGCCCCACCTCAGCTCCTCTGCGTCCTCTGGGTACTCAGATGAGGCTCGGAGTACCTGTTAACGCTCCATCAGCATCCTCGCCCTTCCTGGGAAAACTCACAGCCGCTTTCCCACATAAAGTGACCAGCCTATGGGTTGGCTGCCCTTGGGTCAGGTGTCCTTCACTGGCCCAATCAGCTGAGGTGGGGGCGTGGCTAAGCCCTTGTTGGGGCTTCTCTTAGTTCTCAGCGGACTAGGAGTGCGCCAAGGGGAGAGCCCCTGTGGGGTTTCCCGGTAACTTTTAGCTAACAAGCGCGGGAAATAACAAAATAAAGGATCAGAAAAAGTATTTGAGGAGGGCTGGGAAAGACAGGAAAAAACCCAGGACTGGTGGTGGGGGATGGGGGAGAAATGACGGAAATAATGATTGGGAGGTTTGTTTTATGACTCTGGGTTGATTGGCTGCTGTGGGGTCAGGTGGTCACCCCTGGGCCAATCATCTGTGTGGAAGGCTGTGGTCATGTGACCAGAGACATAGCCCAGTGACTCCATGAAGCTGGAGTTACACTCAATAGCAGTAGGAGACAATTCTGGTTTTCCAGTATTGAGGTTTCAAAAAAAAAAAAACCCTCAGAATTCCTCCTTGTTGAAGAAAAGTGGCCCCCAAAGGACAAGCCTTTGAAAAACCCAGGCGCCTGGGAGACGGATTTGCCTCCCTCTGGGAATGGACCCATTGAAGGTGCAGAATTTTTTACCAGATAAGTGGTAACACCTTAATCTTGTATTACGTAAGGGTCCGCTCCTCCAGGGACACAGGACTGTCATTCTGTTTGTTCGGCAGAAGATTGAAATCTTCCAGCTAATTTGGAGCTATCCAAGCTTCTAACTTCTAATTTGGAAAAGGGTGAATTAGTTGTGAGCTATTGCCTGAGAGTCAAGGCTTCTGAGACCAAAGCCCCGTCATAAGGGAAGTGGAGGGAAACCTGTTGGAAATGCTTGGAGTGTGGCTTTGATTTTCTGGGTAATTGATAACTAGTTGTAAAGCCACAGACATTTTATAGCCCGACTCACCTGCATAAATTTGACTATATAGACCTTAGCAAGCTCTAGGATTGGTTCAGAAGGACCTGTGGTCACTCAGAGGTGACAGGAGTTTCTGAAGTTTAGCTTGGTATAGTCTCATTGATGTCCTAAGCTGCTCTCAAAATCTTCTGATTCCCTAGCTGGCTTTTCTTCCATAAGGACTTCGGTCTCTGAAATCACAGCAAGTGTTCAGCACAATGTCTGTCTCCCCAGTCCCGGGGATAGTGGAATAGTGCGTGGGTAGATCTGACCCACTTCTACATATGTTCACTGAACACCTACTAAGTGCAAGGAGCACCCCGTGTTTATTTTCCAATTGCTTGTGGTGAGTGTTTATTATGGACGCAGCTTTCATTCTTCCCACGTGTCCATATGGCAAATGCCTTCCAGAGATTGCCGGGGAAAGTGAGAGATGGTTGTTTTAATGGTCACCAAGCCAAATCCTCACTTGCATAGCACTCTGGAGTGTGTTTAGTTACAACACCTCATCGCTGAGGGAATTTGTGGAAGATGGTGCTGTGGATCATTTAAGAGGCCTTAACCAGGAGCGCTTTGACACGTTTGTTATGAGGCTGGCTTGGGCAGACCTGGTGAACTGTGGAATCAGGACAAAAGTGAAACCACTGCCTCCAGAAGAGCCAGTGCACATGTGGAGTGCGCCAAAGTGGGGAGTTTCTGTGTTAGGCACCAGGGCCAATTTACCTACTGTTAGAATCGATCAGTCCTTCTGCCAAGGGTGTCTTACCACAGGTGACTCCTGGGCCCAGGTTAGAGCCCTATGGGGTGCTCCTTGCAACCCACAAAAGTCATGTGGGGAGCTGGATAAGGATCAAGATTGGAGGGCTGGTGGTGTGGCTTAAGTGGTAGAGTGAGTGCCTAGCAAGCTAGAGGCCCTGAGTTCAAACCCCAGTACCGCCAAAAACAACAAAACAAAGACTCAAGATGCCCTGGCCTGACTCCCAGAGATTCCAGTTCAGTGGGCCCATGGTGGGGCCCAGTAGGACAGATGAGCTCCTACTCTGAGGGGCTCCAGACAGGTGTTTCCCCAGACCATCCTTTGAGAAGAACGGTTCATAAGATGCTTCTACCACGGCATCTTTTCTGAACTGCTGGCTTGAATAGTCAGCATTTGTACCAAGCTGCCCCAAGCCTGGCGCTGTGAACTCAGTCTCTTCCTTGGTTATCTATGAATGGCACCACCCTTTACGCCATGCCTGGGCCAGAGCTTGGCACTCACCCTCATCCCTCCTACTCCTGACTGTTACTCAGTCTCACCTCACTATCAGCTCCACTTCCTGAGGGACAATCAGATCCATCCATCCTCCCATCCTCTGCCATGGCTCAGCTGTATCACTTCTCAGTCTATTTCCAAAGGAGCCACCTGTGGGTCTCCTTGTCTTTGTTTCTGTTTGCATGTTTCCATATGGCTACCAAGCTTAGGCTTTGTTGTCAATTGCTCTCAAAATAGGGTTCAAACTCTCTACCATGACATCTAAGAACCTTTAATACCTGCATCCTACCTCCTTGCCCACTCTCGTGTCCTGGGGCTCTCCTCCTCCCCATTATAACTCCTTGACTTGATATTTTACTTACAACCTTCCCTTTGCACAGAATGCCCTTCCCCACTGTGTCCACCAGGTGAGTTCCTACTGTACTGAAAATGTTGGGACCAATTTGGAGTTGAAGCCTCGCATCCACTTTCTGATTAAGTCCAAGGGACCCATCTCAGGGTCCCCTCTCCTCACAATCAGGCTCATGTTCCCAGGTTTTAAAACTGGATTCCTTTATTCCTCTGCTTCTGTTTTGTTTTTAGCAGTTTTGTAAGGTGCATAATTTAAATGCCATAAAATTCACGGGTTTTAAGCGTACGGCTCAGTATATTCACAGAGTTGTGCATCACTGATACCTTATTTCAGAATATTACCTTCACCCCAAGAAGAAACCTTGTAGGTATTTATGACCCCACAAACGAGTTCCTACCCTGGGCTCCAGGCAACCATGATCTACTTTCTTTTTGTGTTTGCAGTTCCACTCGTTCTAGGCATTTCACGTAAGTGGAGTTGTTCTTGGCATTTTGTGTCTGGTGCGTTTACGGAGCATGTTTTAAAGGTTCATTCCTGGTGTAGTGTGTATCTTACTTTGTTTCATTTTCTAGCCAAATTGTGGCCCACTGGGTAGAAATACTACATTTCGTCTATCAATTCATCAGTTAAAGGACTTTGTGTTGCTTGTACTTTTTAACTGTCATGGATAATGCCCCTGTGAATATGGACAGGGGAGCTAAGCTTTTCATTTCTCTGGACAGATACAGCTGTGGTTTGGATCTGCATGTCCCCAAAGTCCCCTGTGTTGAAAGCTTAGTCACTAGCCTGTGGTGCTGATGGGAGGTGGTAGAACCTTTAAGAGGTGGGGTCTAATGGAAGGAAATTGGTCACTGGGGTGTGCCCTTGAAGGGAATATTGGGAGACCCAAGTCCCCCTCCCCTTTTGCTTCCTGGACACCAGGACTTCAGCAGTTTCCTATGCCACACACCCCCTGTCATGATGTGCTGCCTTGCCATAGGCTCAAGGGCACCAGGACTGAGTGAGTAGGAATGAAACCTCTGCAACTCTGAGCCAAAATAAACCTCTCCCCTTTATAAATTGCTTATCTCAAGTATTTTGTCACAACAACAGAAAGCTGACTAACACAGATACCTTGTAGTAACTCTATGGGGAACATCTTGAGATCACCAAAGTGTTTTCCAAAGGCCATAGCAACTCCTGTTCCCACCAGCTGCACATGAAGGGTCAGTCTCTTAAGCCATCTCTGACTTAAATGCCTAACTCTCTGGGTGCCACAATTCTTACTCCTGGCTTCTGAATCCTTATCTTGCCTTCAGCTTCTCCCTGTTCTCTGTGGTTTAAGGTAACAATTTCTGATCTATACACTAGTTTTCTAAGTCTTGACCTCAACCTAATGACCCCCCTTCTCCCAGCCCCAACTCTACTGACACCCATGGCCTATGCATGACAAAAATCCTTCACTCAGATATTTTTTTTTTTGCAGTACTAGAGTTTGAACTCAGGACCTACATCTTTTTTTTTAATTTTTATTTTTTTATTATTCACATGTGCATACAATGCTTGGGTCATTTCTCCCCCCTGCCCCTACCCCCTCCCTTACTACCCATCCCGCCACCTCCCTCTCCCCCTGACTCTCTCAATACTCAGCAGTCTCTAATTTTGTTGTAGAGAGAGTATAAGCAATAATAGGAAGGAACAAGGGGTTTTGCTGGTTGAGATAAGGATAGCTATACAGGGAGTTGACTCACATTGACTTCCTGTGCGTGGGTGTTACCTTCTAGGTTAATTCTTTTTGATCTAACCATTTCTCTAGTTCCTGGTCCCCTTCTCCTATTGGCCTCAGTTGCTTTTAAGGTATCTGCTTTAGTTTCTCTGCGTTGAGGGCAACAAATGCTAGCTAATTTTTTAGGTGTCTTGCCTATCCTCATACCTCATGTGCCCTTGCTTTTATCTTGTGATCAAAGTCCAATCCCATTGTTGTCTTTGCCCTTGATCTAATGTCCACATGTGAGGGAGACATACAATTTTTGGTCTTTTGGGCCAGGCTAACCTCACTCAGAATGATGTTCTCCAATTCCATCCATTTACCAGCGAATGATAACATTTCGTTCTTCTTCATGGCTGCATAAAATTCCATTATGTATAGATACCACATTTTTTTAATCCATTCGTAAGTGGTGGGGCATCTTGGCTGTTTCCATAACTTGACTATTGTGAATAGTGCCGCAACAAACATGGGTGTGCAGGTGCCTCTGGAGTAACCTGTGTCACAGTCTTTTGGGTATATCCCCGAGAGTGGTATTGCTGGATCAAATGGTAGATCAATGCCTAGCTTTTTAAGTAGTCTCCAAATTTTTTTCCAGAGTGGTTGTACTAGTTTACATTCCCACCAACAGTGTAAGGGGTTCCTTTTTCCCCACATCCTCGCCAACACCTGTTGTTGGTGGTGTTGCTGATGATGGCTATTCTAACAGGGGTGAGGTGGAATCTTAGCGTGGTTTTAATTTGCATTTCCTTTATTGCTAGAGATGGTGAGCATTTTTTCGTGTGTTTTTTGGCCATTTGAATTTCTTCTTTTAAGAAAGTTCTGTTTAGTTCACTTGCCCATTTCTTTATTGGTTCATTAGTTTTGGGAGAATTTAGTTTTTTAAGTTCCCTATATATTCTGGTTATCAGTCCTTTGTCTGATGTGTAGCTGGCAAATATTTTCTCCCACTCTGTGGGTGTTCTCATCAGTTTAGAGACCATTTCTTTTTTTGAACAGAAGCTTTTTAGTTTTATGAGGTCCCATTTATCTATGCTATCTCTTAGTTGCTGTGCTGCTGGGGTTCCATTGAGAAAGTTCTTACCTATACCTACTAACTCCAGAGTATTTCCTACTCTTTCCTGTATCAACTTTAGAGTTTGGGGTCCGATATTAAGATCCTTGATCCATTTTGAGTTAATATTGGTATAGGGTGATATACATGGATCTAGTTTCAGTTTTTTGCAGACTGCTAACCAGTTTTCCCAGCAGTTTTTGTTGAGGAGGCTGCTTTTTCTCCATCGTATATTTTTAGCGCCTTTGTCAAAGACAAGTTGGTTATAGTTGTGTGGCTTCATATCTGGGTCCTCTATTCTGTTCCACTGGTCTTCATGTCTGTTTTTGTGCCAGTACCATGCTGTTTTTATCGTTATTGCTTTGTAACATAGTTTGAAGTCAGGTATTGTGATACCTCCTGCATTGTTCTTTTGACTGAGTATTGCCTTGGCTATTCGTGGCCTCTTGTGTTTCCATATAAATTTCACGGTAGATTTTTCAATCTCTTTAATGAATGTCATTGGAATTTTGATGGGAATTGCATTAAACATGTAGATTACTTTTGGGAGTATCGACATTTTTACTATGTTGATTCTACCAATCCATGAGCATGGGAGATCTCTCCACTTTCTATAGTCTTCCTCAATCTCTTTCTTCAGCAGTTTATAGTTTTCCTTGTAGAGGTTGTTCACATCTTTTGTTAGGTTTACACCTAGGTATTTGATTTTTTTTGAGGCTATTGTAAATGAAATTGTTTTCATATATTCTTTTTGAGTTTGTTCATTATTAGTGTATAGAAATGCTAATGATTTTTCTATGTTGATTTTATATCCTGCTACCTTGCTGTAGCTATTGATGGTGTCTAGGAGCTTCTGAGTAGAGTTTTTTGGGTCTTTAAGGTATAGGATCATGTCGTCTGCAAATAGGGATATTTTGACAGTTTCTTTACCTATTTGTATTCCTTTTATTCCTTCTTCTTGCCTAATTGTTCTGGCTAGGAATTCCAGTACTATGTTGAATAGGAGTGGAGATAGTGGGCATCCTTGTCTAGTTCCTGATTTTAGAGGGAATGGTTTAAGTTTTTCTCCATTAAGTATAATGCTGGCTGTAGGTTTGTCATATATAG
Source organism: Castor canadensis (assembly GCF_047511655.1). Classification (NCBI taxonomy): domain Eukaryota; kingdom Metazoa; phylum Chordata; class Mammalia; order Rodentia; family Castoridae; genus Castor; species Castor canadensis. The sequence continues at coordinate 152,474,553 of NC_133392.1, read as the reverse complement.
CTTTTATAATGTTGAGGTACTTTCCTTCTATGTTGGATGTTTCCTTCTGAGTTGGATCTTATCAAAGGCTTTTTCTGCATCTATTGAGATGATAGTGGTTTTTGTCTTTGCTTCTGTTAATGTGGTTTATTATGATTATTGATTTTCATATGTTGAAGCACCCCTGGCATTCCTGGGATGAAGCCTACTTGGTCGTGGTGAATAATCTTTTTGATGTGTTGTTGAATTCAGTTTGCCATTATTTTGTTGAGGATTTTTGCATCAATGTTCATTAAGGAAATTGGCCTATAGTTCTCCTTTTTGGAAGTGTCTTTGCCTGGTTTTGGGATAAGTGTAATACTGGCTTCATAAAATGTGTTAGGCAGTTTTCCTTCCTTTTCTATTTCGTAGAACAGTTTAAGGAGGGTTGGTATCAGTTCTTCTTTAAAGGTCTGATAGAATTCAGCAGAGAATCCATCAGGTCCTGGACTTTTCTTTTTGGGGAGACTCTTGATTGCTGCTTCAATTTCATTTTGTGTTATAGATCTATTCAGGTGATTAATTTCTTCTTGGTTCAGTTTTGGATGATCATATGTATCTAGAAATCTGTCCATTTCTTTAAGATTTTCAAGTTTATTTGAATATAGGTTCTCGAAGTAGTCGCTGATGATTTCCTGGACTTCGATGGTGTTTGTTGTTATCTCCCCTTTTGCATTCCTGATTCTACCAATTTGGGTTTTTTCTCTCCTTCAGGGCCTACATCTTGAGCCACTCTGCCAGCCCTTTTTTGTGATGGCTTTTTTCCTGAGATAGTATCTCTGGAACTATTAGCCCATGCCGGCTTTGAGCAGTGATCTTCCTCATCTCTGCCTCCTGAGCAGCTAGGATTACAGGCATAAGCCACTGGTGCCTGGCACTCAGATTTTTTTTTTTTTTGCTTGGATTTATTTTTAAAAACAAATATAACTTTGCAGAACCATACAGAGAAAATCAAAACTAAGAAATGTGAGCACAATCACTTTTTCAAAATGCTTCTAATTTCTTTAACTACTATTGAGGAATAAAATCAATGTTTAATGTTACCTTCATGCAGGAATTATGCCAAAGACAAATAAACTAGTGGGTATTGCCTGTAACTGTCTACCTTTCTTATGGATTGAATCTCCATCCTCTGATGACTGAATTCACTCTACAAAAATTGCATAAGCACTCTTGAACTTATTTTTGCTTTGACCTGATTCAGTAAAATGGGGCTCTTTCGGGGGTTGATCTCTCTTGGCAATCTTGTTTGAATGTTCCTGGTGGGATCGATGACTGTATGCACAGATGCCATGTAAACCTTGCAAGTTTCCAGGCAAATTGGTGGCAGGCTAAGGAAGCCAGCAAGAAAGCAAGGACATCCCAGGAAAAGCCACCATCTTTTTTGCATTTATTTGTGCCTCTTAGTTGGGAACACTATTGACTGTGAGAATCCAGGCCAGGGTAAACGGTGCCCCCCACCCCGACCCCCCATTTCCTTCAAAGATTTACCCTTAATCTGTCTCTCTAACTTGGCTGGAGACTGGAGCTGAGCAATGGTAGCAGGACAAGAGGGCAGGACTTGCATTCCTCTGGCCCCACAGTGAGCCCACAGGGGAATCAATGGAAAGTTCCATCTGGAAGTGAACCAGGAGCCTCCACCTGCTGCCAGGCAAAGAGATGTGTGAGGCTGAGCCTCTCAGGTCCCTGGACAAACCCCCTGGTCTAATGGGCCCCAGCCAGTGCTGCAGGAAGGCTGCCCCAGGCAGCTCCAGGAAGGTATGGTTCCCATCTTTCCTGCTGCCTCCTCACTGTCCTCAGCCCTTCTGAGGCAGGCCAAGTGCTTTTCATCAAGTATGGGTTAGCAGGAAGCAGGAGAACATCTGAGTAGGTGACACTTTACATTCAAACATGACTTTACAGGTTATTTCAGGGGTGGTCTGTGAACATTTAGGGGCTTCCTATTTCTTGATACTGATGACCGAGACCCCTAGCATGGCCCTGTGCAAGGCTGTGCATTCACGTGGTCAGCAATCAGACACAAGGGCTTCAGGGGTGCTGGTGTGGATTCAGAACCCAGGAGAAAAGAGAAAAGAGCTGGACAGTTCCCCAGGCCCTGAGCTTTCCTGGGTACAGTTCCTTTTTAATCCTGTTTCCTGGAAGAAACCCTCCATAATGGTTCCCTGTCCCCGGATCTCTGAGCTGTGTGACTTGGAGCTCAGTGCTTAGGCCTGGGAAACAGGGACACATGGGCTTCCAGTGCTTTTTGCCATCAACCTTCTTGTGCTCTGGGTCCCACAGCTGTGCCACATGAGCCTGGCCTGGGACCACCACCCTAGACCAGGTGGAAAATGTCCTGTAAGAAGTACGTGAGTGAACTCAGTTTGTGACTTTTCCTAGTCCAGCTGATGGCCCTGCTCTGAGAGGAGAAAGAGGAGGAGTGGGAGATGATGAGAGTGTCCAGAGAGATTCCTGTTTGGCTCAATATTATTCATGTAAACCAAAACACCTGCTGGATTAAGCATTTATGCAGGCATTAAGTACTTTCTGTATACCAAGCACTCTCTGGGCACTGTTTTGTTGTTGTTTGTTTTATTGGTGGCACTAGGGTTTTGAACTCAGGGCTTCATGCTTACTAGGCAGATGAGCTACCACTTGAGCCATACCTCCAGCTCTTTTTGCTCAGTTATTTTGAAGATGGGGTCTCACTTTTTGCCCAAGCTGGCCTGGACAAGATCCTTCTGTTTTACACTTCTCACCATAGGTAGGATGACAGGCACATGTCACCATGCCTGTCTTTTTTCTGTTGAGATGGGGTCTCATGAACATTTTGCTAGGGCTGCCCAGGAACCACACACAATCCAATTCTTCTGATCTCAGCCTCCCAAATAGCTAGGATTACAGTCATGAGCCACCAGCACCTGCTGCAGGACTTGTTGACTCAACATAAAAAAGAAGTAAAATGTTTTCTGCCATCCAGAAAGCTAATGTCCTGCCTGTAGCAGTCCTAAGAAGCCATGATGCAACAGACCAGAAAATGTAGCAGACCACACAGCAGTGCTGATCGACGAGGGAGAGGTTGAAATTTTATTTCATGCATGAGAAGCAACCACTTCTGATTCATTAAGTTCCTTTCTCCGAGGGTCAGGAAACCCGTTTCTCTTAACTACAGAGAGCCTCCCATCCTCTTCCTTTGAGTCCCCATGTATAGGTAGAAAAATGTAGCCGAACCATTCTGATAAATACAGAGTGCACTCACAGAAAAAAAAAAAAATTAAGGCACTTTGCGAAGAGCAAGTACATTTTCAGAAATCCACTTTCGGCTTTCCTTTGGATCTGTTTTCTGCAATATGCACGCATTAGAGATACACGCAGAGCCCACTAAATAAGTACAGGTCAGAACGTTAAAACAAACACAGAGTTCAAGTAGAAAATAGACCGGGCAAAGAGCAGTCTCACCTTCTGCATGTCAAGGCTGTTTTACTTGAGCTATCCAGTGTATTTCCCACCTAGCGTGAAAGTGGGGAAAGAAGGAGAAATTGAGGCACCTTGAAGTTGTATTTGAAAGAGGAAACATTTCTCTGTGTGCCTGGCAGTCCTGGGGTTTGAACTCTGGCCTCATGCTTGTGAAGTAGGCACTCTATAGCTTGAGCCACACCTCCAGCCCTTTTTTGCTCTGGTTGTTTTGGAGACAGGGTCTTACTTTTTGCCTCCTGAGTTGCAGTCCTCCTATATTACAGGGTGACAGGTGTATAGCATCATACCCAGCTTTTTTTCTTTGAGATGAATTCTCCAGAACATTTTTTCTGGGCTGGACTTGAATTGCAATCCTCCCAATCTCAGCCTCCCAAGTGACTAGGATGACAGGAGTGAGCCACCAGCACCCATTTTTAAGAGAAAATACTTTGATTAGGACTAATGTGCTACCAGTGACAGGTGGCTAAGAGCTCAGATTCTGTTTACCTCAGTCAAACCATACTTTTCAGCCTGGCTGATTTTCCTCTGAAAGTATAAGCTCTTATTCTAAACAGCAGTGATTTCAGGATGTAAAGTTCCCAAGAAAAGATTCAGCCCTGCCTCTCAAAAGCTCTGGAGACACTAGAAAATCTACAAGGACTTTGCCCGTTGAGAAATAAATCGAAGTGAAGGCTGAGTAGGATGGGGGCAAGTCACCTGCTAGAGGGTGACTTACCCATGGTCATTTGACACTCTGACCTTAGCATCCTCATTTACGACTGCTCCCAGAACTTCAGCAGCAGCCATGAAATAGAGAGACATGCTGTCTCTGTCCACATGGAGCTTTGCCCAGCTCCTTCAACCACCTCCTACCAAGTGCTTGCCTACTGTTTGCCAAGCTTGATATTCAGGCACTGAGGATGCAAAGCTAAGGGCGATCTCACCCCTTCCTGAGCCAGCTTTCTGCCCAGTGGAGGAAACCAACAGGTATCAGATAAGCCAGGAAGTGCATGGTACAGGGGTTTAGGGAGGCCCCCAAGCAATCGGTTATCTCTCTGTAGTCAGGACCTCTCCAGGGAGTGGCCTTTAACAGCCTTGCAAAGGAGGAGTAGGAGGAGGGTGAGGCAGGTGAGGAAGGAGTGAGCCTGAACTCCTGTCACATCGAAGGCTTCTGGTAGGCAGGGGCCGTGTCCAGGTGGATGCTATGCCATGCAAAGGCATCTGAGTTTAATTCTGAAGATAGTAAGGACCCACAGAAGGGTCTCGGCAGAAAGTAGAACCTGACTAAAGTAACAGGTCATGGAGGCTGTCTGGCAGCAGGGTGGAATTTCAATTGACTGGGGGAACGACAGTAGTCCACTACTGTCAGGGAACCAGTGAGGAAGCTGTTGCAGGATGTAGGTGGTAAATAACCAGTACCTGAATTAAGTCAATGATAGCAGTCAAATAGAGAAAGGGGTAGAGCTGAAACATAGAAGGTAGAATCTTAAAAAGCTTGTATTACATCCTCCAGAGACCTGGTTGTTATATCCTAAGGATAATGGTGTTTAAGCCACTAAATAAAGCTGCTAAGTAATTATCTGTTATCTGCCTCTCTGCTGGCCTGCAGACTTGTAGGGGGAGTCGGGGATAATGTCTGTGGCCTCTCCTCTCCACCATTATGTGTACAGGCTTTAGTATGATGCTAGACACACGAGTGAATACAAACTCATCCCCTTAGATGCACGGGTGGTGGATCAGCTTTCTAAATATTAAGAACCATCTTGGACAATTCAAGATTGTCTGAGGCTTGCCTGAAGTAGCCAGGTTAGTCATTGTGGGAAGAAGAGCCCTTGACTTAGATTTGGGGGTTGACATGAGTTCCTGCCCTTCCCATATGATCTGTGTTTTGTGAACAAGTCACTTGATCTCTTTGCTCCTTAGTTTCCTCATCTGGAAAATGAGGGTGATAATAATATTGGACTTCATAGATTATGGTGAGGACTGAAATAGGTTATCCATGGTAAGTACTTTGCAGTGTTTGACACAAAGTAAACCAAAAAAAAGCTTGTAAGACTGGAAGAATGGAAGCTTGGATGGATGGATGGAAAGATGGAAGGAAGGAAGGAAGGAAGGAAGGAAGGAAGGGAAGATGGATATGTGAGTGGATGGATATATTAATGGATAGATGGGCGGGTGGATGGATGGATGGATGGATGGATAGATGGATGGATGCATGGTTGGATGAATGGATGGATGGATGGATGGATACATGAACCAATAAATTGAATATCTGAAGAAGATATCTATACCAAGTCATGCTCTATTTCAGACCAACCTTCATCTCATTGAATTGAATTTTTAGCATTGATTAGTGCTAAAAATTTAAAAACCACCTGGTCTTGGTTTCCATGAAAGTCTTCTGGCCTGCTGCCATTAATGCTGGAGACTTCAGTTCTTATTTTAGGCTCTGTCGAGACACCTCTCTAAACAGGAATTTCATGTTAATGTGCAGGTGTTGCTTGTGAACAGGTTATTTCTAAATAGAAGCTGGTGCACTACAAAAGAAAACTTCAAGAGCAAATAGAACTAATCCACCACAAAGTCTCCAAAGGGAAAAGTCTTGTCAATTCGTCCAGTCCTCCCATACCACCGGCTTCCTCCCTATATGCTGCCCAATTACTGGTGAATAGGATAGTCACAGTGGGTATAATTAATTAAATGCATTTGGCTAATTAATTTAAGAACTGGAAAATAGGGCCTCCCTTTGGTAGTTTGTCAGTGCAGCTACCAGTGCTGCTGATTAAAATGTGCAGCCAATCTGGCTAGAAGCTACCATGTAATGGATGGGGACCCTCTCATGACATTTCTTTTAAAGTTTGTCACATTGTATCCTACTGATGTTGCTAACTCCCTTTCATCAGTAAGTATAAAATCCATCAGAGAGCATAAAATATATCTGACAATGGCATACATCAAATCCCAAACTGAACATTGAAAATAAATTGTATCGAGATTTTGTCACAAACATTGATTTCTGCTTTTCAAGCTGGTTGCTGGGGCAGTCACATAAAAGTTAAACCCAAGCTATCCATGGGCTCACTGGAATGCGGTAATTCATTACAGCAACGACGGCTTTAATAAATCTGGGTGTAAGGATTGCTTCCACAGACACCCTCAGCTTGGAAATGTGCCACTAATGAAAGAGGGTGGCAAAACTCATCTCGTTGGCGAGCAGAAAGGTGAGAAGTAGCAATATTGTTCCTCTGGGGCACCGTGCAACCGTGGAGACCTAGGAACCCTCTGGACCCAGCCCGTGAGCAGCAAGGGGGCAGCCCGTGGTCAGTACAGGCAGCTGGTTCTGTGAGCAAAGCTATTTTTCACCTTCAAGGTGAGCCCACTCATTCTGTGATCTTGGGTTGATGCTCCGCAGTGCACTCACTTCCTCATGGTGGTAATGACCTCTGCATTCTTGACAATTTGCAAAGCATGTTCACTCCTTTAGTCCCCTAACAATAGTGGGAGAGACAGGTCAGCGTTATTATGCCCATCTTATAGATGAGAAAACTGAACTTTAGAAAGCGAAGTGATTTGCCTGAGTTCTCATGCTGGCATTGCTGGAACTCACAGCCTAATTGCCAAACTCCTAAGCGCTGGGTTCACATTCTACTCTGACCAATTTTCGTGTCTCTGGACAGGGTAGTTAACCCTTCAAAACCTCAGCTTTCCCAGCGGAACAGTGAAGATAATAAAAGTATCCATTTGCTGTTTGTTGGGAGATTTAATGAGCCGGTTATGTAGATCAGATGCTCAATGAGGACCTAACACAGTTTGCTAGGATGTATGTGGGATACCAGGTTGCATCAAAATAAAAGCACCCTAACAGGGCTTGAGAAGTGGGGATTGCAAGTTCCCCTTCACACAGGTATATGAGAACCTTTTCTCGTCCTTGCCATGCAGAGGCAGTTCCAACTTTGTCCAAGAAGAACACTTCTGGCTGGCATATGTTAAAAGCAGCAACGATATTTCAGTTCCTTTCAGCTGTGACTCATTATTGTAAATAGTGGTGCAAAAAGAGATGAGAAAAGAATTTAAATACACTAACTGACAGAATTCTTAGGGAAAGTGAAACGCAAAAAGATAAAAAGCAATCAGGAAAATTTGCATAAACCCTTGGATCTCAAAGGTCATCTATTTAGGAGTCTACTAATGGAAATGTGTCTTTTTTAAATCCGAGCGATTATTCAATTGAAAAGGAAAGAATTTAAATGACTAAGTCATAGGAACAGAGTGGATTTATGTCAACAACAACCAAATATACTTGTTTCTTTAGGGGAAAGTGTTCCATTTGTATACAAGTTAAAATGCAGGGTGGAATAGTAAATTTGGTCATTTATTAGAGTTTGATTTAGCACTTTAAAATATATTGATATTAATGTGCTTTATGAATTTAATTTTTAAATCAACTTCCTGTAACTCTTCTAATTTTATTTAGGAAAGTGGATGGTTTCGTGTCCATTAATTTACTTGAATTTGCCTGATAGGCAGGTCAGTGTTATCATTCCCACTTTTGGAGAGTATAAGCTTTTCTTATTCAGACCAGGGGGCCAAGATTTTTTTCCTTGTTTTTTTAACCCCAGTGCATACCTAATAGAAACGTAAGTCAAAGGTTACAGGAGAGGCTTCAAAATGCTCTGTTTGGGACACGAATGTTTTCTTAGACGTCCCACTGCTCTGCTCTGCCCTCTGTGTCCTTGAGTTCAAATCATGGCTCTGCCACTCACTGTCTAGGTGACCTTTGGAATTTATCTCTTGGAACCATAGCTCATGACAGAGTTACTAATACCTGTCTTGTGGAGATGTTACAGTAATTAAGTTTCAAGAAGAGGAAATGAGAAGGAAAAGGTAAGCTCCTTCCTTAGTACTTACGTGTGTGACACCAGTGATGTTCCAAAATTATGCTTCTCAGTGTGCCATGAATATTCTTAGAAATGCTAGGATAAGCATACTTGTTTGACCACTGCTGAATTTGTTTTTTAAAGCATGACTTAATCATCTGCTCCCGAATTAGCAGAACAAACTGAGCGGCTGGTGGGTTGCACGTGAGGAACGGAATCCAGGGGCCTCACGTGGCAGCCAGGCAGAGCCCTTCCTGTGAAAAGCTTCTCCTTTCATTTCATTTTATATTTATTAATCAATGGCAGGAAGCCCGGTCCCAGGCTGCCCGCCACCTTTCATACAGGGTTCATGCATTTTATTGTTTTCTAGAATATCGTATAGACCTTTTGCCAAGCGATTGGGGGAGTGCAGGGGGAGATCTGCTCATTTAATTTCCAAGTAAGGGATAATTAGTACCAATTGTGACTCATAGCTACAGGAATCCAACGTCTTTTTCATGGCATATTACTTAGGATATTTGCAAATTCACTGATTCTCTTTGAGACTTCCAGGGTAATTAAACTGTTCCAGCCGGTTTAGTTTTCCCCATCGCTGGTAGATGGATCTTAAATATATCAATAAGGCCTGTTGGAGTGGCTCAAGTGTCGGAGCACCCATCTAGCAAGTGTGAGGCCCTGAGTTCAAACCCCAGCACCCTTAAAAATATAATATATTGATAGAATAGCCATGTTTAGTGAAGAATTACGTGACTGATGTCAGTGGATGCGGGGAGGTAAAGGGTAAGTGGTCAACAACTGGGTTGGACAAGTTGAGTGGTAGATGAAGGATTGATTAGCAGAGAAGAGCATTAATGAGCTTCAGGGTCTAATCTAGGTGTCAGCCTACTTAATGCTCTCAACCACACTGTGACATCCCTTGTCAGGGTCATTGGTGACCGCTGCATTTTGCATGTGGTTGGTCTTCACCTCTCATTGCCCACATGGCCTGCCAGAACATCTGACAAGGTCTCCTTCAATCACTTTCTGTTGGTGGCATTCAGGTCAGCATGCTTGGTTTTCCTCCATCCTCTCTTCTCTTTGGCTCATTTCTCCATGCGTATCTGACCTCTGAGTGCTAGAGGAGCCCAGGCAAGTCCTCGGGCTTCCCTCCTCCATCCTGTGCTTAGGAGAGTTCATCCAGCCCTGTGCCTCTCAGTGAGATCCAGACCCTGCCAACCTCAGATTCCTGTTCCAGTTCAAACGGACCCCACTATCACCTGATATCACTGTCTGGATGTCTACCGTGCATCTAAAAGCTAGTATTCACTCTGCTCTGACCTGCTCCTTCCATGGCCTTCCTTGTTTCAGTGTCTTAGATCCAAAGTCACCCTTGGATCCTCTTTCTCTCACATGACATCCAACCTGTCCTCAAATCCAGTGGCTTCATCTTCCTTATTTACTCAGAACCCAATCACTGCTTTCTGGGCTCTGCCCACCAATCCCACTTCTGTCTTTCAAGCCACCATTGTACCTTGCTAGGTACAGCAGCAGCTGCCTAAACAGCATCCTGTGCCACACTGGGCCCTACAATCTTTCCACACTGTAGCCAGGAGAGCATTTCAAAGCATAAATCAGCAGCATCACTCTGCTGCTTGAAACTGCTCAGGGGCTTCCATCTCACTCAGAATGGGAGCCAAGGTCCCTGTAAGTCCTTACTGTCCCCACAGGGACCTGGTCTAGTCCCACATCTCTCTGGCCTAATGTCTTATTTGCCCACCCACCCACCCCTCACTCCATCCCAGCCACAATGACAGCTCTACTGTATCTTAGACACCCAAGGACTCTTGTACCTCAGGGCCTTTGCACTGGCTGTCCTGTTACCTGGAATATTGTGTCTTAAGAAATGCACTGGGCTTGCTCCGTTGTGTTCTTCAGGTCTCTGCTCAAATGTCACCTTACTAGAAAAGTCAGGTTCCCTTAGCACCCTATGTGAAAAATAGAAACCTCATTTCATCCTCATCCCTCTTGTCCTTCTCCCCACATCATCCCTGTGCACTTACACATGTGTGTCTATTATCACCCTGTGAGCTCAGGGACATTGTCTACTTTTTTTCCACCACTGTAGCTGCAGCCGCTAGAATAGCTCCTGGCACAAATTAGGTATTCAATATGTACGTGCACAGGCAACCCCTAAATTACAGCGATTCAACTTTAGATTTCTTTGGCTTTACAATTGTGCAAAAGCGTAGGCATACAACCATTCTGGTTTTCATTTTCAGAACAGTATAACATAAATGACTTGAGATACAGACTTTGTGCTGCATGATTTTCCCAACTGCAGGCTACTGTAAGTGTTCTGAACACCTGAGTGCCAGACTGAGCTATGATGTTTGTTATGTTAGAGACAGGAAATGCATCTTTGACTTCTGAGACACACCGCACCAGAAATTGAGAAGTACTTCTATGTTAAAAGTTGCAGCATCCTGACTTTGCAGGAAAGAAAACTGGAGTGCAGAGGACCAGTGATGTCCCCCAGAGCTTATACAGAACTGTGATGACTTCCTAGGCCAAGAGACAGGACCCCTCTGGAATCTGCTTGACTCCAACCCCGTGTTCTTCCCACACCCCAGGCAGCACAGAGGATTTGCCAACTTAAAGTGGCATTTACTAGAGTTTATTGGTTTGGAGCAAAATCAGTTTTTTTTGGGGGGGGGGTGATTTTTCAGTTTTAGTCTGTGTCTCTTCCCTGCAAGACAAGAAGCCAGAACCAAGGACTGTTAGAGACATCCAGGGACCTGCCTTTTAAATACCCAATGGCACTTTGTGCTGGTGGTTTGTGTTCTAGAAGAAGTTCTGAAACAACGGGATGAAATTGTCCTTTACAAAGACTTGTTCCCTAGACAGGCATGGTGGTGTACACCTGTAGCCCCAGCACTTGGGAGGCTGAAGCAGGAGGATCACAAGTTCAAGGGCAGCCTGGGCCACATAGTAAGACCCTTTCTCACACCTGTTCCCACACCTGGGCCATGAGAAAGATCCAGCACCGGGGCCTTGGAGGAACAGAACCTGCAAGTGGGTCATCACGTCTGTGATGCAGGCCTCCTGTCCCTATAGAATTTCTGTTCAGCAACACCCCCGACCTCAGTAACAGGAAGGAAATGGAAGGCACTCCAGTGTAGATCTATATGAGGTATAGATCTCATATTTTGAAGTGGCCTCCTTTTTTGGGGGTACTGGGGTTTGAACTCAGGGCTTTGTGCTTGCTAGGCAGCCACTCTACCACTTGAGCCATGTGTCCAGTCCTTTTTGCTCTGGTTATTTTGGAGATAGGGTCTTATCTTTTGCCCAGGCTTTGAACCTCGATCCTACTATTTTAAGCTTCCTGGTGTAGCTGGGATGACAGGTGCATACCACCACACCCGTCTTTCTTCCATTGAGATGAAGTCTCACTACCCTCTGTCCCACACTGACTGGCCTGGAATCGAGATCCTCTGGATCTCAGCCTCCCAAATAGCTAAGAGTACAGGCAAGAGCCACCAGGCTCTGGTCCAATGTTTTCTTTAATCCTAAGAATTTTATTGATGAAAGGGAAAAAACAGTTTTCATTTTTAATGAATATGTATTATGTGAAGTTGAAAGACTGCATGAATGCCTTATCTTCACTGAAAAACATGCTCTTAAAGTGGCCCTCAGTGAAGCTTTGTTCTGTGAATGTTTTCTGTGTCACCCACTGGACCCTGAGCACTGTAAGCACAGAGCAGAGGCATCCCCACTTCCCCATCCCAGCATGCAATGTACCACCCAGCATTGGCAAGCACTTTCCTGGTACGGTTTTAACACCTTTGCACTAACTGACTGATTCATTTAGTCTTCCCTGGATAGTTATTATTGCCATTTCACAGGTGAGAAAACTGAGGTACTGAGAAGCCAAGCTCCTTACTCAAGGTCACTGACCTGATGGAGCTACACCAGAAATTTGACCTCGGGCAATCCAGGCCAGAGGTAGGTCTGTGCTCTTAGCTTGTACTGTACCTATCCTGCCTCTTGCAGGGGTACGCTGAGCAGATGACTGCTGGACAAATGAATGAATAATAAATAAACAAATGAGCCATAACAATAAACATGACTAGCATGCATGATCACTCCCTGTGTGCCAGCCTCAGGACAACTCAGAGCCAGTTCTCTGCATGTAGGCAGTAACTCGGGAGTGTTGGAGGGGTGAACAGGTATAGCTGGGAAGTCCACGTTGGGTGGCGGGACAAACCAGTAGGCTGTGTGCTCTGTCCCAGTGCCTAGAGGGATCTCTGGAGCTGGGATGGTCATCCAGGTGGTTCCAGATGGAAGCGAAGGGGCTGCACTTTTGGATCCAAGTCACTGGCTGAGGGCTGGTCCCTGGGTATGGATGTGACCTGCCCTGTGAGGGTGAAGGGTGCAGCTGTGAGCCTTTGGTGACTGATTCATGCACCCTTGAATGAATGCTGAGCCACACTGCGGCAGCCACTACCCCAGGTGACATTCTGTATAACCGTCTCATTTACGCCTTACCACCTACAGTAAGACATCATTGGTTCCCATGCCACCACCTCAGCTTTATGCTAGGGTGACTGAAGCCTGGAGGAGTCACCACACTTGACTAAAACTGATCACCAACAAGTCAATGCTAGGATTGACTAAAGGCCTTATGTGCATTGGATTAAAGGCCTGAATGGCTGGCCCAGCTCACCAGGCCCAAGTCACTGCCCAGCCCACAGCCCCAGGCTCATCATCCCAGTGCTGGGACAGTGGTATGTTGTCTGTGGACAACCATTGCCTGGGTCTGCCTGGGGTCCCTCTGCCTTCTGCTGAGCCCCTCCCCATGCTTTTCCCCTCCAGCTGGGGCCACCAACCTGATTCCTCAGAACCTTAGGGCTGGTTAGTGAAAGTAGCACCAGTGCCCTGAACTCAGTAGCTGCTCCAGGGCTAGGTCAACTCCTCTCTGGGAACACAGGAGAGAGAAGCTGTCTTCCTCTGACTTCGCTAAAGCAGAGTGATGGAGGCCTGGCCTTGTTACCCAAACTCCCCTGCTTGCCCAGTTGCAGGAGGAGAATGGGCACTGAAGCCAGTGGACAGAGACGGGCAAGACAGAAATGGACCTGATGCTCTCCCAGAGCCCCAGAGCTCTGTCCTCTGACTTCCCAGTCTCCTGGGCAAATGACTCCCCTGGGTGTCCACGCCAGTGCACACTGAGTGTCTGTCACATGCAACAGGTCATTCCTTGCTTGATCCTGGAGAATCCTGCTCACAGCACCTTAGAATAGGATTGTGTCTGGAGAGAGGGTCTTTAAAGAAGGAATCAAGTAAAATGAGGCCCGATGAAGGCTCTAATCCAATCTGATTGGTGTCTTCATAAGATTAGGATGCAAATACAGGCAGAGGGACAGCCCAGGGAAGACACAGGGAGAAGATACCATCCATAAGTCAACAGTGAGGCCTCAGGAGAGACCAGCCCTGTTTTGATCTTGGACTTCCAGCCTCCAGATCTATGAGAAAATGAATTATGATTAAGTCCAAGTCTATGGTACTTTCTACAGCAGCCTTAGCAAGCTAACACCCCTATCCCTCAGTGTCCCTGGGGCATGGGCTCCAAGATGCCCCACAGATACTGAACTGTGAATGTTCAAGTCTCTTGTATAAAAAGTCATTATTTGCACATGTCTGACGCACATCTTCCTGTATATTTTAAGCCCTCTGTAGATTACCTATAAACTAATACAATGCAAATACTATGCAAAGAGTTGGATGGTTTGGGGAATTCAAGTTTTGCTTTTTGAATATTTCCAATCCATGGTTGCTTGAGTCTACAGAGGCACAACACATGAATTTGGAAGCCTGGAGGGCAGAGGGCTTGGGCAGGATAACACTCTGGTCAAGGCCTGGTTTGTCCATTTGTTGTTTGTCGAGTGTTGCCATTGTAACTCACAGCCTCAGAACCTCCATGCCTTACAGTACTCATTTTCCTCATTTGTGTCATGCTGATGAGCTGTGGCTTTGGTTCCAGGTTTGGCTCCAGGCTGTAGGTGTGGCTCAGCTTTGCTCCCTGTGTCTTCCTTCCTTGCTGAGCCTAATGCACCAGCTCCTTGGGGCACGCACTCTTCTCTTAGAGGGCAGACCAAACTGTGAATGCAACCTACTCACATTCCTGTGGCTAAAGCAAGTCACATGGCCAAGGTTAATTAATATCAGAAGGGCAGGGAAAGTACTCGACCTATGCCAGTGAGAAGTACTGCTCTGTCCGAAGGCTCAGGGCAGGACCTGGAACACTATTAGCTGAAGGCAGGCTCAATCAGCCAATCAACCACAAGAGGCAAAGGGAACAAAGAGGAAAAGGTGCTAAAGGACACCAGAGGCCACGCAAGACACATCCCAGCCCCCTACACAGATAAGCTAAGGTGTCCTGTTGCCACGACCAACCCCAAGGGAAGACTGCCTTCTGCAGATCAATCACAGCACTGTCAGCTGAACCCCAACACCTCCTCAGACCTCTACACGCCATCTTGAGGCAGAGGCTCCACGTGCAGAGAAACCAGACCCTTCCTGGGAGATGAAAATCAATTTTAAATAGACACAGCTGTTCCCTAGTGAGGCCGTCAGAAGGGAGAGGGGAGGCTGCTATAGGAAAAGCTTCATTCCTTTTTGTTTTAAGTTGTTGAAATAACCAAAGAAGGGTTTTGTTTTTTTTTAGGTTTGACTATTAATTTCTGGAAGAGTCCGTGGCCAAGTTTGCGATCATTTTTAAGGAAAAGAAATGAAAGATAAAAGGTAGACTTCGTAGCAGAGGCTTCACCTCATATTGAGTTTGGAAGCTTTTCACAAAACAAGGATCAGAAATAGAGCCGGTTGGGGTTTTTTTGATGTGCCCCTCAGACGGATGGATCAAATGCCACTGTTTATTTAATGCATCCAACAAATGTTTACTGAACATCCCCCGTAGTCATGTGCTCGCTTGTAAAAACATAAATCATAATAACAGTAAGCATTGCCAGTCCATGTGTGGATCCAGTCAGATTCTCTCCCTGGCTCTCCTCTGGTGTCTTCATTTGTAAGCCAGCATGCTTGGTGAAGCAAAAGTCCCATCTAGACATAGATTTCTGAAGTCCTCAGAAATCTTCAGAAGTCCTTTCTGAAGTTCTAGTCTTACTTGCTAATCATTAAAACTGAAGTGTGCAGAATGCCCTAGGAAGCTGAGGGAGGTCAAAGAGCCACAGGGATGAACAGCCATGTTCCAGAGAAAAGCTAAGAATGGCTGAGATCCAGACATTTCCCCCTCCCCACATCTCCTCGAAAAATGGCTAATTGTTCCAGAGCATCTTCAGGGCAGGTGTGTATAAATCCCACCTTTATCATACTGTCTGGTCCTAAATACCCACACAGGCTGGGGGCAGGAAGAAATACAGAAGAGCAATAAAAGGGAGCTGCTGGCATCCCATAACCTGAGTCTGGGCTCTGCCACTTGTTAGTTGTTTGACCTTGGGTAAGTACCATAACCTTGCTGAGCCTCAGCTTTCCAATCTGAAAAGGGGAATGGTATAAGTCGCTCCTTCCTTGTCTTCTGTCCTTAAGTACTTAGCACTATGTTGGATATAAGAACTCGTAGAATCATTGCTATATATCCTGACTATAGACCCCTTCCAAACATACTTTCTGGTCAAACTGGGTTTCACCAGTATCAGTTCAGTTAGCCTCTGCTTAGGTAGTCTAGAAAATTCCAAGAAATAGAGGATTTATGCTGTCATTGAAATTTAATGGAAAACTTCATTTAGCACTCTGTGCATGAAGGTGTCCATAGATTTGTGAAAGTACATGTGCCTTTCAATTAAAACAGCAATAATATAAAGATCTTAAATCTAGAACCTCGTTGACCATGGACCCAACTGAACTGGGTGAAAATCCAGCTAGTGAGTGATGCATGGGTCACTTACTGCTTGCTTTCCACAGGAAACCTGGAACTCCAGGGCGTCACTCTCCAGCTCTGTCCTCCAGCAGGGCTACTTTCTCCTTGAAGAAGAGAGCAGGTTTGTTTCTGGTTTGTACAAAGGTTCCCCGAGGGCTGGCCAAGGCCTAGGGCTGGTGCATGTTTGGGGGGACGTTTGAGTTCACACTTTCATTTGATGTGTCCACAGGAATAACAGGAGGAAAATCTGGATCTTTCTTTCCTTCCCCGAAGCTGCCTAGAGCTCACCATAGCTGTAGGCTCCTCACATTGTGAAGTGGCTCTGTGGGACCCCCTGGGGCTCCTGGCTGGCTGGGGGAGGAAGAACATAGTTCTTTTTCTTACAATTTATATCTCAGATGTAGGACAGCCATTTCAGAGCTGGACAGAAGCATTCTTGCACTTGTCATCCCAGTGATCTCAGGGACTAAGTGTGGAGCCAGTGCTGGGGCTGTGGATGTGACAATACAGAGGACACACAGTGAAGAGCAAAAGGGACCCCTTACCCTGGTATTTTTTTTTCATAGTCCTACCTGCCTCCCTTTTTAAAAAAACTCCTATGTGTTTGTCACTCAAAAACAGAAATACTGGTAGCTGACTGTTCTGGGCAGAGGAGGCAGAAAAACTGCATTGCCACAGGATAGCTGAGGACACTGACCCAAAACAAAACCACCCAAATTGGTGTGAGCAAATACAGCTCCTCTTGAGCCACACACACCTACTAATGTGGCCCAGGACTCCAAGTATTGGATTATAAATTATTTTCCTCTCTCTGGCATTAAATAAGGCAGGTAAACACATAGCAGGTAAACAATTAAGATAAGTACAGCCCTTCCCACTGTCTTATCTAGAGACATCCCATTGAGTCAGCTGCAGGATAAGATGGCTGTCTTCTAATATTTGCGTACAACCGAATGCTAATTGTGAGTACAAGAGCGGATGTGGCAGGTACAGGATGCTGACTGAACAGTCTGTACCGTGTTGCTAATAAGTGTTTTTCCCAGGTTGCTTTGTGCTGGAAGAGTCAAAGATATACTGAAAAGCAAGGACCGGGCAAGATGCCTACTACAGCGACTTTGCACTCTTGAAAATGGTGTGCATATCCCAGACCCCTTTGTAATGTGTCATTGGAAGGTGTTAGAGTCTTAACTCCCCTGGGCAGCTGGGGGACATTAATACAGCATCTCTGCCCTGGCACAGTATTCTTTGCAGCCTATTTGTGAGAGAAGGACCCTTTCCTGGGAAAGGTGGAGGAAGTGCAGATGTCATCCGAGGGTAGAAAGCAATGGACTCCAAGGGAAATAGGAGCTCATAAAAGTCTGGGCAAGTGGTGGGGTTGTGAGTAATACTGACCAGAAAACTCCTACTGAAGACAGAGCTAAGCAAATGAATGAGAAAGAGCAAACCATGGCCATCCTGAAAAAGCTCCATGCTTGCAAAATGTTGCTCCTAACCAAATCTGATGCACTTTTTTTTTTAAATACCACCCCCTCACACACACAAAAGCACAGAAAACAACTTTTATTTGGATGGACATCACAACAAGTGAGGAAAAAGTAAATTATCCATTTAGACCAGGTCTGTTAAGTATTTCAAGTCACTGGGGTACCATTTTGTGAGCCAAAAGAACTAATTTACCAAATGGGTCCCTAGAGCCTGGAAGAACTAGTGCACTGGTCACAAAGGAGCAGCTCCCTTGCCTGCACCTTCAGCAGATCAGAGCCTTCTGCAGAGAATGAAGGGCATGGAGTGGAGGGACACACACAGTCTCTTACTGCATCAGCCTGGGAAATGCCCAGATCACATTTGTGTATTGAAGGGGGAATCGGGAAAGAAAAAGGTTGGACCTGAGAATTAGGCACACCTGGATTTGAATCTAGTGCTACCAACCCTGAGTTTTCTCCTCATGGCAAGTTCAGTGTTGGGAGGATTTGGCCTGAATTGTTAGAAATCAGTGGACAAGCACAGTGGCAGGATATAGTGGATATCCAAAGAATGGATACTGCCATACAGCTACCAATGTCACCATCACCACCACCACCACCACCATCACCACCATCACCACCACCACCACCACCATCACCACCATCACCATCACCACCACCACCATCACCACCACCACCATCACCACCACCACCACCACCACCACCACCATCACCATCACCACCACCACCACCATCATCATCTCCATCATCTGTATCTGCACCTTTGATAACTTCTACTGAGTTGTGTCCAGCCACCAGGCACTATACCCAATGTGTCACAGGTAGGGTCTCATTTAATTCCTCAACAGTCTCTGAAGTTGGTAGTAAGTAGTATCCCATTTTATGAGAAACTTGAAGCTCAGAGAGGCTAAGTAACTCATTGGGTATCACAGAACTCTTAAGTGGCAGGGCTGGAACTTGAACTCATGTTTAACTCCTGTCCTTTCTCAGGAGTAGAGGGAGATGAGTGGTGAGTTAGCATCATCCTGCCCATAGACTGTGGACAGGGACCTTTGCTAAGATGGGAAATGAGAACTGATTGACGGGGTATGAGTGGCTGGAAGACTTGACCTGATCCTTTGTGGCTTTATTGGGTGAGCCTCTCAGGGATTTGCTCAGAGGTGCTGGAAAACAAAATGGTGCCTACCACACAGATCTAGGCAAGGCAGAAGAGGACAGTAGATTCTGCAGCTTGGGCTAGTTCTCTGGGAGTGTAGTGATGGTTTCTACAAGTGGAAATATTTGTCTCACAATTTTATATTCTGCTTGGCTGTTTGTCCATGCTTACCCACAGACACTGTGACAGAACCAGGGGTTCAAGCCATTAAGCATATTCTTTTGCAGCCCTACCCCCACCATGTAAGAAAAACATCAAAACCCAAAGAACAGTACATATGCTTATGTGTTTAAGTTCATGGTTAAGAGGTGTAGTTAATATTTATCTCTTTAATACCTAGTTACTTTGGAATTAGAAGTGATTATTAGAGGGCTGTGTACAAATGAAAAATCTGAAGAAGGGATTGGGTTGGTTAAACACATACATGGAAGGGATGTACCTGGCCGGCTGCCCTGGCTTTAGGTGAGAGATTGCTTGGGTAGTCAGGTCACTCTTCACAGTAATAACTCTGCTTTTTGCCCACGGGGATTATACTTACATGCATATGCATATGTGTGTGTGTGTGTGTGTGTGTGTGTGCGTGTGCACATGTGTGTGAATGTGTATGTCTAACAGATACCTATTCCCATCTCATAGCTACAGGCCCTTATCCTCCAGTGTTTTTCTTCCTCTTTCTTTCACCATCCCTTTGTTTCATCTCTGTGCTTATGAGGGTGGACTGATGGGGAGGTGAATGTAACTGCTGGGGTTCTCTGTCCCTTGCTAGTCTTCTCACCCACAGTCTCATCTCAGGCTTCTTCTGTTTTCGAGATATGTTGCTTTTTTCCCCAGAGCACGTGTTAAAATCCACTCAGCCAAAGTAAACCATGTAAATGTGCAAGAGAGACATCTCGTAGATCGGCTGGGATTCAAATGTGACAATTTGAATAAACACAGCAGCCATCTGCAGAGAGGAGGGAAATCCCCCAAGGACTCTTGGGGGTATGGGGGAAGGGACACAGGACAGACAGCATCCAGGAGAGAAAGAACAGGGCGCCCTTGCAGCCATTCCTGAGACTGCAAGCCTTCTGGCATTTGTGTACTTCACATTTGTGCTCCGCACTTGGGGAGCTCCAGCCATGGGTGCCGGGAGCACTGAGTCCCAAACCTTATCATGTGTCACATTCCCAGGCAGCGTTGCAAAGGCACATAGTGGGCACTATGCAAGAATTCTGATTGATTTTAACAAGCATCTCTTGAGGGCTCCATATCCGAGGGTCTTCATTCTCACTTGGAGAAACACTGGAACCAGTCTGAAGTCCAGAGAGCCCGGCAAGGGACATCATTTGCAGGAAGTGGCCTCTAAAGCCTTAAAGCAGGGCAGACCACATCCTCAGATGCTTCTGCAGCTCCCACAGGCAGCCATGTGCCAAGTCTAAGAAGCATCAGACTTTCCTAGTCACTGACTCCTGGGCCAAGGGCTCCAACACACGCCAGCTCCTCCTTCAGACAGCCCCCTCTGCACTGTCCTATGTGTGGATTCCTGGAAGTCCTCTGCTCCTCACTCAACCTTGCAGAGGAGGAAGGGTGGGAGGAGTGTGAAAGCCGCCCCCCGTTCCACAGCCAGACAGAAGCGAGTCCCCAACTGAGTCACAGAGAAAACTGGGCCACATGTGGGCGAATCCACACAGTAAAGATTTGTGGAGCTCCCAGAGAAAAGGGGTGGAAGGACAGGCAACTTGCTGTGATTGTCAGAGAAGCAATGGTGAAGAACCTTAAGGCTTTGTGACTTAGCTGGAAAAGGCAAGAGCCTCTCTGCCCAACGAAGTTGGTGCAAGAGTAAGATAAGAGGGCTGCAAAAGTACTTAGCAAAATTCACCTGTGATTAGACTTCCTGGAGAAGACTGAAGAGGTTGTTTTAGTTCTTGGGACTGGGGTTTGAACTTAGGGCCTCACGCTTATAAAGCAGGCACTCTTACCACTTGAGCCACTCCACCAGCGCTTTTCTTGTGATGAATTGTTTTGAGATGGGGTCTCACAAACTATCTGCCCAGGGCTGGCTTCAAACTGCGATCCTCCCGATTGCTGCCTCCTGAGTAGCTAGGATTACAAGCGTGTGCCAGGAAAAGGGTTTTAATGAGAAGAGAGAATATTTGTGGCTGTGGGGTGGGGGTGATGAGGGGGGGCGAATTTGCTCAGTCAACCACGAACTTTTTGGAGAAACATAGGAAGCACCAGGCAACAGAAGCCCAAACAAGACCAGGCCACATCCCTGCCTTCCTGAGGGTCACCATCCAGCTGGGCGGGCGAGAGTGGGGAGGGGGGAGGGCGGGCACTGTGTGGTTTTAGCCAGGGCATTGTATTGCATGCAATAGAAATAATCAAGTTAGCTCAAGAAAAGGCCATTTATTCTTGGAAATTCCATGGAATTCAACAGCAGACTAAGGTTTGCCTTGGGGGCCTCAGTGACAGGAATTTAAAAGCCCTTCACTCCAGTGAGCCAAATTCGTGGTAACTTATCTCTCAAATCTTTCAGTGGATACAGTATTTCACATTGGCAAATAAATAAACAAAACAACGATCAATGGCCATAGTGCTATGAAATAAGTCAATGTGGAATGTTAAATCTAAGAATTTTTTTTAAAAATCCATGCAGAAAGCCAAGGCAGAATACTCCAGACAGACGCAAGAGAAAAGCAAAGAAAGAGCAAGGTCCCCCAGGTCAGAAAAAATTAAGTGGCAAAAGTGTCGTGAGCAATGGGTGTGGTATAAGAAATTAGTGGCCCGGCAACGCAAGGCTGTGGTCTCACCCTACACCTCTAGTTTAGGAAATGCATGTGACAGACATCAGTAGAAATATGGGTCATTTTCTAAAAACTCTAGTTTTGATCCAGCCTAGCTCTTTCACCAACATGGCTGCAGGGTCCATTTTGGAACCTCAACTTCTTGGTAAATAAGGAGGGAGCCTCAGGAATAGGGCAATCATTTGTTTCCCAGGGTCTGCCCAATTTCCGCCTCTTATTCCAGCTTCTTTATTCGTCTTCTTTCTCTCTCAAAAGTCTTCCGGGTTGGATGTTTGATTACACATTGGTTGACTGTTTGTGGGGAAAGGGAGGTGCATATGGCTGTATTGTCGCCATGCCCAGAGCACACTCTTGATTCTCATTAGGAATTTCCTTTCTCTGAGCTAGAAGGGGGTTGGTTTTGCAGACTTCCCTAAATGCCCAAGCAAGCTTTGATGGGCACCAAGTGCACATAGTACAGTGGGCTCATGCTGTCGAGAAAAGATCGGACACTAGGCAAATGCTGGCCAAGGCTGACTGGCTGTGCGTGGGCTGATGGCTCAGCCTTGGATGGGGTTTGACTGGTCAAGAGCAATGACAACAAGTGACAGTGAGAAAATGGTGGCAGTTTCCTAAAAAGGGGATCCGTTTTCTCTTTGTTCTTGCCTTGTCCATTTTATACCTCTGTAACAGAATGGGTAAGTTATTATTAATAATTAACAGAGTGGGTAAGTTGTTATTATTTTTTCAAAAAGAATTTATTTCTTATAGTTCTGGATGCTGGGAAGTCTAATATCAGAGTGCCAGACCCTGGCAAGGGCCTTTGCTTCATTCTAACAACACAGAGGGCAGCAGGTGGCAAGACAGGGAAAGTGTGTTAGCACTGTTCTGTCTTTCTTTTCTTAGAAGGCCACAAATACCAGCCTGGGGACCCCACCCTCATGACCTCATCTAACCACATTACTTCCCAGAGGGTCCACCATCAGCATAGACTCTGGGGATTCAGTTTCCAGCACAGAAACTTTGGGGGACACATTCAAACCACAGCAGTTCTTAACCTCCACTTACTGGGCTGCGAGGTGGGGGCTACTTAAAGGATGTTCAGAAGGGGGGATATCTGAAAAGGAACCCACATTTCCATCAAGTTCTCATTGCTGTGAGAGAGAGACACAGAGAGAGAGAGAGAGAGAGAGAGAACAGATGGATTCTCAACAGCTTACATGTGTCTCCTAAGAAATGGTTGGTAAGTACATTATCAGCCACCCAAGGGCAAGTAGGTGTCTAACATAGGGTGTTAGACAAGCAGGAGGGTTGCACAGAGAGGAGCGTTGGGGGTAAGAAAGGTAGACCAGTAACCTTTTTTGGTTTATATCAAATGGATCCTCAATCTGCCTCAGACCTGCTCCTTTTGTGTGTGTTGTATGTGTGTGGGGGGGGTGACTAAAAGGAGACACAGCTGGGAAAACCCACCTTTTCATGTTCTGAGAAAGAAACCTCAAAAAATAAAATTCTTTAAAATCCTAGGATGAACCTCAGGAGTTTCCAAAGCAAGTTTCAGGGAACCTCACAGGGAGAACTACAAGGGACCCAAGAAAGATGTCTTTGCTTCCTTTTCTCCTTGTTAGATTTCTGTTTGTTGTGTTTTTGTTGGATTTGAAGGGTGTGTGGGTATAATCTTACCAAAGAGGAAGATGAGTAACACTTGGTCAGTTTGTTTACTGCACAAACACACTCACGCACAGTCATGTACAGAGTGTTGCTATGCATTAGGTGACAAGGATGGGAAGAAGAATGACATAAAGGACTGAGGTTCACATGAAGTGGGGAAGGCATGGAAACAGATAAATCTGTTTTTTATGATTCGTGGTATAGCAGAGGTGTGAACACACACACAGACACACACCACTCTCCCAATAGAGCTACTCTTAATTGTTTTCTGCTCAGGTTGTTCCCAGAACACCCCACCCCCTTCTTTTTTATATGCTGACTTTTTAATTGAGTTGAGAGTCACATAACATGAAAGCCACCATTTTAATGCAAGCAACTGATGGCACTTGCTACATTCTCAGTACTGCACAAGCACAGCCTCTGCCTAGTTCCAAGACATTTGCATCACCAGAATAACCTATTAAACAGTTAATAACCTATTAATAACCTGCTAAGCAGTTACTCCCTATTCTCTCCTGCAGCCCCTGGCAAATACCAGTCTGTTTTCTGTCTCCATGAACTGGTCCATTCCAGACCTTGCATATACATGGAGCTACAGTCTGTGACCTTTTGTTTCTGGCTTCATTCACCTAGCATGTTTTTGAGTTTCTTCCTAGCTGTAGTACATCAGCCTCTCATCCCTTTCTTTGGCTGAGTAATATTCCATCATGTTTATATCATTTATCTGGTAATAGACATCAGGGTCGTTTCTACCTTCTGGCTGTTGGGAATACTGCTACGAATACTGGCATCATTCCTGAAATTCGTGAAATTTTTGTTTCGATATCTGTTTTCGTTTCTTTTGGACATCTACCCAGGAATGGGTTTGCTGGGTTATATGGCAATTCCATGTTTAACTTTTTGAGAGACTGCCAAACTGTGTTCCATAGTGATATTCCCCTTTGGGAGACCCAGTGACGTCTGTGGTTAGACGCACCTCCGTAACTTAACTGGTGGACTTCAAAGAACTGAACTGAGCCCTGGTTTGCAAACCGCCAAGCAGTTCCCAGTGCCTTGGTAGGTCCACTTGGTCAGAACCTGTGCCAAGGAAACTGAGGTCAAGGGTATCATCTCCACACTGACCGGTTAGCTGAGCAGAGTGGACAGAGTGACAAACTATGCCTGCTGTCCTTGTTCCACCACCTATAGCTCGCAAAAGCTTGAAAGTGGTCACACAAGAGATGGGGCAACTGTGATTTTATGTTTCCACATTAAGAAAACAAAACAAAACAAAAATACAGAACCTAGCATTCAAGGTCCACTGAAGACCCATGGGACTAACTGGAATCTGATCGTCATTTTGGTGGTGGCTCCATGTGATTTTGATGGCACCCTTGAGTAAATTCCTTAACCCTGCCCAGAGACTCAGTTTCCTCCCCTCTAAAAACAGGAATAAAAATCCATAGTCCAAAGAGATAAGCATGCATGCAAAGACACTTTGCATACATTTTTCCAGCTTGGTTCTTCCAAGCTTTCAAGAAATGCTGTTGAATCTGGAGGGCGATATCCTCATCCTGTGCACTGGCACCCAGTTGAACTCTGCAGTAGGCCTGTGGTCCCCTCCCCAGGTTGCTTGTGCAGGATTGTGGCACACTGTTGTCAGGGGGTTACACTGGCTGGTTAAATCGTGCTATTTGCATGGAATGAAGTTTGCTATGGTAACAAGGTCTGGTGGCTGGAATCCAGGGCCCCAGTGAAAAATGCAAAGCCTGTGCTCTGGGAGAGAAAGAGGAGCTGGGAGGGGCTTATCAGCGTTAAGGTTAGCTCAGTTCTCCCTAGAACATGGAGTGCAGAAACTGAGGCAGGAGGACTAGAGGCTCCTACCTCTGCAGGACTGAGCAAAGACGCCCTTTTGGCGCCTTCCAGTCCTGTCCTCTCCTGGGCTCATTTCTCTCCCCTGCCAGCATTTACCCGGCTACGGTTAGAACCCGGTTGAGGCTCCCTCATGCACCTGGGGTGCACACACACGGGGCTGGGGGCCGCGGGGAGGCCTCAGCGCGATAGGCCAGGCCTGGGGCAGGACAGCGCTCCTTCCTCCCGAGGTGGACAGAGCAGGTCCAGCGGCGAGGTGGGGGTGCAGGGTGAGAGGCACGCCTGCCACCAGCTCGGCTCCCCGCTGGGCGTTTAGTACCCACAGTTTAAGGAAGCTGCAAAGCAAGAACTCCACTGGAGCTGGCTCCAGCTGCCCCCTCCCTCGGAGCTGCATTCCTGCTCCCCTCCCGGGCCCCTCTGTCGAGCACCCACCCCTCTCTCCCCATCGCCCACCGCCTCCCCGACCCCAGCACCGCGCGGGGCAGTAGTTCGCCGGGGCGGGGCTGTCCACGGCTGCAGGGAGGGGACAGCGGGCTGGCCTCGGCCCCGGCGCTCCCAACCCCGCGCCAGGGGCGCCGCCTCCGCCCACTCGCGCGCACCGCCCGCCGCCCCCGCCCCCCAGGGGGTGTGTCCCCGAAGTGGGGGACCCGTGAGGCCGAGGGTGTCCCCGGGGCCAGGCCCCGGCCCCCTCCCGAGCGGGCAGCGAATGGTAGGCTCCACTTAGAGAGTGCCTGGCGGCGCGCGGTGTCCTCTGCGCGCGGCTCGCGGCGCCCGCCCGCCGGGGTCTCGGCGATCGCTGCTCCTCCTCCCGCTCCTTCTCCTCCTCTTTCTCCTCCTCCTCCTCCCCCCGCCGCCTCGCCACCGCCGCGGCTCGGGCTGGAGGCGCCGCTGTCATTCCTGCGCCGGAGGAGCCGGCGCTGACGGTGCCTGGGGGTCGGGGTGCGGGCGAACCGGGCCTCGGGGGACCCAACAGGTAGAGCCGGGGGGTGCCCGGCCACGCGCCCCCCGCGCATCATGCAGCTCTTTGTCACCTCTCTCGCCCCCAGGCCAAAATCTTGAACATGATGGAAGACAATAAACAGCTCGCCCTCCGCATCGATGGGGCGGTCCAGTCGGCCAGCCAGGAGGTGACCAACCTGCGAGCCGAACTCACGGCCACCAACCGGAGACTGGCGGAACTGAGCGGCGGTGGCGGCCCCGGCCCGGGCCCGGGAACCGCGGCCAGCGCCTCAGCAACGGTGGACTCGGCGGCGGCGAACATGGAGAACCACCAGCACGGCGCGCAAGGTAGGGATCGGGATCGCCCCGGCGCCCAGGGCGGGCGGGGACGAGGCGAGGAGCACGCAGACCGCGGAGGTGGCCTCGGACTCCGTGCCCCTCACTTCCGCGCCGAAATCGCCTTGCATTGTGGCTTGTAACCCTTTCCACCCGGCCGTGGTCACCGTCGCTCCCAGGGCTGCTGTCATTAATGAAAACCCAGGCGCAGTGTGCATGGGGTCACACGGTCACACCAGCCGGGTCAGCGCTAGGGAGGCGTAGCTGGCAGATCGCTTCTGGCAGCAGCACACAGCCCCTAGCTCCATGACAAACTTTTCAGGCCCCCACCCCCTGCAGGGGTGAATGACATAGTTCCCCCCAGTTCTGAAGGTTTCTTCCTTTTGGATGGAGCTCTGGGCTCTGCTGCCTCATTCAGGGCTGGGGACTGAACACCAGTTCGGTGTGCACTTTCCTTTGCTCAAGACAAATCCCTGGTCCTCATTGCATCGGGACTTTATTTTCTCCCCACTTGAGATCTTGCAGGCAGTACAATAAATGAATGGATGATAGAAGCTCTGCTCTGCTGGGAGCTTAAATTCCCAACAACTGTGGATACACAGTACTTCCGAGGGGAAAATCTTAGCTCTGAAAGGTTGAGTAATGGGCGCCTGGAGAAATGAAGGCTTGGATGGAGGTGCCTCTTGTTGGAAGGACTCAGCAGTTTAGAGGAAGGGGAAAGACAGCTGGCCAGTGTTGACATTGACAGAGAGGAGGCTCTGAGACCCTGCAAGGGTTAAAGGTGGATTAAGCAAGTGTAAGATGTGCTGTTGGGTTTCTGTGGTTTGGAAAGCCAAAGGATAAGCAGGCTTTTCAGGATTTCTGCCCCCTGTTTGCTCTCTATGAAATAATATCACTGGTCATTAATACTATTTGAATTGTAAATTAAATTGCCCCAATCTGGAACAGGACAGAAAAATCTCCAGCCCCTGAGAGCCACTTGTATAAATATGTCACTTGCTGAAGTACCAGGTACCAATTGCTCAGTGGCTCAAAATGATTTTCTGGTTCTGTTATTTCAACAGCTCCTCTAAGTGTTGAGAGAGAGTCTGTTTTCACAGGGATGCCTTCGCTCCATCACTCCGTTTCTGCCTTCCCTTCTCGGTAAGGCATGCCTTTGTGATGTGAGGTGTGTAGTCTAACCATGAGCAGTTTTGGGTTGAATTCTAAGCCAGATCTGGACTTAGTATTTCAGGAGCCTGTGAGAAGTCTTTAGGAATTGAGCATGTAATTTGTGCTGAAGTGACCATGACGTAATGGTGGGGAGATGCTGTGATCCTGGTGTTCACTACATGGTTTTCAAGGTTGGCATCGGGTTATTCTTGTCACTTGTCCCTCATTATGTCATTGTGTGTGAAAGAACATGCTCCACTGGAACCTGGGAGAAAAAAAGGCATAGCAGACTGCAAGCTGATGCTTTACTTTTTATGAGCAGGGACTCTTCTAACATTAAAGAAATGGCTAAGAACTGTGATTGTGCTAAGAAGCAAAAGCCATAGGAAGGGACACTGAACAATGCTGGTATATTTCCCACCATCTGCCCGTTTCTCGGCCAAGGAAAAGTTAAGTGGTGTTTTATGAGTGCTGGGTTTCGCTGCAGACTGGGTGAGCTAAGGAAGCCGGTGCACTGTGGTACACACACACACTCAACTTGGAAACTAGCTGCTGGTTAAATTATTGTAGTGGAGCAACAGGGGGCTGTTTCCTTTTTCTTATTTTCTTCCAAAAATGCACCAGGCTGTGCAAATGGGAATGACTTTGAGCTCTCTTGATATCTTTAACACACACACACACACACACACAAAACCTGCAGCAACCTCATTCCCTGGGGAACTTGAGCATCTTCCCCCTGCCCTGGCCAGAGGCTATAGGTGCGTGTTAAGAGGAAGGA
This sequence comes from Castor canadensis, assembly GCF_047511655.1. Taxonomy (NCBI): domain Eukaryota; kingdom Metazoa; phylum Chordata; class Mammalia; order Rodentia; family Castoridae; genus Castor; species Castor canadensis. The sequence goes on along the minus strand of NC_133392.1, from coordinate 152,446,188 downwards.
GGGGCTCTTGTTCCTTTCTGTCCCATTGGTATTTCTCAGAACCCTTGCTAGGAACACTTAGTGACTTTATAATCAGAAAATAAAATGTTAATGGTTTTAACTCAACTTAATTGTTGGTAATGTATCCATCCAAGTTGGTATGAGTTTCCACTGATGCAATGGTTGAAAAGAAACCAACCCTGCCCTGGAATTCCAGAGAGAGCATCATTTACTTAGGTAAAGCAACAGCACCTGGATGCAGCACACAGTATTAAGCTTGTGCAAAGTGTTTGGCTTTGTTTTTTCTTACGGCCTCTGACAGCAGAGTTGGAAACCCTCTGCAGAGTTGGTGTGATAGCTTCCTTTATGATGACTTATTGTTTTCCTAAAGGAAAGAATTCTTCCAAGTTAATTTTAAACTTGATTACCTTCCTCATGGTTCCTCATTACCTCCAGGGGGGTCACAGAAGCTGGGCTCCTCCTGGCTTCCCCACTGTTCTTTCTTGCAAGTTAGAATTAGTCTTGGAATTTCATTCTGTCTGCGCTGTTGCCTTTCAGTGCGCCCATATCCTATAGAGTTACCGCTGTTCAAATCAAGGTTTGAATGAAGTGAGCACCACCCCAAGGGTAACCGTGTAAGTCATCTTTTAGCTAAAGGGCATTGCGCACTTATTAAATACATGCGAATGTGCCTTCAATAATATTAGCACAAATGGTTACACAGAGGAGTCACCTTTTGCTCCCACGCCAAGAGATTGTCAGATCCATTTTCAATCTTTTTGTTGTTAAAGACAATTTATTTTTTGATGAATTAAGACAGCGCATGAATCCATTGTTGGGTGGCAACAGCTGACTAATTGATGGTGCCTTTTGATGGAGAAAACTTAGGTTTTCCTAGTGGGTTAATGCAGCGTGTCATTTAAACAAAATATTACCTTGGTTGGTACCCTCTGTGGGCTGGTATGGTTGCTATGTAACAGAATCTGGAAAGTGAACTGCTGAAAATCCGGGCTTTTGGCACTTCGCAGGATCTTCTTTCGGAATCTGTGTTGAAAGAGCACTTGGCAGCCAGCCCATCGCCTCTCTCCCGCTGCAAGTGAGTTGGATAATCTCTAACGAGCATGCTGGCCTACCGCGCGGAGGGCATCCGTGCAGGGTGGCGCATTTCACAGCTCTGGAGGCCACCTCTTGGGTTGGACAGGTGGACAGAAGGAGGCTTGGGAAAAAAAGCAGAGCTGAGCGTTTGTTCCAGTTCACTTTGGTATTGGTAGCCAGAGAAAGGGTTTGTTTAAGTGACATTTCTAAGTTGTTTTCCTCGGTGTAACATCTCTGGGAAAATGTGTTTCAAATGCTTGCTGTTCTGTGAAGGGGAAATAAAGTCGTTTGTTTCCCCAAAAATGTTTTATCTGATGAATAACTAATATTAGATTCAATTGGTTGTTTTGCTATGCATAGAATAAAAACAATTAGGCATGATTTTCCTCAATTCAAATAGGTGGTAACTATATAACATAAAATACTGACATTCAGTAGGATGTATGTTTCCTGCCTTTATTTCAGTTTTGAGGAAATAATTGAATTTATGTGCCTCTGCTAGTGGAAGGGCTGCAAGCATCTATCTTCGGTGTGGAACATTTCCTGTCTGCTGCATTTGTTGAAATGGGGAGAGGAAAAGGACCTTCCTCACCTCCGTGAATTTCCCTATCTAATGCAAGTTTTATTTTTCTGTGCAAGGCGTTGAAATAGTCTGTTACTTAAGGTCTGGTTGCTCTTAGCTAGCAGTATGACAACACTGGAAACTCTGGTGGAGTATAAATTACCTCTGGAGTGAATTGAATGTGTGAGTAGTGTACGGGATGCTAGACACTGTTGCTTTGCAAAATTAGTTCTGTCTTTTGGCATGGCCTTCCGGATTCATTCCGCCTCTGCTCTTGCTTTCCCAGGTAAACCTTCGTCTTCTTTGAAAAAAGAATTTCCACATGGCAGCAAGGATGAGACACAGTGTAGCAGTATCTCTGTAGCGCTCTGGTAGTTGTGTTCTGGGCCAGGCAGCTCATCAAGTAGCACATGCCTTGGTTTTCCAGCCTGAGGGATGGGCTGAACAACTGAGTTTTTTCCTAACTGGGCAGGCTGTCAAGAGCTGGGACCTCAAAGCTCTTCCTGAAAATTACTGTGCGTGGTCACAAAAAGATTACTTACAGATGGTGCGGCGTGGTTGAAATTAGTTATTGATTGGCTATTATTTACTATCTTTCCAGTGTCTTTGGAAAATGCCTTCAGAGGATCCCTTAAGTCAAGTTTCTGGTTCTGGTTAATTTCATACTTCCAGCCTTCCTTTTGTAGTTTTCTGTGGTTTTTCCAAAATTTCTTTGATGTCACCCTGAAGTCTTAGCCGCTCTGATTTTTATAATAGGAGCTTAGTCGCACATTGTAGCGTAAGGCAAAGCGTGTTTCCAGTCCTTTACCCCTCATACGTCCCAAGACCCATGGCTCTTTTCAGGAGTCCTGTAGGATTCTAATTTGTGATTTCCAGGCTGCCAGAGAGTTGTAGCAGATGGCCTTGGCAGGTGGGAATTGCTCACTGGAACTCTGCCTGCCACCCTGCAAATCATATGGGGCCCAGAAGGTCAAGCTTGCAGTCTTGGCCACATTCATTGCACAGTTTATATGTGTGTGTGCACGTGTGTATGCTTGTGTGTGCAGTGTGAGTTCTACCCCTTCCCAAGACTGGTCTACATGAACATTAGTCCTGGTCTTGTACCCCCTGCCATATCTCTCAAGGCTGAAGGGACCTCATTCTCAAGTAAGAATCAGCCCACACTGTCTGAGTGAATATTAGGGTGAGTAACACACGAGGAGACACATCTACCACCACCAGCAGTCATTGCTACACAGCGCTTGGAGGTGCAGCAAGGCGGGATGGGCCCTGGCAGAATCATTTAAGAAGGGAGCATCATTGAACCCCGGAGTGGCCATACACAGTGGCAGATCCCACCTGGTGAATGATCCATAGCAGCCCAGAGCCCCACACACTTTGCATCTCTAGGTTCTGGGCCAAGCCCACCTCTCCTGCAGAGAAGCTGGCAGAAGACCAGGGGATGGAGTGCTTCTTCCAACTCGTGGGGTTGGATGGGACTGGGGCGTTCTTGTTCGTCTTGACGCAACCTCAGAGCTAAACAGTAGGGTCCAGGGTCCAGGTTGTGCTTGGCAGGTGGCTGGTCCTGCTTCCCCCTTGGAATCTAAGCTGCTTCAAACATGAAAGAAGCTGAAAGTAGTTCTAATGAATTTGGCCAAAACAACTGGTGTGGCGGGTGGCTTCTGTGCAGTGGGAAGTCGTTGCTTCTAAATTTATCCATGCCTTTGTTGGAGGGGACCACAGAAGACCTTTGGGTCAGGCTCTGAAATGCCCCTGCCAGATCTGATGAATGAAAACCCACACCCTGGAGCTTGTAACAGACAGTTCCACCAGCAGTGAGCCTCGCCCCCTCTGCTCCCCTTCCTGGGTATGTGGCCAGGCAGGAGGATGGAGAGAAGTCAGAGAGAGGAGACGCCCTGCTGCCTGCCACCCCCGACCCCTTCCATTGAGCCAGTGCTGCAGGACCTCTGAGGGAACATTCTCAATATCGCCTCAGCCCTACAGAGTGTTTGAAGTAGAAAAATCATTAGGAGCAAAGCGCCCTTTAGAAGCAAGTCAGTCCAGGCTTCATATTTTCCACTCACCTCTCAGCACTTCATTACGGTTCTCAGACTTTCTTCTGGGGACTCAGGCACAGGGTGTCCTGCGTCCATCTTGGATATGTAATTTCCTCTTTGGGGCTGAGGTGAACTTTAATGTAGCAGTGAATGAGAGCTAGTTTCAATACCTCTATCAAACTTTTCAATAAACAATAATAAGCACTTACAATATATCACGTTTTGCAGCAAGGGTTTAATAGACATTGAATCCTGGGCCAATGAGGTGGCAATTCATATCCCATCTTTGAAAAGAGGAAGCCAGGTCTCAGAGTGGTTAAGTCCCTTGTCGACAGTGACTTAGTAATGACAGGATGGTGCTGATGACAGTGGACATTGACATACTGTTAATCTGTGACCAGTACTGTACTGTTCTGTATTAACACCTCTCATCTTCATATTGACTTGTCAGGCAGGTACCATTCTTGTACCCATTTCACACATGGGGAAACCAAGGCACAAAGGTGCTACATCACTTGCCAAGGAACATACAGCCGTTAAGTGACTGAACTCTGGCTCCAGCATTCCCGCCCTTACACTTGTCACTTGGGTACCCAGGGTCACTCTACCATCACACGCCTGGGCCAGGACTTCAGGCCCACCAGGTCTGTGTGCTTTTTAAACTTGTGTGTGTGGCCCTGGCTATTCTCCTTTGGCTGGTTCTGTTCGAGGGTCAGCAGGCTCCAGGCTTGTCTCCACTCCTTACCAGTGTCTCCCTGTCTGGTAATGGTTTCTGGGCCTTTATGGTAAAATCTGTGATTAAATGTCAGTGTCAGGGGAGCAGCTGGGCCTCTCTCTTAGGCAGGGATCCCCTCTGGGGAGGCAGCCAGAGTCTGCTTGCAAGGTTATAAAACCCCAGGGCCACTTGTCACCAATGAAAAGAATCATTTCAATCCAGACGTAGGGACTCTGATTTCTTGGGCTTCATGCCCTTTCTCTCTCCTGGGAAGGAAGGTACCAGGCAAAACTGAAATCTGTTGTTCCTTTACTTTCCTTTCAAATCAAGTCCTTTCTTTTCCTCGTTTCTCTGTGGCCTCAGAAGACCATGCTCAGCACAGGATCTGTCAAATTCTTGTACACAGGACCTGTCAACTTCTTGAAGACCCCTTTACCCTGGGGTTACTCAGCCTCAGTAGTATTGCCATGTGGGACTGTTTGTATGCTGTAGGATGTTTAGCACCTCCCACCCGACTTGGGACAATCCAAAACATCTCCAGAAGTTGCCACATATCCTCTGGGAGCCAAAATTATCCTTGGGTATGGAACTGCATTTTGTGCTACGACCTTGAGATTGACCTCAGGCATGGGTGCTCCTAGGATGGCAGCACCATGAGGGAAGGCGCTTTGTCTGTTTCCCCAGTTTTCTAGAACTGTGCTGACATGTATGTGAGAGCTCAGTAAATACTTGTTTTGCGGGGATGGACACACCCTGAATTACAGGACATGTGGACTCATCTGTAGTTCACACTGACTTAACCAGAAATGATTTGAATTGTGTGCTTACATGTTCCAAGCACTGTTCCAATAAGAACCTCCAGGGTGCACAGCAAGGCACCCCACAGACATGCCTGGGGGATGGGCGGCCTTTTCTTGTAAGCTTCCCTTCCCGCTTCTTCTCTGTCCCCATTGGGCACATGGGTCCAGAGACTACAGATTTAATAAGACATGGGCAAATTATCTTGCAGCTCACATCTGGTAGGTATTCCTGGAATTTAATAACCTTGTATAATAAAGGTGTGGAGGGTATAATTGGAAGATAGACCAGAAAGTGACAAACACAGGGCCTTCACCAGTGTGCATGACAGTGATGACATGTAATGACAAGTGTGGTGAGGAACGCATTCGTTTCACCTCTAAAAGTTAAACCTGGCCATGATGGATTTTTAATTCATATAACTTTCTGGATAGGTTGGGATTGGACATTGTGGGTCAGAGCAACCACCTAGGACCTTCTCAGCTAGAGAAAGGCCACATGTTAAGCAGAAGGAAGATGTGGCGGATGCAGGGCTTTGATCTGGAAAAATAGCTTTTTAAAAAAATCCTCTCTCAAGAGAGCAAGAAACAACGTGCATTTCAGGGCAGGCATACCTGCATCTTTTAAACTCAGTGTCTCCTCTGTTATCCTCTTGGCTAAGGCTGAGCATTCTTGTCAGTTGCAACAGATGAATTCGTTCATTTTCCTTGATTGACTTGAACTTTCTTTAAACCATTGAACATGGTATATTTGCTTTAATTCAGTAAGTGCAACTTGGAACGTGGTGGGATTTATGCCGCTTTGGTCTTTCTCTCTTTTTTTATTCTTGCCATTTGGAATTCTGTGCTCACTTGCTGGCTCTGGATGGTAGGGTTGAGGGGGTGTGAGATTGAGAAAAATGACCCTGACCCTGGAGAGGACCATGGTGGGTACAGAGAGTGTAATAAATGATGCTCAAGGATTGTGCGTATCGATTATCCTAATTAATGTGCTTATCAAGGTAGATTGCCCTCCTATTCCTGCAAGGCTTCCTATGGGAAAGCAAGAAAGAATGGAAAGGTTCCATTTCAACTGGGGAGTTCACAGGAAGGGCAAAGCCTGGCTGCCATTTCATGGGGACCATCAGCCCCTTCGCCGGTGGCCATGCTTGGGTTGCTCTGTTTTTACAGTGTAGGAGAGGGAGACATGTTTACTTGTTAATAAAAAGTTCTGCAGAGGATCATGATTCCATAGTCAGCTTTCAGTGAGGGCCAACTACAAAAGGCCAAAACATGAAAGCAAAGCAGCTTGTTAAAACTCAGTGGTCCACACACGGATCAATTCCACCATGCTCTACAGTGTTTTAGTGAATTCGAAAGCAAAGGCCTGGTGTAGCCTTCAGTTCCCAGGTGCCCTTGTCCTAGGATTCAGCCACTGCTGTCCATCTTCTTTACTTTGCACTGAGGAGGCCCAGGGAAGCCCCCAGGCTCACCAGCAGCCATCCAGTTCTTTGCAGCATGCAGAGACTTGCCCAGGTGACATCCTCTAGATCCTCCAGCTGGCCCAGGGGACTGAAGCAATGTATTTCTCAGCCAAGGAAGCAAAGGCTGGTGATGGAACCAAATTCTCTTCCCTTTACTGCCCCACAGCTGGTGTTGGATGAGATCCCACCTTGACTTGACCCCTGTCTGTTGGCCATGGGCCACCGTGCCTTGGATGGTGGGGATGATGGTGCCTTTGCTCAAGACAGCGCCCCCATCCTCTGAGCCTCCATGTCCAATAAGAGGCCCATGGAGTCCTTTTTTTTTTTTTAATAAATGAACCCCATTTCTTACACTAGATTTTCCCCACTTCAGTGAGTTTTGCAATCAGTTGACTTCTCTTCCAAGAACCTGTCTTCTTAGCCTGGGCTTAGCCTCCCCTCTGGCCCCCTATGGAACAGATAGATATCTGTAACCAAGGGCTGGGGTGCCAGGAGAACCGCTGTCTGGGAGTGAATCCTCCATGAGGGAGGGTTTTTTTGTGTGTGTCCCCATAGCACCACATCCAGGGGTTTTGAATACTGGGAGAATCCTGACGTGGAGACCTGAGGTCTCATCTGTCTATATTCGCAGTGTTGGAGGCAGAATGCAGCTACTTCAACAAATTGGCCTAATTTCTCTCTCTTCAGTGCCCCTTCAGGGAGGCCCCACTGGACCCTCAGAGCCTCTGTTACGGGATTTTTGGGTTAAGATGCCTCCCGGAATGTGGGTTTGAATTCCCCACCTACCCTGTCGGTGTTCAGGTTTGTGTCCTCGCTTCTTATCCTTGCTTCTGCTGTAGCTGCAACTTTTTGGATGGACTTCCCATGGCTCCAAGTTCATGCTCACATCTTGAATGCACTCAGGTCTGTGCAAGTCCATCACAGACCACAGGCCAAGAGTGAGATAGAAAACTCAGGGAGATCAGATGAGGCCTTTTGCTATACATTGGAGAGGAATGAAGAGGGGAGGAGAGGAATGAAGAGGGGAGGATCAGCCCAGTGGCCTCTGCAGTGCAACTAATGACCAGCGTGCGAGGGGCGGGTGGCGGTGGGGGGGTAATCTCTGTCATAATCCCAGTATACCAAGAAACATTCACTTCTGGACTTTGTAAACCTCTTCCAGAAAAATAGAAATCAGGTATATTTGAACTCATCTGAAGAGCTATTTATAATAGGTTCTAGAAAAGCAGAAAGTGTTTTTAAGGACCTAAATATTCTGGAGCTTTTGAGCTTCACATGAATATTAGTGTTAAGCATTTAAGACTCCCCAGTCACTAATGGGTTCAGAGTTACGTGTGTGGATGAAAGCGCTTAGGGCTTGATTTGGACTTCACATCAGCGGTTCATTTTTGTGGTTTGAGTTGTGGGGCCAGTGTAGAAGTCAGCAAACTTTCTCTGAAAGGCCAGATTAGAAGAGTTTTAGGTGTTGGGACCATAGGGTAAAGCTGCTACAGTTCCTCAGAGATGCTGTAGACCATGGGTAAATAAATGCACATGGAAGTGTTCCCATAAAACTTTATTGACAAAAACAAATGGCCAACCCCTGTGCTTGCAGTTCCCTTTCACTAACCTTCTGACCCAGCTCAGCATACTGGAGGTGCTCAATAAATGGTATTTTCACAAGTGAAGCTAATAAATTAGATATGAGCAGCAAAACCACTGGACACCAGTGTTAAGGAGACAGAGATGAACTGTTAATCTCTAGGGGTAAAATGGATCATGACAAGAGAAGAAGACATGTGTTGGCAGCTCAGTGTCCTTGATGACATCATCAGTTAACTTCAAGAGAACTGTCAAGGGACAAGTCATTGGTCGCGGTGATACAGGGCAGAGCACTGGCATCCGAGCCTCAGTTTCCTTGTTTATGAAACGAGGAGGTTACTTCTGTTTTTAAGATAATGCAGCAGATAGATGTGGGCTCTTAGGACAGGAGTAAGACAGACCCAGTTCAGATCCTGGTGATCCGATGTGAGCCCTGTGGGACCTTCCAGGTCCACTTCCTCATCTTAAACAAGGATCAGTAAAGCCAGCATGGCAGGGTGCGGTGGTAGCTTAGTGCAGTTTCTCAGCATTGGCTCTGTTGACACCTTGGGTCAAATCAATCTTTTCTGTGGGGTGTCCTGTGCTCTGTAGGACATTTAGTGACATCTATGGTGTCTGCCCAGTAGATATCAATGGCACCTCCATGATGTGACAAACACAAAAGACTTCAGATGTTGCCTTGTCTCCTCTAGGGACAAAAATACTGGCTCAGGAACCCCTGGTTGAATGGAATAACCTATTGTGTGTCTGGTTCCAAGTTTGGCAGACTTTGAGATTCATTTGCTACAACTCTTCATTATAAATAGTGAGTTATTGATTAATAGTGAATTATTGAACTGTGAATTTGCTCCCCTTTTAATAAAATTCTCTTTATTCCCCCAGCCGATTTCTATCACCCAAAAGCAAGGTTGGTTGTTGTTTTTGGTGCAGAACACAGGTTCTTGTCATTTTGACATTTCTGTGTGGCTTAGAGACTTTGTCTCCAGGAAGGAGCCATTTTCCCTATGATGTCCTACTGGGTGCACCTCCTGCTAACATCCCCAGACTTGCAAGCCCCAGACTTGCACTTGAGATTATGCTCAGAATCTGTAGATAGTTCACACAAAAAGTCATCCAGCAGTCTTCAGCATGAGTCCGTAGAAGGGCAAAGAACTGGGAAGGTCCCCTCCCAGAGATCAGCGGCTGAGTCAGGTTGTTCTCAGAAGAAACAGACTTGTGTGGCACAAACTGGAACCAAAAACATGACCCCTTCCTCGTAGTGAACTCACACTTTTAATACTCGCCAGGGGCCAGCTTCCCGTGGTTTAAACTGTAGCCAAGGTGCTGTTCCCTGTTGTCAGCTCACATCTGGAGTTAACATTTCTGCCATCCATACTCCCACTGGAACAGTGGTTCCCAGTTTTTAATGAAGAAGAAAGAGAGAGAGAGAAGAGAAAGAGATTCTCAAATAATGGTATTTCTGCATGTGCATATATTTGAAAAACAACAGTACCTTCATGCAAGCAGAAGATCCTGCCTGTACATGGGCTTCAAATTGGAGGCGAATGGGTTTTGGATTTCTGTTACCCTCTCTGACCTGCCAGAGTCTGTGTGGCGACTCTCAGGCTGGGCATTGCTGCTACCACATGCATCTGGACACCTGTGTTTGCCCCTGTGCAGTGCATTTGGTACTCAACAGCGCCAGGTGTGGCAAGGGCTTGACCCATGCCTTGGAACCCCATGACTCCTGCCCTGGGACTCTGCATCTTCTCCTGATTTGAAGAAATTCCTGTTTCTTAAACTCATCTCGGCCACACTATGACATAATCAGATTAGTCTATGACTTGGGCTCCTGGCTTTAAGAAAGCTCTGTAAAAATTTCTGCAGAGTGAGTGACCTGCTGGCGTGAACACTGGAAAACACCAGTTATCATCAGAATAACAGAACTGGCTCGAAACTAGATTTCAGGTAATCTGATTTGATTGGCCAACTGCCATCCATACCTAGCGTCACCCTTCCCCATCTCCAGCTATGCTCTGAAACCCCTCAGGCATGTGATCTATCATAGCATTTTCTCATTTATGCGAGCGCTGGATAATGGCCTAATCTCTCCAGCAGCATTCAGATTTATTAGCAAAGATGGTATTTGCAAAACCATCTCACTCTTCCACTGCAAATACCCTATGCTGGTTACCCGCTTTCTTATATTAAACTTTCCTTTTATCAATGGTTTATTACCTACAATTAAAATCACCTGGAAAAGCCTCCTGAATGGTTTTCATCTCTCTTCTTTTGTTTGGTTAATCTTTACCTGGCATGCTACCCAGGATTTCAGAGGAAGTGTCAGGGAGAGATGGATTTCCACTCACAGAAGGTAGACCTTGCTAAGGCTGAAAGCTGTCGGGCAGGACATGGCTGTTCCAAGGCCAGACTTAGCCTACACGACCCCCTGCCGTGCAGAGCCACTCCTATACTGGATTGAAGTGTTTGAGAGGGAAAGTGTGTGCAAAGTCAAATGCAATCTTCCGGGGAGAAATCTTTCCTTCACTGTGTTTGCACACAAGAAAAGGACAAGTTTAGCAGCCACCGTAGGCCTCATCATTTGGGAACAACCTGGAGAAATGCTGAGAGACAATTCATACTATGGAATGACCTCACTCACTTTTGCTTTCATGACTCTTTGAACAAACTCAGATGCTGATGTAGAGAACATTCAAAGCTTAGGACAGAAATCCCTGAACTCCACTGTCTGCTTAATGCCCTATCTTCCACCACTTCTTAGCTGGATGGGGTGGGCAAGTCACTTTACCTAAAGAAGCCTCAGTTTCCTTATAGAGAAAAAGTGGATGCTGACCTCCTGTGCTACGATGCTGTAAGATTAAATCAGAGGGTGTGTGATGTGCCAAGCACAGTACCTGGCATTTAAGTCCCCTATAAATGTCATCAATAAATGTTTCTGTGTGTCTGTCGGGCATCCCCGCAGGCATCAAGGAAAGAATGAGGTCATTCCCTGCTTTATTCATTCACTTACTGTTTAGGAAGCACATTCTGATTGGCAAGGCACCATGATGGATGCTTGGGCCACCTGGGCAAATGAGGCGCTCACCACCTGCTACAAGCCAAAGGAGGGAAGGGCAGGGAAGGAAAGACCCCAGTGTGGGAATCAAGAATCCTGCATTCTAACCCTTACTCTTCCACCTAGAGGCTAAAAGAGGAGCAAAAGGGGACTTCTTGTTTACACAGTGGCTTGTGCTGTTAACTATCCCCTATCCCTGACACCCTGTGGAGGCATCCCAGACAATTGCTTGGGAGTTTGGACATTGAGTCAGTTAGAATGACCATGTTGAACTGGATGTGGTGGTGCACACTTGTAATCCCAGCTACTTGGGAGGCGGAGGTAGGAGGATCACAGTTCAAGGCCAGCCCAGGAAAAGTTAGTGAGACTCTGTTTCAAAAACAAAATGTAAGCAAAAGGGTTGGTGTGACCCCAGTGATAGAATGCTTTGAGGCCCCGGGCTCAATCCCCAATAACACACAAAAAAAAGAATTAAAAAGAGCAAGTTGAATAAGACCCCTCTGAAGTCTCTTCTGTATTGGACTTTTATAACTTCTGACCATTAGCGATATCACCAAATCAATCAGTTCCAGCTTAAAGACTCGCTTAGAGGAGACCGCTTATTTAATTTGGGGAATGTCGTCTTCCCCAGCTTAAGCAGAGTTGGTGGAAGCCTGTGAGAATGTGCAGGAGAGGGACTTGAATTTTGCAGAGAAGATGGTTGCACCAGAGCGAGGTGCTCATGCGGTCGTGGTGTCTACACCAGGAAGGAAGGGACGCTGAAGACAGACCTCTGCAGTCTTTACTTTGCAGTTGGAGAGACAGAGACCTGAAGCCCAGGTGAGCCAGCCAAGGCAGAAGAGCCCTTGGGAGCAGGGCCCAGGCTAGGATGGCGACTGCTGGAGCTCACCCACCTGTCCACACAGATGCCCACGTCCACGCTGCATGTCCCAGCAGAGGCATTGTATGACTCATCCTTTCTGTGTCCTCAATAAACTTACATTCCAAAACACATGACTGGTATGGGATACATGGCTTGGTGTTCTCAGGAGCACAGAAGAGAGTAACTTGGAAATTTAAGAAAAGAAAAGCACAAGCCAGATACCCAAATTAAAACACTAAATTTTCCTGGAGTTGATGTGCTGCGAGCTCTATAGATAAAGGTGAGGGCTGGGCCTCTCTGTCTGTAAATAAGCCTCGGCCAGAGGCTCACTGCCTGGCTGCTTTAGGTGCTTCCGCCCCTCACCCACACCACTTGGCATTTCTGAGATACAGGGGGAGGGCTCCATTTGTCATCCTGATTGTCCTCCCTGGGGTTTCTTGGAGCTGCAATCTCAGGGTTGCCTTTTGCATGAAATATGAAGCTCACAGACAGATCCAGGTCATTCCAATGCAGGCAGGTCCACTGGGGAAGGCTGCTGTTCTGCCCTCATGGCCTGATTTGCATTTATTTCACTCCCAGCCATTTGTAATATAGTGGTGGGTGTCCATCAAATAGCTATTAACACTTCTGCCAGTTGCTAAGGGACTGTCTGGGCCACCTCCTACACATCAGCCATACCTGTAGTCACTCAGTGGTGTCCTGAGCCACTTTTGGAGTGAGAACTCCTCTCTTTGTTTCTGTTTTGTCTCTCAAGGATCTTCCATGCCAATGAACTTGGTTGTGTGACTCTTTTCCTTTAACTGGACTTGAACACCTGGGTTTAATCACTGGTCCCACCTCCTCCCAGCATGCCATCTTGTTGAGAACCCTGACATATGTTTCCTCATCTGTGCAATGCAGCTGTTGTGTAACAGCGAACCTAAAGTGAGTTAATAGATGTGAATCCTCTGCTAAGTGCATGGCACAGATATGCTGAGGGTGCAATAAATGTTAGTTGTGAGAAGTAAACTGTGCATCGAAACTGTGGCACGACGTGTGTCTCATGGAAGACATGCAGGACTTCTCTTGGGAGTGATGACTAAACGATGTATGGAGGGAGGCACTAGTTAAATTTGGAATCTTGGTTTTTCAGATGAAAATCCCGGAGTGTATGGATCTTTAATGTCCTCATTTATTTTGTGACTTGATCTATGGGGTTTCCCATTTGTCAGTGGCTCCAGGGACTCCCCAAGTGCCCAGTGCCATCCGTGCTCAACTTAAATATGCCCGGCCAAAGTCTTATCTTCGACAGCTAATGCATCATCCTCCCTGTGAGAGGGAGCCCCACTGACTCCCTGACAGACCCTCTGTTAATTTCTGGATTCTTCTTTGCCTCTATTATTTATGGCTTGCCTGCTGATACTCCAAGACTCATAGTTAGGCCCTGAGTGCTGAGAGGTAGCAGCTTATTCACTCTGGCCAGTTTTGTGTGGGTTGGTCATAGGGTTTGTACAGTGTCTGATGTCCATGGAAAAATGCTGGTTGATGGCCCTGCATTGTTCTAGCAGCAGGAGTGAGGCTTTGACACCAGAAGGCCAGAGTTCTAGACTCTTCTGCCTCCCACTGTTTACAGGATGTTGTGTTTAGGCGCAGGTGACGAGCTCCATGACAGTCTCCAAAGGAGGCTCAGCTGGTACTGAGTCTTGAAGGGTATTTGGGGGATACCTGGCATGCCCTCTGGACCTGTGTGCTGCACCTGTGTGGTGAGCATGCAGACAGCGAGGGCCAATGTGGCCAGTGTGGGGGTTGCCTTGAGGTCAGGGTGCAATGGAGAGTTAGTAGGAGTGGAGGGAGAGACAGAGAGAGAGGTGTGGGGAGAGGGAGAGAGAGAAGCAAGAGAGGGAGCAAGAGGGAGGAATGAGGAGGACGTGGGAGAGGAAAAGTGGGAGGGCGGGAGAAGGGAAAGAGATGGAGGGCAGAGAGGGGAAGGGAAGAGAGCCTCACTCAGAGCACAGGTGTGGAGGACAGTCATGGAAGGTGCTGGAAAACCAGGACAAGGAATCCCGTGTTACCTATGCACAACGAAAGAGGCATTAGGTCATTCTTTATTATTGTTGTTGCTGTTAAATGTACAGAAGACTGATTTGTCCCACCTAAACTATTTTAAAGTATACAATTCAGTGGCTTAAGGACATCGACTATGTTGTCATCACCATCGAGTTCCAGAACTTTTCACTAACCACAATGGAAACCCCGTACCCCTTAAGCAGTCACCCCCCTTTCTCTCTCCCTCAGCTCCTGGCAACTACTAATCTGCTCTGTATATCTGTGCACTTGCCTGTCTTGGACATTTCATAAGTGGGTCATACAATATGTGACCTTTTGTGCTTGTCTGTTTTTACTGAGCGTATTTCCATGTCTCATCTGTGCCATGGCATGGCCGAGTAATACTCCACTGTGGGGTAGCTCACGTTGTATTTTCCCATTCGTACATTGACGGACATGTGGGTTGTTTCTGCCTTTTAGTTTTCATGAACGCTGGCACTGAGTCATTTCAAGTTCAAGTTTAGCCTCATCTCGTTTTCTCAGGTCAGTATACTGTGACTTTAACCTCACCAGGTATCAGTTTACCTATCTGTGCAATGGTGGTAGCTCCATCTACATGCATAGGTTTATGAGTGTGCATATACTCTTCTACGTACCTTTGCTTTCCACTTTCTCCTTAGTTTATAAGCTTAGGGAAAAATTAATATAGATAACTGAATTAGAAAAATAATTGAAATTATCTGAAGCTCCGAAAATTCTGCTTAAAATCAAAGTGGCTTTTCCTCAGTGTAAACCAGAGCTGATGGTGCCCGCTTTCTGAAGTCACTGAGGCTCTCGGGGCTCTGGTTTGGGTAGGTGAAGAACAGTGCCCAGCAGAGCAGAATCACCCGACGATGGATGTCAGCTGCGACCATGACTGTCACCATCATGGTTGTTATTGGCACAACCTCAACGCCAGTCCATGCTTTCTGGGGAACAGGAGCTGGGACAGGATTCCCAGATCTTGGGTCTCAGACAGTCCTCTGGGAGGCCTGCTGGATAGACTCAGGGCATGTGCTACCTACAGGATGATCGTGATGTCGTAACTGAGAAGCTGTCTTCATTCTAATGATCCCGAGTTTTGGCTAGGGAGCCAGCAGCAGCAGGTGGACCGGCTCCCTGTGCCAGGCATTTATCATCTAGTACCTAGAGCAACAAACTTGGCAAACTGGGGAATCAAGTGATCCCCAGGGCTTGATTACTATGTGCCCTGGACAAGTTATTTACCCTCTCTGGGCCTCAGTTTCCCCATTCATAAATGGTACAGTACAGGAGAAACTGGCTCGTTTTGAGGATCAAATGAGGTGGTGAATACCAAGGCATTTGGTATTGCCTGCTCTCTGATAGACTCTCACCTGATGATTTTTTTTTAATATAGGGGAGAGACATGCATGAGTAAATGACACAACAGAAGTAGGAAAGAGAATTTGTAAGAGACGTTTTTATGCCCTTCAGGAGTTCAAAGGCAAGAGAGTATCTCTGGCTAAAATAGATTGGTAGTTTGATTTGGCATTTTGTGAAGAAATAATAAAACCAGTTTTAGTGTTTACTGTGCTCCCGGAGTTGTGCTAAGCACCTTGCACTTCTAAAAATTGTATTATTCTAATAATATTATGACTTTTTTCTGGCAGTACTGGGGTTTGAACTCAGGGCCTCACACTTGCCAGCCAGGTGCTCTACCACTTGAGCCATACCCCCAGCCCTTTTTCATTTTGTTATTTTTTCAAATTGGCTCTTGCTTTTATGCTGAACTGGCCTTGACCATGACTCTCCAGTTTCCTGAATACTTGTGGTGACAGGTGCATGCCACCATACCCAGTTTTTTAATGGTTAAGATGGTGTCTCACAGACATTTTTGCTCTGGCTGGCCTCAAATACCATCCTTCTGATCTCCATCTACCTACTGAGTAGCCAGGATTATAGGGTTGAGCCACCGTACTCAGCTTTACTTTTGTTTTCTTTGACCACATATCTACATGGTGGTGGCTTTGTTAGGATGCATTATGTGTTGTAACCTGCTCCACAGTCCTCTGATCTCTAGGGGTTAAGTGAGAGCAAGGCCTTGCCTCTCCATGTCACTGGGTCTGTCAACTTTCCATCCTTGTGACAAGACATCTAAGATAAACAACATACAGGAAGAAGGTCTTATTTTGGCTCATGGTTTCAGAAGTTCCAGTTCATGGTCACTTGGCCCTGTTGCTTTGGGTCTGTGGCAGCACAGCACATTACAATAAGAGCACGTGGTGGAGTGGAGGAGGCCTGTTTACTTCTTGGCAGCTGGGAAGCAAAGAGAGTGAGGAAGGGCCTGGGTCCCTTCAAGGCCACGCCCTGGGTTACCTACCTTCCTTCCACCTCCCAAAGGTTCTGCTGCCTCCCAGTAGCACCACAGGCTTGGGATCTTTGGAGGACATTTAAGATCCAAACTGTGACAGTCTCTCTGCTTAAGTGGTGAAGGAAGGAGTTGAACCTGGGTCCACCTGCCCCCAGAGACCCTGCTGGACGGTCACTTGGAAGTGGAGCTGAATTCCAGATGGTGGATAATCCATGCTGTCTGGAAGGTGCTTTTGTGTACAGAATCTGCACAGCAATACCCTTTCTAGAATGAATTCAAGGCTGGAAGCAAGCTTTCATTCTGTGATGTCAAACACCAACAACTAAAAAGGAGCTGATAAAAAGGACACAGGACAGCAGAACCACAGCAGGCAAGAGGCTTTCAAATAACAGTTGTGAGTTCAAATCCCAGCCCTGAAGTTTTTTTAATCTGTTAAGCCAAGAACTCAATCTCTGTAGCCTCAGTCTTATCATCTCTAAAATGGAAACAAATACTAGTTAGTAGTCATGCTTTAGCGCAGTCACAAGGCACCTAGGAAAGGATGCACAAGAGCTCCTTGTCCAGGCTGAGCTTCAGTGAAAGTGTCTTCATTGCTGTCATCAACGTGGCAGGTCACTGACACTGACATCTCCATCAGTGCTGTTTGTTCTGTCTCAGGCCAGCTTTCTTCCTGTCCCCAAGGAGGACCACGATAGCTGGGCAGCTCCAAGGGGTACCTGCTCCTTAGTGCCCACCACCCAGAGGAGCTGCCAAGTGAAAAGACAATTGCTGGGGTGGAGGCCAAATCATTTGTGCCAGTCTTCTGGGACTGGACCAGGGCCACCCAGTCATTTGTCATCTGCTCACGGGGCTCATCAGTGGCTGGAGTGGGAGAGGATGGGGTTATTATGCCTGCAGCAGCCAGAGCATAGCAGGATCTTTGGGTGACTCTGCTGCCAGTGCATTTTTTTCCTTAAAAGTGGACACTGTGTCTCACAAGTAGATTGCTTCTGAATGCAGAAAATGCCTGTGTTTGAGAGCTCCGACTCTTATCATTATTATTTATTTTTTCAGTACTGGATTTGAATTCAGGGCCTCACATTTGCTAGGCACTACCACTTGAGCCTTGCCCCTAGCCCTTTTTGCTTTAGTTTGTTTCCCAGAAAGAGTCAACCTGAGATAGCTGTCTTCCTACCTCTGCCTCCCAAGTAGCTGGAATCATAGGTGTGAGCTACCACACTTGGTCGACTCTATTATTTCTGCCATGTCTTTCAACCATCCCTGTTTTACAGGTTAGTGAACTATAAGGAACCACTGGAACAGGTCTCCCCTGAATCCCCAATCTGTGTTTCAGGACTACACTGACTCCCAAAGGCCCCTTTGCTTTGCTGTGATTCCTAGTACTCAGGCACCTACCAGTGTCAGCACTTGCCCAAGGCTGGCTGCAGGCTGGGCTACTCCTAGCATCCCTCTTCCTGAAGCACCTGAAGAATGCAGGCCTTGGATGGGGATTGACTCTGCTTTGCTCTGGGGAGCCAGTTAGAAGACAAGAGCACAGAGAAGAAGGTTGTGAAACCTTGCAAAGCCATCCTTCCTTCTGCTCAGGGTATGAAGTGTGGGAGTCCAGGGGCCACAGGCTGCCAGCCTAGGCCACTGCAGATGGTCGTCATCCACTATGGCAAAACTGCCCCTCCCCAGCACTAATGGAAGGGCAAATTCTGGAAGAAAAATGCACGGATTTCTTTTCTCTTTTTTTCCCGTGAGCTTCTTGAAGTCAGATGAGCTTCTGACTTTTGTGTGTGTGTGTGTCTGGTACTGGGACTCGAACTCAAGGCCTTCATCTCAAGCCCTTTTTTCTGATGGGTTTTTTTGAGATAGGGTCTCATGAACTATTTGCCCGGGCTGGCTTCAAACTGCGATCCTCCTGATCTCTGCCTCCTGAGTAGCTAGGATTGCAGGCATGAGTTAGACTCGCGACACCTAGCAAGTTTCTAACTTTTGAAACATGATAACTTTTAATAAATGGCGGTGATCAAAAACCACTGCCAAGATGGAGCTGCTGGCTCCATCTTGGAGGGAGAGAATGCATGGACAGGTCTTGACTGGAATGTGAATTTGCTCACTATTAGGCCTCCATGGGATGCTGGGGGAAAATAAACCACAACAGACAGTGATAAATGGTATTATGTTTCATAAAGTAAGGCACCTTTGAGATTTATTGCATTATTGTAAAATATTAATTAATACCTGTCAGAGTCTCTACTCATCTTTAAGCCCTACCTGAAGTGAAATTCAATCACATGCTTACCTATAGTCACACATTGATTAAGCGTGTCGGTGCATCCTGAGAACTGTGTTGCTAAGCCACATTGTCATCATGTGGACATCACAGAGCATGTTCACACAAGCTAGATGGCCTTGGAGAAGCACCTGACATGGCCTGGTCATGTGAGCAGGAGACAGGTTAAACAGGAGATCCATGAGGCCACTGTAGTGGAGCACAGTGCTCTGCTTGAGGTGGATGCTTTTTTAAAGAGCGTGAGTGCACCCTAAAATAACAAAACACAGGCAGTGGGATACATGCAGGCACGACTCAGATCAAGTGTCATGGACTGTACACATAAGTGTACAGTGCAGTAGGCGTGAGTGTTGGGGGTGTTTTGGAGACACTGGGTTTTGAACTCAGGACTTCACACTTGCTAGGCAGGTGCTCTACCACTTGAGCCACGTCCTCAGCAGTTGGCATGTTTTTCAGCTCCCAACTAATCTCTGCACGGGATCCACTGCTGACCCAAGGCATCCTCAAGTGCTCTGCATTCATTCCAGTTCATCTTGTTTGCTTCACAGTCTGTGATTTAAGTAGGCATTTGACCTTGGGGAATTGCTTAACTTCTTCGGGTGTTAGTGTTCCTAATTTTTTAATTGAAAGTTTTGAAAATTCTATAAAATCTCCATGGGCTATGCATGACTGGCACAGTGTGCCTGTGACAGCTAGGGACTCAGTAGAGTTCATCCATTTGTAAAACAAACATGAATCAGGTCCTTATGGTGTGCTAAGTCATGGCTAGCCATGACCCAGTCCCTATCTGCAAAGAGTTTGTACTCTGCTGGTGAAACTCTTAGCTCTGTGGTAATTAATGCCACCAAGAGCAGCCTTTCATAGAAATGCTGTCATTTTACATGGTTAATGACCCAAGAGAGGAATGCCTTCTCATTCTCCTCCCACCTTCCCCACCCGATCTCACCAGACGTTACCCAAAGCTTCACCTGAACAAACAGGAACAACACTTACTATTTGATGAGGTGATGTCTGGCTTTCCAAATTAAATATCACAGGTAAATTGCTAGTCTGTACCAGCAACCAGAATCTAGAGAACTGCAGGTGCCCAGCTTGTGTCACCTGGAGGATAACAGCCCCCAACCCAGTCCGCAATCATGGAAGAAATTAGTAGCTGTACGCAGGGTGTGATGAGCAGGGAGAGCACCGTTCGTTGTTCTCTGCTTTCCCTCTGCACGTGTTGACTTTCCTTAAGCTTTGGCACACAGTTCAGCGCGTAGAGTACCAACAAGGTGAGGTTACAGAGGGGATGAGATTTTTCTCACCACCCGCTGCCTTGCTCTGTACTATCTGAGGAGAGCACTGATTGTAATTAAAACCAGGGAAGACATTCCACTCTTCTCCATGGGTAGAAAATGAGCCGGTTAAAAACTGAGGACCAAACGAACCACTTCAAGAAGTCAAAGAGAAATCCTCCCTGCTAAAAAAAGCCCCAAAGAGGCTTGACTTATAATTAGCAGCTAAAAGATGTCAGTGCTATTTCATCAATCTCTGTTTAATATATAAAAAAACTTTTAAGATTATTTTGACAGGGTAGAGTTTTGACTGAGATTGGGGAAAGCTAAAAGCGTTACTTTAAAATGTAATTATGTGAAATTTCAATTATCACCGTTCCTTTTAAATGTCTCTCTGTTAGGCAGGCAATTAGTAGACACAAAAGAGGGTGGGAGGTTCGCGTGGCATACGGTGTGATTCTTCCTGGGGTCAGACAAGCTCCGTGTAACTGGCTGTGCCCAGTTTCCCTGGGGATGGATGGATGTGGGCAGAAGGAAGAATGGTCATTTGGGCCAAGGATTCTGGCCGCTCGGCTGTCATCTTTTCTGGGGCCCTGTGCTTACGCATCCCTGATGCCGTCTTGATTTTCCCTTTTCAGACATCCCAGGGGATTCAGAGGGACATTTGATGAGTCAAGTGGATTTGCACCCAGGTGTCATTCTTCTCTCACTGCAGACTCGAGCGGAAAGAGCTGGCCTAGCACACGACAGTTCTTTTCTTGCTTTCGTACCTGGTGGTGCCAAGCGATTCTGGTCCTGGCCAATTGCACGAAGCCGGGCTCAGAGTTTGCAAGAGTCATTAGAGGCTGACCTGTCTGCCCTGTGCCTTCTGGGATGCATGTCCACATTACACAGAATTCATGATTTGAGCTGTCAATCAGCCGGCACCATTATTTAAATTCATCAGAGTTTAGATTCTGACACAGTCATTACATGCTAAGCAAGGATGAAACCGTAAAGCTTCAGCCATTAGCCTGGAAGGCTGGGCAGCTTGCTGGCAGCTTGCTTCACTGGCACACAATATGCTGCAGATGCAACCCTGTGTACATGGCTTTTTATAGCAGCCCATTGGCAAGTAGGAAAGGAGAGGTCCAGATGGGTCAAGGTCAAGTGCATTGATTTTTCAGTGACACAGAGGTCTCCAGACCAGGGAAGGGGAGTGGATAGAAAGCCTGGCTCCACCCTCTCCAGTCCCTGCAGCTGCTGCCAGTCCTGTCAACCACCTCCCAGATGCAGCCGAGAAAACCTTCTGGAATGACGCCTCTCTGACTCCAATTCTGCAAACACTTTGGATGGCTCAAGCCCAAATTCCTCTCTCTCGGTGCCCCCCCCCAACCCCCGCAGTCTCTCCAGTCTCATTTCTTACCATCTTAAAGCCTGCGCTGCAGCCACACCAAGCTTATCAAAGCTTCTCCCCACTTCTTCAAAGCTGTGCATGTGGCCTGCAGTCCTGTTCCCTCCGTTCCCTCCTCTTTATGGGAAGGAAGGAAGGGAGGGAGGGAGGAAGACACACTGACCCTTCAGTGCCACTTCCAGAAGCCTCGGGACTCTGCCAGAGACTGTGCTCCTTCTGTGCACTCCCCAAGCACACTTATTGTGATGCTTGGTAATCTCTCATTGAGTACTTACTACACTCTGTCTGCTGTTGGAGGCCCTGGGGATAAAGGAGGGTAAAGATGCAAGGGACAGATGTGTCTGTAGGACATCCAGTGAGGCCAAGCACCCAAGTGTTGAAGCAGAAGGAAGAGTGCATACAAAGTCCCGTGAATCCGCAGCCCACTTGCATGTTGGAGGGAGACAGGGAGGTCCATGGAGCCAGAGCTTAGCAAGTGGGGCAAAGGGAGATGAAGTTGGGTTAGTAAGAGATGAGGTCAAAGTCAGAGGGTAGATTGGCCAGGGCATGCAGTGAGGCATGTGAGAATGTGGAGCTGGAAGCTGGGAATCCCAGGGAGGTGCTTCTGCACAAGCTGGTGTGACCTAACTCAGGACCTAACAGCTGGGCTCCTCACACCCCTCTTATTGTTCCCCAGATAATCTGCTCTCTCCTGCTGTGCCGGAAGGCAGGGGCCTTGTCTGATTGAATTGCCTTCCCATCACTAGGCACTGTGTCTGCCTCCTAAAGGCGCCAAATACATAGACATTCTGATTCCAGCCCAGCTTGCTTCCCTTGTGAGTCCACAGCCCCAGCAGTGCAGAGGGCAGGGTGTTTGTGTTCTGTGAGCTGAGACCCAAGCCCCAAACAACCAGCAAAGGGAAGCCCCGCACCTAGCCTGGCATGCACCATGCAAGGGGCACCCAGGTGCATCAGGTGCAAGGTTTGTTCTCTGCACCTCAGGACCCTAATCCACATTTAGGTTACAAGTCAGTCACAGATGTGTCTGACAGCTTCAGTGTGGGCAAGGTGAAGATGGATCTCTGTTCCAGGTCTGGGTGACCATCTCAGCTTCAATTCCCTGGAGACCGCCTATATCCTTCCACCATTGCACAAAACTAATGTCTTCTCTGGGTGACTTTCTCCCCTTGAGAGGGGGCATCCCAGGTCTTCACCACAGAACGTGCACCATTGCACCTGGGAGGATGGGGCTGGGGTCGTCCTGTGGACCATGTGTGCATGTGAATTCTGCGGGTATGTTTGAAAGGACAACCTTTTGTCGGCAGAGTAGTTTTGGTTTTACTTGGCACGGGGGACAAAGCAGTCTTTCAACACACCCGCAGCCTATAGCCAGCTAGGACTTTTTCAATGAGCTTGAGGGACGTTTGCCAAGTCGTTTGTAAATTAGGCCTTGTTTAAAAATTTAGATAAAGCCCGATGTGAGAGAGAAATGCTTTCATAACATTAAACGTGAATTACACTGAAAACCCCTTTCAAGTTAAATGGAACCGTTCTCTGGAAGTACAGACACATGAAATGCTTCAAATGTCAGAAGAGTTTTCATTTATTGTCCCAAGTGAAACGGAGGCATTTTATGTGCTTTAATAGTTCAGACGCACATGTAGATGGAGTTCATTTGGAGAATGCTGAGCCTGTTTCAGGATCCACTTTCACAAACTTGCCCACTCTCGTTTCATCTCTGCAGTAACCCTACAGGAGAGGGGACTGAGGTCCCCGCTCAGAGATCAGGGACCTATGCCAGGCAGCTTAGCTGAAGCCACGCAGAGCCATTCTGCCAGCTGCAGTCTTGCTACCAACATGGTGTGCATCCATCCATCCATCGTTAACTCATGATAAATCCAGGAGCACTGTCACATCTTAAGTGTGTGCTCCTAAAAGAGACCAAATATTGGGCCATTGTGAGGGGTGTCTCATGGATAGTCAGTGGTCCCCCAAAACAGTACTAGATTGGCCAATATATAAATAAAGAAGCACTTTATTTGCCACTGCCTACCACTGACAGCTCCCTCTTTTGAAGCCTGACCCTTTTTCCTTTCTGTGTCACTTAGGATGTGATCAGTTACAAGGAACCCCAGTTACTCCAGTTGAAACAGTGGGGGACGCTCATGGTCCAGAGCCTCTAGGGCTCCTTCTGCTCTAGGAAGAGTCTGGTGTGAGGCAGTAGCCCCCCAGTAGGCAGTGACCCAGCCCTGCCTCGTCTTTGCCCCCTCCTGTTTATCCCACCCACAGCCCACTTCCTCCCTCCTGTCCAGAGATGGCTGCCACTGGTTCCTGGGGATCGTGCTTCAGTTCACATCCACTGGGGATGAGCTAACTCTTTGAACAATCTTGGAAAAAAGAAGCAGAGTCCTGGACACGGGTCTGAATGGATCGGTTGGGTGTCTTGCCAACCTCTGATGCAGTCACTGGAGCTGGGATGTGGGAGGGGAGAAGGAGGGGCACCTGGCTAATTGGTGCTCTTTACTTAGATGTGAGGGAGCTGCATGCCTGAACCCAGAGCTGACACAAACCAACGATAGGTAGAATGTGCAGCCATTGGTTCTCTGAGGAACAAGTAAGGTGCCCCCTCCTAAGTCCATTGTGTGCCGACTCCCCTGGTGTAAGTATTCCTGCTCTGGCTGATTATAAACTACCCATGCAACCTCATTGAACATGGACTGGGGAACAGAACACATTACTGACTCTCGGGCCAGAACGCCACTAGAGCTCTTCCCCTCAGGTGTGTGCGTTATCTAGAGAAAAGGCTGGATCCTGGAACAAAATGCCGCGAAGGGAAGAGGAATGATGGGATGCTAACATGAGTTGTTCCTGGGAAGGCCCCTGAGGCTCCCCAATGCTGCCTTCAGACAGTCCAGCTTGAAGTCAATGTCTAGTGGTGTGTCCTGTCTTTTCTACAAAAGCATGGATGGCAGAGAGAATTTAACTGGGACTGTGAAGTACAAGTTCAAGCCAGGGCTCTCCAGAAAGTCCCTTGACCTTTCTCAGTGTACTCAGCTGTGAAAAAGATTACAGTAACAAACTGTCCCTCCAAAAGGCCGTTGCCAGGATTTAATGGGATGCTGACTTCTGGGCTGTGGTTTTTAATCCACAAAATGCTAGGTGTAGATAAGTGAAAGGTTGCTCGTTATTCCTTCTCATACCTCCCACCCTAAGTGAACCATGGTGGAAGACAGACCATGGGCTCTGATGTCAGGCATGCCTGGGTTCAAACTCCAGCTCTACTGTTTTTGACTATGCTGCATGACTATGTGGAAGATGCTTAATTTCTCTGAAACTTTTTTTCCTCGTCAATAAAATGCAGGGTAATAATATACCGTGTCCTGAAAGGTTGTTGCAAAAACTGAATCAAGTGCATTATAAGGTCTATGCATTATGGGGGTATGGTAAAAGTAAAAGTCATTATTTTTATAATATAATTTCATTCCTAATGCACGTTGATCAGGTGCAAAATCTGAACACCTTCACCCAAATCCATTGTTCTCTGGCAACAGCTCCAGCTTTTTGTTTAGAGATCTGTCTTTCTCTTATTCTTGGACTTTGAGGTTCATAGAACTGCAAATAAGCCAAACAGCAAAGTGATTTCTCCTGACCCCTGTTAGTAGCTCAGAGATGGGACAATCATCCAAGCAGAGTGAATCCAAGAGCACCTGTGGAAACTACTTGGTAGCAACTCCTCTGCACTGGGACCTGGGGGACTAGAAGGGTGGAGCAGCTACATCTATCTTAGCACCACAAGGCAGAGCCAGGTGGAGGACAAGCTAAGAAGGCAGGGACCCAGACCCTCCCTTTTGGACATTGCAGTTACGTTAGCCCATCCAGTTCTTCTTTTTCTTAAAACCCAGTTTGAGTTGGGAATTTCCACCCATCACAGCCAAAAGAAACCAATTTGATTGTACCTGGAGAAACAGCTTCGGCAAAGTTGCCCAGGTGGGAAGTGTGGGGGCACTGAGGCCCGGCAGTCCTCCCCTCCATCCCTCCCTGCTGCTCCATGCCACCATGGGAGGATCATTGTGGAACTCCCAGCCGGCAGCCCGTGTGCATGCTGGGACGTGGAGACATGGCACAGCAGGTTATGCACACAACAGTTTCCCACACCATACTGTGCACTGGAGACAGCGTGAGAGCACGGAACCCTGTCCTCGGCTGCTGCATTCCTTAGGTCAGAGAAAATTCCCAGGCAGCTGCTACCCCATCACACTAGTGGAAGCAAGTGATGGAGCCAGGAGACAGAACGCACCTTGGTGGGAGTGTGTCTGAAGATCGATGTTATTGTATACAGGAAGAAAGAAACAGTAGGGTGAAAGATCTGGGGTCATCTCTCTTAAAATGACTCCACCGTCTCTGGCAAGCACCCCCAAGCTTTTAATACATGTTATTTTGATTGAATTCGGAGTTTGAAGAAGACAAAGTGACACATTTTCACAGTTCCACAGTCTCTTGTCAAACCAAAGTGTGATTGCCAAACTGTTAAGTTTTTAAAAAGCAGGAGAAGAAGCAGCTGGTGTGGATGTCTCCATTGCAATTTCAAGGGGCTTTTGGGGGGAAGGAGACTTTGCTGTGCCTTGCATTTCTCAGTGGCCTCTGCAGATGTACCTCGCTGATGGTAGCCCAGGCTTTCTGGGCAAGGACAGATAGGCAGGAGTGGGGGCTACAGAAAATGTTTACAGTAATGCTATTATTCAGAACAGGATTTTAATGCATTGGGAATACTCGTTTTTATGTTAAAGCAAACTTTTTGTTAAGTATAACATCTCTTAAGAGGTTGGCTTTTACTTATTTTATTTTTTTAGTGGTACTGCGGTTTGAACTCAGGGCCTCACACTTGCTAGGCAGGCGCTCGATGACTTGAGCCACTCACCAGCCCTGTTTTGTGTTGAATATTTTTGAGATAGGATGCTACACTACTTGCCCTGGGCTGAACTGCAATCCTCCTGATCTCTGCCTCCTGAGTAGCTAAGATTATAGGCGTGAGCCACCAGTGACTGGCTTAGAGGCTGCCTTTTGAGAGTGTGGAATGAGAAACCATTTGTATATAAAAGAATCTTTCTATGGGAGAAATGATGAATTATCTGTGTTGAGAAGAGGTAGCAGAATGGAGAGCTAGGGTGGAAGCTCAGACTTTTCTGAAAAGCTGAATGAGCCCCCAGTAGGAGTGCTTCGTTTTGGGCTGCCTTCTGTCTCTTTGATTTGTTCTTCTCTGAGGCTATAGCAATGTTTTCCTGCCTTCCAGATGAACTTGAGCTGTTCTCAGCCAGGACTGGCAGATGAAGCCAGGGCTCCAAGCGCCATCTTGAACGTGCATTTGAGGGACTTCATCCCACAGGCACCATCACCTCCCCACCCTTGGCCACCTGCGTGGGTCTGAGCCAGGTGTGGGCTGTGGCTGGATCTGAACACATCAATCTACAGCAGGGCACCGGACACTTGTTCTTTACAATGGTGACTCCCTGCATGGGAAAAAGGACAAGAGACATTTAATATCGTCAGATCTGTTACAGTCGTCCCTTACTATCCACGGGAGACGGTTCCAGGACCCCCACAGATCCCACATTTGAGGGTGCTCAGGTCCATTATGAAAAAGGGCAAAGTATTCACACAGAACCCGCACGTCTTTACATCATCGCCAGATGACTTACAACACCTGATACAATGTAAATACCATGGAGGTGCTTGTTATCCTGTATTGTCTAGGGAATAATGACAAGGGCGAAAAGTCTGGGGCTGGAGGGGTAAGTTAGTGATAGAACACACGCTTAACATTCCCAAGTCCCTGAGTTCCATTCCCAGCACCAGAGAAAAGTCTATAGTTGTTCACTGAAGACACAGTCATAGTGCAGGACCTAGACACAAGGCCAGCGGTGCTCCAACCAGGCGTGCTGGAGAAACAGTGAGTGTCCAGGAAGATGGCGGTGGGCTCCAAGGCATTCGTTATGTGTCCTCACACCACTCCATCCCTGGCATTCAGCATAGCGCCTAGAGCAAGGTTATTTCAAGTTTTACGTTTTGGAACTTTCTGGAATTTCTTCTTTTTCAAATATTTCTGATTCAAGATTGGTTGTACCCAACCATATGGAACCCACAAGATATAGAGGGCTGACTGTACTAGACGCTGTGGTAGGCAGGTAACGGTCCCCCAAAGATACCCAAAACCTAACCTGGCTACAGGGCCTTTGCAGGGGTGGTGATGCTAAGGATTTTGAGATTCAGACATTTTCCTGGCTCGTGTGGTGGGCTTAGTGTACTCACAAGCCCTTCTGAGAGAGAAGCCAGGGAGTACCAACCAGACAGGGACGTGTGACACAGAAATAGCACATTGCCAGGAAACACAGGCAACCCAAAGATGCTGGAAACGGTGAGGAGCCATATTCTCCCCTAGTGCCTCCAGAGGCGACCAGCCCTGCCTCCACCTTGATTTTAGCCCTCGAGACCTGACTTCTGACTTCCGACTTCTGACTTCCAGAACTTCCAGAACTGTAAGATAATAAGTATGTGTTCTTTGAAGCCGCCAGGTTTGTGGGTATTTGTCACAGCAGCTACGAGACACTCATATAGACCTTCCCTGAAAAAAGCATCAGAATGGCACCTGGTCCTCATCCTGCAGGTACACACAGAACATAGTTCATTGTTTCGCTAATGATTCAGAAGATACATTAGGTTCCTATAGAGACTGGGACATGGATACGAAAAGCTGTTCTGATTTGGTGTCAGGTAAGAGAGAGCTTGGATCCACAGGCCGTGGGGTTAGTCAGGTTTAAGGCTACCATTTAAAATGATAAAGGCAGAAAAATCCTGACACTTTGGAGTGGAAAGAAGAATGTCATAACTGCTTTTTCCAGAAGCTGACAGAACCGTGAGCTGCTCTGTAATGAGTCCTGGCCATCCCGTGTGCCTTTCTTGGCCTCAGAAGCTCGCTCTCCATAACAGCATTGACTGCTGCGGAGCTGGAGGTTGCAGAGTGGGACCCATTCTTTCCCTCTACATGCCTCCTCCCTGTGAATGTCACAGGAGTTCTGTGCATGTGTCTAGAAGGCAACAGGTTCCATTTATCGTGATACTGTGTGTGCAGCAGAGCACAAAAGCCACACTTACTATTTACACACTCGAGCCATTTCTTCCATGTGAACCTTGTTCCCAGGGAGACGCACAAATACTTCCCAACTCCAGTTTTTCACCAAGTCTGGCTGATAAAGGATAAAAAGACCACAGAAGATTTTTTTTCCTCTTTTGTCTTAAAAAAATTTCCATTTCATAACCATACATGGAGAATCTGTCTTCAAAAATAGGTTATACGTTTGCAGGGGATTAGATAAAAATCCAGTTATTGCTAGAAACCCACAATACCACAAATAAGGTACATTATTGCCATCAATATCTGGTCACTCACTGGAATGGCATAGCTCTTGTCAGATGTGCGGGTTCCATTCATCCTTCCCATCCTGGTCACTTATATACGGCTTACGTAGCCAGAGCAGACTGGCTTTGTTAGTTGTGACTTACAAGTAATGGCAAACTGGCAATCAGAGCTTTCTGGCAGACAAGAGGGCTCCTACAGGTCAGGAGGCCCAGATCAGCCCAGGGCAGGAAGGTGCCAGACATCCCTAGCCCCTTTTCTCCAGCATAGCCAGTGTACCCCTCCTCCTCAGCAAGCATCCACTCAGAGTGGGTGGGTTGGAAGGTTACCCTTACTTTGTGCAGGTGAAAACCCGTTTAGGAAGTGAGTGGCTCAGAAGTCAGCTGTGAGTCCCACAACTTAGGGTAGAACTTGACTTTGTCTCCTAATTGCTGAGGGAAACTGGAAACATTCCTGGACCTGCCAATGTCACTTTTCTTCGTGAGGGAGGGAAACGAATAGAGCCTGTCCCATAGGTGTTATGGGGAGGGGACCAAGTGAGGGACCAAGTACTGGCACGGACTGAGTGTTCAGCAAATAGTAGCTTCTTGCTGTTGTTAATGGAGGTGATGTGTTAGTTGGGGACACAGTTCTCAAATTCAGACAGCTGCTTGGTTGTGTCCTGGCACTTGGTTGTGTCTGGGCTAGTCCCTTAACTGCCCTGAATGGTGTTCCCTCACAAGGCTATGAGGGAATGAAGACACCTGCCCAGGGCCCAGGTCTGTGCGAAGTGCCCTGGGTGCTACAGCAAGGCTGGCTTCTGCTGCCATTCTCCGTTCCCTCCACCCCATCCCACTACTGCTACAGCTACTGGAACTAGGAATGGAGCTCCTGCAGGCCTCACTGAGCAGCCCTGTGTTTGCAAGATCTCTCGGAGAGTGGTGGGAGAAGCAGCTCCACCTGCAATCATGGGCTTTACACGTAGGTGGAGCTGTACACCTGTAGCTTGTGTGAAGTAGACCAGAGTTTCTCACCCGAGGCAGTTGGCAATGTCTGGAGATGTTCGTGGGAGACATGCTGCTGTCATCCAGTGGGTGGAGGCCAGGGGTCAAGTACACACCCACTGGCAGCAGTGTCAAGGTGGAGTCACCACGAGCCAGGTGAAGTCAACGCTGTTAACATGTTGATGGTTTTAGTCCATGAGTGGTGTTGGTTTACATTTAAGTCTGCTGCTGTTGGAAAGTCATGGTTGCCCAGGAAAGGGAACAAGAAAAATATGCTGTACCCACCCTCACCTCCAACACCAGCCTCAGTGGAAACATGTCACCCAGAAGAGGAAGAGGCTGGGCAGAGAGTTTCCGGGAGAGCCCTGGGCTAGAAACCAGTGAGATGGACCAGGTAACCTGTGAAAGGCTCATCAGCCAGTGTAAGAGTGACACCAACAGGGCTGGGCAGAGTTGCGGTTGTGTTGCAGGGACCAGTCATGTTTGACAACACGTTGGCTTTTTGCCAGGTATGAGCCGAGCCCTTTGCCTGCATTAATTTGTGTCAGTGCCATGATAATCCAGGCGGCAGGTAGGATTGTCACTCCTGTTCCACAGATGGGGAAGACTGAGGCTCAGAAGTATCACCTGACTTTCCAAGGGAACACATGGGAAATAGACATGAGGTGCCCCAAAACAGAGCATGGCCTTCAGGTCACCTCCTGTCTCAGATGGTCTCGTACAGCTGTAGTTCACAAGGTTGGCCCTGGAGTCCTCCAGAAGCTCTTGGAAGAGATTACATCTGGGTTGCATCTTCCAAAGAGTCTCATTTAGTCTTGGGGAGGACCTGGCTGGGTGTTGTTTTTCTTTAAGTTCCTTAGGTGAATATAGGGGGCCCTGATCCCTGGGAGGGGCCAGAGCTAGAGGAAGAGACCTCTCATTTAAACCTTGAGGGCAAAGAAACCAGGCTGTGTCCCCATGGATACTGCCCGGCCACTGCCCAAGCTGGGAATGAACTGAGCAGCTGCAAGAATGGGATGTATAACACGGCTTAATGGGCTTCTGAAACATGAAGAATTAATGCTGAGCGCCGGCACTTTCAGTGGTCAAGTGTCCCCTTGCAGCACAGTGTCTGGAAATTGTTCCCGTAGGGGACATTGAGGCCATGGTCATGGCCTGTTTGGAGTGGTATAAATGCCATGAGGGGTAGCGTCCTCAGGGGGTGAGCTGGGCTTCGATGGCCGGGTAGCTTCTTCCTCCCCACTCTCAGTGGTTCTCTCAGCAGTTTGTAAATTTCAGATTCTTGCTGCTGTCCCTCCTCTCCTTGTTCTCCACATAGCACAGAGGGTGGACCTGCAGATGGCCTGGAGCTCACCTGGGTGAACACTGGACACCCAGACCCATCACCTTGGATTTCTCTGACCACCCAGGTGGGTGAGGTGCACCTGTGCCAGGGCTGCCCAACTCCACCTGCTAGCCTCCCTCACACCCACGCCTGTGTGGCCCCAGAGCAGGGGTGCACAGCCTAGCCAGTGACTTCTTTGTAACAGGGTGCTGCTTGCCAGCAGCCCTCGGTGAACGTGTAGCTGGAAACCCACTTGAGTTACTTGAATAAAGCCCTTGGTGTGTCGGGTTTGAAACAGAAATATTTTTATATCCAATCTACTGTTCAGCTAAGTTTAAAAACAGCCCTTTCTATTTAAATGATAAAGCTCAAAATTACTCATTGTATTAAACGCTACTTAATAAAATTATGGCCTAATGAGCTGCCTAATTCATGTTTGGCAGAAAACCTGCTGGGTTATGCTTTGATTCTGGTGGTGCTGTCAGCACCACAAACTCAGCCCAAACAGGATGTTTGTACTCTGACTACTCCTACCCAGTAGTCAGCCTGCCCCTGGGCCTTTGCACATGCTGTTTGCTCTTTACCCTCTCCTCCACGCTTTCCCACATTAACACCTGTTTTTGTGGCAGATCTCAGATTCAGTGCCTCTGTTTTTAGAAAGGCTTCCTGAGCAACCAGTCTCTGAGCTGAATCTCCTGTGCTGCTCCTAGCCTACTTCTGTCTCTCTCGGCTCTGCAATTCTCTGCTGTGTTCTCAGGTAGGCTTTGTCTTCAGTGGTCACAGGTAACTGTGAGCCACTGTGAACTCCTCTTCCTGATGGTTTCAGCAAAACTCCAGGACCACCTTGCCCCTCACTGAAGCGTCCCGCCATGGATCTGGCTGGTTGGGGTGGCTGTGGAGCTGAGTAGAGTTGGCTTCTCACAAGCAACGTGTCTTCATCCCAGTGCCAGACCAACGGGTAACACCAGGATCAGGAGGAATCCTTTGATTATAGTGGTCAGGGGGGAAAACCTCACATAGCCAGGTCCACTCCCAGTGGCCACAGACACCTGCTGGGTTTCATGGGAGATTCCCGAGTAAGATCAGTTTAGATTTAGCCAGGGATAATAGAGAGTCAAAAACACAGATGACTAAGTAAAATTGAATTTTAGTTTTGTTTTCATGAGAACTGGCTGCAGGCAGTCCAAGACAGGCGGTCCAGGATAGGCATGACAGCTGCACTCCACAGTCCTCAGCATACGGTGTTGCTGGACTTTCCATGGTACCAGGACTGTGATGTGACTGCAACCATGTGCTCTGAGGTGGAGCTCTAGCTGTCACAAGCTCATTCTGTAAAGTAAGGTGGAAGATTCCAGAAGAGGGCGTGCATCAGCTGACATCTAAGGAGGTTTCTGGAACACAACATCCTTTCCACACCCTGTTGCCGCTCACTACTCTTATCAACAGAACAATGGCCAGGGGCGAGAGCTAGGCAAGGTGGTGCACACCTGTAATCATAGCACTCAGGAGGATGGTGAGATTGAGGCCAGCCTGGGCTATATAGCAAGACCCTGGCTCAAAAAA
This sequence comes from Castor canadensis, assembly GCF_047511655.1. Taxonomy (NCBI): domain Eukaryota; kingdom Metazoa; phylum Chordata; class Mammalia; order Rodentia; family Castoridae; genus Castor; species Castor canadensis. The sequence continues at coordinate 152,413,442 of NC_133392.1, read as the reverse complement.
AAAAAAAAAGTTAGGAGTTGTCATGGGCTTCTTAAGAAAATTCTGTTATACTTGGGCTTGACCAGGCACACAAAGCACATCCATGAAAGACAAACTTGATTGATTGGACTCTATCAAGATTAAAAACTGTTCTACAAGAGACACCTGTGAGAGAATGCAACGCCAAGCTAAAAAGTGGGAGGAAATATTTGCAAGTTGCCTGTCCAACAGAGGACTTGTGTCTGGACTACTGAATGAATTCTGAAATTCAGAGTAAAGAAAACAAAGTTGGCAAGACACTTGAATAGATGGTGTGTGAAAGGGGATATCCCCATGGCAAATAAGAACATGAGAGGACACCACAGAGTCATTATCATGAGGACTGTGCAAATTAACCACTAGGACATTCAACTACACGCCTATCAGAAAGGCTCAAATTAAAAAGCCAGACGATCCCAAGTGCGGACAAAGAAGCAGAGCAAACGGATCTTTTGCAGGAGCATAAAATGATGCAGCCCCTCTGCAAAATGGCTCGGCAGTATGTTAGGAAGTTAAATATCCCTCTTCTATATGACCCAGCAGTCACATTTCTCCATATGGACCCTAGAGAAGTGAAGACCTATGACCACCCCAAAACTGAACATGAATACTTACAGCAGGCTGTAGTCAAAATTGTCCCAAGGCGGGAATGATGCAGATGTCTACAACAGATGAGTGGACACACAGAGAACCACTGCTCAGCAACAGCACAGAGTGGGTGACTGATACCTGAGATGACATGGAGGATCTCAAGGTTGTAACACTTGAGTGAAAGAAATGGTCCCCAAAGGTCACATGCCCTCTGATCCCATTGATGGGACACTCTTAAAAAACACAACTCTAGTTGGTGTGAACAGATCAGTGGTTGTTGGGGGGTGGAGGGGAAGGATGTAGCTTTAAAGGGACAGTGACGCCTGTATCCTGATTGTGGTACAGGTGACACAAATCTATACAGCTAAAATTCATGGATTTGTACATCTTAAAAAGTCAACCTGACTGTAAAAAGCCCTTTCACTATGGTAGAAAATAAGGGTGGAGAGAGCAGTGACGGGGGCATCTGGCTGACCCCGGTGTGATCACTTCAGCACACGCCCTGTGCTATTCAGGGCAGTGACTCTCAAACCAGCACTGTTGACGTGGGGAGCCATAGTTCTGTGTTGTGGGGGGCTGTCCTGTGCACTGCAGGATGTTTGCATCAGCCTTGTCACCCAAACCCTCCGTGCCAGTAGCCCCTTACTCCAGTATGACAACCAAAAATGTCTCTAGACATTGCCATGTGTCCACAGGGAACCGAATGCTGCTGGTTGAGAATCACTGGCCATCTGAGTGTTTTAGTTACTTACCTCCAGTTGGTTGTTTCTATTCTCAGAGACTCCATTGATTTTTCTCCTGTCCCCATTGCCTCTGTGACAACTGCCAAAGCACTCATAAGGTGCAACTTGGGGACACCTGAGGCCATTCACTGAGCTCCTGCTGCTCAACGTCTAGGGCATTCATTCCATGGTCCCTATCTTCTCTGTGTCCTCATTCATACTCACGTTACCAGCTTGTCCCTGTGTCCATGACTTGACAGAGGAAGACTCCGTCCTGGGCAGTTACTGGTGAAGTGTTAAGCTTCCCTTTTACCTACGTTGTAAGCCATAGGTGTTTCCCTTGGCTCATTTTAAGGCTCTGAAAAGCCATTCCACTATTTAAATATGGAAGAGTAGCATATTTTAATAATCAGACCCCGGGGCACAGTTTTTCCTGTTGCTTGATAAAATAATGGTCAAAACAACCTGCAGCCAATTGCAAAATTATGTAGAAGGAATGCAAAAAAAACCCAGCCCAGCCAGCATAGGCCACCTGAGCTGTGGTACTGAATTCCTGCTCACACAGTCCCCAGCCTAGGACAGAGGTCAGGGAGTGGTTCAAGCCTTTGTTCCAAAAGGGTTTGACCTGTTCCCCAGGTGGCCCAGGAGGCCAAGTTAGAGAAGAAGCAGTCAGCTTCTGACTCGAGCTGAAGGTTGGCAAGGGAGTTTCCTGGGTCCTCTGAAGGTCAGGGTAATATCAGAAGTCACTCAAGGACCTGGGTGACAAACTCAAGTGTGTGCAGATTCTGGGCTGTAAGTGTGTGATGGAGCGAGCTGGTGGTGACTGTGGACAGTCTGGCAGGGAGTCGGTGACTGCCTGCAGATAGCGGTACATTCTCACAACTTTGTAATTGCCACAGTGTAGGAGCCTGGGCCTGGCACTGTTGTCAGATTAGGCGTTTTCAATAAAGGTGAAAACCGGACTCTATATTCAATCCCTTCTGATTTGCAGGGGCTCAATAAATTCAGACTGCAAAGGCAAATCTGAGTCACAATTGTGACTTCTTCAGCCCCAGCCTGCAGGACTGCACTGGTTCCACTTGGAAGGTAGAAGCCCTACACAAAGATCAGCACTCACTAAACACTGCCAGCCTTCATGGGCTCCCAGCTCCTCCCCTCCCATGTCCTTCCCCACTGGTCTCCCAGTGTCCCCTGAAACCACCTGTCACATCCCAGGTAAGCATCAGTCCCTTTACTCCTCTGGGGAGCCAAAGGAAGCTGGAACTTACTTCCCCATGGGAATTTGTTTCAGTTTGCTCCTCCTCATAGTTACATGAAAGTCATGCCTATGTGAGAAAGCCCCTGGAAGAAAGCAGACGTGACATTGCAGGGATAGGATGGTCACATTTATGCAACGATCACAACCCAGAAAGGACACCTAGGAAAGAAACTAGAAAGCCACATGTGGTGGGACACACCTGTAATCACGGAGAGATAGGAAGATCATGGTTGGAGGCCAGTCCAGGCAAAAAGTTAGTGAAACCCCATCTCAACAAACAAACTGGGTGTGGAGGCGTGTGCCTGTGCTCCCAGCTACTCATGAGGTAGAGATGGAGGATCATAGTCTTAGGGTGGCCCAGGTAAAAGTGCAAGACCCTAGCTGAAAAATAATCTGAAGCAAAAGGCCGGGGGCATGGTTCAAGTGGTAGAGCACATGTGTAACAGGTACAAGGCCCTGAGTTCAAATCCCAGTACTACTGAGAGAGAAAGAGAGGAGAGAGAATGTCAATGGCGATATTTGGTGAGCATAGATTATTTGGTTATTTTACCCAGTGGTGGGGCATCTGATCTCAGCTGATGAAAAGGAAAAACAGAACCCCCCTCCCAGCACAGCCCTTAGAGGAGCCTGTGGGGAGGGGAACGAGGTTGCACCTAGGTGGAATTCCAAGAAGGAGGGCTTGGAACCGGGACACTTGACATCACAGGGGATGACTTCAAGACAAGCATTAGATACAGGACAGGGAGCCCTTCCTTCCCAGCGCTTTTCCTTCCCCGAGTATTAAGGGATTTGGAGGCCTGAGTCACTACTGGGAAAACCCAGGGCTTGAGTGTGTGCCAGCGGTCCTGTCCCATTGGAACCGGCCTCTCCCCAGGGCCAACTGCAGATGAGCAAGTTGACCTGAGTCATTGGGCACCAGGCCTCTCGCTGCCAGGGCAGAAGCGCCATTTGCATCTTCATGTTAAAATCAGGCATCTTCATACTCCCAGTTCTTTTAATTTGGCAGTCAGTGAATGTGGACAAGGTCAGCAGTTCTGGCCACATGTTCTGATTTTCCAGAATGGTCCTCAAATTCTTAGAATGACAAGGTGTGCCCTACTTTTTTGCCGTGGGATCCGGGCATGGACAAACAGGTTTGGTGACCCTGGTGCAGGCCTGCATTCTTGCTCTGATGGTGGCCAGGCCCTGGGGTCTTCAGCCTGCCAAAGATCTGTCTTCTTCCTGGGGCTTAGGGGATGAGGAGAACCGAGGATGCTGCCAGAAGGTTCTCACCTTCCAGAGACCTAATTGTCACCACTACTAGGGCTTTTACTTTACGCCGGGCCCATTTGTTAACTCATTTAAGGGTTGAGAAAGGCACAACTGTGAATCACACTTTACAGATGGGGAACCGAAGTCCAGAGAGGTTAGGTTTCTTGTGCAGGGTCACACAGCAGCTAACTAGTGGAGTTGGGATTGAACCCAGGCAATGAGTCCTTGATCTTGGAGAAATCGTTCATGGTTTGCACCACACCCCAAGGCTGATTGATCCAGTGCTATAAGCCAAGTTCACGGTTTCCTGATTACAGTGACTGAGGATGTTCCTGGAGGCACAGCCTCTGGAAGGCCTTGGGGCCTGCCCACTGGCACTGCAGAAACAGGACCAGGTGAGGAATGACTCTGGGAGTGTGAATGTGCACTCAGGGTTAGGAAGAACGAAACAGAGTGAACTGTGATGAGGTGGAGAGAAAAGCCAGAAACATCGGTTCTTTATTTATTTATTTTGTAAGTACTGGGTTTGAACTCAGGGCTTTGCACTTGGTAGACAAGCACTCCACTGCATGACCTCCAGCTCTTTTTGGTTATTTTGGAGATGGGGTCTAACTTTTTGCCCAGGCTGGCCTGGACCACCATTCTCCTATTTTACACTTCTTGCCATAGCTGGGATGACAGCCCTGTGCCACTGTGCCCAGCTATTGGTTGAGATGGGTGTCACAAACTTTTTGCCCAGCTGGCCTCACACCTCAGTCCTCCTGATCTCAGCCACCCAAGTGGCTAGGATTACAGGCATGAGCCACTGGCACCTGGCCAACACTTTTTTTTTTTTTTAATGGTCATCATGATTCCAAAACCTCCAAGACTGTTTGGTGGTTAATTACCATTTTTAATCTGTGCTTTGTAATATAGTGTGCATCCACAGGACACATTAAGGGCAGAGTATAGAAGCAGGGAGATTTCATTTACAGAAAACCAGGCAGACAGGTGTCCTGTCATTGCCTCTTTTTTACTAATGAGGAAACGGAAGCCCAGGGAGTTTGGGTAACTTCTCAGGGTAACACATACAAGTGACAGACAAGCGTGTGTCTGTGGGTGAGTGTATTTGTAGGTAAGAAGGAATAGGCCAATGTGTTTCATGGTATATCCACAGCCATATAACATTGTGCAAAGAAACACAAAATCAAACACAAAGAATTATAATGGCCAAAGTCAACAGATGCGTTTTCTATTATTATTATTATTATTATTATTATTGGCAAGGTCTCACTATGTAGCCCAGGCTGGCCTTGAACTCTCAATCCTCCTACTTCAGCCTCTTGAGTGCTGGGATTATAAGTGTACACTACTGTGCCCAGCTCTTAAATGTTATTTCTAAGAACATTGTTCAGTGTCAAGACGCCTTCCATCCTATATGACATAACTCTACATTCAGTATCTCTTGACTGAGAAAAAAATCACAGCTAACATGTAGCCTATAAACTCAGTGATGGGTCAGATAAACTTGCGTCTTGTCAGTCAGCAGGTTCATGGTACAGTTGAAACCAGGCCCCTGTGTATGTGGGAGACATCTTCTCCCACCCCAAGCAGTCTGGGTGCACCTCAGGATTTTGGACCATGTAATTAACACTGAGGCCACTGCTCTTCCATTGGGGTCCGAGGCTCCCCCTCATCAGAAGTGGGTGATTCTGGACATCCAGAGAGAATAACTCAGTGCTGACTGTCCCACTCGCTACCTAGGTACATGAAACCAGAAACAGGGGTAGGAGAGGACGATCACCTGCCATGGTGGTTGTCCTAAAGCTGGTAAAGCTGGAATTCAAAGATTGTCACTGGAGCACAGTGAGCAGTTTCAACCCAAGAGCACTGCTGGTTCCTTAAAGAACAGAGCCAGGCCTCGCAGGCAGCCTCAAGAGCCCAGTGGCAACTCTGCACCCCATTTTCAGGGCTTGTGAGCCTAGAGGAAACTGAATGTGACTTCCACTGCCCCGGTGCTGAAATACTTTAGACATGCTTTGGTGGCAGCCGGTCCCAGCCATTGTATTTGAGATGGGGTTTTCTGCACAGGTGAACTTCTGATCAGTGCTGGGAGGTGGCCTGGGAAGTTTTCTTTCGCTGCAACACGTGTCTTCCTTGCTGTGGGACAGGGACTGGAGGGGTCATGCATGATAAGCGAGAAAGCAGCCTGTCTTCTCCTAACCTTCCCCACCAAACATTGAGGGGGTTCTTTGTGTGAACCCTGCGGGGACAGAGTGTATCCCCTCCCTCCCGGGAGCCAGGAGTGCTTCCACGGACAAGCAGGGATCACGTTGTGTGGTACAAAGCCTATTCTGTGGGAACAGCATTGAAAAGAACATTTGATTGGGTTTATTTTTCAAAATTTTGATTGGGGTTTTTTCCAGGAGAATAATTGGAGAGTCTCAAACGAACCCTTTGAACTTGAGCCTTAGAAGAAAAGATTATTCATGATGGGGCCCTTGATGGTCACAGCCAACATGGCTGAATCAGGGAGTTATCCAATCGCCTTTTCAACTTCCTTCCATAAAAGAGGGGTCCTTTGAATGATGCTGGTGACCCCAAGCCATGCATTCAGGAGGAAGATTGTCCCCCCAGCACTCTGCCATTCCCCAAACTCTGCCTTCTTTAGTTTAATTCCTAGAGAATGGGACATCAGGCTGAAATGGGGCCTGAGCGGGGCAAATCACCAAGCAGCGAAACAAGGCCAGCATCAGAAAGGAAAAATGAAAATAAACCGAGCTGAGTAGCAAAGACAGATTCTGTTTAGGAAGCTGGGTCTTCTGTTTGCAAGGACTCACCCGAGCTGTGTACTCCTGACCCCTTTGCAAATCTTCCACAAGTGCTCTTCACTGAAACAACTCCAGGCGTCCCTGAAAATGGTGTGGGATTTTAACTCAATTTGCTTTAGCTTAAAATTGCCATTTCAGAGTCATCATACCGTCTGAGCACTTTGTTCTTGCTTAGTTGGTTGTGGCTTGTAGTTTTTACTTCCTTCTGCTCCCTGGACTCATCTATCCACTCACACCCCACCCCCACCCCCAGCCACCTACCCTGAAAATGTGTCATTGCTGTCTGTGCGCCCAGCTTGGTGATCTTTGCCCCACCTTGTGTAACGTCTGCAGATGTTGCTGGCTCTCACAACTGCACATGAAGGGGTGCTAATGGTGCCTGGTGGGTGGAGACCAGAGATGCAGCTCACATCCTGCTGTGCCCCTCTGCAACAGAGAATTTTCTGGCCCAAATGTGATAATGCCAAGGTTGCAAGATTCTGCTGTCTCACGGATAAATAACTGGGCTCCCAGCCAGCTGAAGTTCTCAGTCTTGCAGGGGACATTGACAAATGATAACAGGGTGGTGCTCCTGACCCTGGTGTGGGTGTCCATCGTCCTTCCTTCTGTGGAGTGTGGGTCAGAAATCAGTCTATTCATGGAGCTGCGAGACAGTCCTTTGGAGAGGTCCAGGGGGAATTGGAAATAGCCAGAAAGAGGGTGGGTGAGCAAAAGGCTACTGGTGTGGACTAGGCGTGCTGGAACCTGGACTGTGGGTGAAACCTTTGAGTACAGGCAATGAGTTCAAACACCTGCTGGTCCAGGTGAGGTGATGGAGGAGTGACAAGTGGTGGGGAGTGCTGAGGACTGCGGGGGCTGAGATGCGGGGTGCGGTCCCAGCTCCATCCCTGTTCTATCCAGGATGCAGGTGACCATCTGACCTTCTCATTATTCCAGAAGAGCAGAAACCCAGACTTACCACATAATCTCCTGAGTTTTAAATGTTAACAACTCATTCAACATTTGTTTAGAAAGATGAAACCCAGAAAACACTGCTCAGACCAAACAAAACGCACCCCTGGGCTGCGTTCCCTGGGGTTTGACCTCCATTCTCAGGATGAAATGAGAGAAGGCTGGGTGCCTGGGAAGCAGCAGGTGCTCCATAAATGCAGTCATCCCATCGGCATCTTGAGGTAATCGGCATCTTAAGCACCTGGGGTGTCTAAGGTGAGCCCGTCCCTTGGCTCAGGCTCCTCCAGCCTTTTTTGGAGCTGAGTGCTTCACCAAGGTGGGGCTGTCCTCAGCAGCTTCCTTGGCCTTTGCACACGAGGTGCCTGCAGCAACTCCTCATCCAATTTATAGCAAAGTGTCGCCCTGAGGGTATCGCTGGGGTCTGTACTGGATAGCCAGCTCCAGGTGGAACAGCCAGTCAGAGCTGAGTGGAGAGGTCCCTATATACTCCCTGAGGCTTCCTGAGCTCTGCTGTCTCTGCCTCGGATGGAGCCAGGTGCAGACACAGTCATGCCCATTTGAGCATGACTCACCTGAATTTCTGTGTCCCCCAACCCACCTCCCACCCACAGCTTCAGAGGCCCCGGAGTCGGGCATAGTGAGTGACAGGACAGGCACGCAGGCCCTTCTTCCCCGGTTGGAGGTCACTGTGTGGCTCTGTTGCTTCCCTCCAACGACCTCAGCTTTCCTGGCCAGGTGGCCACTTTGGTTAATGTTTACAGACACACTGTGCACACCTCTGCTGGGAACCCTGCCTGCCCACCTGGTGGAGAAAAGCTGGAGGAAGAGCGCCTTCTCCAGGGACAGTAGTACTGTGTGTGTCCACAGGCGGGAGGACCCTGCACACCTAGTCCCAGTGAAGTCAGTCATGCAATCATCTGGGTGACCTGGAGCAGCTGCTGATTGCCCCTGATTGGCCACTCACCTGGCCAGGTGGCCCACCAGCTTGAGAACCCCCAGGGTCTGTTCAGTCAGCTGTGGGGTGCACCCTAGAGTTTCTGTCTTGGGATGGGTTTGAGAATTTCTTTCATGTTCTTTTGAGACCACACATCTACGTGACCCCAGCTCTCCCCCTCCACCTGATTCTTCCCTTCAGTGGAGAGAGCAGTACTCGGGAGACCCAGAGGGGATTCAGGGATCCCTCTCCTGAACTCTCCCTGAGCTCTCTGCTCAGGGTCAGCGTCCACCACCAGACCCCAGCTGAGTTCTGCTGGTGTTGAGCTACGTTGAAACTTGCCAGGCAAAGACTTCACTGCTCAAAGCAGAGAATGTATGCACCTTGTGTTTTAATTATTTTCACCTACCTTGGATAATGTAGCGAATTTGGACGGGTCTCCTGTCATTAGAGTGAGTTAGTGAAAGCCCTCCCTGCAGGTTTTTATTTGTTTGGGCTTAGCAGAGTTGGCTTAAATCACCGGACGTGGATAATACTTTATCAGCAGTAATAATAACATAATAATAATAATAATAATTAATAATAATGTTATCAGTGATAATACTTTATCAGAAGCTGACTTCTGTGACAGACATAGATTAGAACAACTTGCTTCTCTGCTGCTGGGGAAACTGACATTTTGGTGGCTGCAGGACAGAGCTGTTGTCCAGAGAGGTCTTCCTGCTTGCATTTACCAAATAATTTAGCATTGTTGGGGTGGTTAAAGGTCAGGAGTCAGAAAGGGGGGCTCCTTTCTGGCAGAGATGTAACCAAGGAAACCCCAACTGCCTGCCACTTTCCTGGTCTCCCATGGGAACCCTCGGTTCCAGGAAACCCGGAGGCCAGCCTGGCTCAGAGAGAGATGATGGTTGGACACTCCAGACAGGAAGAGCTCAGAAACCTCAAGGTACCAACAATTTACACTCAGTATCACAAACCTGCCTGCTGGTTGTTAATCTGCATGTCTGCTTCCATCCTCAAAACCATATAAACGGGCTGTTGTTGATGTCTTACTGGTTGGGAGACTGAGGCAGGGAGAGATTCCTCAGCAGGCAGAATGATCCTGACCTGTAAAGAACAGAGCCGAGTTTCCAAACGCAGGTCTGCTTCAAAGCCCTGGGCCTCAGCAGCCCTCCCACCCCTGCTGGGCACCAGCCTCACCTGGGCCAGCCCATGTTCAAGTGCAAATCTCTGTGCCACCCCTGAGTTTCTGACTTGGGCAGTTTGAGGTGGGCTGAGAACTTGTTTTCCTTAGTTTTCAGTGCTACTGCTGGGCAGGGGCCCAGACTCTGGGGACTCTGAAGTCCTGTCCCATTCAGCCTGATCCGTGAAGGCGCAAGTCACCACCTTCGCTTCCATGAGGACCTGAAGTGTAGGACAAGTACTCCAGAAGGTGGGGATTATCAGGTCCCAGCAGGAAGACAAGGGGCTTTGGGCCCTGTCTTGGGCTCAGGGCTGAGTTAAACCCCTTGAGGCAGGGACCTGGCCTCTCTTAATCCCCCAGGTGGACCTCCCCATCTGCCCAGAACACAGCCTGCCTCCCTGTGGGCCCTCAGGAAAAATGTGTGCAGTGAATGAGCCTGTCTGTCTCGTGGCCTGTGGCTTTGAAATCACCCCAAGACAAAGCTCAACTGTGGCTCAGGAGACATGATGGGACGTGTCCAGCTTGGAGACTGAGAGCTGAGCTTACAGGCACACCCCGGTGAGGACAGCAGCCATGGTGAGGGCAGGGGCGAGGGCCTCCCCTGGCTAGCGTCCTCACCCCTGGTGGCTTCTGTTCTATTCTTTATTGTGGGATTCCAAGACTAGCATATCAAGTGACACTGTGAGGATGTACCCTTTCTCTACCCTGACTCTGGGGAGAAAAATGCCAGCATCTTGGCACGGCAGTGGCACCTGGAGTATGGTTGTGACTGTGTGCCGTGGTATGGCGAGCCCTGTGCTGACCCAGGAGAAACTCTGGAGGCAGTGGTCACAGTGTGAAAACCCAGCAGGGTTGGAGTGGGACTGGCCATTTCTTAGCTCTGTGATGGATGAACTTCAAAAGCCTTGACCTCAGTGGAGGTCATGACCATGAAGAAGTAATAGAAGAACAGCACCTGGAGCACGATAAGCACTGAATACACGGGTGCTGTACTTTCATCTTTATTATCACGTCACTGACTCTTGAGTCTTGGTTCATCTATCACGCTACCAGAGGGGAGGATTGTGGGAGCCATGTATACCAGTGCCTGGGGGGGGCACAGACAGCCCCCAGTATGTCAAGCCTGCTTAGAACCCTCCAAGGTCAAAGTCAAGTCTGAAGTCTAGTCCTCTAAGACGTGTGTTGACCAGATCCAGAACCATCTGGGTTAGACGGATGCTCCAAAATGCAGCACCAGGGCCATAGGGGCTGGGCATGGCTCAGTTCTATCTAGTGTGCTTACCTTGCATGTGAGAGGCACTCCAAAATACATAAATAAATTGGTCACTCAGGCTACCGTCCCCAGGTGTTCAGTGTCCCCACAGTCCCTCCCTCCACCCATATTCCCTGTTTGAAGCCCAATTGTCATCACTACCAGGCTTCTTTACACTGCACGCTGTTTCAGGCACTCCAGGCAGGATGAAGTTATCCATCCTCGCTCACCTAAGAAACTGGCACAGCTTCCGCTGTTACTTGCTTTAAGTGGAAAACGCATAATCTAGCCAAAGGAATGGGTCACTCGCTAATGGTAGAATTAGAGGGAGTAGTTCTATAGGTCATCAAGGAGACAAGACGCCTTGATGAAATCTAGGACATTTGGGTTGTGGGGGGGTCCTAGAAGACTCAGTGGCCTCTCTGCTCACCTTGGAGTCCAATGGGTCCCTTTTCAGTTCTGATTCTGGCAGGCAATTTGGCAACCAATGGAAACTAGTGGCCTTGGAAACTCCTAGAAAGTCAGCCACCATCTCGTTCCTGCCTGGGAGAGTAAGGGTTTGTGTTTTTTTCCATGAGTACAGGATGCAAACAGCATTCAAAGTCTGTCCCTGAATCAAATTCATCTTCTTACAGAGTCCCCTGTCCTTCAAAACCATGGTCCGCATTGGCCAGGCAATAAGCAGTTTTCAAGTAAGGCGAGTCCTGGTGTGGCATGGGGTGGGGGTGGGGGTGGGGGCTGGCTGTTTCTTTTATTGACAGGGAAATTTTGTTACAGAATGAAACAAACCCTGAATCTCAGCCTCCAACAATTTTCAAACAATACCCACTCATTTAAAATGAAGAAAAAGAAAATCCAACCGACAAACAATAGTCAACACAAAACCCAACGCATTACTGTACATTAGCAAGGATTTTTTCCCAACTGAAAGGATAAAAGGGCATCGTAATTTTGTTTTCAAATGTGTTTAAGAACCTGTTATTAAAATGGAATTAAACCCAAGTCCCAGGGCAGCGACTCTGTGACTGTTGGGAGATAAATCTCGATAATGAGATTAGTGCAGCTTGCAGGGGACTGGGAGAGGCTGGGGAGGATGGAGATGCTGCTGGGGCTCTGCCAAGTCATCCCGGCTGCCAGGGACCCGAGCCCGGGTCCCTCCTTCTCTCTGAGACCATGTGATGCACCAGCCATCAGGAGATGTCAGGGGTGTCGAATACTGACATTTATTGGTTGCTCGTGTGCTGTGCCCTGTGCTGAACACTCATGTATATTTTCTCCTTTCCTCCTGCAAAGCAGATATTATCACAGACATACATGCATGTTCAGATAGGTACAGAAACTTCCCTGGTGTCACACAGCAGATGATCAGCTACTGGAACTCACACCCCGGTCAGCTAAGGACCGGGCCGTGCTCTGTCTACAGGTTGGGTGCTCGGCTAGGCACTTAAATCCAGACACTCAACTCTGTAGGTGTCCCCACACCCACCTTACAGCCAGGCAGCTGCCATGGCTACTTATGTGATGGCCAAGGAGGACCCATGAGTGGCTGCATGAGTCAGGTCCTCCTCACCTGGCTGCTTTCTACACAGCCAGGAAACAGGGCACTCTGGAACAGCAGGCAGGGGTACCTACAGCCTCCCTGGCACCACACCTCTACCAGGGACATGGGAGTCACAAAGATGACAGTTGTCAGTTAAGAGGGCTGAAGAAGGGAGGGAACAAGTGTTCGTGGAGCACTGACTTTGCCAAGCCCTGCATCGAGCATTGACTTATTAGATCTCACTGAAAAGTCCCAAAAACTCTGCAAGGGAGGTGATGTCTGTAATGGGGAAACTGAGGCACTGAGAAATGGAGCCATTCTTGATGGTTTGAAGTGCTAGTGGCCATGGGCAGTGGATAAGCTGCCAAAGAGAGACTAGTTCTTATGATTTCCTCTGGTCTCTCCCCTCCCTGTTGGGTTCAGCCACCTGTTTTGTTGTGGGTCATCTCCCGAGGCCCCTTAGACCTCCATCTATTGAATGTTACTCTGACTAACAGCAGGGGTGGCAGACTCTTTCTGTCAAGGGCCAGACAGTTGTTATTTTAGGCTTTGTAGGCCAGGTGGTCTCTGCTGAGATCATTCTGTTCTGCCATTGAAACAGGAAGGCAGCTGTAGATAGCATATAAATGAATTGATTTGGCTATGTTCCAATAAAACTTTATTTACAAAAACAGGTGGTGGACCATAGTGTACCCACCCTGATTACGAGCTGAGCCACTGAGGACATATAGTCTGGGGCAGGGTCACCATGGCCTCATGAACCAGCAGCTTTGAGATTCTGAGGAAACTTAAGTCCACGAACCTCAAGTTCTCTGTCTGGAAAGTGGGTCAGCAGTCATACCTATGTCGTACAAGGTATCCATGGGTGTCCTAGGTTGGAAAGGAGAGAATAGAAAGCCCCTAGAGGAGACAACTCCAGCAATATTATTGTCCCTTTCCCTCAAGGTCAGGCTTTAGCCAGATGCCTATGTTGGACTGGAGAGTAGTCACATCCTTTGGAGCAATGGCCTGTTACTAGGCATCTGTGGTGGCTCAGGTCCACATAAAGGTCTGAGACCCTTTGTAAGGTCCTGTCAACAGGTTGCTGATACCACTGGGCATTTTGCTCAGTGGTCAGCCTAGAGATAGGCAGGGACACCGCCCCAAAGCCCATGCTTCGTGAGCATGTTCTGTGAATGTCGTCTTCAGGACTAAGTGCGTGCCAACACCATGCTGTGCTAGCAGGAGCCCATGGCAGAGGCTGCTTACCACCTGGTGGCCAGGAAGAAGAGGGAGAGGGAGGACAGGGCTGGGGACCAACTATCCCTTCAAAAGCATACCCCTAAGGACCTGCTTCTTTCAGCTAGGCCCTACCTCCTAAAGGCTGCTCCACTCCCAAGAGCCCATAAGTGGATTAATCCATTCTTGAGGTCAGAGCCCTCGTGATCCAGTCACCTCCCAAAGACCCCACCTCTGAACACTACTTCACTGGGGACCAAGCCTTCAACATGGGAGTTGTTTTGGGGACATTTAAGTTTCACACCATAATACTTGGCATCCTCCCGAGTGTGCATTGGGGAAGGGGAGTAGGTGTTTCACAGGTGTCTCACCCTCTCTCAAGCCTTCCACTTGCCTGGGCACGGTACTTTCCCTGAGTACTGTGTGCCAGCGCTCCTCCTCTGCCATCGCCCACACTCTGTCCATATTTAAAAGAGCACATGAGGGCCTCTCACTCCCCTTTGCACTTGACAGAGGAGTCTCGGAGAGGAAGAGGTCTGAGTTGTCTGAGTTGAGGCGGGAGAGGTGGGAGCCAAGCTCAGGACTGCATAGCTCTTTCTTTCTTGATTGCTGGCCTGTCCCCTCTCCCTGGAACCTGTCCTCTGTAGGGCTGGTGATCAGCATGATTTTCCCAAATTTACCTTTCTCAGTAGAGTCTGTTATTCCATGTCAAGGAAAAAAAGGACACCCAGGAATTTTACATTATCTGCTTGAAAGAAAACGAGTTACACTCATTATGATGTCTACTATCAAAAACAGAAACTACTGAGTGTCAGTGCATGAAGAAGCTGGAACTCTTGAGCACACTGGGTAGGGGCATAAAATGGTGTGACCACTAGCAAAACTGGGTGAGATCCCTCAAGAAGAGAAAACTATGTTTATCGTATGATCCAGCAGTTCACCTCCACATACATACCTGAAAGAATTGAAGGGAGAGCCTTGAAGAGAAATTCATATGCAATGTTCATAGCTACATCATCCACCGTGGTGCCTGTGGACAACAGATATTCGCGTGAACTGGAGTGGACCAAGCTGACCCCTTCAGCAATCAGTGTCTGTCCCATGGCTGCCTTTTTCGGTATTGCGATTGGACTGAAAATGCGTTGTCACTGTTTTCTGGGCGCCTTTCCATCCCATGGAAGGGTTTGGCATCAAAGGAGTGACATTTATCGACTCTGCTGATAGAGTGATTGATGAATAAGTTATGTAACGGTTTCACTTCCCATCAATATAAATTATTTATTTAAGTACTGTGCATTTATATTTTCTGTCAGGACGCTTGATGTCTTAAGAGTCAACCATCAGGCACTTGTTAGGGCTGGGATGGGGTTGGGGAGGCAGGTGATGATGGAGTGAAGAGGGCTGGCTCTGCGGGAAACCCACAGCCTTGCATCCGAGTTGGAATGTAGCCGTTACCTCCCAAAGATCCAAATAGCAGAAGCAACTTGGGGGCTACAAGTGGGGAAGGGTTTGCAGAGAGATCTAGAGATTCAGGATTGGGGATGGCTGGTAATTAAGTCTTCATTTTCATATAAGTAATTAAGCCCCAGTTTCCTGGGGCTGCCAGAACAAATTACCACAAGACTATAGAAGCAGACCAGGTGCGGTGGTTCACACCTATAATCCCAGCTACTCAGGAGGCAGAAATTGGGAGGCAGAGATGAAGAGAATCTAGGTTCAAGGCCAGCCCAGGCAAAATGTTAGCAATACCCCATCTTAATCAATAAACCAGGTGTGGTGGCACACATCTGTGGTCCCAGGTACTTTAAAGGCCATAGGTACGAAGATTGAGATCTGAGGCTAGCTTTGGGCAAAAATGAAAAATAACTGAAGCAAAAAGGGCTTGGGGTATGACTCAAGTGGTAGAGCCCCTGTCTAGCAAGTGGGGGTCCTTGAGTTCAAGCCCCAGTACTGCTCCCCCACCCTCAAAAAAAAGAAGGAAACTGACTGTCAGTTCTGCAAACCAGAAGTACAGAATGGAGGTTTTAGCAGGAGCATGCCCCTCCTCAGGCTCTGGGGAAGACCCTTCCCACCTCTTTCAGCTTCTGTAGGCTGCTGCTGCTCCTTGACTTACAGCTATGTCCCTCCCGGGGCTACCTCTGTCTGCACATGGTTTCTGTATATGGCCTTTCCCCTGAGTCTCTCTGGGCCCCTGTTCTTATAGGAACACTAGCCATTGGATTTAAGGCCAGGAGGATTTCAAGATCAGGCCCTGTTCTGAGATTCCAGGTGGCCAGGAATTTTGGAGAGACAACGATCAACATAGTAGATATTCATTGCACCTGCCAGCTGTGACGCCCACCAGACAGATGGGGAGTCATCCACTGGCACCCACAGAATGCTTGGCCCGGGGCTCCCCTTGAAGCCCTGACCTTCCCAAAGGATTGGAATTGCCACACGGAGGAGACGGGAGGACCTGTGTGTATATGGCCCTTTCCGACCCATGCCCAGTTTGCCCCTGACATCTTGGACACACACGAGTCCAGGAAATTGTCACTTTAACAGAAATGGTGGCAGTTGTGCCCTGCTCCTGACCACATCCTTCTGGCTACACACTTGAGGGTCTGAGCTAACCCAGGACGCAGGACACTGGAGGCTGTGCTTTTCCAAATGGCCCCTCTGGGTCATATGTGAACTGAATGTCTTACTTTATCCCCAGGCAGATTTCTCCTCAGGTTGTAATTATTCTAGAACAATCAGGAAGGGGTGCCCCAGTGGGAACAAAGCCTCCAGTGTGGCTGATTCCCACTGGGAATCTTCAAACCCTAGTGTCCTTAAATCAACCCTGATAACTGCCAACTGCAGTCCACCTCTCCCTGTTATATGGAGATGAGTTCTCAAAAAAATAAAAAGAAAGAAAAGAAAATGAATGAAAGTAGATTTCATTTCTAGATTTGCTATTGTTCCATACAACTCTTAGTGATCAAATGGCTCCTCGGGGCCAGCCCAGAACAAAGCCCCAACTCTCCACGCTCACCCCTTCCAATCCATCGTCTCCATCTTCCTTCTGGGAGTTAAATCCTTTAGGCCCCAGTGGCAGGAATGAGCTCTTGTGGGAACGTAAATTGGGGGACATCAGCTCTGATGTCACTTTCAGAGGCTGAGCTTTTACAGCTCCAAAGAGACTTGTCCTACCTCTGAATAAATAAATACTTAGTCAGCAAGAGGGGACATGGGGGAGTCAGGCCAGGAAACCAGGGAGCCTTAGCTGTAGCGTCTTTCCTCGTGTGCACAAGGTTGACGAACAATGTTTGCATATGCCCCTCTCACTCTGACCTATCTGTGGGAAGTCAGCATTCTTCCTCAGAAACTTCTGGAACACCCCTGGGTGAGTCCATCTGTGGCTCGGTGACCATCCTCTGCCTGGCTGTCTGACATGTGACGGCCCCTCTGCCAGCTCATCAGCTCAGGACCTTGCTGTAGAGGTGGCTCCCTCCATTCAAAGGTGAAGGAGGGCAGGCTCTCAGCTTTTAATTCCTCCAGTGACATCCTCAGAGCACTAATCACTGTGTGTGCATTTGGAAGGACCCATCAGTCCTCCAGGGTACCCACCATGGCTCCTGAGGCTCCATTTCACTTTTCTTTCCTGAGTCAGAAGGAGGGGACATGAGAGACCCTGGAGCCATGGCAGTGGCCAGCGAGGGTGTCACCAGCGACCATGGTGCAGCTGATCTCAGGCCCCAAGCCTTTTGTGGGTTCGACGCAGGAGGCCACCCTTGACCAAGTCAGACAGGCTCCACAGAGAGCCATGGTGCCTGCTTCCTTCTCTTGGGCAGAGATGGGCTCGCTTCCTCTCATCTCCCATGGCACTGGTGCCACACAATGTACACTGGAGGTGATGGCCTCATGTGATCCTCAGGAGGCCAGGGGTGAAGTGGCAGGAGGAGGAATCTCAGAGCACATCTCACTTAATGAAGCTGAGCCTCCAGTCACCAGGTGACCTCTGAAAGTCTCTTCCTCTGGCCAAGCTGGTGGCCTTGAGAAAGGCCTGACCACTGTCCTCCCACAGAGCAGTGGACCAGGGTAAAGAGCCAGATCCCTTCTTCCTGTTGCCTTGGCTGTTTCTCCTCCTTGGCCCCCTGCCACTCCTCACTTGCTCTCTTGTCTTCTTTGTAGAGTGGGAAGTGTCACCTCCTTCTCTCTTTCCCACAATAATGACACTTCTTCACAGCTGTTTCTCTCCAGCTTAGGTGTAGGTGACAGTTTGCTGCAGGAATTCAGACTGTAACCATCATCTCCTGTTCTGTGATGTACATCTTTTGAAAAACCAAACAACAGAATAGGAGTGTGCTAATGGCAGGAAGCTGGCCTCAGTTCATGCTGCCTGGCATTGGTTTATAACTGATCTGTTGCGTATGTCAAAGGAGCTTGTGTCTGAAGTTCTCCCTTCCTAGAGCAGGATATAGAGTGGAAGCCATGCTGAGACTCTGGGAACCCGCTTACCAGGAACATTTATCATGGCGTTGGACTTTGGGAGGGGAGTCAAAGACTGGTGTACTTCTCAGCATCTTTTACTCATTGCTGTCAGAAGTTTCTTTTGTGTCTTGGGAATGATGGGAAATTGTGAAGACAGCTTAGGGACATGTCTTTTAGGCAAGGAGCCCTGCCTGGGGTGTATCCACTGTCTACCTCGACCCCAACTTGGGAAGCCTTCGCTCTCGTCCTTGGAGATGGATTTGGTTAGCATCGCAGTCTGCTTAGGCCCTGTCAGTGATTCTGCATGGGGCAGGCATTTAGAACAGTCATGGAGAATGGGCAAATGACCTCAGTGCTAGCACCACTGTGCCCAGATGGCTACTAACTGTCCCGTGTTGAAAGCAGACATGGTGTGAATTTGGGAGTTCAGGTGGCTCACTGGAGGCGTGTATGAAAGGAAAGGGGAGGAAGCAGGATCTCTCAGACCAGGAGACCTGAAAGGGCTTGGTCAGCCCAAAAGGAACCCAGCTCCAGAGCACAGATGGCCAGGAGGGGCTCCCGCCTCAACCACAGAGGTCAGACCCTCGTACTCACACCTGGATCCACCCTGGTCAGCTGAGAAGAGTGAGATCGAGCAGACCCTCCTGCCACAGCGCTTCCTGTCCTTCTGTCCCTTCTTACCTCCAGATGTCTTGAAACATTTTGTCTTAACTGGACAGGGTGCCATTAGCTTCTAGCAGGACAAGGTCAGGGATGACACTAAGCATCCTCCCCGTCCCCACCACTGCAAAGGATTATTGTCCCACAGTGTCCACAGTGTGGGGCTGAGAAATCCAGCTTTAACCCAGCCCTTTTGAGTTTCAACTAATAGATTTGAAGCCCTGAGAACATAATCTTCAACTCAAACCTCTCCTTGGAAAAATGGTCCTTGGTATGTTTTTTTTTTTTTTGGTAAGAGTTCAGTGTGTTGAGAATTCGTGAAACCTAACCGGATTTTCCCAAGTGCCACCTACCTGTGAGAGGCTAGCCAGAAGCACACATCTGTCCTCAGGAGATTGCTGATGACTGGGTGACGTCCAGGTATACTTAACAGAGCTCCATAGAAGATATCATCCCTTGCAGGATGGCAGAGTGGGTGGATTGGGTCTATCCAGGTGCCTGTAGGCAAACACTTGGAGTCTCCAGTATATGCAAGGTCCCCCAGAAAGTTCATCTTAGCAACCCTGGTGTGCACACCCAGCTCCTGCGGCGTCTGTGTCTCTGACCCTTGTCAAAGGCAGTTCTTCTCAGAAGCACTCTCATTAACACAGTTCCTGGGTGCTGCCCTAGCGTTTCAGGAGGTGGAAGGGGGGGGCTGCTGGTAATTTGGGTTTCTAACAGTGATGCTGGTGCTGCTGGACCAGGGACCACACTTAGAGAACCACTGGTGTATGCAGTCATTCTCTGGGGTTAGTACATGTGGGGAGCTGGCAGAAAAACTCAGCTGCCATGAGCCCAGCCTCTCAGTCTCCTTCAATGGATGTGGGGAGGGCCCGGGCACTGCCCTCCGGGTGATTCTGATGTCCATCAGGGAGAGTGAGAATCATGGCTCTGTGAGGCTGATGTGTGGACCAGTCTGGTTAGTTCTCAAATACTGCCTGGACATGGGAACCACTGGAGGATCTGGCTAAAGTATGGGAGCTGGGATTCTACACTTCTAACAAGTTCTTATGTGAGTTCCAGGCTTCTGGGCCAGGAATCACATTTTGGGTTTTTTTGTTTTGTTTTGTTTTGTTTTATTCATATGTGCATACACTGTTTGGGTCATTTCTCCCCCCTTCCCCCTGCCCCTTCCCTTACCCCCCCCTCCACCCCCCACTCCCTCCCTTTCCCCCCACCCCCTGGCTACCAGGCAGAAACTATTTTGCCCTTATCTCTAATTTTGTTGAAGAGAGAGTATAAGCAATAATAGGAAGGACCAAGGGGTTTTGCTGGTTGAGATAAGGATAGCTATACAGGGAGTTGACTTACATTGCATGTGTGTTACCTTCTAAATTAATTCTTCTCGAAATAACCTTTTCTCTAGTTACTGGTCCCCTTCTCCTATTGGCCTCTGTCGCTTTAAAGTATCTGCATTAGTTTCTGTGCATTGAGGGCAACAATTGCTATCTAGTTTTTTGGGTGCCTTACCTATCCTCACCCCTCCCAAGTGAGGAATCACATTTTGAATAGCAAGGGATCGAGCGCCCAGCTAGCTCAGTCGGGAGAACATGAACAGCAAGGGATAGACCTGGGGTTCTCAACCAGGTGCTTTTGCCCCATCCTTGGGAACATTTGCCAAAGTCTGAGGAACTTTCCAGTTGTCACAGCTGTGGGCTGGGGGGAAATTTCTCCTGGTATCTAGTGAATAGAGCCAGAGATGCTGCCAAGCATCCCACAATGCACAGGAAGAGCAGAATTCTCTAGTCCACATTGCTGTCGTGCTGAGGTAGAACAGTCAAAGGCATGGAGAAGTTGCCTAGCCTTAGATGAAGAGCCAGGATGGTCAGCAAAGGCTTCCTGGAGAAAGGGAGACTTGAATTTCACCTGCTGTCTGGTATTAGCTTAAAGCTAGTATCACTGAGGTGTCACTGAGGTGTCAGTCCTCCACGATTCCTCCTGACCTTCGTTCTTCCCTACTTTACTCTTCCTCCAGGGTATCTAGCATATAGTTTACTGACTTGTTTACAGTCTGTGTCCTACACTACAGTATAAACTACTCCAGAAGGGCAGGAGTCTCTGTTTGGCTCACTTCAGTATCTGCAGCAGCAAGGGGGATACCTGGCATACAGTAGGTGCTTAATAGATAGTTGTGAAATGAATGAGTGAGTATCCAGGTCTTTGGAGAAGCAGAAGGGAGGATGGGTCTGAGCTGCAGGATGGGGAAACCATGACCATTACACCTAACCCTCCCCTGTCCCTCACTCAGTCATAACACATGTATGGACGACTAGGTTGGCACACACCCTGCTCTGGCTGGGGTGTGTCTATTACCCTTTCTTCTTGCCCCTCCCACATTCAGAGAAGGGTAGCATGGTTCTTCCAAATGGACAAAGAACTCCGCTTCATGATGCTAGGGAAGGACTCTCTGTGACAGAAATAGGTGACAACGAAGAAAAATGTCTATATCTCTTTTTAAATTCACCTCTTTTCTTGTCCTTTTCTTTTTTTCAGCTTATTTTCATCCAGAAACTTCTTGCCCTGTATTTTCTGAAAATTAGAAAATCAGAGTCTTAATTTGTGTGTCTGCGAGGAGAGGGAGCCAAGAGTGCAAATTCAAAGCCGTACTTTTCAGAACGCTCTATTTCCCATTAGCGCGAGTCTCTAAGCCCCTTTGTGATACCCTCTTCAGAGAGGAGAACAATGCGAGAACTTTCTAAGTATTGTTGGCTTTTCATTCCTGCAGAGCACAGCACAACCTAGAAATGAACGTCCTTGCCTGAGAATTTTGTCCTTATTTTCTTCAGGGAGACGTGTTGTCCCCACCCATCGGGTGGGGACAGAGCTGGCAGAATCTGCCTAATGTGTGTGATGTCAGAGAGGTCAGGACCCTAGTGAGAAGAGCAGCTTGGAGTTCATTTGCATCCCCTCTGCTGGGTGGGAACAAAGGCACATGCTGCGCTCAGCTTCCTCTGTACAGTTCACTCATTTGGTTCATTTCCTCCAAATGGAAGGTAGATTTGAAAGACGATGCAGAATCTGCCCAGTGTTCTCAGCCTGGTTGTTATGTGGACAGATTGTGGTGTGTCAGGAAAGGAGAAACCTTTGAATATGCTGTGGTCCAAGCTCTCCCAGGGGACAGGTCACTCTTGTAACTGTCAGGCTCTTTGTTGAAGAAAGATCTATGAAAGCTCAGTTGTTTTAGATCCCGCCCAAAGAATCAGTCCCCACCCACTTTGGCTGTGTCCCATGATTCACTTGTCTGCATCCTGCCACTCTGGTCCAGACACAGGGCTCTGGCAAGTTTAAGCAACAAAGAATTTGTCAAAAGCTATTGGCGGGGGGTGGTCACAGGGTCTGCAGGAAGTCAGAGATCCAGGCTTCACAGCTCCACTGTGTGAGCCATGCCCAGATCCATCATCCTATCGCTTTATGGGGACACTGGTGTTGACACTTCTGGTCACACCATTCACAGGGCACTATTTGCCATGTAAGCTGCTGTCACTGCTTGCATGTGAGGATGTGAGCAGTCTAAGGACAGGATGGAGCAGCCACATCTGTGTCCAAGATCTGCCAGTTGTCCATCTCCCCCAGCCACAAGCCACCTCAG
This sequence comes from Castor canadensis, assembly GCF_047511655.1. Classification (NCBI taxonomy): domain Eukaryota; kingdom Metazoa; phylum Chordata; class Mammalia; order Rodentia; family Castoridae; genus Castor; species Castor canadensis. The sequence continues at coordinate 152,390,971 of NC_133392.1, read as the reverse complement.
AGTCCACCATGGGCAGCTTCTGACTGGGGAGCCCAGGCAGGTCACCTACGAATCAGGCTTCTAACTTAGAAAGATGTGGACTCATAAGATGAGGAGTTCCAGAAATATAGGAAAATATTCAATTTTCAGCATGGCCCCAAAGAATGACAGATGCCTAGTAGCCCAGGCAGGGCTTGTACCTTGATTCTTTTTCTTTTTCTTTTTTTGTAGTTCTGGGGCTTGAACTCAGGGCCTGACCTTGAGCTACTCCACCAGCCCAGTTTTTTGTGATAGGAGTTTTTGAGATAGGGTCTCTAGAACTATTTGCCCAGGCTGGCTTTGAACTGTGATCCTCCTGATCTCTGCCTCCTAAGTAGCTAGGATTCTAGGCGTGAGCCACCAGCACCTGGCTGCCTCAATTCTTTACGTACAGAGACTAGGACCTTTTGGGGGCAGCAAGAGACAAGGACGCACCAAGGGCTTTCACTGTCCCTTATTCCTGTCACAGATAGTAAGGAGATGAGCTTCACAGAGACTTTACCAGCCCTGCCTCCAGTCCTGTGGCTGGCCAGACCTAGACCCTGAGTGAGCCTGCAACCCACAGCAGAGTTCCTTGGACACACCAGGTGCTCAGAGCATGGATTTCCTTCATAGGAGTAGCAATCGTGGGCTTGTGGTGATTTATTTTAGCATCAGAACCAGTGATGAACTAAAGAAGGCATGCGTGACGTGAAAGCAGTTTTTCAAAGAACCCCTGAAATTCAGTGTTGGTGAGGAAGGGTCATTCAAGGGCAGCCCCTGCATTTCATGGTAGCAGAAGCAGCTGGAGAAGACAGCATGTTGTCTGCTGTTGGACCGGTTGTGCTGTCTCAAGGATGCCAGTTGTAGCTGGAGGTGAGGAGATGCTGGAGTGTCAGGAATCGCTGTAGTTTACTATCTTCCTCTTACAAACCTGACTGAATTCTTAGGGTCAGCAACCCCCTTCCCATCCTCTCCCTGATCTGTCCCTTCCTAGGCTAAAGAATTTTGTCACCTTTAATGTTCAGAATCTTAAAGAGGCCCTTATTGGTTATCAAGCCCAGGGTTTGTCAAAGCGTGGTCCTGTCCTCTGTATCAGACTCCCCACTGGACCTATTAGATAGAAGCACATTTTCTGGCTTCATCCCCACACCCTCTGAACCAGAATCCTGGGGTGATGCCTAGGGATGTGCGTTTTAATAAGTTTCTTAAGGAATTCATATGTGCATTGAGGTTGGAGAACCATGAAGGGAATCCAGCCTCCCCATCTTATGCATGAGGACACAGACACCCAGCAAAGGGCAGAAACTTGCTCACGGGTGAACAGGTGTCACTAGCAGAGCTGAGCCTAGACTTTTCTGACTCCTATCTCCAGCCCTCTGTCCCTGACTGTGACCTTCTGACTTGTCCGGCAGATCATTCTTGTACTTAAATTAGGAGACATTGAAGGTGAACAGCAGAATGAAAGACAAAAAACCTTTTATGCCAAGGAGATTTTCTTGCAGAGTCACGAAACATGTTCTCTCTTAAGTGCAGTTGTGTGAGCTGCAGGTCTGATGCATTCAGATGGACGCATTGCTGGAAGCCAAGCTGCCCTGCACTCCAGGTCAGTGCTGTGCGGCTCCTAAAGCCGCTCCTTTAGTACTCTCTGCCCCTGGGGTAGATGCTCCCCTCCCTAGGGACACTGTGTTCCTGCAGTGCTGGGCCTGGCTGCTCACCAGGGTGAGTTGGGTACTTCCAGCTTGAGGAAGGGACCAAGGCCAATGTCTGGGTCTCTGGTTCTCAGCCCACACTGGGGCAATGTATTATATCCAGCTGGGCTCAGTGCCACCTAATCGGGAGGCTCCACCTCACCACACCATGTGCTCTTTGTTGGCATTGAAGCTGGTCTCATAGTGTCGGTTGTTTGCACAGATGACTTGAATCCACTGTTTTGTGTGACCCCCTTGAGACAACAGGCTTGTCCTCCTGCAAGGGATGTCATATCTACCTGGAGTAAAAGCCACAGGGTGTCACCAGGCTGTGCTGCTTGACACCAGGTGCTTAGTGAGATCCATTACAACATGGTCTGGCATTGGATGGGCAGCCAGAGGCGTGAGCCCTAGAAGTCACGTCCTCAGAGTGGTCACAAGTGCTCAGCAGCAGGAAGGACCCCTAGACATCTGTAGGAGATGGTTGGAGAGGTCACAGGCAGAGAACTAGGGCCTTTGGAGACCTTCTGTGTACACCTTCCCCTCTTCCTTCAGCTGTCCTTTCTGGCACTATAGGTCCTTCCACTTGAAGATGCTCCTGGATCTTTCACCAGAGCGTGGCACCTGGTGAAGCTGGGCAGCTGACTCCCCACCTCACCCACCCCCACTTTTTTCCCTTGTGATCTTCCTCTGCTCTCTTGCTTGTGTGCATCATTAGAATTTACAGCCCAGAGCTGGGCTCTGTTCATCTTCTTCTGACATCTTTGTACAGCCAGGTCTGACATACAGCAGGTGCTCAGTAGGCATTCTGCCGAATGGATGTTGTATAAAAGTCGGTGCTCAATAATTGTTCACTTCATGGGAAATGGGCCTGCAGCCTTTCAGTCCTACAGAGCTAGACGCAGTCTAGAAATGAACACCCTTGCCTGAGAACTTTGCTCCTGTTTTCTTTTGGGAGACCTGCAGTCCCCAGGGGATTATTTATGAAGCTGGAGCTGGGAGACTCTGCCTTGTGTGTGTGACATCGCAGAACCACAGTAAGAAGAGCAACTCAGAGAACTTTCTGGCCCTGTCTGCGATAGATCGATTCCCCCTGCCATGTGGATAATTTATACCTTCTTTTGCTCCACGTGGCAGTGCTTTCCTGTTGGCTCTGCCCTTTGCCATGTGGATGGTTGACCTCCTCCAGATGGCACAGGAGACACAAGGTGCAAAGCATGTGCAGGAGAAGGGGCTCTGACCAACTCCTTGGGAAGGAGGAGGGAGAACGACCAGAACACACAACCTAGGACCCCACACAGAGCCCTGGGCTGGTTGCTGGTTGCTCCTGGGCTTTATTAGTGAGACAAGCTGTTGTCCCTCTTTGGACACTGGTGCCCATCCAACAGAGTCAGCTGTTTACTCCCCTGCTGAGCTACAAGCAAGATGGTCTTTTTTTTTTCCTTTTTTTACAGTACTGGGATTTAAACTCAGAGCCTACACTTTGGGCCACTTCACCAGCCCTTTTTTTGTGTTGGGTCTTTTTCAAGATAGGGTCTCAGGAACTATTTGCTTGGGGCTGACTTCAAACCACAATCTTCCTGATCTCTGCCTTCTGAGTAGCTGGGATTACAGGTGTGAACCACTGGCGTCTGGCAAGATGATCTTTAATTATGAGCATTCCCCTGCCTGCCAGGCCACTCTGAAATCATCTGAATCCCTTCAGATTCCCATTACAAGTGCAGAGTGCTGGTCCTTCTGTCTCTTCCTGAGACACTGCTGCGTTTGAGGCTAGGAGGACTGACCTTGACTCCTAGCACAGGTCACTGAAGGAGCACATCATCACCCTAGCCTCAGTTCCCCTCCATGATGGAAAAGATTGTGCCTGTTCTGTCTTCCTTCAGCAAAGGTCTTGGGGACTGAAGAGAATAACAGGACAGGAACCAAATGTTCATCCATGGATGAATGGATCACAAAATGTGGTTTATCCATACAATGGAATATTATTTGACAATGAAAAGGAATGAGTACTGATACATGCTATAATGTGGGTAGACCTTGAAAACATTAAGCTAAATGAAAAGAGAAGACACAAAATGCCACAGGTCATATGAGTCCATTCATATGAAATGTCCAGGACTGGCAAGTCCACACAGACAGCAGACAAGCAGTTGCCAGGAACTGGGGGTGTCAGAAGAATGGGGAGTTTCTTTTTGGTCTGATGAAAATAGAATTATACAGTGGTGATGACTGCACAGGTTTGAATATACTAAAACCCACTGAATTTTCTGGCATGAGAATTACATCTCAATAACAAAATAAAGACTCATATGGGGAAGAGCGGGTTGGCTGTAAGGATGCATACGCTTGGAGTGTTAGCATCAACCCCGTTATCTTCCCATTTAGGTACTGACCTACTGTGTGCCTAGCACTGTGGCAAGAACTTGTCTCTATTTTGTAAGGAAGACTGAGGACCAGAGAAGTGACACGATCAAGGTCACAGGTCACAAGCTGGCTAGACTGGGACTCCCAAGCGTGGGTCTTTCTGACCCCAAAGCCCAGGCTCTCTTTTACCCCATGCTGCTAGCTCAGCTCTAGGGTACTGAATTATAATGAAATGACTCGTTTTGGGGGAGGTCCTGCCATGGTTTAACAAGATGGTTCTTACTACTTAAATGGCGACACCCGAAGATTTCCCTTTGCAGAGCAGAATCATCCCATGGCCAATCTCAGTGAAGCATCCCAGCTATAGAAACTGACCAGCTCTTGAGTGACTCACCCTTGAGACTATTCTCTGGTCTTTTTGTACTGTGGGGTAAGAGTGGAATCCAAAAATTCCAAGAGCTACTGACAGGCTTGAGACACCCCCAGGGGCCCATCTTCCAGCCTTGGTGATGAGAGGCACCAACCCTGAAGCTTAGTATGACTTCTGGGTTCCTTCCAGGAGGAGTCTGAGACAAACTTTGAAATTGTGTCCTACACAGAGGAGGACACTTGTAGGCCCTGGGAATCATCAAGAGGAACCCTGCAGCCTACTTCCATCTAGAAAGAGAAAGAAAGACGTGGCCTGCCAAGTTCAAAAGAGTTTCAGGGTCTGTATCAGTGTGCCAAAGAGCTGCTAAGTGGTAACAAAATTCTTCAATGACTGAAAACCAAATGTCAATGAAGTGATCAGAAGACAGTAGCCTAGCGAGGAGAGGCCCAGAGCTGCTGGCATCCATATGCTGCTGTGTGTGGTTTAGAGAATGCACGGGTGTCACATGCAGAAATCGATTCTTCGGGGGACCTGAGCTGCTTCCCGTGGCCCGCGAGGTTGGATGCCAGATTTGGGCATGACTGCCTGGTTGGGGAGAAGGGGCCCTGAAATCAAGAGACCTTGACACCTCAGCTCTGACACATATAGGCTGTGTGACTCCAAGCAAGTCACTTCTCCTCTCTGGTATCCATTTCATTTTCTACTAACAGAGGGGCCTGATCACCAAACAAGGAGGTCCTCCTTCCTCACCTGTTCATCAAAGCTTTGCCAAGGCCATTGTCTCTGTCTAACCCTCAGCAAAATGCTGAGGAGATCACAGTGAACAGAGTGGGCACTGATCTTGACTTTTGGAGTATGATAATCAAATAACCTCCACATACACAATTACAGACTGGCCAGTGGTGTGAAAAGGCAGCACAAAGCACACTGTTCTGCTCAAACTTGTCATTTTGCAAACCTACTGCATGCCAGGCTCCCTCCTCCTGCTTGTGTTGAGATGTATGTGGAATTTGGATTTATTCAGACATGGGGAAGCCAACAGACCAGGATGTGACTGCCACTGAAAAGTCAGCTTGTCACTTAGAGTTCTCAAGAGAAGGGGCATATCTGACCATGGAGGGCCACATGCAGAAGCACAAGGTTGACGTGGCAGAAGGAGGTGAGGGCAAACACGGGCCAGAGACTTTATTGTGGTTCTGGTGGGAAGGAGGAGGCAGAGCAGGGTAGGTATGTGGAGTGAGTTTAGGACTGGGGAATTTTCATCAGTTGGCAGGCAGCCCCTAGCTGCGAGACCTTGGCCCTGGAATGACTTAGCATGAGGGATATGGGTTGGTGTGGGACAGTTAGATAGAGAAGTGAATCGATTGGTTTGTTTAAGGGTTAGGTAACCTTGGGGGCGGGTCCCCTCCTTCCTCTGGTCTGAGAGGCCCCCAGGATGTCACATGACTACAGAAAGTAAAGAACATGTTTAGTAAGTGCTTGCTGACCTTGGCCTTTAATGTCCTCACAGCTGCCATGCAAAGGAGGTAGTAAGAGCAGTAGTATCCCTGTTGCACAGGTAAGAAAACTGAGGCACGGAGAGGCAAAGGATTTGCCCAAGTCACTTGGTTACTGAGGTAGGAGTTGGAACTTGAAGCCAGGTGGTCATGCCCACGGCCTGTGTTCCCAGAGACCTGTTCCTGACCCCTGCATAGGAAAGGACTTGGTCTAGGCTTCTGAGCATGGCTGAGAAGTGACTTGGGAGCTGAGGCCAAGGAGGTGCCACCTGCGCCAAAGGTGAAGGACAGAGGGAGGATGGGGAGGCAGTGACCCGTGAGGACCGTGACTGGCTGGGGGCCTTCCAACCATGCAACTCCTCAGGGAGCTCTGGGGCCTGCAGGTGCTGAGATCGCCCCAGCCCCTGACCGGAATCTCCAGGGTGACAATTTTTTATAATTTTATAATTTTATTATAATTTTTTATAATTTTAAAAATCATGGTGCAACCCACATAGGGTGCAATGTACAGATCCGAAGGCACTGTTGGGTGAATTCTGGCAAATACATGCTCTGGTGTAATTCATACCCTTATCAGAAACAGAGTGTTTCCATCAGCCTAGAAAGTTCCTTTGCAACCCTTCCTGGTCACACCCATGCGGTTCCTACGTTCTGACAGCATGGATTAGTTTTGTCTCATTTAGAACGTCATACACATGTGCAGTCCACATGCCTTCATGTCTGAGTGCTCTCGTTCAGCAAAATTTTTGGGATTCGTCCAGGTGGTTGTATGTTTCTGTAGGATGCTCATTTTATAGCGAAAGAGTGTCAACCACATGGATTTACCATAACTTGCTTACTCGTTCTCCAGTGGATGGAAGTTTGGACAGTTTCTAGTTCGGAGTCAGCCATGGACTCTTGTGTACATGTCTCATTGTGAACCTGTTACTGCTGCTTCTGGGTAAAAAAAGACAACAGCTGTGGCTGGGTCGCCCCTGGTGGGCACTGATGTTTTGGAAGCCCTGTACTGACCCCACTCACCATGGCAAGACCCTATTTCAGCTCAAAAGTGGCATTTGATTTAGTTACATTTTTTAATTGTGGAAAAATACACAAAACAGAAAACTTATCACTATGGCCCATGCCTATAATCCAGCTACTCAGGAGGCTGGAGGCAGGAGGATTACAAGTTCGAGGCCAGTCTGAGCTACCCTGTCTCAAAAACAAAACAAAATGAATAAAATGTACCATCCTAACCAGGTTCACGTGTACAGCTCAGCAGTGTTATGTTCACACCGGGTGTAGCCATCACCCACACCATCTCCAGAGCCTTTCTGTCCTCTCAGACTGAATCTGTGCCCCCATGAACAATGAGCTCCCTGTTTCCCTGTCCCCCAGCCCCTGGCAGCCACCATTCTACTCACCATCTCTATGAGTTCAACGACTCTAGGTTCCTCTTATGTAAGTGGAATTTCCTTATTTAGGTTCTTTTGAGACGGTCTTCACTTAGCCTAATGCCATCCATGTTGCATATCACAACATATCACGGTCCCTTACCTTTTTAAGGCTGCATGATATTCCACTATGGGTCTAGACCACGTGGTGGTGTTACTTTTTTATTTCTTTATTTTATTTTACTTTTGGTGGTACTGGGGTTTGAACTCAAGGACTTGTGCCTGCTAGGGAGGCACTCTACCACTTGAGCCATGGCCAGCCCTTTTTGTTTTAGCTACTTTTCACATAAGGTCTTGTGTTTATGCTGGGCTGGCCTGGACTGCAATCTTCTACACAGCTGGGATGACAGTTGAGCACCTCCATGCCCAGTTTTTACTGGTTGAGATGAACTCTTGCAAACTTTTTGCCTCACCTCGCTCTCAAACTGAGATCCTCCCAATCTCTGCTTCCCAAGTAGCTCAAATTACAGATGTGAGCCACCAGCACCTAGCCTGTTGTTGCTTCTGCTGGGAGAAATATTTCATGTTAAGACAAAAAATATATACTTAAAAAAAAGACTCCCTTATTACCCATCTCTGGAGCTCTACACGTTCTTCCCTTACCCACCAGGACACAATGGGCTGTGTTCATGCCTGTAATAGTCTACATCGGGGAGACCTCAATGCAGACAGTGGGACATTAGGTAGATTTCGCTACCTTTTTATTACAAAAGATACATCGAGTAAAGAATGTCACCAGCTGCCATCACACCCCAGTCCCTCTCATCAGAATTGGTTTCTTGGTAAGTCCGTTCACTATCACCTCTCCATTTCTTCCTCCAGAGCTGTTCATTCCAAAGTGTGGGAAACAGATCTTTGTTTACATTTCCCTTGGCTGTTTTAAAGCCCCATTTGTCATATCTGACACATGCGAGCTTCCTCTCAGAGAGGAAGCTCCTGCTGCATGCATGATGGGGTGTGAGATCCATTTACACTCGGACCCCCGGCATCTCCCCCAGACTGGGAGCTGCCAAGTGTCTCTCTCAGTGGTAGGAACAAACCTGAGAAAAACAGGCAGAGTTAATTGCCTGGGTGCTGAGCTGCCCCAGAAGTGCAAGGAAACAATACAGGCTATAATTAAAGCTCAGTTGCTCAGATTCGACAGTCGTAGCCTGTCTCATCGAAGATGGGCAGGTCAAGCACACAGATTATATTAATAGGATATGAACACAGAGAGGAGGGAACAGTGCAAAGATTTTCCACCCGTTCTCCCCCTGGGGGCGCAACTCAGCCTTTTCACTTCAAATCGAGTTGCCACCAGGCTTTCTTGGGCTTTCCAAGAAGTACTGACTGGCTTTCGCTCTTTCCTGTGTGTTTTCTTTACAGTAGCTTCTACTGGCTGTTTTGAAACGTAGGATGCACTCAGGAAATCTTTGTGTACTGGACACAGGAAAAGATGCTCACTGCCTGTTTATTAATCTCTCTAGACCACCAGCCTCTTCAAGGCAGAAGGGTCTCTAGCTCCTCACACATGGTCTGGTCCTGGGGAGGACCCTGGGAGGACCTCAGGACAGACTGAAGGTAACCATGTCCTGTGGTGTCCTAGCCTTTGCTGTGTCCCAGGCTGTCATTACTTCTTGTCACTTGTTCTTTAGATCTCTAGCACATAGCTAGCAGGAACGCAACAAAACACACATGGATTGAGGAATGGAATTCAAGCTGTAATTCCATTGTTCTTACTCTTGGGGGTATTTATATTTTACTGAAACGAAACATGTTGTACTCAGATGCCTTTTCTATCCTGCTTCTTTTTGGGAGGGGGAGTGGGATGAGGTTAGAATCAGGCCTTCACCATTGCAAAGCAAGCACTCTCATACTTGAGCCGTGCCTCCAGTCCATTTTGCTCTGGTTGTTTTGGAGATGGATCTCTTAAACTATCTTCCCCAGGCTGGCCTGGAACTGAAATCCTCCCGATCTCAACCTCCCACATAGCTAAGATTGCAGGTGTGAGCCACTGGCACCTGATTAGCCTGCTTTTTTTTGTGGAATAGAATTAGTGAGTCTGTCTCCAGCCTCAGCTGAGCGCGTTTATAATTCAGGTACCAAGGTGGGCGCTAGCCCCGTGTCACGTTCCTACCTGACTTTCTCTTCTCATCTCTGCAAGGCTTTGTCAGTGAGTCTGCTTTGTTGTTAAGCCTCGTAGGGGCATGGGAGACCCCAGGAAAAGCAACCTCAGGGTGGTGGCTTTGCAGGTTCCCTTTTGGAATTGGGGATGGTAGACAGAAGAAACATGGTTGGCTTCAGGGTCGGACAGACTAGGTTTGACCCCAGCTATACCTCTCACCAGCTCTTTGGTCGGGGACAATCTGGTCCACCCTGGATGCCCATTTTCCCATCTACAAAATGGGGACAAGCTATCCACCCCACAGTGAGGTGAGGGTCAGTTAGTGGCAGCTGTGGGTTAGAACCACATGTGCTCATTCTCGTACAGTTCTGGAGGACGGATATCTGAAATGATCCTACAGGACTGATATCAAGGTGTTAGAAGAGCTGGCTCCTTCTGGAAGTGCCAGGGAAAATCTGTTTCTCCACCTTTCCTGGCTTCAGGAGGCTGCTGTATGCATTGGCTTGTGGCCACTTCTTCTGTCTTCAAAGCCAATGGTGTAGCGTCTTCCCTCTCTGACTCTGCGTCTGTTATCACATGACTGCCTCTCACTAACCTTTTCTGCATCCCTCTTAAACAGACCTTTATATGCCTGAGACATCAGGCCATCCCAGATAATCCAGGGCCATTTCTTCATCTCAAGACCCTTAACTTAATCTCAACAGCAGAGTCCTTTTCACCATGCAAGGTGCCATGGTCATAGATTTTAGGGATCAGCATAAGGACATCTTTGGGGATTGGTGTTCATAGTACCACAGGTGGGACTGTGTGTGTGGTGGCTATCATGTAGCTAAGGTGTCATATTGTCCTGCGTCCTCCACTCCACTCCCACAGTAATGCGTCTATCTGAGCCTCTCTTACTTTGTGTTCCTCCAAAAGCAAACTGAGTCAAGGATTCCAGAGCATTGTTTATCTGGGTGATGGACTTTGAGAAGGTGGAGATGGGAAAGGACAGATTTTCAAGCCAGTTCCCACCATGGGGGAAAGGCGCTTACTCCTGCTGGGGAAAACCCAGGAGCCAGTACCCAGCATACTCAGAATTACCCAGACCCAGGGCCAAGAGAGCTGCGGCATTTATAGTCCAGTTCCCATCAGCCGTTGGTGTGGGAACTTCCCAAGGGTGTGTGGCACTTTCAGCCTGCAGTACAGGTGGCCAGGTGAGCCCCAGCTTTCAACAAAAACAAATGCAGATGGGCACTGTCGGCCATTGTGTACCCAGGTGGTAAGAGTGAGGGGACATGGGCAGAGGCCCCCAAGGCCTCTGAATTCTCTTAATTAGCAGTCCCCACCCCATCTGCCTGAGCCCCATTGCTCCAGTGCTGTCATCGGCTTGCTAAGAGTCACTTGAGATCATTCCCAAATCTGTTTATTTAATGGAACTCAGGTAGATGTATGGTTATTTAATGGCACAAAAATGAAGACTTGTTAGGAAAAAGTTTCTTTGAAGAAAAATATTGCCATTCGATGGGATACAGTCAAGACAGCTACAAAAGATGGTGGTGGGGAGGAAGAGCCACACCATTCTAGAAGGAGTTTCTAACTTCCTTTAGAAGTCATGGCTGAAGAATTCTGAGTGTGGTTTATGCTCATGTGCACACACATTGTCAATTCCCGTTAACTCCATGGGGTGGGTAATGCTCCCATTTTATTGGGCATTAGTAAAGAAACTTGGACCCACCAATATCCTGCAGTTAGTAGGAGGCAGAACTTGAGTGTCATGGTGCAGGGGGAGGCCTGGAGGAGAGAGCTCTGGCTCTGGCCTTGACTGCTCAGAAACCTCCAGTGTGGTGACCCTGCAGCAACAGGAGGCACACATCTACCCAGAGCATCGGTCCCTGCCCCGGGACCGCAGGTTAGGGGTTCACGTTAGTCCTAGGTGAAGAGGCTCCTCCAGAATCCTATTGCTGGGAAGAGAAAAAGCCTTTGCTTAACTTATTAACCAAGCTGTTAGATCCCTGGGTAGGTGGTTTTCTTTTTCCATTTTATATGGAACTCCCCGCAGTGACAACTAGAAAGCACTCTCCCCAAGAGTCCTAGTTCAGTAAGAGGCGCCTGGAGACTGATCAGGAGGCACATGGCAGAGTGGCTGGTGCTTAGCTCTTATGAGGCCGTCCTTGCCCTTCTCCAAATGGAAGATTGGTCATTTTCTGCTGTGATTACCAGCATTCAAATAGCTTCCTGATGTTCACTGAGGATTTTAAAGGAAATACCCACTGACTGGTTGGTAGACACGCTAATTCCTTCAGGCTCACAATGGCAGCCTCTGGCAATGCTGGGCTTAGGAGGCATGGACCATGTGTATGGCACATACATTGAGTACCTGCTGTGTTCTGTGCCTAGGAGCATAGAACTAAGTCATTGTCCTTTGCTGGACAGAGATGAGTCAGCAGGCATGGGCAGGTATGGAGGGAGGTAAACATAGTAGAGAGAACTGTAAGAAGCCAAGGATAGAAGCTTCTCCAGCTGCATGTGGGACTGAGGTATAGCAAAGAAGGATGTATAGCATAGGTGACAACAACTGAAGATTAAGTCTGGAATTGCCACGTGGAGAAGGTACAAAAGGGTATACCCTAGACCACCAGGGTGATAACAGAGGCAAGAACCAAAATGGCACAGTCAAAAAATTTTAAGAAGTTGGCCGGGACCAGGGTGTAGGATAGAAGCGGAGAAAAGGAAGTCTGGAGGTGGGGACAAATTCCAGTCAGTGGGGCCTTTGATCCTGCCAAGAGCTGGGGTTTGACCCCAGAAGTAACTAGTCACTGGCTAAACCTACTTTTTACGGCAAGCTCAAATTCAGCTGTCATTAAAAGGCAAGAGACTTGGGTGATTTATCTGTGTGATAATGAGTCATCTTTCAAGAGTTTTCTATGCATTTTCATGGATCTTAAGTTGACAGGCAAATTCTGTTCTTCCGTTTTAACTGTGCAAACCTCAAAGGCAAGGACTATTCTCTCTTTTGCAATGTGGACATACCAGCAAGTTGAAGTGGAGCTCCATGGTGTCCCCTGCATAGGAGGATAGGGCCTTGGTAACCTGCCACTGGGACTGGAAGAAAAGTCATAATTTCCCAGCATGCACCTCTGCTGCCATTCCTGCCACTGAAAAACACCAACTCTAGCCTTGCTTTGCCACCACCCACAACCTAGGTGCCTTTTCACCTGAAATCTTTCCCTACCCCTGGGTCCCTCCTCCCTGCATTTACTGATCTTCACACCCAGCCTCTGGGCACAAAAGCAATGGGGTCAGAGACATGTCACCCTTTCCAAGTCATGTTCTAGCTAGTGGGCATGGAGAAGAGTTCTAGACTCGGTCTGGTTCCAGCTGGGTGACCATGGGCTCTTTTCTGCACTCCACCAGTTTAGTCATTTATTAAGAGAAAACATTGAATAAGACGGAGTCTCAAGGTCTTTCTGAGGCTTCACCTGCCCTGTTTACTCCTATATCCCCAAGGCCAGGCACAGAGCAGGCATGCCAGACAGCATCTGCCCCTGGAGAGTCTTACAGAGGAGAGTAAGACTAGACCCCTGCCTTCAAGTGTCCAGTGGCAGAAATCATTATGAAGCAGACAGTTAGACATGAGTAACTAGAAAATTCTGAGGTGTTAGCAGAGGAAAGGGTGTTCTATGGAATTCCTAAATTCCATTTCTTCTCCTGGAGGAATTTTAGCAAAAGAAGGAAGAACCACTAAAGTGCTCACAGCTGTCAGCACACACGCACGTATGAGATCTGAGCCAAGGAAACTGAGTGTTCCCGTCTTGTCTTCCAATACATGGAGGGGTTACCTTGCTATTCTGTATGCAGAGGGAGGCGCAGGAGATACACATATTCCCTTTCACAACTGAAGCTATGCATTTGGACAAGATACTTTTCTTCTTCCAAAAAACTGCCCCTGAGAGTTGATGGGCGAAGCCGTGCTAGGGCTTGGGTTACAGGAAAACTTACTGAGAGCTGCTGAGGCCCTTTGTTCCAGCAGTGACTCCCACCCGTCTGGTGTCCACTAAGAGGAAGAGTCGCTTCCCACCACTCCCAACTATAGAAGAGGCCTCTGTGTGCGCTGGACAGAGATGCCAGAGGATGGAGGAGGACAAGGGTGTGAAAACGCTGTGCCCAGCACCTTTGCCCTCATTTGCATCATTAGGTGGCTGAGAAGTGAAAGGTAGGAGCACAGGTCAGTCTGGATCAAGCCTGCTGGACAGCATTTGATCCCGGTGAACACTCAGTAGTCATTTCCCTGGTGAAAAGTCAAAACAGCCAAGAGGAAAAGGGGACAGTGCAGGGCCTCCCTGCCACCAGCAACCTGGAGTGACATCTAAGCCCCAGCTCTATGGATAGCAGGGGACTGCACTGCCAAGAGAAGCCTCCTCCTCAGGGGCCACTTAGACCCCAGGAGGATTGCACTCCGTTCACAGTGTTCAGCCTGTCCCTGTTAGAGGGCATGGCAAGACCCTCAAATAGTGGGGGAGCATTGAGACCACAAGACCAAAACGAACTACATGCAAAGGGGGATACCTGTGTCATCTGGAGGAAGAACAGTATTTCACAGGGTGTCTCTTTCATTAGGGTGAAACAGACATCCACGTGCCCACAGGGCCTTCTCCCTGGGAGTCAGATGCACAGGTGGATGTGGTCACCCCACCCATGCTGGATGGGATTCCCAAACCCCACCTATGGCTACAGAAATCTCCCCTCAGACCAAAGCAAGCTGCTACGTCAGCACTGCCACTTCCTCAGTCGGGTAGATACGGCCCTCTGTGAAGAAATGAAAACGCCTGCACATTTCAGCTGGAAAGGTGCCTGTCACACTCAGCACCTCATGAATTATGCATCTGTGGGTTTGCTGACTCCTTTCTTGTCTTCTCTCTCTCTCAAGTTGTGATATACAAGGCCCTACAAAAAACATAGACTTGGTACACTCCCACATAACAATGAACCCAAGACGCCCATCTAATGCTTTTACCTGGAAGCCCTGGATTTAAGGAGGCCACTCAACTGAAGGAGATGATGAGAGAGAGGGGACCTGCTATATTTATGCATTCACATTGAAGACTCGGCCAGGCTGAGATGGCAGGTAATGCCAGGCCTCTTCCTTGTCATCAAAATAATTGCTGGTTCAAATGACAGCAACATCAGCTGGTGGGGGAGGGGCTTTCCCTCCATGCTAGTCGTCCTCCTTTCCTGGTTCTTTGCAGTCACAGAGAGCAGGGTGGCATTTCAGCATTGGCCAAAGCCCTTCACTGTAAAGGGACATTGCCAGCCTATCTAGCAGGACAGGATTCTTTTATTCAGACCACCACTGTACACCGGCCATAAAACATGCTTAATAACTTTGCTTAGCTATATCCATAACTCCTTCTCAAAAGCTGACTCCCAAGCCCACAGGGGTTTATCTTAGTTTGGGATAATTACTCCCCGCCCTCCCCGTGCACAGTGTGCATCCTGATTTACAGAGATGTCGGATACCTGGCTATTATTCTTTGCACCCGATCCATTATTATTCTTTCTCATTTTGCAGGGTCATTTGGTGGGTAAGGCCACTTAGAAAACGAATGCATATTTTAATAGCTAATATTGAATTTACATTTGCACCTCAGGTGGGCAGGGGTAATGATGTGGCAATTAAAGGCAAATACATAATTTTTAGTCATGACTGGAGATTATTCTACTGAGTGAACAAGCGCTGACTTGGATGTTTAACTGAATGTTAAATTTTTTAAGGCTTTGGGGATTTTTGAATATTGATGGATGGCTCGGTACTACCAAATTTCAAGTGGGGAAAAAAAGTCCCCTGATTTTACACTTTGTATTTATAGATGTCCCAATATGATGTAGTCAATCATTAACTCTGATCAGAATGTATTGATAAGTGAACCACACGTGATGCAAGCGGTGTGAACACTCCCCCATGTGTGTATGCACACTGCACCCAAACTAGACAGAGATGTGTCTGCACATCACATATATTTATTTATCGAGACATCTGTCAATGTGTATATGGAAGAATGACAGAGCTAGGCTCTGGGTTGATGGGTTTGCTATCATCCTCTTTAACTGTTAACTGTCTCCTGTCTTTGTGGGGCACGCATCTTGACCCAGCAAGACTCCCTGAGCAGGCAGGAGAGCCCATCGGAGTCTGTCTGGCTCTGCCAGCTTCACACTCAGATCTGGATATCAATTTGACCACTTTGGATCTCATCACAGGCCACATTTAAAGGGAACAGAGACATCTCTGCTTAGACCATTGACCCTGGACTTGAACTTTGTGTTCTGAAGCTCCAGGCTGACTGGCAAAGCTAAATGGGGACAGTCACACCTTGCCCCGCCACGGACAATGGTCCTCAAACTCTTTGGGTCTTGGGACCTCTTGGACAGGACAAGAGGTCCTCCCTATCTCCTTCTTCCTACTTGCCACACTCATAAAGCCCCTTCCAAGTGGGGCGGTAGCTGTTTCTCCTGGCAACAGCGTCATCCCTCCCCACCAGGAAGCACTGCAACTCTAGGTCCCACAGCGAGCCTGCGGTTAGAGGGAAACCCTTAAGCCCTACATCTCCTGCTGCTGGAATTGTTGTCTCGTGTGATTTTGACTTGAACCTGGAAAGCAGAAAGCTGCGCGAGGTGGGCTCACCTGAACCCTGCCTGTGCTTGCTGGTGTCTAAGCTTAGATCTTTGCTGGGTTTCTTTTGGTTTTGCTATATTGTGAATTGAACCCATGGCTTTACACCTGCTCAGCAAGTACTCTACCACTTGAGCTATGACCCCAGCTCTTTTGTTTTTATTTTGTTTTGGGGACAGGGTCCCACACTACTTTTGCCTAGGCCGGCCTTGAGCTCACGATCGTCCTGCCTCTGCCTGCCGTAGTAGCTGGGATTACAGGTGAGCACCACGACGCCTGATCTAGAAGCTTAGATCTTTGTTCAAATACTCTGTCCCATTCCCCCATCCTTCGCTTCCTCTCTTCCCCAATAAACCAGTTGGGAGGTAATAGAGGAGGCCATGGTGCGCGACTCTGCTCCTGCCATCCTTGTTCCTCAGAATTCAACAGTCTGTAAGGATCCCTTTATTTTCAGGACACCTGCTTTTCTTCAGTGTTTGGAGTCAAGTTCAAAAGCACGTTCCAGAGAAGGGTCCAGATACTATTTCCATTTCTGTGTATTGAGTTGTGCTGGCCCTCCAGGCATTTAGCTCCATCCCCCCAAAAAGGCCAAACCAGAGGGTTGTCCAGATGTGCAGAGGGTCCCTGAGAGCCCGCCCGCACTGTGGTGATGGGGAAAGCTGAAAACGTGGAGGATGTGCAGGCCGAGCGTGACTGGGACTCGAGGCGGTAGTGTGTTTTTCGCACAGGCTGGGGGAGATGAGACGGGCTATTAATCCTTGTGACATTCCCGCTGAATGGAATCGTATTTCAATCCTGTTAAGCTCTGGGGCCAGTGTTTATGGGTCTCACTCTGAAAAAGCACCTCTGTAGGGCCGAAGCTGCAGGGTGCTGCTGAGCTCTGCGCCTGCTCTGCTGACCTCCTCCACCTCATCACTGCGAGATAAACTTGGGCAGCTCCCAGCTGCCTCTGCTCGCCCTTCTGTCACCAGCAGAGCACAGGGTCAGTTGGCCTCGTGCCCTTTAGTTGGAATGTTGAGAAAAGCAAAGAGAACAAAATGAATCAGGAAAATAGAACAAAGAAAGACAGAGGCAAGCAGGCAGCCATGCTGAAGAATTCCTAATGTGACTTTTCACACCTTTCCCCATCTAATCTTCCTAGCTGACCTGTATATTCGTTCCTTTATTCATTCATCAAACATTTAGAGAGCACCTCCCAAGAGCACTGTAGCAGAAACCACATATATAAGAATGAACCTAGCAGACGGTCATGCCCTGGTCTGTGATCATGGAGGGATGGGGTGGTCTCGGCCAGAGAGAAGTTAGGACATTTCAGCTGGAGCTAGAAATAGAGGGTCTGTCCTTTAAGCCTGACTCTGCCATTTGTAGGCTGTGCGGGTTGAGGGAGAGTCACTTCACCTCCCCCAGCCTCAGTGTCCTCATCTGTAAGGTAGAGTTAATGATGATGCAGTTCTTACAGGTCGTTGAAGGACGAATGGGTTGCAGGAAAGAACACACTTAAGAAGCAGTCAATGACTGTTGGGTTTCTTACTAGGTAAATTCTGTACCTACCGCTCCAGTGGGCCTCGATCTACACAAGAGGTATAGTCCTAACCATCTTACTTATAAATCCTGCTTGTTTTGGTGAAGACGGTAAAAAAACCTTCCAAGAGACATGTTAATACATGACATGTTATGCATAATTCAGTTTTTCTTTAGCTACTAAATTAATTTTGCATGCGTGGTATTGTTAAATTGCCACTCGGGCTGAGCAAGTTCCCACCATGTGAACCTCAGATCAGGCATTCGCTCTTCTTCCCCCAGTGTCAGGATTGGAACCCTATACTCACTCTCAGTGTCCAGTAGCCTCCCCCAGTGCCAACCCCTGGGCTAGGAGAGGCAGGGGTTGAGCCTCGACAGGTCAGAACAGGAGTTAGGATCCTGAGTGCTAAATTACCCAGAGACCAGCCTGGGGTGCAGGCAGAGCTTCCCCCAGCGGTAGGAAGCTGGCAGGTAAGTGGTTAAGGCTGCTGAGTACAAAGGGTTAGGCAGGGAGTGGCCTGGAGGAGCCAGGTCCAGGTCAGGGAGGTCCTTGCTCCATCATGCCAAGAAGACAGGTGGAGCGGCCAGGAAAGGAGCCAGTCAGGTGAGTTTACCCAACATGGCGGCCTTTCCTGCCTGCTGTGTGTGGTTTTGCTATTTACAGCAGGAGCATCTGCCTCTGAGGTGGGGGTCTCCAACCTGAGCATGCTGCTTGTCTCTAACAAGCTTCCAGGTGACACTGTCGCTCCAGACCCTGGGGCCACACTCTTGAAAAGCACTGCCCAGACATCCCTGAGTTCAACCAGGAGAAGCAGCGTGCCTAAAAGCACCTGGAAGGAAGAGAAGGGCTGAGAAACAGTGACTAGGAGCCCAGGCATCAGCTGATGGTGGGGTCCTTGAGCTCAAGTTCCTGGGACCTGACAACCCTCCCCACATGGAGGAGGAACACAGGGAGGGTGAGGGCTCCGTTGGTTATGATTACACTACAGGAGAAATCACCTTTTCACCATGGTGCACGACTTTGTCCCTTCCTACACATACCCCACGTTCCTTTCCGTTTTAATTCCTGTCTGTTCTCCTGATGAGTAAATAATGTACGTGGAAGGCTTTATTTTAGAACCTTATTTCCTCATTGCTTTACCTTCTCCTTGCTCATGGCTTTGTGACCACTGCATATTTGTGACCACTTCAGCAGCCAGTGGCTCCTCAAACACACACAGCTCCACTGTCCTCCCACTCCGGGTCTGTGCCTTCCACCCCAAACTTAATGACCCGTCAATACTTCAGTCCACTGAAAGTCTGTTGGGTTAAAAGGGCTCAGAGACAAGTCTCCTTTTTCTACAGCTCAGCCCCACTCGTAAACTCTGAAATTCAAGTTTTCCTATGTTTAGACTTGTGGTCTCAGGGGCCCAGCTGCTCTGCCCATCACCATGGCCTCTGGCCCCCCACTGACTGCCACCTGCCTTTCCTTCTGCCTTGATCTCCTTGTACCCCACCCCCCATTCTAACGTGGCCCTATGTACGAACCCAGCAGAGAAGCTGCTATGTAGAGCCCAGAGTCATCCAAACAGGTAAATGGGGTCATTGAGGTAGGTTGTCAGAAGAACCCAGGCCCCCGTAGCTGGAATATGGGGCCAAACCATGGCCAGATTCCTGGGGTTTGTCAGGGACTTTGCTTCTCCAGGGTTTGACCCAAACACAGTTCTGTAGCTCCTGGGAGCTATGGGACAGGTGTGACATCAGCAGCATTTCCTGTCCACGTTGTAAGCACCTTCCTGTAGCACGTTCTGCTCTGATTTCTGCTGCAGGCACTATTTAGCCAGTGTGGTGGACATGTGCCATCAGTCAAATTGGAGGGGGGTGGGGCAGGGGCACCTGCTCCTGCTGTCATCTGTGCACGCAGACATCTGCTGACACCTCCATTGTCCCATCTGGCCCTGGGCGGCAAGCCACATGACTGCTGCTGAGCAGCCCTGGGCTCGAGTGGCTTGTTGCATGGTGGCTCTCCCTTGGCATATGGAAGTCAGTGGAAGTCATCCCACTGCCCCACCCAGGTGGAACGTCAGTAGCTAGTCTCTCAGGTGTTCCCTTAAATACCATCTTCTCTACAAAGTTGTCCCATGCACACAGTTGGACTTGTTCTTTAGACTTGCAAGACCCTCCGTTCGGGCTAGCCATGCAGTGTCCCATGGCAGAATCCTCTGTATATGTCCTTTGCCACTAAAACATCAGCAGGCAGGGGCCATTCTGCTTTATATCCCTGTTCCCAGAACCCAGCGTGGGCCAAAAGAGTGGATGGGCAAAGATTGCTGACTTAAAATGCCAAGAATGTCCAGACACCTGGCCCTAGAGTTGGCAAACCCATGTCCTGACAGTTAGTGGCAAACAGGCACCATTTGTCCTCCTAGAAAAAAAGGAAAGGACACGATATTGGGACTGATCAGGGAGAGACCATACAGGCTTTGAAGAGCAGTGACAAGGGCTGGGCAAGATCTGCTTCACTGACAGCTGCTCTTCTGTCATCTGGCAGTGACACATATCTGGAAAAAAAGTTCCAGCACAGAGCTCTCAGCTGCCCACAATGGAAAGGGCAGAAGTGAGACCCAGACCCCCAGGGAGCTCCCTGACCCAAGTCCAGGCTCACTAGACAGTAAATGTCACTATGCAGCACAGTCTTGCTGGCTCCCTAGGAACCAGCCTCATTAGGGACTCGAAAAGGACAGGAAAATGCCGTATTTGACATGAACCAAGGGACCCAGGCAGAGTGTGCTGGCAAGTGCTAAACAACAGCTCTTTAAAAATGGTGTCGGGGGGGCAGGGGGTGCTGTGGATGTAGCTCAGTGGTAGAGAGCATGTACAAGACCCTGAGTTACAAAATGGATCAAGGATCTTAATATCAGACCCCAAACTCTAAAGTTGATACAGGAAAGAGTAGGAAATATTCTGGAGTTAGTAGGTATAGGTAAGAACTTTCTCAATGGAACCCCAGCAGCTCAGCAACTAAGAGATAGCATAGATAAATGGGACCTCATAAAACTAAAAAGCTTCTGTTCATCAAAAGAAATGGTCTCTAAACTGAAGAGAACACCCACAGAGTAGGAGAAAATATTTGCCAACTATACATCAGATAAAGGACTGATAACCAGAATATATAGGGAACTTAAAAAACTAAATTCTCCCAAAACTAATAAACCAATAAAGAAATGGGCAAGTGAACTAAACAGAACTTTCTCAAAAGAAGAAATTCAAATGGCCAGAAAACACATGAAAAAATGCTCACCATCTCTAGCAATAAAGGAAATGCAAATTAAAACCACACTAAGATTCCACCTCACCCCTGTTAGAATAGCCATCATCAGCAACACCACCACCAACAGGTGTTGGCGAGGATGCGGGGAAAAAGGAACCCTCTTACACTGTTGGTGGGAATGTAGACTAGTACAACCACTCTGGAAAAAAATTTGGAGGCTACTTAAAAAGATAGACATGGATCTACCATTTGATCCAGTAATACCACACTTTGGGGATATACCCAAAAGACTGTGACACAGGTTACTCCAGAGGCACCTGCACACCCATGTTTGTTGCGGCACTAATCACAATAGCCAAGTTATGGAAACAGCCAAGATGCCCCACTACTGACGAATGGATCAAGAAAATGTGGTGTCTATACACAATGGAATTTTATGCAGCCATGAAGAAGAACGAAATGTTATCATTCGCTGGTAAATGGATGGAATTGGAGAACATCATTCTGAGTGAGGTTAGCCTGGCCCAAAAGACCAAAAATTGTATGTTCTCCCTCATATGTGGACATTAGATCAAGGGCAAACACAACAAGGGGATTGGACTTTGAGCACATGATAAAAGCAAGAGCACACAAGTAAGGGGTGAGGATAGGTAAGACACCTAAAAAACTAGCTAGCATTTGTTGCCCTTAACGCAGAGAAACTAAAGCAGATACCTTAAAGCAACTGAGGCCAATAGGAAAAGGGGACCAGGAACCAGAGAAAAGGTGAGATCAAAAAGAATTAACCTAGAAGGTAACACCCACGCACAGGAAATTAATGTGAGCCAATGCCCTGTATAGCTATCCTTATCTCAACCAGCAAAAACCCTTGTTCCTTCCTATTATTGCTTATACTCTCTCTTCAACAAAATTAGAGATAAGGGCAAAATAGTTTCTGCCGGGTATTGAGGGGGGGCGGGAGAGGGAGGGGGTGGAGTGGGTGGTAAGGGAGGGGGTGGGGGCAGGGGGGAGAAATGAACCAAGCCTTGTATGCACATATGAATAATAAAAGAAAAATGAAAAAAAGAAAATATTGTTTAAAAAAAAAAGACCCTGAGTTAGTCTGGATGCCAGACGCTCACTCCTATAATCCTAGTTATTTGGGAGAATGAGATCAGGAAGATTGTGGTTCAAGGCCACCCTAGGCAAATAGTTAGCAAGACCTCCCATCTCCAAAATATCAGAGCAAAATGGACTGGAGGTGTGGCTCAAACAGTAGAGAACCTGCTTTGCAAGCACAAAATCCTGAGTTCAAATCCCAGTCTCCCACCCAAAAAAAAAAGACCCTTGTGAGGGCCGGTGGTGTGGTTCAAGAGGCAGAACACCTGCCTAGTAAGCGTGAGGCCCTGAGTTCAAACCCCAACACTACCAAAAAAAAGAAATATATATAAAGACCCTAGGCTCTGTTCATAGCACTAAAAAAAAGCCTTCATTTCAATGTCTGTGGTATGAACACTGCATAGCTGATTTCA
The DNA here is from genome assembly GCF_047511655.1 of Castor canadensis. Lineage (NCBI taxonomy): Eukaryota > Metazoa > Chordata > Mammalia > Rodentia > Castoridae > Castor > Castor canadensis. The sequence goes on along the minus strand of NC_133392.1, from coordinate 152,368,585 downwards.
AGCCACCAGTCTGATGTTACGGGAAAAGAGGTGCCTAGCCAATTCTAGTGAGCTGCTGTGAGTCAGTCAGTAGCTGCTGGAGAGGAGTCAGACCACACAGGGCCACAGGAAGGAGCTACAGTTATTAAAATCATTGAAAACCCTAAATGTCAATGCCCATGTCCTAGGGGGTTCTGTACTGGAAGTAGGCTTGCCCTGGGTGTGCTGGGAATTTACACTAACTAGTAGAGATGGAGCTCATGGTCCCGCTCCATTTCCCACTTCCCAGTGTCTGGCACAGGCCTTTGTTTACGCCTTAAGAGAGTCAAATATTTCAACTGGAAAACAAAATATTGTAGTGACAAATGCGTCCACACCCCCACCCTCTGCTTAAAAATGTTACTGGGACAAAAGCTGAACACGTGTGCCTGGCTAGAGTCTGAAAAGGCACCAGACAGCTTGCCGGAGGCAGTAGAGCCCAGAGAAGACAAACCAAGAAGCCTCCTTCGCACATAGGCAGTCCCTAGTTTTGGGGGTTTTTGTGGGGGAGAGTTGTTTTTGTTTTTGGTGGGACTGAGGTTTGAACTCAGGATTTTGCACTTGCAAAGCAGGTGCTCTCCGACTTAGCCACACTTCCAGTCCATTTTGCTCTGGTTAGTTTGGGGATGGGGTTTTGTGAACTATTTGCCCAGGCTGGTCTCAAACCACAATCCCTCCTGATCTCAGCTTCCCAAGTAGCCAGGATTACAGGCATGAGCCATGAGTACCCACCTTATTTTTGGATTTGTGTATATGTGTGTTCATTTCTGGTGGGACTGAGGTTTGAACTCAGGCCCTTGTGCTTGCCAGCCCAGAGCAATACGACTTGAGCCTTTTCCCTAACCCTTTTTTGCTCTATTTTTTTGTTTGTTTGTTTTGGCTAGGCTCCCGAATTTTTGCTCAGGGCTGGCAAAAAATGGTGATCCTCCTACCCATGCTTGCTGCATAGCTGGAATTACAGATGTGAACCTCCATGCCCACCTTGTTGGTGAGATGAAGTCTCACTAACTCTTTGACCATGCTGGTCTCAAACTGCAATCCTCCCAATCTCTGCCTCCTGAGAAACTGAGATAGCAGGTATCAGCCTCCATGCCTGGCCAATCCTGGTTTTTAAGCTCATGAGCCAGTAGGAACCAGCAAGCAGGGAACTAGTGCAATAAGGACCAACCTAGATAAAGTGGATCCAGACCTGGGTCAATCTTCTTGGCCTCTGTCCCTGTGCTCCCTGGAAATCCCAGCTGGATCAGAGAGGCCAGAGCAACATCAGCAGACTTCAAGGGGGAGCCTGGTTGCCCTGCAGAGGCTAGAGATGAGTTCAGTTCAACCTGAGTATTTATCGATGGGACTTTTCTAAAGATGTGCCCTTGTCCTGTGTGTGGACGGCTGGGTGTGATTAAGAGCAGGTGTCACTAGTACAACTTCTAAAATCCAGCACAGTGCCCTGCAGCCCCCCTCCCTATGTTCCACACTCAACGGAGAGGGTATAGGAAGAAGGTGGACCCTCCTCCTCCCCTTGGCCCACCTCACATGGGCTCCTACTCCCCACAACACTTTCCTGCGCCCCACCTGTGTATCTGCACTCACCTCCCCTCTACCCCCAGCCTCTCTGCCTCTCAGATGATGATGGGACCTGGGTGTCCCTGGTCTCTTCCAGCTGGAGCCGACACTCCTTCCTGCTCTTTGCCACACTGAAGGCATCCTTACCTTGCTGGATTCCCCATAAGAATGGATGGTCCTGTCTGGCTGCTGTCACTTGTGCTCAGAATACAGGACCAGAGTGGAGGGATGGAAAGAGGGTCCCTGCTCTGCGTACTTCTCACTCTTCTTTCATCCTAAATGACTATTTTTAAAAGGCTCACGCAACTGAGGAGGTGAGGAGCAGGCTGCCCAAGAGGCACAGAGTTCCTGGCTTGGGCTGGGAGAAGGTGGCTCCAGTGTGAGGCGGTGGGGCTTCCTCATAAGTGCTGAGACCAGGATTAGACAGACACATCGCCTGCCTCAGAGGTGACAGGGAGAGGAGTAGCGGGCTTGTGTTTTTCCCTCTAGTTTCTCCTTCAGAACACATCCATCAAATACATGGATGGAGTGGTGGAAGTGAGGAGAGGGAACCAAGGGTTCCACCAGCCAGTGACCCTCCTTAGGGAGTCAGTATCCATAGCAGGAACAAAGTCCCCGGGAGGGATTCTGGTCCCCAGCCACCCCAAGGATCCTACTGTACATAGGTTCCACTGCATGCATGGAGGCCCTGTGGACGGACAGAGGTCCACATCATACCATAAGGTCAAGTACAACATCTTGGGATGGGACTAAGTGAGCCAGGCCAACTGGGAATGACAGCAATGTCACCAGCCCCCTGCACAGACACCAGGTCTACTTGTGCATCTAAGAAACCTGCTCATCCCCTGCAAAGCCACGAGGCATAGAGTGGCCTGACCACACCTGGAAGGCAACTGTGGGGCGCCTGGGCTCTGGGTTGGCTCAGCAGGACAACTCTATGGGCTCAGGAAAGACGTCAGACTTTGCACGCTTCATACTCTCCGAACGGCCATGACCTCCAGTGCTTTTCTTCGCTGACAGAGTCTCCAAGAACTGTGGATACAGTGCTCCTCATTTACCCTTCCGCACCAACTCTGTGCCCTTGTCTCTGGCCTCTGGGAGGAGACCTGTGGGTCCAGCCATCAGGGAGTCCCAGCCAGAGGGAGGAGGAGAGTGAGCTCAGGGTCCTGGCTATCCTGGGCCCCTCCCCGTGTTGCCCGCTGGCTGTGTCCCACATTCTCTGTGGGCCTCTCTCTCTGTTCCAGAGGCTCACCGACAGTTATGGTCCCATTCAGAGCCCCAGTACCACACCACTGCCATGGCTCCACACTCGTCAGCTGGGCAGCCATAAGTAAATACCCAAAGCGAAGCCTTAAGCAACAGGCCTTTATCTCTCAGTTCTGGAGGCTGAAGTTCAAGATCAAGGGTTGGCTCTCTCCTTGGCTCGTGGATGGCCACCGTATTCCCACCTCCTTAAGATGTCAACATTCTGAGCTCACTTGTCCCTGCCATCTCCTCTTCCTGCAAGGACGCCAGTCAGATTGGATTAGGATCCCACCCGCATGGCCTCATTTTAACCTAATCACCTCTGTAAAGACCTTATTTTCAAACCCAGTTACATTCAAAGGGAGGGGACCTCAACATATTAGTTTAGAGGAGGGGGACGACACTGTTCAGCCCATAACAGGTCCCCTGCATCTCTTATTAAGCACTTTATCCTAATTTGAGTGGACCATCTGTCTGTGCTGCTGATTGATTAAGGGAACTCTTGGGGAGGTTGTCTTGTAGGATTTGCCCTAATTCACCTACTCACAACTGTCCCTCTGCCACCAGGATTTAGAAGATGGTGTATTATCTGGCTTGGGTTGTCTGTAGAGGCTTCAAATCCTTACTTAGATGAAACCTCCTACCTGGCCTGTCTGGTCCCATGCCCTTCATCTCAGAGACCTCAGAAGCCACAGATGACATGGTATTCTGAAGTCACACTCCCTTCCCTAATGCTTCTAGGCCAGCATGCATGTGACAGCCTTGACCTGGGTGTGGCCAGGCAGGTATCAGTGTGGAAGATGTACTTCTCTACCAATGAGGATGCAAACCAAGGTGAGGACTGTTGGCAGAATTGTGCTCAAGGGGTAGAGGACGTCCTGGACTCTCAGGACCCAGAGGGGACTTTGCATGTGGGGATAATAAGGAATGAGAGGACACAGGTGTCAACAGGTCTCCTCCAGTCACAGTACCCACTGAAGGATCAGAAGGCGGGTACTGCAGTGACCAGAATACAATTTTGTGCCTTCCCCTGAGGCCCGAACCAGGCTGGACATCCCTTTCCTGGCTTTGACTTCCTGGTCTTAGTGGCTCTCTTCCAAAGTTCTCCAAGCCTCCTTGATAAAAGCGTGGCTTTTCTTTGAAACTTTTATTTCCTTTCATGTCCAAACCTAACTCTCCAACTCACACGCCAGTGTGATGGAAAAACTCAAGGGTTTCTTTAGACGTCTGGAACCATCGGTGGCCATGGCAGATGCACTGTAAACTTGAGATTTTGTTTCAAGCCCCACTCCTCTCTTTGTTAGTTTGTCATATAAATTGTCAAGCACCCAGACCATATGTTTTTAACTCATTTCCACACTCATCTAACAGTGTTTTGAGTAGTGGTTTGAAGTTTGTAAAGGTTTTATGTCCCTAGGTTTCATTCTTGGGCTTTTGTCTCTAATTAAGTGCAATCCATCAGCTTTTGTCAGTGCCATGTGCTACGTGCTATGGGCTAGACACTGGGATGCGGGGCAGAAAACAATGCAGAGCCTTCCTTCCCTGAGTTTGAGTAGCGTCCAGATTTGGCCATGTCGGAAGGCCATGTCATGCCCAGCTGTGGACACAGTAGCAACGTACCCAGAAAGTTCCCGTTTGCTCCATTCAAAGCCTTTCTTCGTCCCCACAGAGCTGGCTGGGCCTTTCTTTCCATAGATGAAGAAAGGCATTGCCTGCCCGAGCGCCCAAGTCTCGGAGGGCACCTGCTGAGTGGTTAGAATTAGAACTTTGGACTCTTGGAGGTCCATGAGGGGAACTCAGAGGTGATTAGAGAAGACAAATGACATTCTACTTTGCTGACTCTATTTCACAACCTTAGAGTACATTCCTGGCCAAGGAACTGACTGAAATCCTGCCCCTCCTGGGTACCTGTTAATTTCATCAAAGCACAAAAACTGTCTTGTTTTAATTACCGTGTGTGTGTGTGTGTGTGTGTGTGTGTGTGTGTGTGTGTGTGACGTTTTTTTAAATAATTCCCATGGCTTGTCGTGCCAGGTGTCTGGTTAAGAATTGTGTCAGGTTGAGGCTGGGGATGTAGCTCAGTGGAGAGTGCCTGCCTAGTCTGTGCAAGACCTTGAGTTCTATGAGGGTGACCAGAGGGCTCACACCTGTCACCTGCCGGAGCCACATAAAGATATTTCTAAGCCACCTGGCAGTGGAACACAGAGGGTACCTCAAGGGAGCAGGTGAGCAGCTCTGCTGACTCGCAGTAGGGTGGTGGCTCCAGCCTCTGATCCTCGAGTAGCAGGATCCAATCAATAGTGGCTCATTGTCACCCTGTGGCAGTTCTGCAGGAGAGAGTGGTATCAGCCGCTGGCAGCCAAGGAGGCTCATAGAAAGTAGCTTTTTATTTTTTCTGCACTACAGTTTTGGGCTGTCTATAGACTGTTCCTTGCTTTCTTTTTCTATTTGTTCATTTTATTTCTTTTCTTTTCTTTTCCTCCTCCCTCCCTTCCTTCCTCCCTTACCTCTCTCCCTTTCCTCCCTTCCTCCATTCCTCCCTTTCCTTCTTCCTCCCTTCCCTTCCTTTCTTCTCTTTCTCCCTTCCTTCCTTCCTCCCTCCCTCTCTCGCTTCCTTCCCTGTCCTCCTTCCTTCCCCCCTTCCTTCCCCTCTTCCTTCCCTGCATTTAAGAGATCACTTGGCCTATGGACAGAGAAGAGATGAGAAGGGCAGGAGAGGCCAGTGAGGAGGCTCTGAGAGTCCTCTGTGTCTGAGATGTGGTGTTGGCCCGGGGTGCTGGCTGTGACAGCCAGGGAGAGAAAGATGATGCCGGGAAGCTGAGTTGCAGGTCTCAGTCATTCTTGTTTTTGTTTTGGGCCTAAATTCCAGGCCTCTGAGCTGCTCTGTTGGTTCAGGTAGCTGCCCAATGTGAAGTCACACCATTCCCATCACAGAAATTGATACACTCTGGAAAGCAGTCGAGGAATGCAGCTGCGACCCCATTCAACTAAAGGGCATGCCAGTCCGGGGACATGGAGCATTTTTCAGTCATTTGAGACACCTCAAATGTGCCAGAAACCAGTCTGCACTGGAAGCTGCAGACTGTATTTCACTGAAGGTCATTCCAGGCTCTCACTTACCCCAGGACCTGACAGTTGCTGAGTGATCTATTTTACCTAGAGATCTGAAACTGGGCCTTTGCAAAGAAACAAACACAGTCCGGGCATCAGCAGGCCAGAACATTCTACTACCCAGCCATAGCTAAAATCAAGCTGCAGAGTCAATACTTCCTTCCCACCCTGGCTTTCACTGGTTCCCTCACTTGCTATAATAAAGAGCATCTGGGAATTCCCAGCCCTGGTGGGGCTCAGTGTGATAAAAAATGGCACTTCCCAATGGATGCCCATGTATCAGTTGGCTTTTTCTGCAGTCCTTCTGTGTAACAAACAATCAGGACAGTTCAGTAGTATATAACCTGTGATGGTTTGGATATGACTTGTCCCTGAAAGGCAAGTCATGTGTTAAAGGCTGGGTCACCAACTGGTGGAGCCAAGCATTGAGAAGTGATTGGACTCTCAGGGCTCTGACTTAATGGATTAATCCACTGATGGCTTCATTATATAACATTATTTGTACTTGGAGCTTACCCTAGAAAGATATACCTTGTCCCCGGTCCCTTCCTGTCGCTCTCTGTCTGCTTCCTAGTCACCATGCGGTGAGTAAATTTGCTCTTCAACACCTTTAGCATGGTTCTCTGCCTCACCATAGCCTAGAAACAAGAGAGTCAACTGACCACGGAAATGCCCTCTGAAACCATGAGGCAAAACAAACCTTTCCTCCCATAAGTTGTTTCTCTCAAGTATTTCTCACAGCAGTAAAAAAGTTGACTGATACATAACCTCAAGTGGATATTACTCACATGTCTGGGTGGTCAGCTAGGCCACACTGGCCTTGACTGAGTATGCTCAGTGCTTGTGAGTCACCTGGATGTCTGCAGGGTGACAAGGTTCTGCTCCTCGTGTTTCCCACTCTTCATTAGTCCTTTCTGGGCTTGTTCTCATGGCAGCTAGAGAGGACAAGTTAGTCACTTCAAGTCCTCTTCAAGCCTCTGTCCATGCTCGTAGCATCCTGGTGGCCAAAGCCAGTCACATAGCCAGGATGAAGAATTGGGAGCATTTTGTCACCTTCCCCGATAGACAGATACCTCATTATCTCATCTCTAAAAGCACCATCAGCCCATGCTGGCCACTGTCATTTTAGAGCTGCCACTGTGTCTGTTTATTTTACATCAACTCAGTATCCCTCACTGAGGGTGAGTTTGTCCTCCAGGGAACGTGTAGCAATGTCTGTAGGCATAGATCGAGACCAGGGATGCTGCTAGCGTCCTACAGTGCTCAGGACAGCCCTCGTGACAAAGACTTACCTGGACAAGTGTCAATAGAGACAAGGCTGAGAACCCTGTGTTACCTGGATGAATACTCCATGCATCCTATGGAGTAAGCTTGGTAAAACCCATTTTTACTACTCTCTTCCTATCTTCTCTATGGAACCTAGTCTTGCCCTGTGGACTTGACTGACGGAAGCTGCCCATGGTTTTGGATCCAGGTCTATGCAGCCTGACTATCCAGACCTATGCAGGCTGGTTACCCCATATCAGTTCCATGTTGTCCCCACTGTTTAGTCCAGCTCCCCAGTAGATGCGGGCACTGCCCTGTGCTTGGACACCTGATGGATCAGAGCAGGTGAAGGACATCAGAAGATCCTTCATTGTTCCCAATGAGCTGGGTAACTGGCTCTGTATGACATTTCTCACTGGCAAAGACAGAAAACCCCAGTGTGCGAGCATGGCCTCCTGGTCTACCTGGACCCTCTGGTCATATGTGCAGGGTGATTAAGATGCCCAACCCTTTCAGGTCCTAGAGCTGGGAATGTGTGGTGACAACAGACACCTGCTTCACTCATGCGTGCTCTTTACCCTGGTTGTAGGTAATTTCTGGCTCTCGTGGGCTGCTCATGAAGGTTGACAGTCCTCAAGGAAGTGCTTTCTATAAGAACAGCTGCCAATAATAGACTCATTGCCTACTCCCAGGAGAAAGAGAGAGCTGTGGTTACTCACTCTGGGGGAACAGAGGCCCACTAGGCCTCCCCATGAACGCAAAAAAGAGCCTCCTGTTTTAAAGCACAGGAATGCTGTGCCCTGCCCCTTAGAGGCACCTTGGGGAATAACAAGAGCAGCTGATGTCTGGGCTCGGCCCTGGGTTGGCACATTGCATACATCCCCATCATTTACTCCCGATAGTGACCCTCGGATTTGAGTTCCATATTATCCCATCTCATGGATGCAGAAGTGAGGCACAGAAAAGCTGTCGTGTGCAGGTTGCATGGCTAATGGAGCTGGGAGCCAAGGCGCTATAGTCAGTTGGCCTCAGCATCTTGATTTTCACCAGTATTCGTTACAGCTACTGCACGGCCCAAGGAATCTTGTCCTGTGCTGTCCTGGCCCCAAGTGTGTGGCACAAAGCAGCTGCATAGTGAGTGTCTGCTGGATGAACGAGAACTTGGGCACCTCTGAAAAGGCACATAATGGAGGCCAGCGTGGGAAAGGGGTGAACCATGGGCCATCAAGGACCTGCTGTCATCCTTTCTCTACCAGGTGCCTTGTTTTGGTTTTCCCTCTGTGAGGAGCACTGCACTATCAATGGATTGGTTGCTGTGTGGCCTCTAGGACAGTTGGTAATAGGGTTCCAAGACAAGGCCCTACATCCTCATCTATAAAAATGGATTGGAGAAACATGATTCTTGATTTTCTAACACTAAGAGCCGACCTGAGCAGAGGACAGGCCCAGGTGAGGAGACACTGTTCCTCTTGGTCCCTCTCTGATATGATAACTAAACACAAGTCATCAGCCGAGAACCACCTGCCTCTCAGCTGAGATTCAGAGCTTAAGGGAGTCTCAGGGAAAATTCAGGGCTCCACAATGAGGATTTTAAAAATTCCTCTGCTGTGGCTGTTGGCAATTTTTCTATTTCTTGGTTCTTTCCAGTTTGTAAACTCTACACTATCCATTCAACACCCACAGTGAGTCAGGGCTGTCCTTGTCTGACGTTCTCACCATCTTGGCATATCCCCCGGGGCCTGCCCCTGGCTAACACACCCACAGCCCCGCAAGGTCTGCCCTGGGGTGACCGCAGACCCTCTTCCTACCACCTGCTTGTGGCCACCTCCCCCTGCTTTGCAGTAGACACTCCCTTCCCCATCCTCAGCTGTTCTTTCCACCCTCTTGCCTTCTGAATAGCTCACATAGGCACAATGCTTTACAGTTTGTAAAGTGCCTGCAGGGACCACTTTTCAGCACAACCTCCCAGCCAGAGAGGTGGGGAGTGTGGACAGTGCCATCACCCCATTTTGGAGATGAGAAAACTGAGACTTGCAGAGGTTTCTTGACTCGCCCTCCATCAGCCAACATGATGACCTTGAACCTGAGCCATCCATCTCTCAGGCCCGTCCTTTCTCCCTTTACCATGCCGCTGTTCTTCCCACTTCTTGTTTAGGCCAGGCTCTTTCCCGCCCCATAAAATGGCAGAAGCAGCAAACTTGCAGAATCTTGGGCTAACAATATGCTGTCAGTGATATCTACCAAGGAGCTTGTACAGTCCCCACAATCTGTGACACAAGCACCAAACATGTCCCCACTTTAGGGATAAGAAAACCAAGATCAGAGGAGTGAAACCACTTGTCAAGGTCACAGAGTTAGCAAGTGACAGAGCCAAGTTGTCTGGCCCCAAAATCCTTCACTACACTGCCTTTCTAAAATTCTGCTCATTCACTCACTCACTCACTTGCTCACTCACTCACTCATTTATTCAAATGTACTTCAGTGGCCAAAACTTCGAGCTGAGACAAGTCAGGGCTTCTCCCTCAGTGAGTACACTGTGGATTTGAAAGGGCATTATTTTCCATTGCTGGGTAACAAATGACCACAAACTTGCCCTGACCTTCTGAGCATCTCCCAGTGTCTGGAGTTAGGCATCCATGTGTGGCTGTGCAGGGCTGTCACCTTAGGGTCTCACAAGGCCAAAATCTCAATGCCAGGTGGGTTTTGTGTTCATCAGAAGAGGGAGCCTCCCTGAGCTCGATGAGCTGTGAGTGTGGCACTCTCGTTCGCACACAGAGCACAGCATGGATCACACCTGCACATTGGCACACAGAACAAAGGACAATCACCAAGAGATGATTGTTCCTCCTTTCTCCAGTGACTTAGAGAACAGAAGTGGCTTCCCAGGTGATGTTTTATCACAGAATGTGGTTTTAAGGGCATTTGTGTTGTGCACGTTTACCAAATTACTGCTTTGTGTGCTTTCTGAAAGCAAGATGTGTGTGCTTTGGCCTCAAAGATGTAGATTTCAATTTCAGAACCAGCAGGCTGGCTCCGGATGAAACACACTGCCAGGTGGGAGGCATCACCAAGTGGGAAGGGACTGGGGATGCTGTGATTTGAGCAAACTCTCCTTCCCTGCCCTTCCAGGTGCAGGGAAGTTTAAACAGACCAATCACTTCACTAACTAGAGTTTTGTCTCCTTTATACTTATGGTGACCGTGCCAGCCTCTGGTCACAAGGACTCAGATCCAGTGTAGGATACGAATAATAAGGACTGTGGCAACAGCTCTTTAGTGTTACCTACAATGTGCCAGGTACTTCCTGTGCTTGGTCTCTTTTGATCCTCCCCTCTGAGGAAGGACAATGGGGTTTCCCCCACTGAATCAGTGAGGAAGCTGAGGCTCAAAAGTGTCATCATATAGCTGGAAATTCACGAGATGGATTTAGAAGTCAAGCCCGTCACAGCAGTAAGACCAGCCCCAGCATTCTTCACCTGCACCACCCTCCTGCCTGATGAGAATTCTGGCCCATAGACAGCACAGGTCCCCTTGTCCATAGCTCTGGAAGCCCTCGGTCCTCTTCTCGAGCTGAAAGGAACTGAGCCACTGCACCCTGGCTGGCATTGAGTCTGACTCTGTACCAGGCTTAACTGTGCCATTCCTGAGAAGTTACTGGAAAGAGCCAAAGGCTTTGGGGACATTGCTCTGGTCTCCACCAGTTATGTGCCTTAAGGGGTCTCCATCCCCACCTTCTGAGAGGCCCCAGCTGGTGGCAGGGATAGGGTCTTTGCCTCCAGTGCTTCACTTTGCCTTTACAAGATGAAGTGACACGTGGCATCACAGAATGGCACAGCCTGAAATGAAGCTGTCCCCTCTACTCATGGCAGAGCTGCCGGAAGCAAGCAATGTGTGCACTGTCCTTGGAAGGGGGTTCTGCTGAGGTGTCAGCGCTCTGAAAACTGAGGCTATGCGTTTGGGCGGGCAGATAAATCAGTAATAGATGTTTCCTGTCTCCAGAGCATATTTTCCCTCCAAAGACCATATCTCCTCTTGGGGCCTAATGCAGGCTGATGCTTTTCCTTCCCTCTGAAAGACTGCAGCAAATGTGCAGTCAGAACCATTTTTCTGATTGAACTAAAGTCTCCCGGCTTCATTGTCTTTCTTCTTTGGGTTACGCCAGTGTTTAAAAGGCCTTTCTGAGAACGAAGCCTGATCTAATTTAGAACACTCTGAATCCAGATCACTGAGACCCATGCCACCAAGGTTGACAAGGTCCCAGATTCTTGTCCCTAAACATTTAAGCTGTCTCCACACTGTGCCTGGATGCTGGAGTGTTTGCAAGGACTGGGATGAAAGTGGCTGGACCAAAAGTCTTTAATCAAACTGCAGTCAGCAAATAAAAGGAAGTGACATTTCCCCCACAGCTCTGCAGGGTTTGGATTTCTTGATCTCGAGTGTTTTAAGGACAGACTCGTGGGTTTAATCAAGTAGGATGCTGGCTTCCACGTGCCAGAATCCACCAGTTCTGTGGAGTGCAAAAGAAAATGCATGTGTGAACACAGATGGAGCGGGTGTGTGCATGTACATGGGTGTGCACATGGGGGTCGTGCACGTGTGTGTGCACGTGTGTGTTGGAGACGCTTCCTGACGTTCCCACTGAGGAGTCTCTGTTCCCAAAGTAAGTGTGTGGGTGAGGTTGTGGCATACTGAGGGAAACAAGAACAGGTTTCTCTTGATGTGTCTTACTAGGGCAGTGCAGCATTCTCCAAAGTTCCCATTGCCCAAGCTGAGTCTTCCATGTCATCTTCACCGCCTTCCTCCCCCTCACTCCAGGACTTGCAAGCAGTCAAGTTCAATCTCATCCTTTACCACACCCCTCTGTTCCTTCCTGTTCCCAGTACCTCCCGGCCATCAGGCCAATGATCCCTTTGCTAGATCTTTGCGTTGGCTGTCCTGCCCTGGACAGACCCTCCAATGCTCCCCTCCAAGGCCAGGGTCCAGCCTCTGCATGAGCACCATCCAAAGAGCTTGCCTGCAGCCTCCCCTGCTACCCCCAGTGAACCCCGGTCCTCCCTCTAGACCTCCAGTCTGAAGCTGTACCTATGAATCCCCTCCAGGGAGAGCAAGGGGATGGAAAGGGCTCCGCCTGCCCCTCTCCCACCCAGAGTGCAGCTCTGGCCACTGTAGCTCCAAGCCATCTTGTTTTGTCAATCCAATGTACAAGCTGAAGTGCTAGTTTTACTCAGAATTTCTGCCACTGGGGGAAATGTTCCCACGGCAGCTCTTGCATGTCCTGTGCTCCATGGCCTCTATGTCTCTCACTTGGCAACCTTCAAGGCTCAGCTGGGCAGTCCCCTCGCTGGTGGAGGGAGAGGGACCTGCCCTAGTCACCTGGCCAGACCTCAAGCACCTGTGATTTATCTCCATCATTGTGTCATGGCCATTCCCTTCCCACTCACTGGATGTGGTCTCGGTATAGGGAATGTCTTGTCCTTCTCACTTATTCATTCAACAAACATGTATTAACCCTTTGCTTGAATCAGCTGTCCTTCACCATGACAACACACCTGAGAGGAGGAAAGATGAATTTTGGCTTATGGTTTTAGATGTTTCAGTTGATAGGCATTGGTCCCTGTTGCTTTGAGCCTGTGGCGGACACGGCCCATCATGGTAGGATCATATGGTAGAAGAGGGCTGTTCACTTCATGGAGGCTGGGAACAAAGAGACCAGCTAATATCCCCTCCAAGGACATGCCCCTCAGTGACCTAATCTCCTTTTATGGCCCACCTCCTAAAGGTCCCACCACCTCCGAGCGTCACCACAGGCTGGTGACCAAGCCTTCCCCTTTGAGGGACAGTGAAGATCCAGAGAGCAACACCTACTGAGCACTTCCCACATGAGGTGCTGGGAGTGGCAGTGAGTAAGAAAGACTGTCTCTACCCGCATGGACCATCCGTTCAAGTGAAAAGAGTCTGAGGGCCACAAATCTAAAACCAAGGTGTCAGCAGGACCAGGCTCCCACAGGGTTTTGGGGTTTCTTTGCCTCTTCTGGCTTCTGGTGGCCCCTGGTGGGTTTTGGCAGCCTTGCTCCAATCTCTGCCTCCATCTTCACCCAGCCTGGTTCCCATGTGTCTCTGTGTCCCCTTCTTTTGTTTCTTACAAGGACACACTGACTGGATTGAAGGATGACCTAATCCAGCTTGATCTCACCTTGACCCAAATCTTAATTACATCTGCAAACACTTTTATTCCAAATAAGATTACGTTCTGAGGTTCTGAGCGGAGATTAATCTTGGAGGAGGAGGGAAAAGATACTATGCAACTGACCACAGTGGTCCTCACCCCTAAAGGATTGAAATGGAAGTGGAAACTGAGGCCCATTTGTCAGGGGACTTGCAGCTGGGCTTGGCCAAACAAAGGTCAAACCAAGCCTTGACCACAAAGTGGGGACTCCCCACCGTCCTCAGACTGTATCTGAGGTACAGAACAAGGAAGAGTCTCCCTGTCCAAGGGGTGCAGACAAGGCAGTGGAAAGGTCCTCCATGGAGAACTGGCAACTCAGGGAGCAGTGGAGAAGCCAATGACATTAGCAGCTGGTCACACCACAGGCTGCGCACAAAGAAGCAACCGCTCCCCGCCCTAGGAGTTGGATGCACGTCCAGTCACGTTTTCCATTTTCTTTGTGTTTTATGCTGCCTTCCAGCTGTTCCCGTCACCACTGCTAATGGGTGATTCTGTTTCTTTGTAAAGAAATTGTCACTCATTTCTCTCAAGTGTCCCTCTCCCCCCGTCTATGCTGCCACCACGCTCGTTCTCCCACTTGACGTGGGTTCAAGCAGTGCCAGGCAGCGCACCCTCGCCACTCCACGCGGCGTTTTGTGCGGCCCCTTAATCACCGGCTTTTCACAGTGCAGGCTGGATTTCCCCCAACCTGGCGTGCTCATGTCCTTGCGGGGACTTTTCTCTTTTGGAGGGTTTCAGTGTATCACAATATCCTTCTTTGTAATAAAAGGATGGAGAATTGCTGACAATTTTCACAAATTTGAGCTCTTGGAAGAGTGATTTGCTCTGAATTATATGTGATACTCCCTTTTTATGTGGCCCTAACATTCCGTTTGCTCTCAGCGCTGCTGCTAAGCTGACTGTTAAATATTTGATCTCTTCTGCTGCTGGGTTTTCAAGCACACCCAGGCAGTGCTGAGGACCTGGCGTCACAATATCATTGCCTTTTGGATCCCTACACAGCAGACGCGATGGAGGAAAGGCAGATGAGGGGTTCATTTCACTGCCGATGCCCAGGCTCCACGCTCGCCTTTCTGCTTCTATCTGGTAGCCAAGAGGAGGACTGCGTCCTTTGCAGGTGTGCAAAAGCAAGAGGGTCTGATTGACAGGGCAGAGAAAGAGAAGGGAGGGAGGGTGGAGGGCACCAGTTCTCAGCTTCCAAAACTGACTTTGAATTGGATCTAGGATGGCTGGGTCTCGAAGAGGACAGCCTTGGCTTCCAAGAACAGTGGGGACCTGTAACTGTCCCACAAAACCACAATCTTCCCACAGTCACCCTGTGACCAACCTCTGCTCAGCTGGGCACGCACACTACCTTACACATCTGTCCACCTGCTGGTTTCTACCTGACTTAGCGTCTACAAGACATGGGTTCTGTCTGTCCATCATACAGCACAGCAGTCAACGAGCACATCTTGATTAAATTAATGCAACAGTTCTTCTTATTCATTTACAGGCCTGTTATCTTAGTCAACAGATACATATGTGCGCCTACCATGCATCACGCAGCTGCGTTGGATGTTGGAGACATGGGGAGGAGGCGATGTGGAGTCTGGATAATGCAGGCCAAGCGCTAGCACTTGTGGCACTGAGATTCTAGAGGGAGAACTCCTCAATAAAATTGATGAGTATTATGAATTAGATAAGATTATATCCTGTCGTCCATTAGCAGATGCTGGTGACTGTGGACTGAGGGCCTAGAAGGGAGACGGGGGAGTGCAATTTGAAAAGAGTAGTGAGGGTGGGTCTCTCTGAGAAGGTGATAATAGAGCAAAGAGGAGGAAGAGGGGAGAAAGTTGTGCTGGTGCTGGGAAGGCACTCCAGGCAGAGGGAGTGGCCAGTGCAAGAGCCCTGTGGCGTGTTTGAAAAATAATAAGGAAGTCTCAGGGGACTAGAGTGGAGTGAACAAGAGGAAAAGTGGGAGAGAGGAGCTGAGGGAATTAAAAGGCCACCCCACCCTAGTTTAGATAACTAAACCTCAGGGAATTTAAGGCACAGGTCTCAATCCAGCCAACAAAGGAATGGTGGGGTCAGAACCAGAGCTTGGATTCTGAATCCTGTGCTGTCTGTGCACATGACGAGGGGCCACAGGAGGATAGCACTTTCTGTGACATGACAGCCTCTGTTCCATTAGCTGCCTCCGTTCTACTCCCTGCTCTGGAAAGCACGTTCAGTGATGGGGCAAGCCTTGTCGGCCCTGAGATTCCGGTGTGGGCTGTGTTAGGGGTTCCCTGCTGGACCCCAGAGCCCGCACGCCCCTCACGTGTCTTTCCTAGCTGTCAGTTGCCACGCCGACTCTGATTGCTTTCTGTGGTTTTCTTTCTTTCCCCAGAGGTTCTGTCTCACTGTGGAACCTGCATCCTCGCGGAGGCCAGGAACAAATTCGATTTAGGGAATCTACCTGTGCAGTCAGGAAATTACTTTGGCTGGTGCACTCTAATTAAACCGTTGGTGTTACCGACATTTCCTGTCTTGCGTTCTGGCCGCATGTTTTCTTCTCCTAACTTTCTGTGTGATGTCTTTTCCCACCTCCTGTGTCTGCCTCCTAATCCTCACGCCCATAGTCTTCCCTGTTTTCCTGCCTGTGTCACTTGGGAAGGCGTTTTCTGCTATTTTCTTGGTGAGTGGCTAGGGAGCCTCTCCAGCCTGGTGACTTTGGGTGACCTTCACAGTTCTGGTTTGGCCCCTAACTTTACTTATGAAATCTACACAGAGGCAGGGGCTTCTTCTGGCAGAGCACTGTTCAGAATGATCCAGGTGCTCCCCACTATGGGAGGAACGAGGTAGTGGGGTTTTTTCATTTTGAATTTTCGTGGGCAGTACTGGGATTTGAACTCAGGACCTTATACTTGGTAGGCAGGTGCTCTACCACTTAAGTCATGCCCCTCAGCCCTTTTTACTTTATTTATTTTTCAGATAGAGTCTCATGCTTTTTGCCCCAGGCCAGACCTACCTCCATCTCCCGTGTTGCTGGGATTACAGGCACACACCATCTTGCCCGGCTAAAGGGTCAGTGGTTTTGATGGTGCCCCTCATGGAGACTCTGAAAGCTCTGAGCAGCTGTGAACTGGGCAGATGAGAACCTGGAAGGCAGCCTTGCCTGTGTCCAAGGTCAGATTGTGGTTAGGTATTACCCTCAGGGATGGCAGAGGTATATGAACCAGTACGGACTTTTTGAAAGGCCTATTGGTGATGTCTTTTCAGATTCTCAACACATTCTGGGATTTCAGAAATACTATGAAGGTTTTGCAGGGATTGGAGTATAAGGGCACAAGTGGTTGAGCACCTGCCTGGCAAGTGTGACTTTGAACCCCAGTATTGCTCCAGAGAGAGAGAGAAAAGGAGAGAGATGTTTTCATGTAAGACTCCCTACTGCAGTATTATTTATTGCAAGGATAGATTAAAATCCTAATTGTCCATTAACAGCTTGAACTGAGTGAATACAAAGTTATACCCACACAGCGGGAACCTGAGAGGTAGTTAAAATGGTGAGAAGGGGCCGCATGGATGTGGAGCAGTGGCCAGGAAACAGAGGAAAGTTCAAAATAAACAAATTGCCATGTGCCTTTCTGTATGTGATGATTTATTTTTGTTAAATAAAATTATATCTCCATTACAGGAAAATGTGATAGTGTTCTAGAAAGAATCAGGTACTTCACAAATCTTAAACATTATAGCATGTCAGATCTCAGGTTGGTAAGTGGCTGTAATAGTCTATCTAATTAATACGAAGACTTAAATTTAAGACATGAAAGAACATCTTTCATGGTTAAGTTTGTTTGGTTGGGAGGAAGTGTTTATTCGTTGTAACCTTGTTTTGTTTTCAATAACCATGATAACGTCTTGTCTTCAAAACCCTGATAGCCAGGTGGATGTTTATACATCCGTCTGAAACCGTTTGGGAGGATGTGTCCTGAATATCTCCAGCAGGAGCTGCCCAGGGATGGGAGGCGGGTGTCTGTGCAAGGAGGAGTCCTGCCCCCACACTGGCCCAGCTACACTCTGGATTGTTGGTCCAGTGGGCCCACCTTTTTTAATTAAAAAAAATGTACAAGGGAAGTTTCTCTGACTTTCTCCTTTATTTTGTGTCTCTCTCTGCTTTCATTTGCGACTCGGGAGCATTTCAGGCATGCAGAGGAGTCAACAGCCTAGTAGAAGGGCAGTCATCAACCCCAGCAAGACCCTGTCCCACCACCCTGGCCCCTACCCAGGCCCCTTTCCTGTTTGAATTTGAAGTAAACCCAGGTGTCATTAAACCTCTTTGTTTCCAACTCCTGACCCTGTAACCGAGTATCCTCCAATGCTGAGCTGTGGCACGACAGCCAGTCCTGACCACAGGTCCTCCTGCCTGCCGTCAGAGTGACCTTGCAACCTGATCTAAGCCCTACCTTAAATACAGCCACCAGAGAGTTCCAACTAGAAAGAGGACCCTGCAGGGTGGCATGTGTCCCCAGCCCCCAGCGCCACAGCAGGTAGGACTTGGGGGTCACCAGACTCGCTGAACATGGTCAGCAAACCAGTGAGCTAGACAAACACTGTCATATGCATCCATGCCGTAATGGGAGTGGGCTCTGGAACATTCATCTCTACTGCCTGGGACAAACGGCCTTCAATGACCAGCCTGCTCAGCCTGTGTCCTCTCTCCTTGCCCATACCCATCCTGCCTCTCCCCTTGGGACTCCTGTGCTCCCAGGGGAATACCAGTGTGGTGCAGGTGGGAAATGGTGACTCAGAGTCACGGATGGAGGGTGGCACATACCCCAGTCACTCAGCTTTACTGGAATATCACTGTGACCAATCCAGACAGTCTGGGCAGCCATTCACCCACCAGGGATTTTCCTGGGCATCTCCTACTTGTCAGACACTCTCCTGGGCACTGGGGACTGGAGGTGATGGAAAGAGACAGAACCCCTGTCCTCAAGCAGCTTCTATACGCACAGGAGCACAGAACTATGTCTGCAGGAACAACCAAAAATGGGAGAGTTGGGGGAACGTTCAGCTTTTTAATTTGCTGTATTCACTGATTCTTTAAAAGGAGCCTATGTCCACCCATGTTCGTGGCGGCATTGTTCACGTGGCTAAGCTGTGGATTCAACCTAGGAGCCGTCAGCAGATGAGTGGATAAAGAGACGCGTTCTCTGTGCACATTGGATGCACATGTGCACTGATTCTGTCGTAAGGAAGAATGGCGGATACCACGTTAAGCAAAATAAGCCAGTCGCAGACGAGTATCACATGTTGTCCTTCTAAAGTGGCGGGGGGTGGGGAGGGAGTGATCTGAAAGTAGAGGAGGGACAATTAGGAAATGGGAACCAGATGGAGGAGGGGAGAGAGGGTGGAGCAAGGCACCATAAATGCATACATGGAAACGTCACAGTGAAACCCATTAATTAATGGGTTATTTTAAATACGTGTTATTTAAAAAAACAAAAAAGGAGCCTGTTTCATTTTTATTTCCCTCAAATGTGTTTTTTCTTTTTTTTCCCTTTATTTTATTTTATTTTTTATTGTTTTATTATTCATATGTGCATACAACGCTTGGGTCATTTCTCCCCTGTGTCCCCACCCCCTCCCTTACCACCCACTCCACCCCCTCCCTCTCCCCCCCACCCCCTTGATACCCGGCAGAAACTATTTTGCCCTTATCTCTAATTTTGTTGTAGAGAGAGTATAAGCAATAATAGGAAGGAACAAGGGTTTTTGCTGGTTGAGATAAGGATAGCTATACAGGGAGTTGACTCACATTAATTTCCTGTGCATGTGTGTTACCGTCTAGGTTAATTCTTCTTGATCTACCCTTTTCTCTAGTTCCTGGTCCCCTTCTCCTATGGGCCTCATTTGCTTTTAAGGTGTTTTTTCTTAAAACAAAACTATAGGAGCTAGGTAGAGTGGCATAACCTCTATTCCCAGCACTGGGGAGGCTGACTCAGGGAGGCCATGAGTTTGAGGCCAGCCTGGGCTACGTAGTGAGAACCAGAACCAAAAGAACTACAAAGAAAGCAAGCACACAGGGCAAGGTGCTAATGGTGATTAATTCTGCACAATGAATGTATGCACTGTTATTTTACTTGTTCTTCAGTGTGCTTTTTAAAACCCCCAACCAATTTTTAAGCTTAAAAAAATGAGAAATGGGGCAAAGCAAGGTCTTTGGACTTGACAGTGAATTAGCCACAAAGCAAGGAATGACAGAAAGATTGTTTTTTTTTTTCTCTTACATTCTGCACAGTAACCAACATTGACTCTCACTCCGGGACACAGATGTAGCCGTGGAAAGCTGGGATTAGAGTCCCCTTGCTCTGTGGGGCTTTCTCTGCACCACCTTTTTTGTGTCCTTAATTCCATGAATACAAACAATAATTACCAACATAAGTAGATTAGTCAGCATAGTTTAGGCACCTCTGGGTCCCCAAACAAATCACTTCTTACAATTAATCTAAAAAATTAAACCAGTTGCTCTTCTGGTTCCCTCCCCTGTCTTGTGCCTGGATGACATTTCCACAAATGTGTTGCCTAAGCCTTTACTTCTACCTGATCCTCCTATTTTTCTCCAGGACCAAAATGTTCTGTTTAAACAAATTTGTTTCTGACCCAGGTCTTTTGGTTTCGTTTTGTTTTTTTTCTCTCTCCTCCTCTCTTCCGTGCACCGTCCCTCTGGCTTCAATGGGCTGCAGAGGAATTGGGTTTTCTATTTATAATTCCTCCATGGTCTGTCTAGTTTTTCAATTACTTTGCAAACTCCTTTCTGTCCTTCCTCACTCTGCTTCATCAATTTTCACTTCCCCTGTCAAGTCTGGAAGAAGTCAGCCCTACTGCCTCCATCTCTCAGCATTCCAGGTCCTAGTTAGAAATGAGAGAAGAAGTCTGAAGATACAGAAGAACTAACTGGGGAGTATTTATCAAGTCCCTATTAATACAAGGCACAGAGGAGATGGGAGCAAAGAGAGAAAAAAAAAGTGCAAATGGGGCTTCCTCCTTTGCTGAGCTCATACTTTACCAGAAAAGAGAGAACTACACATTGAATTTTTACTCTCCAGAGGGGCAGTTTGGGGACTATTTGTTACACAGCTGTGAATAGCTAATACACAAACTCTCTCCCTTCCTTGCTGGGCACCGACTTAAGCCAGGTGCTCTCATTTCACACGTATTCACTGGTCTGGAACATTCTTTCTCCTCCTCCTCACTCTTGCATGCTCTCCACTGTGTCAGTGCAGGTGTCAGTTCTCCAGGGGAACTGACCTTCCCAGTCTCCTGATAGTTCTGTACCTCCCTCTTGTGGCACTTACCACTGTGATTGTCTTACATGTATTTCATTCTTGAATTAATATTTCCGCTAACTAATAGTAAATCTGTAGGGTTGAGAGCTGTCTTTTCTTTCCTTCCTATTCTATCTCCAGTACTTCCCATGGTTCCTGACACTCAAATAATCATTACAGGGATGAATTTAAGCCTCCTAACGGCTGTGTTACTAATCCCATTTTTCAGAGGATGAAACTGAGACTTGGGGGCATAAGGGAGTTACCTGCACTAATAACCCAGTTGTCAAGTAAGAGGGTCAAGGTGCACACTCAGAATCCAAGTTTCTCATAGCTGCCTTCACTATCCGCTCAGCCTCTGTAACGGACAAGATTCTGGCTCAGTAGAGGCACTGAGCACCCACCTTTTGTTTTTTTTTGTTTTTTTTTTTTTTTCATTTTTCTTTTATTATTCATATGTGCATACAAGGCTTGGTTCATTTCTCCCCCCTGCCCCCACCCCCTCCCTTACCACCCACTCCACCCCCTCCCGCTCCCCCCCTCAATACCCAGCAGAAACTATTTTGCCCTTATCTCTAATTTTGTTGTAGAGAGAGTATAAGCAATAATAGGAAGGAACAAGGGGTTTTGCTGGTTGAGATAAGGATAGCTATATAGGGAGTTGACTCGCATTGATTTCCTGTGCGTGTGTGTTACCTTCTAGGTTAATTCTTTTTGATCTAACCTTTTCTCTAGTTCCTGGTCCCCTTTTCCTATTGGCCTCATTTGCTTTAAGGTATCTGCTTTAGTTTCTCTGCGTTAAGGGCAACAAATGCTAGCTAGTTTTTTAGGTGTCTTACCTATCCTCACCCCTCCCTTGGAGCACCCACCTTTTAACAGCACCTCCATCCCCCTGTCCTGCTCATGTTGGGGTTCCTGGGCAGTTCTCTGAGTAGCAGTAGCCATGCCCTGCTCCCCCTTAGGGGAGTGAAATGGACAGGTTCAAGGTCCATGGCTAGAGTCACATGGTGCTCTTCACTGAGCAGTGCCCTCTCTTGGCTTCAGTTCTGGTCCCAAACTGTGGATATCCGAAAGCAGGGACGGTGCAAACTCTGAGCATGGGGGTAAGATGTGTCAACCCCCTCATCTGCCACTGACTCTATGGATGGAGCCTCAGATGGTTTGGTTTTTTTCCAGCTGAAGCCACCCATGGTTCTGGCAAGGTCTGTGACAAGCCCTTGTGGTAGTAAAGGTCCCTGGGTTACTCCCCAGGGAAGCAGCTCCCAGCTTGGCACAGACAGCTGGTGCTTGGGAGAAACAGATGTGCGCCCCCCAAACAACCAGGAACACCAGAGTCCATATGGGGCCCTGCAGGCTGATGGAAGCTCTGGTCACCAGGGCGACTAATTACTTCTCCCTGCCAGGAGGAAGAGTCCTCTGGGAGATGTGCTCCCTGCATCTCAGCAAGTGGGGGCAGCGACTGGGCGTGTGCTCCCCCAGAATGCATGTGGACGCTCCAGCATCTCCCCAAGCCTTCGTGCAGACGGCTTTGTCCAAAAATCACCCTTCCTCGAGCAGCTGTGTGCTGGATTGGGGCTGGGCTGCATGAAAGACCTTCGGAGAGAGCCAGCCCTGCTCCAAAATGACAGAAACAAACACTTGTGCAGCAACATCACAATTCCTAGGGGGTAGACACTATTGAAAATACTGCCAGGGATCGGTGGTCCTCAAAGTGGGATCCGTGGGAACGCAGATGCTCAGGCCCCACCTGCCCAGTCAGGATCTCTGACATCTGCTGGAATATGCAGCAAGTACACCTTTAGTGTACTTAGCAAGTTCAGGACAGACCTGAACTCAGTTGACACCAACAGCCTGGTTAGGTACAGAACGAAAGTTCGCCTGGATAGGTAACTACTGATTCAGACCCAGCTCCTAGCTGTGCTCTGAGTCCTACTTACACCTGGGTCGCTGCTCAGTGTGCACAGCCCACCTGTTGGGTAACCCAGTGCTGGGCAGTGGGTCACAGATGTAGAGAACAAAATCGACCTTGGGCTGGACCTGGGCTTCCTGAGTCAACGTGCTTTCTGGGGCTCCAGGACCCTCCTGATGAACTAATCAATTTGAATGGATTCATTTTGAACTAAGCCAGTAACGGCTGATGGCTTCATGTCAGATCATGGGGGACGCTTCCTAAGAAGCAGATTCCTGGGCTCCAGCCCCAGAGAGGCTGGCATGAGTCACTAAGGTGGGGCTCAGGAACCTGGATCTCAGCAGATTGTCAACAGATGACTCGAGCTAAGACACCCAATAGCGAGGTGCGGGGCTTGCTGCGTGGAGCCCCTCGTCTGCAGCCTGGCCTGATGCTTAAACAGAATCCTTACCTCCTCTGATCTCAGCCTCTTCATCTGTAACATGGGCAGGTGGGCCTTGTCATATAAGGTTCCCAGTGAGGATTAAGTGAGTAAAACAGTGTGTTTGGTTCACATTCCAGCACTCCTTAGCATTTTCTGTCAGATCAGGAATTTTCAGGTAACTTTTAGAAAGCCACCATTTCTTTTTTTTTTTTTATTCATATGTGCATACAAGGCTTGGTTCATTTCTCCCCCCTGCCCCCACCCCCTCCCTTACCACCCACTCCACCCCCTCCCTCTCCCCCCTACCCCCTCAATACCCAGAAGAAACTATTTTGCCCTTATCTCTAATTTTGTTGAAGAGAGTATAAGCAATAATAGGAAGGAACAAGGGTTTTTGCTGGTTGAGATAAGGATAGCTATACAGGGCATTGACTCACATTGATTTCCTGTGCGTGGGTGTTACCTTCTAGGTTAATTCTTTTTGATCTCACCTTTTCTCTAGTTCCTGGCCCCCTTCTCCTATTGGCCTCAGTTGCTTTGAGGTATCTGCTTTAGTTTCTCTGCGTTAAGGGCAACAAATGCTAGCTAGTTTTTTAGGTGTCTTACCTATCCTCACCCCTCCCTTGTGTGCTCTCGCTTTTATCATGTGCTCAAAGTCCAATCCCCTTGTTGTGTTTGCCCTTGATCTAATGTCCACATATGAGGGAGAACATACGATTTTTGGTCTTTTGAGCCAGGCTAACCTCACTCAGAATGATGTTCTCCAATTCCATCCATTTACCAGCGAATGATAACATTTTGTTCTTCTTCATGGCTGCATAGAATTCCATTGTGTATAGATACCACATTTTCTTGATCCATTCGTCAGTAGTGGGGCATCTTGGCTGCTTCCATAACTTGGCTATTGTGAATAGTGCCGCAACAAACATGGGTGTGCAGGTGCCTCTGGAGTAACGAGTGTCACAGTCTTTAGGGTATATCCCCAAGAGTGGTATTGCTGGATCAAATGGTAGATCAATATTTAGCTTTTTAAGAAGCCTCCAAATTTTTTTCCAGAGTGGTTGTACTAGTTTACATTCCCACCAGCAGTGTAAGAGGGTTGCTTTTCCCCGCATCCTCGCCAACACCTTTTGTTGATGGTGTTGCTGATGATGGCTATTCTAACAGGGGTGAGGTGGAATCTTAGCGTGGTTTTAATTTGCATTTCCTTTATTGCTAGAGATGGTGAGCATTTTTTCATGTGTTTTTTGGCCATTTGAATTTCTTCTTTTGAGAAAGTTCTGTTTAGTTCACTTGCCCATTTCTTTATTGGTTCATTAGTTTTGGGAGAATTTATTTTTTTAAGTTCCCTGTATATTCTGGTTATCAGTCCTTTGTCTGATGTATAGTTGGCAAATATTTTCTCCCACTCTATGGGTGTTCTCTTCAGCTTAGAGACCATTTCTTTTGATGAACAGAAGCTTTTTAGTTTTATGAGGTCCCATTTATCTATGCTATCTCTTAGTTGCTGTGCTGCTGGGGTTTCGTTGAGAAAGTTCTTACCTATACCTACTAACTCCAGAGTATTTCCTACTCTTTCCTGTATCAGCTTTAGAGTTTGGGGTCTGATATTAAGATCCTTGATCCATTTTGAGTTAATATTGGTATAGGGTGATATACATGACTCTAGTTTCAGTTTTTTGCAGACTGCTAACCAGTTTTCCCAGCAGTTTTTGTTGAAGAGGCTGCTTTTTCTCCATCATATATTTTTAGCTCCTTTGTCAAAGACAAGTTGGTTATAGTTGTGTGGCTTCATATCTGGATCCTCTATTCTGTTCCACTGGTCTTCATGTCTGTTTTTGTGCCAGTACCATGCTGTTTTTATCGTTATTGCTTTGTAATATAGTTTGAAGTCAGGTATTGTGATACCTCCAGCATTGTTCTTTTGACTGAGTATTGCCTTGGCTATTCGTGGCCTCTTGTGTTTCCATATAAATTTAATGGTAGATTTTTCAATCTCTTTAATGAATGTCATTGGAATTTTGATGGGAATTGCATTAAACACGTAGATTACTTTTGGGAGTATCGACATTTTGACTATGTTGATTCTACCAATCCATGAGCATGGGAGATCTCTCCACTTTCTATAGTCTTCCTCAATCTCTTTCTTCAGAAGTGTATAGTTTTCCTTGTAGAGGTCTTTCACATCTTTTGTTAGGTTTACACCTAGGTATTTGATTTTTTTTGAGGCTATTGTAAATGGAATTGTTCTCATACATTCTTTTTCCGTTTGCTCATTGTTAGTGTATAGAAATGCTAATGATTTTTCTATGTTGATTTTATATCCTGCTACCTTGCTATAGCTATTGATGATGTCTAGAAGCTTCTGAGTAGAGTTTTGGGTCTTTAAGGTATAGGATCATGTCGTCTGAAAATAGGGATATTTTAACAGTTTCTTTACCTATTTGTATTCCTTTTATTCCTTCTTCTTGCCTAATTGCTCTGGCTAGGAATTCCAGGACTATGTTGAATAGGAGTGGAGATAGTGGGCATCCTTGTCTTGTTCCTGATTTTAGAGGGAATGGTTTCAGTTTTTCTCCGTTAAGTATAATGCTGGCTGTAGGTTTGTCATATATAGCTTTTATAATGTTGAGGAACTTTCCTTCTATTCCTAGTTTTCTTAGAGCTTTTATCATGAAATGGTGTTGGATCTTATCAAAGGCTTTTTCTGCATGTATTGAGATGATCAAGTGGTTTTGTCTTTGCTTCTGTTAATGTGGTTTATTACATTTATTGATTTTCGTAGGTTGAACCACCCCTGCATCCCTGGGATGAAGCCTACTTGGTCGTGGTGAATAATCTTTTTGATGTGTTGTTGAATTCGGTTTGCCATTTTTTTTTTTTTGAGGATTTTTGCATCAATGTTCATTAAGGAGATTGGCCTATAGTTCTCATTTTTGGAGGTGTCTTTGCCTTGTTTTGGGATAAGTGTAATACTGGCTTCATAAAATGTGTTCGGCAGTTTTCCTTCCCTTTCTGTTTTGTGGAACAGTTTAAGGAGGGTTGGTATCAGTTCTTCTTTAAAGGTCTGATAGAATTCAGCAGAGAATCCATCAGGTCCTGGACTTTTCTTTTTGGGGAGACTCTTGATTGCTGCTTCAATTTCATTTTGTGTTATAGGTCTATTCAGGTGATTAATTTCCTCTTGGTTCAGTTTTGGATGATCATATGTATCTAGAAATCTGTCCATTTCTTTAAGATTTTCAAATTTATTTGAATATAGGTTCTCGAAGTAGTCTCTGATGATTTCCTGGACTTCGATGGTGTTTGTTGTTATCTCCCCTTTTGCATTCCTGATTCTACTAATTTGGGTTTTTTCTCTCCTCATTTTAGTCAGGTTTGCCAGGGGTCTATCATTCTTGTTTATTTTTTCAAAGAACCAAGTTTTTGTTTCATTAATTCTTTGTATGGTTTTTTTGGTTTCTATTTCGTTGATTTCAGCTCTTATTTTTATTATTTCTTTCCTTTTATTTGTTTTGGGATTTGCTTGTTCTTGCTTTTCTAGGAGTTTGAGATGTATCATTAGGTCATTGATTTGGGATCTTTCAGTCTTTTTAATATATTCACTCATGGCTATAAACTTTCCTCTCAGGACTGCCTTAGCTGTGTCCCATAGGTTCCGGTAGGTTGTGTTTTCATTTTCATTGACTTCCAGGAACTTTTTAATTTCCTCTTTGATTTCATCGATGATCCATTCTTCATTAAGTAATGAGTTATTTAGTTTCCAGCTGTTTGCATGTTTTTTGTCTTTACTTTTGTTGTTGAGTTCTACTTTTACTGCATTGTGATCAGATAGTATGCATGGTATAATTTCTATTTTCTTATATTTGCTGAGACTTGCTTTGTGCCCTAAGATATGATCTATTTTGGAGAAGGTTCCATGGGCTGCTGAGAAGAAGGTACATTGTGTAGAAGTTGGATGAAATGTTCTGTAGACATCAACTAGGTCCATTTGATCTATTGTATATTTTAGATCTTGGATTTCTTTATTGATTTTTTGTTTGGATGACCTATCTATTGATGATAATGGGGTGTTAAAGTCTCCCACAACCACTGTGTTGGAGTTAATATATGCTTTTAGGTCCTTCAGGGTATGTTTGATGAAATTGGGTGCGTTGACATTGGGTGCATACAGGTTGATAATTATTATTTCCTTTTGGTCTATTTCCCCTTTTATTAGTATGGAATGTCCTTCTTTATCTCATTTGATCAATGTAGGTTTGAAGTCTACTTTGTCAGAGATAAGTATTGCTACTCCTGCCTGTTTTCGGGGGCCATTGGCTTGATAAATCTTCTTCCAGCCTTTCATCCTAAGCCTATGCTTATTTCTGTCAGTGAGATGGGTCTCCTGTAAGAAACAAATTGTTGGATCTTCCTTTTTAATCCATTTTGTCAAGCGGTGCCTTTTGATGGGTGAATTAAGTCTGTTAACATTAAGCGTTAGTACTGATATGTATGTGGTGATTCCTGTCATTTAGTTGT
The DNA here is from genome assembly GCF_047511655.1 of Castor canadensis. NCBI lineage: Eukaryota > Metazoa > Chordata > Mammalia > Rodentia > Castoridae > Castor > Castor canadensis. The sequence goes on along the minus strand of NC_133392.1, from coordinate 152,341,017 downwards.
GATAGTTGTTTGAAGGTTTGGTTGTGTGTACCTAAGTTGAGGTTACTCTCTACTGCCTTGCTTTTTCTTTTCCTGTGGTTTGGTGCTGCCTGTCTTTTCTTTTTTTTTTTTTTCAGCTTCCCAAAGGAATTTTATTCGTAAGTAAAGCCATGACTTCTTATAGCAAGATCACACTACATATCCACCATTCGTTCTTTATTCATTTGTATTCCCTAATAGTAGTGATGGATTGTGAGGAGCCAAATGCAAACTCTTTCTCTGGTCCCCTTATAAAACCTTGTGATTATGAGTTGGGTGATCAGCACTGGACAGTGTATCCTTGCTCAACAAACAGAACCAAATCTCTAAGTCTGTTCTCATTAGCACTGTCCTCTTAACCAGTGATTTCCAGCCTCAAAGTGTATCTGATTCTTATAAGCTGATAAAAATTGTTTATTGAAAATGCACATGCATTTCAATCTTCTACCAGACATTCTGGTCTGCTCAATCCAGGGTCTGGCTGTGAGATTTTAATTTTTATAAACACAGCAGGTAATTATGACCTATAGGCTGCACTTTGAGAAATCTTTTTTTTTTTCATTTTTCTTTTATTATTCATATGTGCATACAAGGCTTGGTTCATTTCTCCCCCCTGCCCCCACCCCCTCCCTTACCACCCACTCCACTCCCTCCCGCTCCCCCCCCTCAATACCCAGCAGAAACTATTTTGCCCTTATCTCTAATTTTGTTGTAGAGAGAGTATAAGAAATAATAGGAAGGAACAAGGGGTTTTGCTGGTTGAGATAAGGATAGCTATATAGGGCATTGACTCACATTGATTTCCTGTGCGTGGGTGTTACTTTCTAGGTTAATTCTTTTTGATCTAACCTTTTCTCTAGTACCTGTTCCCCTTTTCCTATTGGCCTCAGTTGCTTTAAGGTATCTGCTTTAGTTTCTCTGCATTAAGGGCAACAAATGCTAGCTAGTTTTTTAGGTGTCTTACCTATCCTCACCCCTCCCTTGTGTGCTCTCGCTTTTATCATGTGCTCATAGTCCCATCCCCTTGTTGTGTTTGCCCTTGATCTAATGTCCACATATGAGGGAGAACATACGATTTTTGGTCTTTTGGGCAAAACACTCACTCAGAATGATGTTCTCCAATTCCATCCATTTACCAGCGAATGATAACATTTCGTTCTTCTTCATGGCTGCATAAAATTCCATTGTGTATAGATACCACATTTTCTTAATCCATTCGTCAGTGCTGGGGCATCTTGGCTGTTTCCATGACTTGGCTATTGTGAATAGTGCCGCAATAAACATGGATGTGCAGGTGCCTCTGGAGTAACAGTCTTTTGGGTATATCCCCAAGAGTGGTATTGCTGGATCAAATGGTAGATCGATGTCCAGCTTTTTAAGTAGCCTCCAAATTTTTTTCCAGAGTGGTTGTACTAGTCTACATTCCCACCAACAGTGTAAGAGGGTTCCTTTTTCCCCACATCCTCGCCAACACCTGTTGTTGGTGGTGTTGCTGATGATGGCTATTCTAACAGGGGTGAGGTGGAATCTTAGCGTGGTTTTAATTTGCATTTCCTTTATTGCTAGAGATGGTGAGCATTTTTTCATGTGTTTTCTGGCCATTTGAATTTCTTCTTTTGAGAAAGTTCTGTTTAGTTCACATGCCCATTTCTTTATTGGTTCATTAGTTTTGGGAGAATTTATTTTTTTAAGTTCCCTGTATATTCTGGTTATCAGTCCTTTGTCTGATGTATAGTTGGCAAATATTTTCTCCCACTCTATGGGTGTTCTCTTCAGTTTAGAGACCATTTCTTTTGATGAACAGAAGCTTTTTAGTTTTATGAGGTCCCATTTATCTATGCTATCTCTTAGTTGCTGTGCTGCTGGGGTTTCGTTGAGAAAGTTCTTACCTATACCTACTAACTCCAGAGTATTTCCTACTCTTTCCTGTATCAGCTTTAGAGTTTGGGGTCTGATATTAAGATCCTTGATCCATTTTGAGTTAATATTGGTATAGGGTGATATACATGACTCTAGTTTCAGTTTTTTGCAGACTGCTAACCAGTTTTCCCAGCAGTTTTTGTTGAAGAGGCTGCTTTTTCTCCATCATATATTTTTAGCTCCTTTGTCAAAGACAAGTTGGTTATAGTTGTGTGGCTTCATATCTGGATCCTCTATTCTGTTCCACTGGTCTTCATGTCTGTTTTTGTGCCAGTACCATGCTGTTTTTATCGTTATTGCTTTGTAATATAGTTTGAAGTCAGGTATTGTGATACCTCCAGCATTGTTCTTTTGACTGAGTATTGCCTTGGCTATTCGTGGCCTCTTGTGTTTCCATATAAATTTAATGGTAGATTTTTCAATCTCTTTAATGAATGTCATTGGAATTTTGATGGGAATTGCATTAAACACGTAGATTACTTTTGGGAGTATCGACATTTTGACTATGTTGATTCTACCAATCCATGAGCATGGGAGATCTCTCCACTTTCTATAGTCTTCCTCAATCTCTTTCTTCAGAAGTGTATAGTTTTCCTTGTAGAGGTCTTTCACATCTTTTGTTAGGTTTACACCTAGGTATTTGATTTTTTTTGAGGCTATTGTAAATGGAATTGTTCTCATACATTCTTTTTCCGTTTGCTCATTGTTAGTGTATAGAAATGCTAATGATTTTTCTATGTTGATTTTATATCCTGCTACCTTGCTATAGCTATTGATGATGTCTAGAAGCTTCTGAGTAGAGTTTTTTGGGTCTTTAAGGTATAGGATCATGTCGTCTGAAAATAGGGATATTTTGACAGTTTCTTTACCTATTTGTATTCCTTTTATTCCTTCTTCTTGCCTAATTGCTCTGGCTAGGAATTCCAGGACTATGTTGAATAGGAGTGGAGATAGTGGGCATCCTTGTCTGGTTCCTGATTTTAGAGGGAATGGTTTTAATTTTTCTCTGTTAAGTATAATGCTGGCTGTAGGTTTGTCATATATAGCTTTTATAATGTTGAGGAACTTTCCTTCTATTCCTAGTTTTCTTAGAGCTTTTATCATGAAATGGTGTTGGATCTTATCAAAGGCTTTTTCTGCATGTATTGAGATGATCAAGTGGTTTTGTCTTTGCTTCTGTTAATGTGGTTTATTACGTTTATTGATTTTCATATGTTGAACGACCCCTGCATCCCTGGGATGAAGCCTACCTGGTCGTGGTGAATAATCTTTTTGATGTGTTGCTGAATTCGATTTGCCATTATTTTGTTGAGGATTTTTGCATCAATGTTCATTAAGGAGATTGGCCTATAGTTCTCCTTTTTGGAAGTGTCTTTGCCTGGTTTTGGGATAAGTGTAATACTGGCTTCATAAAATGTGTTTGGCAGTTTTCCTTCCCTTTCTATTTCGTGGAACAGTTTAAGGAGGGTTGGTATCAGTTCTTCTTTAAAGGTCTGATAGAATTCAGCAGAGAATCCATCAGGTCCTGGACTTTTCTTTTTGGGGAGACTCTTGATTGCTGCTTCAATTTCATTTTGTGTTATAGGTCTATTCAGGTGATTAATTTCCTCTTGGTTCAGTTTTGGATGATCATATGTATCTAGAAATCTGTCAATTTCTTTAAGATTTTCAAATTTATTTGAATATAGGTTCTCGAAGTAGTCTCTGATGATTTCCTGGACTTCGATGGTGTTTGTTGTTATCTCCCCTTTTGCATTCCTAATTCTACTAATTTGGGTTTTTTCTGTCCTCATTTTAGTCAGGTTTGCCAGGGGTCTATCGAGCTTGTTTATTTTTTCAAAGAACCAACTTTTTGTTTCATTAATTCTTTGTATGGTTTTTTTGGTTTCTATTTCGTTGATTTCAGCTCTTATTTTTATTATTTCTCTCCTTCTATTTGTTTTGGGATTTGCTTGTTCTTGTTTTTCTGGGAGTTTGAGATGTATCATTAGGTCATTGATTTGGGATCTTTCAATCTTTTTAATATATGCTGCCTGTCTTTTCATGGTTAAGTTGGGTTTCACTTTCTGTGTGCAGAATCCCTTGCAGAATCTTTTGTAGTGGTGAAAGCCACCATTTCTTATGAGCCTGTCTGGGTGGCAGATGGAGAGGAGATGGAGAACACAGGCTGGTCCAGAGACTCCCCAGCCTACTTCTACACAATAAGCCAGGGCCTACGAAGCAGGATGGAGAAAGCACATTGTTACCAGGTCCCTCAGGCCTCTGAACATGTCTAGGGCCTTCAAAGACAACAGAGAGCAGCCAAGAAACAGGAAAAAAAAAAAAAAAACCAGACTCCCTCCATCTCCACGGGGACCCAAAGAGACATAGTGGGCATCCCTGTCTGGTCTTATTCCTTCTGGCCTACCTGAGCATCCCTAAGAACACAGGGACCATGCCAAGACCCTCCACCATGGAGTGGACAGCACTGCACAGTCCTTTGCTCCTCCTGCCTCCAGGCTTTCTTCTCTCCCACACCAGTCCTTACCACTAAGTGCTCTCTCTGGTAGGAGACCCGCCTGGGTTTTGTGAGAAGTTGGATTAAGTGCATGGTCCTCACACCCACAATGTCAAGGAACACGAAGGAAGAAAGAGGAATTCCAGAACTGGGAGACGCCTGGATTTCAGCCTTCCCTTTGGCTCACGGATTGTGGGCGCCTCCTGATTCCCTTGGTGAAGATCCTCCTCCTGGCGGCGGGACCAGTGCATTGTGTGCCCTGGAGGGTGTTCCCTGGTACAGTTGCTGGCTCTAAACAAAGAACAAAAGATAGAGGAGTGTGTTCTAAACCATGGCACTAACGACACTAACACTCAGAGCCCGGGGTCACAGGAATCACAAGGGTCACAGCCACTGAAGCCTGTTTTTGATTGGCGCATGAGCTAAGGGTGGTTTTTGCATTTTTAAGTGGTCGGGGAAAATTCAGAGGAATAGTTGGCTATTTCACACACGTGGAAACTATGAAATTTGAGTTTCAGTGGCCAGAGCCCAGCTTTATTGGAGCATAGCCATTCCTGTTCATTCCTGGGTGGCGGTAGCTGCTTCCAGGCCACAGGGTACAGCAGGGTGTTTGTGATGGAGACTCTGTTTGGCCAGCAAAGCCCCAGATCTGGTCCTTTATAGAAAAAGGCTGCCCAGCTCTCTCTTCATCACTTGATTGGGACAGCTTGAATTTATTTGTTGACGTGTTGAGTTCTTTCTACATCCCCTCCATGCCTCAGGACATGTGCTCTTGCTATCCTCACGTTACAGAGGCAGAGAGATTTTTCATGTAATCTGCCTGAGATCGTGCACTAGGAAGGGGCAGAACTAGGATGCAAAGCCCAGCAGGCAAGGACAAGGTCCATGTGCACGGTCTTGACCTCTGTACTGTGTTGCCTTGTATAACCAGGGTCTGAAAACTGTATCCTTCTAGAAGCATCCAGAAGGTGAGGTTCCTAAACTTTGTCCTTTTGCAAGTGTTACATGCCGGTGTCGAAGTGTTAAGTGCCAGTGGCAAGGGTCCTTGCCTTCACAGGCCAGGAACTGGCTCGAGGCAGCTGAGTGATGGGCCAAAGCCGGTGTATAAAGTAGGATTTATTAGAGAGAAAGGAATGGTGACAGCTAGAGAAGTGCCTCGGAGTCCGGAAGCCGGTAGCTCGCTGCTCAGGTGAAGGCCGGGTCTTTTATGGACATCCCAGCTCCTAGTTAGGTGGGTTTTTCTCTTTGGCCATGATTGCTGGCTTTCTTAGGTGAACTGGTTTGGTTTGCACCTTTATTGGGGGAGGGGAAACAGTCTTGAGAGCACTTTGCTCGTCAGCCCTGTGGCAGACCTATCAGACCCTGTATCTTTCTTTAGGATGCAGAAATGCAGATTACACCTCCCTCTCAGGGTGCAGGAGAGGAGGCCTCTAACTCCTCAGGATGCAGGAGTGATACTGCTCTCCAGGGCGGATGGAATACCCACACATCTGCCCTAGGTCTCCAGACCCAACACAAGTGTCCATATCTCTTTCTGAGAATTAGAGCCCAGAGGGGCACTTTTTCTACCATACAGGAATGTTCCCTTCTAGATGTCCACTAAGTGGCCGAGCCCAGAGCCAGCACTGGGACCCAGGCAGCTTCCATCTCTTCTTCATTCCCCTCCTCCTCCAAGATGGCTGCCTCTTTTACTCCTGCATAGGACCCTGATGCCTGCTCATGGGTACAGCGGGGAACCCAGGCCTCATGGATTCCCAGGCCCCAGCCTGTAACATTCCCATTAGCCCTGGAGAAGGCTCTGGCTATCATTCTGTTTGCTTTCCTTTGTAATATATTGCTGCATAGCAAATTTATTTCTTAACAATTTCACTTACAGCCCTTTTGAAGAAATGGGGCTCTGGAGAAATGAACCATTAGCATTGATAAATACTTTTCAATCCCATCAAAAGCAAATGGAAATACTTAATGAAAAGCCAAGAAAGGAAAGGGTAATTAAAGAGGTTGGGGGCTTTGTTGTTATTTTTGAGCAATTATGACTAAAAGCCCTAATCGTGCTTCCTTCCATCAGTCTTTAAAAGAACATCATCGTGGTCATTGCCAGCTTCAGGCCATGGTCACGATGCCCAAGCCAGCTTGGCTGAGCAATAGGCTGAGGGCGTCCAGTTGCAGGGACCCAGGACTCCTCCCTGGTCCTGAAAGTTCAGCTCCATGGCCTGCTTTTGGTCTGCTTTTCCTCTACCTTCTGCTCTTCTTTCCCCCACTCAGCCTTGCTTTTCCCAGGAGATCTTGCTTCTGGGTCTTGGTGCAGGTTAGTACTGAGCTTTCTCTATCTTTTATCCTTTGTCATTAAAGCCATCAATTGCATCAGGGACACAAACAGCAAATGTGACTCCAGGACCAGAGAGGTTGAGAAACTTACAAAAGGTAGCAGAGTCTGGGCTTGAACACAGGTTCTCAGACAGTGCTGGAGAATGCAGGGCATAGGGTATGTGCCACTGTGCTGGGGTGTTTGTCTCAGCTCTGCCTGAAGATATGGCGCAAATGCCTTAACATTGCTGGATATCCTCATCCAGCCATGGGGTGATCATTGTGGTGCTTCCCTTGTGAGCTGGTTACAAGGAGACCGTGTGCAGAGCGCAAGGTATGTGATCACGAGGATGACCATGGTTCCCCAGCTGTGCAGCCAAGCCACTGTCGGTTTCTGCAGGCAAGTCACAGGGGTGACTTGGGACAATTTTACTTGTCAAAGAAAACACAGTGACATCTGTCTGGCACTGGGTGAACTGCTAGTTCAAGGTGGCTCAGGTTTCAACATTCCATTCTGCAGCACGCCTTTGGGTGACGTCATTTCTTTGTGAAGCTGGGGTCCAGCAGTGGCTGTGATGGAAAAGCCAGTGCCACCAAGAGGCAATGGCGTGCAGGCTGAGTTCAAGGCTGGACAAGTTGTGCAGTGCTCAGCAGGCACACACATCCCAGTTGTAAGTGCTTGTAATTGTAGAAGAACGAAATACAACTAGGGTTTTTTTTTTTCCTTTTAATGGACGTGTATTTTTTTTTTTAACTGGCCATTAAGTGTTAGAACATAAGTACTTACTGGTTAACCCTAACGACTTAATAAACAAAATCTTTAGTGATTTCTTTTGGCCTAAGGGTGCCAGGAACAAATTACTGAGTGGCACCAATGTGGAGGCTTCTGCTTTTTGGCACACCAGAGGGAGGTTCCTGGCGCTTAGCAAGTTCTTTTGCTGGTAAATCTGTTGGGAGCCAGCAGGGAAATGGAAGGGTGCCTTCCCTCCTTCCCGATGCTTGGCAGGCAAGGAGGGTTTCCTGCGTGCGATTTGGGAATAAAAGGGGAACCCCTCTTCACACACACAGCTCCACTGGGGGCTCTAACATGAGAAACTGCTTTCGGGAAGGCATGGGGACTGAGTGTGTCAGTGTTGCCCAGAATAGTGATTATAGTGCAAAAGCACTGGGCTTTCAGCCCCTGACTTCCTGACCAAGGGACTTCCGCCACTGCCCCAGGCATGGGTGGTTTAGTAATTTGCACAATTCTGTCTCCCCTTCCTGGCAGTCTGAGCCTGGAGTTAGGATGAATGCAAGACAAGACAAGTCCCAGAAAAACTTGGACGGGAAGATGGAGCTGATTTTGAACACAGTTGGGGTTTGAAGTTACTGAAATGGGGACAGAAGAAAAAATGGTTGCCTTAGTGACAGGGTGGGGGTAGGGTGGGGGGGTAACAGTCACATGCTTGGGGGTGGGACCCAGGAGCCTTCAAAGCTGGGCAGAGATGCTCCTTGCAAGATGTCCAAATGGTCCCTCCTCAGGAAGGAGTTCTGGAAGGTTTCACACAGCTTTTCCCTGGGCTAGGGCCCCATGTTCTTCCAGGGCCCCTTTGGTGCTCAGGAGAAAGCTTCCTGAATGTGCTTGTCCATCAGAGGCTAGCTTGCTGACTTCTTGCAATTGCTCTCCATATGGAGCCTCCCTCCTGCCCTCTCTGCAGTCCCGGTTCCAGCAGGTCCAGGCTGCCCTCCATTTCCCGCTCACATGGGACTGCACACAGCTCTTGCCCTGGCCTGGGCTGTTCCCTCCATCACCCTCACCTGAACACCTATGCTTTGAAGGCTCAACCAAGGGGTACCTCTTCCCATGGCAGCAGGTTAGAGTTGTAGCCCAAAGACCTTTAACCTCACAAGTGTCTGAGTCCTAAGGCTGGGGGCATGACTCCAGTGGTAGAACTTACCTAGCAAGCCTCAGGCCCTGAGTTCAGATCCCAATACCACCAAAAGAAAAGTGTCTAAGTCCTTAATAAGCTCCCAGTCTCCCCCACCCCCAACTTCATTGCTCACAAAATGAGGATAAAATAGCATCTGACTCAGTGCTTGCCAACCTGTGAGGCCCCCCTGGAGCGTGGGGGAACCAGCTGGTTAGATTAGTGTTCTTCAGGTCCGAGGAGGACAGTGATTGTGTCTCCACACTTCCTCCGGTGGCACGGATGCTGCTGGCCCAGGCGCCACACTTTGAATGGCAAAGCCTGGCTCACTGCAGGAGAGGCAAGTGCTAGGGAAGGGCCTGGTTCGTGGCGAGCCTGCCAGGGTAGATTTTCTCATGTATATGGTGGAGTTTCGAGGACATGCCACACTCCTGAAGGTGACAGACATGGCTGTGGGTCCAGAATACCCGTCTGAGGTCACATCACCTGCTTTGATTTGCACATGGTATGAGCATGTCCCCCAAAGTTCCTGTGTTGGAAGCTTGGTCTCCATGCCAGGAGATGGTGGGACCTTTAAGAGGTGGAGCGTCTTGCAAGCTGATTAGGTCACTAGGGACACTGCTCTTGGGAAGGATTAATGTAGTTCTCCTGAAACCCCAGTTCCCTTCTGCATGAGTGGATTGTTATAAAAAAGCAAGACTGCCCCTCCCCACTTTCTGCCTCTTTCTCGCATCACGTGATCTCTCCCTGTCTCACCCCCACCACCATGATTCCATCTACCATGTGATCCAGCCAAGGGGGCCATCACCAAAGCTCAGCCGACGTCAACACCAAGCCCTTGAACCTCCCAAACTGTGAGCTAAATACACCTTTCGTTACAAAGTACCCAGTCTCAGGTATTCTGTCACAGCAACGAAAATATGAACTGACACACCACATCTAGCCTCTTCTCCCTCTTATTTCTTGAGAGGAAAAATCAAACAGGCTTGGGCGTGCCTGGGTAAGGATGCACACCTTGGGTTTTATGCTCTTTTTCAGAGAAGGATTTTTTTTTTAAGGGAATGCAGGTATAGTTTTTCCTTCCCCTTCCAGCCAGCTCACCTTGATTTTCACCCACTGGGTGCCAAAGCCACCCCCAGTCCACAAGGTCCAGGTATTAAAGCCTTCTAAGCAGTGACGAAGCACACCCCTGCTTCCCTGGCAGCCCCCCAGATGGGAGCCAAATACCCTCACATCAGCCAGTGCCAGCCATTTCCATCACCCCTGCCACCTGCTCTGGATTCCCAAATCAGCACACCGGTGATAACCACTCTCACACCAAAAAAGGTAAAACATCTGCCATTTTACCAGCAAGCACCTTCTCTCGCTCTGGGCTTGCTGCAAAATAGTCCCTCACTGTCCGAGACACTTTGAGATTGGCAAAACTGGAGCGTGAGGTTGGTGATATTCTCAACATATAGCCTCAGAAAAATCAGAGCATTCAGGGAGCAGGGACTGCAGGTCCATGAGCTGCCCCAAAGGATAAGGTGTGGGACATCGCTGGAAATGCCACCTGGTGGTGCAACAGGCCTCCTGGAGCACCAAGGCTACCTGTGCACTCAGAGCCACCACGGTGGGTTTATCACCTCCAATGGAGGTAGCTACTTGAAGACCGAAATTCCCTGCAGTCTTCAGAAAGAAGGAACAGAGTGTGCGTGCTTCCTCTAAATCGGAATTCTCAAACTTCAGTGTGCCTAAAAATGAGTACTTATTAAAAATATAGACTCCTGGGCCCTTGGTCTGTTGGGGCTGTGTGGTGGGACCCAGGGTTGTGTATTTGTTTAAGTTTTTCTTTTTCTTCAGTGCTGAGGATAGAACCCAGGGCTCTTCCCATGCTAGGCAAGCTCTCTAAAACTGAACTACACCCCCAGCTGGAGTGGGGGTTTGTTGGGTTTTTTTGGCAGCACGGGGATTTGAACTCAGGGTCCAGAGCTTACTAGACAGGCAGACACTCTACCATGTGAGCCATGCCCCCTTTTTTGCTTTAGTTTATTTTTAGATAGGGTCTCGAGCTTTTGCCTGAATCAGCCTCAGACCAATCCTCTTACCTCCACCTCCTGCTGGGATCATAGGTTCATGCCACCATACCTGGATACTGTCCTTTTAAATGAGTACAAAGCCAACTGTCACCCAAGCATGGAGTGCAAGTTCTGCCTGTGCTCAAGGAAAGAGCTATCCCACGCAAGCATACCAGAGGTGGGGATCTTGGGGCTATCCTCAGACTCCACCTCCACTCACGGGTACAGCACGAGCTGTGGTTCCTGGCACTCGAGTAACTGGAACCCCTGTTCTCTCCTTGGGCCCCACACAAGGCCCCCAGCCCAGGGAGATAAGCGGCCACTTCTGCTTCAGCCAGATCTCGTGGAGCTGTGTCAGGGAACCTTGGAGGAGATTGGTTAGGATGGCAGTCCTGAGCACACCACCTCAACTTCAGAATGGCTTGCCTGTGGGGTGCAGGCACCTCAGTCCCCAGGAGCAGAGTGAAGGAAACAATCGCACTGAAATGCTCTCTGGGCTGCCTGCACGCCAAAGCACAGATGACACGGTGTGGCCCGAGTCCTGGCTGTGCCCCAGGACACTCATCTTAATGTATTGACATTGGCAGCTCTTGTGTGTCTTGTCATGCCAGTAAGGTAATTAAAATGGAATTGTCTCCAAGCATCACAATTAATCAGCAAATAAATCAAAAACCTGTGGCCATTCATTGCACCAGGCAAAGAGGCTTCTCCTGGCTCCCTGGCCTCTGGAGTTGATTGAACTTGGACTTCACGCACCTTGAATGAGTTCAGGAGAGAGGAGGAGGCGGGCAGGTACCTTTTGGAGTATTATTGAGGCCCGGGATCGGTGTTAGAGGTGCTCTGTATATGATATCTCCCCTCAAAGAGACTTCCTGATTTCTTTCCTAATAAAAACATTCCTGGGAAATAGAGGTGGTGATGCACACCTTACAGGTTAAGTTACTGAGACCAGGTTCACATGGCACATGCAGGGCAGAGTCCAAGTTCAAAACTTGGCCCATCTAACTTTAAAAATCACACCATTTTCAGTCTCTGGTACTCCAGGAATGCAAATCTAAGTAAGAAGCCCTGTAAGCAATTGAACCAGATTTTAAACCCAGGATTATATAGGGTGAGAAACTCTACTCTAAGGGCAGATGTCCTGCATCCACGCCTCTATACCCAGGGTCATTAGATGCTGGGTTCTCCTCTTGGGTGGATTTTCAGTTCCCAGGGAAAGGTCTGAGCTATTAGGATAACCGAGCTCCTCTTAAAAGCCTGTTAGTTCCTAAGACTCTCCTGATCCAGAGAGAGCGGGACACCTCCCCTTAGACTGGTGGGAAATGAAGGAGCCCATCTTGGCTCCTGAAGAAAGGGGTGCACGTCTCACTTTAGGGTGCTTCAAAGACCTCTCAAATAAAGAAAGCCTTCACAGCCTCCAGCTCCCTTCCTGTGCTTTTGTTTGAAGTAGAAATCGAGGAGTTAACTGAGTAAAGGGGCTGAACGGGCCTAGCTACAGGCAGAGGGGCTTCAAAAGAGAGGAAATTTGCTTTTCCTCACTTGGCAGAATGTTGGCCGGGAAGCTGCACCTTCCTCTGGCTGCAGCTCACCATCCCTCCTCTGCAGAACTGCAGGTGCCCAAATCTCTTCTCTGAGTTCCCACAGCTGCTGGCATCTCCATGCCACAAGGTGCCCAATTCCATCCTACCCACTGCCCCAAATAAAACACGAGCCAGATCCTGACAGTCACCTTCTTTAAACCTCTGAGTGGCTCCCAGCTCCTTGGTCTGGCCTGGGCCCGGTGGACCTCTGTCGCTATAGCTGCCTGCACTCCTCTCTCAAGCTGTTTGAGCCAGTATCCAAATATTGCCTTGCTACTACCTGACCCAGGGCTGATTGCTTATGTGCTGTGGGTGCTTTTTGGTGTTTTTGTTTGGAATTTCCTTGTAGCAAGGCACATGCTTCTGTGAGATCCATCCTCCAGCAAAGATCCTTCACGTGGGGAAAGACCCAGTGTGGGCAGCGTGGGCAGCGACTGTCCAACTTCCCGTGCGCAGAATAAACAGAAGGATGGGCTCCCAGAAGGATCCTTTTGGGTCACTAAAATGTTAGTTCCATGAAAGCAGGGTTCTTGTGTTTCTTACTCACTGCCTGCCCCATAATCTAGAACAGTGCCTGGCACATAATAGGTGCTTGTGAACAATGGCTAGACTTCAAGCTCTGTGGTGGCCAACACGTGGTGTCTCTGTTACTCATTAATGTGTCCCACTGCTTGGTACCACCACAGGTACAAAACAGAAGTTCATTCATTCATTGAGCAGCTACCACGTGCCAGGGATGAACCAGGGCTCTGGATAAATAGTTGCTGAATTAGCTAGGTGCATTTGTGCACAACGATGGAATGAAGGAAGGAAAGATGTGGAAACCCAGTGAGTCAGTCACCTCCCAGGCAACAGCCAGTCTGATCTCGTGTGCTCCAGATCTAGGACTTAGTGAGCCTAGAGACAGGTTCCCTGCAGTGTTTCTCCCTCGCTGTGCTCCCACCACTGGCCCCACCTCAATGGGGCCATATCATATACTTACATCAGCTCAAATGAATGGTAGGATGTGAACTCTCTTGCTTTTGAATCAGTGTGTCACTTTTTATTTAGGCTGCTGAGCACAGTTCAAAACCCATTTGCTGGGCTGGGCCTGTGGCTCAGTGTTGGAATACTTCCCCAGCATGTGCAAGGCCCTGGGTTTGATCCCCAGCAAATAAACCACCACCAACAACAAATCCACATTTGCTGTGGGCAGCCATGGTAGCACGAACCAGGCAGGTGTGTGATGGTGTCAAAGACCCAGCCTCTATGCTGGAGTCACTGGGGTTCGGTTTGTCTTGCCTGCCCACCCCAGTTGCACAGCATCCAAGGCTCGGAGTCAAAGGCACCCTGCTCCATGATAGCGCACACACCTGGTACTGAGTCTGTCCAGGCACACACTTCTGCCTTCACCAGTGAATGGACACACAAGATGTGCCACCTTGGAGAGCTTTGCTTTGGTGGGTTTTGAGATGGGAGGTGGAGCCAGCTACCCCACACTGTGGGGAAGGTGGGGGTGTCCAGAAGGACTTGGAGGAGATCAGGAGGAAGGGAAGGAGCACATGGTCAGGGTCAGACAGGCCTATAGTCCCTTCAGTGTAAGTGCAGGTAATGATTGTTCCTTGCAGCAGTGAGACTAAGGCTTCGATAGCAGCCCAAGTGCTTTCTAAGCTTGTCTAAGCAAAATAAAATAAAAGGAACCCTTAATTGGTTCCTGGATGTGGGGAGTCGTGGGCGGACACTGGCATAGATCGTGTGGTGGGAAGCGGTCCTTCTCCCCGGCTCTCAGATCTGCTGTCCCCATGTTGGCTTTGCTAGCAGGCAGCTGTCTTCCAGCTCCTTCCCACCCTCGGTGCTCCCAGCTTTCTGAACCATTTTAGCATTGGCAGTGGGAGGAGGGTGCTACCTTCCACAGAGATCCAGCAAGAGTCAGGGATTGATCTCAAGTCACTTACAGCTATGAAGATGAAAGATGTTGACTGACCCAGCCATGCAACGAAGGGTGGTTCAATTTTCACTCAACTACAGGGGCTAAGAATGGGGTTGGGTTCCCTGAAGCAAAAATCAAGGTGCTGGATCCCAAAGGAGAGGAAAATGTAAGCCAGCCAGACAAAACCCACTCCTGGCCACTGTACAGGGTTATAGAGAGAATCAAGTAGGGTAATCTGAGTTCCTGTCCTGGGGCTTAGGACCTCTAAAAGTCACGTTGTGTTATTAGAGGTTCTGGGAGACTGTTTAAAGTGGGAGGTCATCCCATGGTTCATGGAGCCGCTGTTCACGGCCATGACCATCGCCCTACATGAGTCCTTGTATCCAATCCAGACAGCATTAATCTGTCCATTTTCACGCATTAACCCCACCAAAGGCAGTGTCAATAATGGCTGCTGTCTTGCTTTATGTGTCTTCTATGCACTGGCTGAGAACCATACTCAGGATGGCCTCACTTAGTCTGGACCATAGTCCTATCCAGTGGGAGCTGTTGGTCTCTTTTCACAGAGAAGCAAACCAAGGTCCAGCGAGTTTAGATGGTGTGTCCAGGATCTCATTCCTGATGGTGCTACGTGGTAATGATGGTGACGGTGATGGTGGTGGTGGTGATGGTGGTGGTGATAACTTTAAGTGAAGCATGTATATTCAGCAAAACCCATAGCTCTGCATGGATTTTCATGGTGGCCCAGCCCACACAAGCAGTGTAGCAATCAAGCAGTGGACCGTCACCAGCACCCAGAGGCACCTGTGACCCTTCCTAGGTACCACCTGTCCCTGAAGTGGCCACAGTCCTAACTTCTTGCACAGTGGAGCTGCTGCAGGTGCCTTGGGATGGCCTGAGTTCAAAGCCAAGTTCCTGGCCTGGGTGTTGTGCCCATGGACACTGGAATGTTTCTACAGACTGAGCACAAAGGTCAGGTAGAGGGAGGTGACACAGGACACTGGAATGTTTCTACAGACTGAGCACAAAGGTCAGGTAGAGGGAGGTGACACAGGTGAACAGAGCTCCTGCTCAGACAGTTGGGCCAGCTTAGGACCTAAACACAAACCTTAGCCCCAAATCTAGGCAGAGTCAATGCCCCCTGGACTGGCATAGTCACTGACCTGGTGCCCTGGACCTGGAAACCCACAAGCGCCAGAACTGGCCTGGCAAAGGGGCAAAGGGGCAAAGGGGATGAGGCTTTAATTGGAGAAGAGGAAAATCACATTCTTACCTTAAAGAAACAGTTTTTCCACAACTGTTTTTAATAAGCAGCTCAGAATAGATAGGAATGATAGTGCGAGAAGATAAATAAAGAATTCCCTACAACAATAGTGGGGTATTTTTCTCTGCTGGTAGTAAAGCCAAGAGTAATTAGCACTGTGAGAATGAAGGAAGTGATTGCTGCTCCTCCAACATGCTAATTAACAGTTACTAATAGTCATAATAAAGCTGAAAGGAGGCTTTTCAAACCTCACTGCTGAGTGACTGCCCCGGGTGGCAGCACACTCATCTCAGCATTGGGGATCCAGGCTTCTCAGGGCCGTGAACTTGGACCAGGTTCATTTCCCTAATGCTGTTAGGTTGGGTGGGGGAAAAACAGTAGTTAAACGTGGCAGAAGAGGGAGGTCATAACTGTCCCTCTAATTAACAAGACCAGCAACGCATCCACCAGACCTTCTTTCATTCTGTTTCCTTTGACCTTTGAGATAAAAATTTAGGCGACGTTGCTATCCCTCTCATCTATCACTGCTCACCTTTCCACTGGGGGAGGACAGTTTTCACTTGTCCCAAGTCGGCCTCCCAGAGCCTGCTCCATGTGACCCTTCTGTAGGCGCTGGGCACAGGAGGGAGGCCCACAGGGGTGGTGTTGGTCCCAGTGCCCAGTAGGAAGAAGATGCAACAGCAGGCACTGAAGGAGGAACCTCAGTCACTTGTGTAACACGACTCATCAGGAGCTCCAACTGGTTTGCTTCTTCAATGCCACTTGCAGGGCTGGGGGTGTAAGACTTCAGAAGAACATGTGCTTAGTGTTTGCAAAGCCCTGGTTTCCATCCCCAGCCCTGCAAAGAAAGAAGAAAGGAAATCACCCACTGAGTCTGTGATGGGTCTGTGTTCGAATGTGAGGGTAAGCACTCTGTAGCTCTTTTGTGGTGAGTAATCTCTAATTTTAAGGTTGATAGAGACAGATGGATTTTTTTCTTGATTCCTCAACAAAGTTAAGCATCCATCCCTAGACATGTGGGTGGAATTTCTGGAGTAAGAAAGAGTACAGAGTCATACCTTTACCTGTTTAGCATGCTGTTGAATGGTGGAGAAAAAGCCAGGTCCCCTAGTAGCTATGTGGGGGAGGTTGAGAGTTTGAGGGCTATAACCTCTGCCTTCCATCTCTGGAGGAAAGGGCCACTTGAAGATAGATGACCATCTTGTCATCTTGACCTTGGAGCGCAATTTTCCACTTCTTTTTCTCTTTCATCTCTTTGTGCCTCATTTACCTCACCTGTGAAATGGAGCTAACAACCAACCCACCTCATAGCATCGCCAAGAAGATTCAGTGAGTTCCTATAAGTGGCTGGCGAACTGCCAGTGTTCCAGGTAACTAACTTCTAGTTTTGTTGAAGTTAGGGTCTCAGCCTCAACCTCTTCTAAAATGAGACTAATAATAATAGTTTACATTTCCAAGGTCATTGTGAAGACTAAATGAGCCATTGCACGTACAGCTCTCGGCATAGTCCAGGCTTATAGTAATTGGTTATCATGTCTTATGAATGTGTGAAGGCTGAGGTGCTATTGGGAAGTGGTAGAACCTTCACAAGCTAGGGCCTCGTGGGAGGAAGTTAGGTCAATGGGGAACACTGTGATTCCAGCCCCTTCCTGTTTCTCCTTCTTTGCTTCCCAGTCACCATGAGGTGAACAAACCTCCTCTGCCATGTACTCCCACCATGATGTACCGTGCTGCCACAGGCCCAAAGCAACAGGGCCAAGTGACCATGGACTGAAACCTCTGAAACTATAAGTCAAAACAAACCTTTCTTCCTTATAAGTTGATTCTCTCAGGTATTTTGTCACAGTCAAAGAAAGATGACCAACACAGTCATGTTGCCTCTACCAAGACCTCTAATACTAACCTCCAATACCTCCAGTAGCTCTGGAGGTAAATGTTTATCTGGTCCCTTTGCGCAAAGGATTGTGACGATAGCCAAACTCAATTGATCAAGCCATGACTTCTGGGAAGAAAGCTTTGCAAACATCAGAATGGTTTCTTAAAATCTGCAGGGAAAAATATATTCCCTCGTACCTGGCAATGGGAGTTCCCCATGGTACTCCAGCACTAGGCAGCTGAGATAGAAGGATGGCAAGTTCAAGGCCAGCCTGGGCTACACAGTGAGTTCTAGAACAGCCTGGGCTGCACAACAACCCTGTGTCTCAAAGCAAAACTAAGGAAAAATAAAATCCACTCACCAATCAAAAGATTAGTGTTCTACCCAGCACCCTGTCTCCAATTTGCTATTTGATCACAGGCAAGTCCCTCTAATCTCTGCGCCTCAGTGCCCTGCTCTTAAAGGACTCTCTCAAGAATGTTAAGTAAACAAGGGCCACATTGCCACCGGTCCATGGCAGACATTACTAGTTGATGCCAGGACTCCTCTGAGACCAGTCTTCCCCTCAGGATCCTCTCCACACAGTGTTGTGGGCAGCCTCTGGCCATCCACTACAAGTGGCCAGTGAGTTGAAACCTATTTGATGTCACCAGTGGAAACCTCAGTTCCATTCACTGTAAGTTCTTCTCCCACACCACCGTAAACCAAGGAAGACGAGCATACAATCTCCAGTATGCCCACTGAATGTCTTCCGTAGGCCAGCTGCTGCGAGCACCCTCCACGGAGCAAGAAGCACCCTTAAGTGACTCTTAGACCTCCTCCCGGAGGGGCTGCACCCTGCACATGGGGCAGAGAGAAGCAAGGAATTAGTCACAGGGGGAGGTGACAGACTGATCAGAGGAGACAGTAACCCTAGTGTAGCTGGCTCTTCTGGCTCTGCCACTGGCAAGGGCGGGGAGCAGACTCAGAGCAGGGCCTCAGCCACCTCCCTTGGTGGGAGTCAGCTTCCTCCAGGCTGGTTTTTACACGAGGCCCTTCTCTCTCACTGGCTCAGGGCCTGTGCGTCCCACAGAAGGCACCAGGTCTCCTGTTCAGGCTGGGGCTGAGAGACATTTTCTGGCTTTTCTGTTTCCTGTTTGTCCTGGAAGCCATTCTCCTGGGTCAGTCCTAAGGGATTGGGAGTTATGTCACCTCTGTGGGCCTCAGTTTCCTTAATTGAACAGCAATGAGAGTAGCAATTCTGTCCTCCCTCACTGATCATTGCAAGCGTCCACACAAGCTCTGTTCTGAAGTTTCTGTTTGTCCTTTGTGCTGGTGGTAATGGGAATCTATGCACATGATAGAATGCCACAGAACAAAGGCATGTGCCACCCCCCGCCCCCAAAAAAAGGTGGTGAAACCTGAGCTTTGCTGCCAATGTCCACTTCCTGTGTTTGATAACTGTGGCTACATAAGATGCCACTGATGGGAAATAAGTTACCAGGAACTTCTGTGTACTCTTTTTGCAACTTCTTGTATGCCAATACATCATAAAAATAACTTTAAATGAGAGCCTTGAAAAGGCCTGAACTATTTCACGACAGTACTTGCAGGATCCCTACCTCGTTCCCAGGAGTTCAAGACACCACCACTGACTACAGGAAGGCACGTGGCCTCTGGGTTTCCACATATTCAAGGGCTGGATATCTGCCTCCGTTTTGCAGCCAGTCACTGACCTGGGTTCCCAAGGGGAATAAGACTCTGGGTGCTCCGTACAAAGCTCGGACCTCGGCATCTCTTTTCCTCTCAAACTCATCACCTGAGAGACGCTGAAGCCTCCACTTCAGACACATGGCTTCTTCAATTCCTGAACAAGACAAGATTTCTTTTCTTTTAAAAAATAACAAAAAAAAAAATCTTTAAAACCCATTTGTCCTCCATTCTCTCCACACAGCCAGAGGAGTCCAAGACGGGAGAATTGATTGATTCTGAGAGTTGTTAATTACTCTTTCATTGAGGGGAACCCTAAAGCCCTGTTCCAGTCTTGCACAGTCAGCTCCACTGGAGCCCCTGGGTGAGCTCAGGTGGATCTGCGCTTGAGAACACACTGGCTCTGGAGATCTTGATGGGAGACAGGTTCAATTCATGAGGCGACCCTGGAGATAGGCAACAGGTTCTGCCTGGGAGCAGCAGTGGCCAGGCACAGCTTTGCACCTAATAGACCATTTTTGTGCCCAGCTAAACGTGGTGCCAGCCAGGGAGGGAACTGTCCACTTATTGCATGAGGAAGTCATTTAAAAGGTGGCCCAACTCCGGCCTCTTTCTGGCGATGGGAAGCTTTGAATATTTGCTTGTTTGCTTCAGTTTTTAAAAAAAGCTCTCTTCCCTAGGGGAAATCATACAACTCATTATAGATTTGCCCTAAATCCTGCCAGCTAGGGATTTAGATTAAGATTTTATCTTCCCACATCTTTAGTCACTTGGGAATGCTATGTATACAGGTGGGTTTAATAGACCTGTGTGCTGGCCTGTAACATACTTTCTTCATGCACAATATTCAAAGTATGACAGTTACCTTCCTTATCTCACCATCTTACAGCAACACATTCACAGCCATGATACCCAGTATTAGTCACAGGCTCTCTCATCAATTATCTCATTCAACCCTCACAACACCCTTTTAAGGTGGGCACTGTGACAGTCTCCATTTAATAGCAGACCTCCCAGAGCTGTGGAGCGGGTAAGAGAGTTATTACTGTCACACCTCCAGGGCTGACTTGAACAGGGCAGCTGGTGCCACTCTGCACTCTTACGGCTGGGCAACGTGCTATGGATCCTGAATCCAGGGACGACTCAACACGTCTGGCCCTGACATGCAAATCCTCATTGCACAGAGCACCGTTCCTCATTCAACACCATTCCCCATTCTTGTTTCCAACAGGACAATCACAGCACCTTTTCCTGATGATCCCAGAGTAGTGAAGGCTCCATCAGACCGCACCATCCCAGAGCCCTACCTAGACCTGCCCTTCCTCATCCCTCATTCTTTGTCCATCTAACGCAGTGCTCTCCCTTTGTGAGAAACAGGCCCAGAGAGGAAATTGACCTGTGCACTGGTCACAGGGCTAAAATGCATGCTCAGTTCTCTTGATCAGCAGGCCTCTCCTCACTGTTCCACTGTCTTCCCAAATTGAGCAAAACAAATGCTGGCTACCCCTGGGGCCACTATCATCATCAGAGTTTCAGGGCAGCCTAACTGTGCATTTGCACATCTCAGAGTGGGACAGAGAGATTGACATTGAGAAGAGGCCACATAGGGCCACCTTATCACAATGCATCTGTAGATGTCACCATTAGAGGGCATTAGTGATATCAGTTCTGTTAATTCACACAACAGCCATGGCTCAGAAGGTAGGCAGCAAGCCTTGGTTGAAGTCAGTTGCCAAGAGCTCATCCCCAGGAAGGCACAGAGGCAGGTCCAGGAAGTAGTTGATGTACTCCCTCAATAACCATTTATTGAGCACCCCCTGTTTATGCAGAGACCAGGTTTACACACATAAGGCAATTACAGGTACCAAGAGTGGGCCTATCTGGGAAGGACTGCTCTTTTTATTGTAGTTTGGTTCCAACTGAGATTAAAGAAACAGAAGAAAGACAAGTGGAGACCACTATTGTTACTCACGGGGTTGGAGGAAGCAAGGCTTGGATTGGGGTCAGTTTTCACCACGGTGGCAGACAGGGACAAGGCACTGCAGGCCCCACCTTGTGACCTGCAGAGACTGTCTTTCCCAGTCTGGCTTCAGGAGAGGACAGAGAAGGAGGCCTGTGCTTAGTGGGCAGGCAGGCCCCTTTCTGTCTCCCAAACTCACCAGCCAGACCGAAGTGAGCAGAAAGCCACTGAAGCCTAGAGTTTGGCTGACCAGACCTTCCTCCAGGGACACATGACCAGGACTCAGAGTTTCCTAAAAGTAAACTGAGATAAAATGGCACATATCTGGGGATTTGGAGAGACAGATGGGGGCTCCAGCCAGAGAGTACATCCTTAGCAGAGGTGCCTGGTCTGGGTGGGTTTGAGGGCGACAGCTCTGGGGCCCTTGCCAGGTTTTCTGCCTGAGGTGCAGAGGAAGGAAAACAGTTTATGTGGGCTGGAGTAGGGTGGCCAGTGGAGAGGTTGTGTTGGACATAATCAGATATAAAACAGCTTGTTAAGCCTGTGAAATGAGCAGGGCTACAAAATTCAAGTGCAGGAGTCCAGATTTGTATATGGTGACGAATTCACACGGGTGGGTGAAGTCCGTGACCAAAATTCACACCTCCTGGCTTATGGGAAAAAAATATGCTTTCATGTGAGGACGGGGAGGGATGGGGGCTGAGGGGAAAGAGAATGGGCTCTGGGAACCTGGTAGACACTGTTTCAAATCCCACCTCTTCTCCTGCCAGCTCTGTGAAGATGCACAGGTTGCTTAACTGTGGACTTCTTCCCCTCCCCCGGTGATAAAAAACAAACAGTCGCATGAATTTCTCAGGTGGAACAAATTAAGTTAAACAGGTTGCAAAGTGCCATTCTTGGCCTGTTCCTAAATTCCCTTTCATCTGCCTCCCCCTCCCCTCCACCCCAGTTTTGAGGATTTTTCTATCTGGTACAATTTTAACTTTTGAGTGTTAAAAAATTTTTGAAAGCGTTATTGTAAATATATATGTATATTTTAAAATCTAACTCATATGTTCGGTGGTTGTAGATTTTTTAAAGGCAGGAGGAAAACAGGGCTCCTGGGAAGTTCTGATCCGCAGAAGTAACTAACATTCCGTAAGAGGCAGGTCTCAGGGCTGGTTCCCACAAGTGGGAGGAGAAAATGAGATGCGGGCTTGAATTTGCATAATCGCTGACTGTTGGCCACTCTTTGCCACTTTGTGGGGGGCGTGGACACAGAGGGCAGCCCCTTCGCGGCCTGGACACCCTCTGTGCCCAGGGCTCTGCAGGGTCTCTCTTGGAATGGAGCTTTAATGATCGTTCAAGTGGCATTTGGTCTCCAATTAAGAAGAAGAAGAAAAGCAGCGACCAAATGGGGTGAGTGTTCCAGGAAATTCACCCACTTAGGAGAAGCCTGAAGAGTGAGGGCCACACAAAGCCACCTCTTGACTGGAGAACTTGCCTCAAAGGCTCCCAGACACCCCACTGGCTGGGAAGGAAATGGCTGCAGGGCTGACCAGTCTCGAACTGTGCGAAGGCCTTCCCTTGAACTTGGGAGGCAGGTATGGCAGAATGTTGATCTCTACGGACTCCAGCTGAGTCTCCTGCCTTCTGCTGGTCACCCGGGCTTCATCCTCATAGGAATCCCATGCAGGCTGTCTGAAAGCTCAAGGGACTTTCCGTGGAGATCTTTCCAGCCCAGCTGTCTGACTCCAGAGCCTGCAGTTTGTGGGGTCTGTGTGGCGCCCTGCTCCTCGTGGAGCCCTTTAGGGGCCATTCCTCACTGGCCAGGTATCCATGTTCACCTCCATCTCTGTTGCCCTCGGCTCCTGCTGCCAGACAAGGCCAGGCAAGAACTGAAGAAGTGCATTCTACTCTGCAACCTCCCTTTCAGAAACACCATCTGCCTGATCCTGGGAGTCCCACGAATGTGACTGTGACACATTTGGGCCAGGAAATGTTGAAAATGATCCTTGCTGGTGTCGCTGACAAAGTGTCAGCCCAGGACCTCTCCCCGGGAATACCTTCCGTGCAGTAAAAGTGAATGCGTGGAGACCCTGCAGGGGGAGCAGAGCCTATGGCATCCGGCTCCACGCCAGGCAGCCTGAAACACCACCAGGACCGCAAATAAAACCAACCAGCCTAATTTCCCTCTTTGCCCGCCCCAAATCTATATATTGTGAATATAAAGAAGGAAATCTGCAGGTTTTGAATGTCTTCGTACTGAGGAGCTTGCGGAAAGAAGAATTAATCTGTTTATCATAACCGGCTGGGGAAAGTAACAATGGAACAGAACCTTTTGTCTTTCTGCCAGCAGAAGATAGGACAGGCTTGTCATCGTGAGCGCATTTTTTGGTTAAATATCCTTTTACCTTTTAATTTGTACATTGAAATCTCCAGTGTTCTGTTCCAAGAGGGAGAAATTGTCATTTGCTGCCACAAGGTTTCAAAAGTCGCTTCAGAATCTCTGAGCTGGAGCTCAGTTAGGAGGTGGGATGTCAGGGCCAATGGCCCCCTGGGATGATGGGCAACTTAAACATCCCCAGGCCTTGTGCTCTGCCCCTCAGTGTCCATGGAAACGTCAGAGTTCCAGGATGGGGTTTTCTGCAGTTTCATGAGCTGTGCTTGAGTACTACATGAGACACAGGTCGGGCATCCCACACCCTGGGTTACCTCAGCGCCTGCTCCGATGGCCTCTGCAGCATCCCCATTTCTGAACCGCGCAGAAGACAGACGCTGATACTGAAGTCAGAGGGAGGAACTAGAAAAAGCAATGAATTACAATCTAAGGACTCCCACACCCTGGCTCTGTGACTATGGGCAAATCACCCAACCTCTCTGAACTTCGGTTTCCTCACCAGTGAAATGGAGGGGGGAACACCCCCCCAATGAATTTATGAGGAAAAATGGATAAAATGTGTGGAGAGGATGTAGTGATGACACAAACACTAGGCACTGTGAGCCGTTTCACTTCATGGAAGACTCCAGAAAGCAAACTATTGTTTTCTAGAAGTCCTGTTCGGATACAGTGGATGTCCTAATAAACCCATACTACTGCGGTGTCATTTGGGGGTGTCGAGATTTCCCTGAGAGCTGGGGTCTCTGTCGATGTCCTCTCCTGGAGGACGGCCAGTACATCCTGAGTGTGGACCAGTTCATCCTCTAGAGCTATCGTTTATATCATCCCTTCTCATCATGATTTGCTTCCGGCTTAAGGAAAATGAAGGGGGGAAGAGAGGGAAGAAGGGAGGGGACATTTGGCCCACAGTTGACCCCACGGCATTGACTGGAACACGAGGCAAGTGGAACTCCTGACCCCAGGTCTCCACTTCCCGGAGTGGTATTTTATGTCTGTACTGTTGCCATGGATGCCTGGTGGAGGGGCGGACTCCGCTGGTCCTTGGCTTGCCATGTGACTTGCTCTGGCCAGTGGGGTGCTAGCTGGTGTGACTGGAAATGAGCAGGGACTGTTGAACTTGTTTGGGGGGGGGGGTTTGTCTCTCCTGCATAGCTGTGTGCATGGGGCAGACTGAGCATCTTGTCTCTGGAGAGAGTGTGATTCTGAGGGTCTGGGTGACCTTTCAGATGGTGACAAGGTGTGGCTTTGCATGGGTCAGTCCTCTGTGTGCAAAAAAGCAACATTTCTCAGGCTGGGTCATTGGAACCCAGACATGATTGAAGAAGAAAGAGAACAATGAGAGAGAGAGAGAGAGAGAGAGAGAGAGAGAAGAGAAAGAGATGCAGACTTGAGCTCAACCAGTTCATCTGGACTGGGAATTGGTCCTGAGCTGAGCTGGGATCCCGTGAACAACTGAAGGGCATTTTCAGGAGGGAGCAAGGACGCACTTGGAAATGAACACGGACTATGTCTTACTGAGTCTTCTTAGACGTTAAATAAGAAGCTGTGGGGGAGGGGAGCTCATGTAGGGCAGCCATGGGGGGAGCCGGAGTTGGTATCGCGGCATCGCCACGACAAGGCCTGATGTTTCTTATTTTGATAATTGATGTGGCCAAGTTGAAGCTTGTCACTGTGAGCATATCACACCATGGCTTTGGTAGTGCCGTGGCTCTGTGAAGAGTGAGAAAAATCAATTTCCACTGTCCACAGAGTGTTGTTTGATTTATTACTGTCGGAAGAAGAAATTCTTTATCTCCCTCCCCCTCTTAGAAAGGACTGGTTTACGGTCTGCTGCCAGAGACTCTATAAAGGGAGCCGTATTCGTCCAAACTTTGGTATTTTGATAACCTTCTGCGACTCTTCAGAGGATATTGAACAGTCCCAATTTTTATGACCCTCATTTGTTTTTGATTAAGCAATTACAGGTACTAAAAGACACTCTTCGAGAGAGTGAGGCCCGTGCACCTGCAGGATTACTCTGTGCAGAAGGAAGCATCGAGGGGCATTGATTTTCATGACCAGTGGAGGGAGGAAGGAGGGGCTGACTCAGAAGGATGGGCTCTGGAGTGAGCTTAGGACAGGAGTCCTGTCAGCCATTGGAGAGCAGGGCGTATCCACAAGCCTCAGTCTCTGTGTCTGAGCAGTGGGTGTATTCTCCACCTGGACCCTCTTGATTCCTTGCAGCCTTTGTGCGTGCACGCCCTGCCTGCTTCTGTGTGCTTCTGCTTCAACACCCTGAATGTGTGGCCCCTTCTCTAGAAGTCCCCTTGTCCTCTGGAGCTGCTTTGCCTATCTGCACTGATTGCTAGATGTGTCTGGGTCTAAAGGTCCTCTCAGAGCAGCCCTCAGCCAGTGACTGACCCATGTGGCAGCCTGAGAACCCAGCCCCCTGCGGATTCAGACTGAGGTTCCCTCAGGCACAACTTTCTTGAATGCAACTTTTACTTGGCCTCTCTTCTTCCCTGACCCACTTCCTCCCTCTCTTACTGGAAGTCTTCCTTACAATATCACTTCTCACGATCCTAGGCTCAGGCTCTGCCTCTGGAAAATCCCATCTACAAATCCCATTTAGAGCTGGGCATAGTGGTGCACGCCTGTGGGCCCAGAAGGCGGAGGCAGGAGGATCTGAGTTTGAGGCCAGCCCTGGCAATTATCAAAAAACCCTATCTCAGAAACAGAATATAAACAAAAAGGCTGGGGTGTGGCTCAAGTGGTAGAACACCCGACTAGCAAGGAGGCCTGGACTCTATTCTCAGTTAGATAGATGAGAGAGACAGAGAGAGAGAGAGAGAGAGAGAGAGAGAGAGAAATCCTCCTGTCTAGGCTGGCACTGCTCACCAATTTCTATTTAATTAACTTCTTCAGCCCTTTAGTGTGCCAGGCATGGAGTTAAGTGTTTGAAGTGCATTATTCCTTTTAAGGTGGTCGTGATAAAATAAGTTTTAGGGAATCACTTTCTCGATGACTAACACATAGCAGGAACTCAGCACACACTGGCCCAGACCCAACATGGCTGAGCGGCATCTATGTGAGAGATGATACCATAGTGAGACTGTAGCCAGCCTCCTCACTGCTCGCCCTGGAGCCCTCCTGCCTCTTCCAAAATTTCCCCCACCCAGCAGCCAGAATGGTCTCTAAAACGCAGCAGTTGAACATGAACAACCTTCACAGATATGAAATTCAAACTTACTACCACGACCTACCATGGAAGACAACAAACTTTTTCCATAAAGGGCCAGAAAAATTAATATTTTAGACTTTGTGGACCATATGTTTTCTTCTGCAACTCTTCAGGTCTGCCATTGTAGCACCAAAGCATCCATAGACCATATGCAAGCAAATGGGTATGACTGTTTCCAATAAAACTTTATTCATAAAAACAATCATGGGCCAAATTGGCTCACAAGCTATAGTTTGCCAAGCCATGGTCTGCAAGACAGGTGAATGGTATCCCTCCCCAGCCACCAGCTTCATCCTACCTGCTCATCTTTCATCCATCACTCCTGCCACACTAGCCTCCTGGGGACGTCTAGCATACTCCTGCATCAGGCACATGTGCCACTGGTCCTCTATGGGTCTGGAACCCTCGTCATGGAGCTTCTGCAGAGCTGGTCCTTGTCATTATGCAAGAGCAGCTCAAGTGTCCATCCTCAGCGACACATGCATGAACCTGCATGTCTGTGAGGTCTCCCATGTGTCTCTATCACCTCTGTAATTAACTCAGTCCCCTTGTCACTTCTTGGGGGTGTTTCCATCCTCTGAGAGGCATGCCCCCAGCACAAGGCCTGGTATTAAGAGGTACTCAGCAAGCACTGTTGATTCAATGGTCCCTGGGGACCCATCCTCACAAGAAGAGTTTTTGAAGCTGAAGAACACTAGAATTTCAGGAGTTTATCTTGACTGTCAAGCAAATCTTCAAAACCTCCAATAATCTCCCTCTCCTCCTCATCCTGGCCGATTACCCTGTTAAACGCAGCATCTCATAGAAGGATTTGTCTGTGCAAATCCTCACTTTTCTTTCTTCGTCCCAAGCCTAGGACCAGAGACCTCCATTTTCAAGGCTAAAGACACCAAGAGGAGGGTGTTTTCTGAATGTGGCACTGAGATTACCCAGTTAATTAAAGAGGGATTTAGGAGTTAGTTAACATCTGGGTGGCAGGTGTTTTCTCTCCTCTGCTTCAGAGGAAAGCAGAACTCTCCGTGCAACTTCTCTCTGCAGGAAGGCGAAACTCTTCTTTCTCAGGGTCCTCAGTTCCAGGGAGCTGATGCTTTTTATGGCGAAACCTGTGACACCTGCCAGTTGGGACCCCAGGAGCACTGGCTGCTCCTTGAATTGCATGATACTTGGGGGCAGTGGTTCCTGAACACGGGCATTGCCAGAGATATGGCCGCTGTTAGATGGTGGAGGGTTTTGAATGCCACGCCAAGGAATGTGAGCTTTATCCTGCCCAGGGAGGATCAGAAGGTTGGACACTGAGGAGGACCCGGATGAAGCCTGTGGCATCCCAGAGGAAGGAGGGAGAAGGGCTGGAGAGACTGTTCTAGGGTTCCAAGTGGAGGTGATGGAACCTGACTGGTTGGCATGGTGGCAGCAAGAAAGGAGAAGGGGAGCTAGATCCAGATGGAAGTTCCCTACGGCCAGGGTCCATGAGTCAGGGGAACCAGACTCAGCCTTAGTCTCAGCCTGGGGAATGTAGATTTTATTCAGCAAGAATGGTGATAATTCTGGGTTTTGAGAAGATTAAGATAGTTAAGTACTTTTGTTTCACTTATTCACGACACGTCTCGTAGAGCCTTTAACACCAACTGGGTGCCGTGTCTGTAATGTTTCACTTAAACAGAGTCACTCAGAACTTGGCAGGATGTGAGTTTTCACTCTTGCATGGCCTTGAATCTTGGTCTTAGGGTGCCTCTTGAGTAGCCATGTTAATAAAATGACAGTGCACAGCCAATAGGGCAATCACACCAACAGCTTGCAAGAAAACCCATTGAGAATGGGGGCAGGGCAATGTGCCACCAGTCACATGGACTCCTGCCCCGTCATAGGTCTTCCAGGGATGCAGATGGAAACATCACTTGGTGATGATGTGTTGATTTTAAGTAAGCACCCAATAACCAGGATGGTCCAACTTGGCATCTCTCCTCCAGATGTTTTCACAGCTGAATCCTTCCTCCTTAAGTCTTGACTCAAATGTCTGCTCTCCAACGAGACCCTCCTGACCATCCTATTTAAAATTGTAAAACACACACACACACACACACACACACACACACACTATCCCCCTGTGTTCTTTCCCCAGACTTCTAACACAGCACACAATTGGCTTCTCTATTAATCACATTCTTTTCTGTCCTCCCCTTTCCCCTCAGCTCCATGGGGGCAGAGACTGTTTCCTGTTCTGTTGACTGATGTGTCCTGAGCTCACAGTGGCACTCTTTAAACCTCAGCTGGATGAACGGGTGGGTAAATGACAACGTAGAAGAGGGGATTGAATGGCTGCAGGTAGAACAGTTGATTTTAAGAGTCATCAGCCTACTGAGACCATCACCTCAATGGACCAGATCCGGACGTGTCCAGCTCCAGGCAGGATGGAGAAATGGGTGGGGCAGGAGGGAGAGGATGTCCCCAAGTGTCTTTTCTGTGAGGTGAGATCCCAGTGCTGTCTCTACCTTAACTTCTTTAATCCCATTGACAATGGGACAATCCTGTGTGCCTGATATTGTTGTCATTATTTTATAGGTAAGTTAATGTGACTCCAAAAGTTGCACACTGCCCATAGTCATAATAAGTAGCAGGACTGGCCTGGGGACCTTATCTGTCTGGCTCTAAGTAGATTCATTTGTTCTTCAGCACAAGTCTGTCCTACACCAGGCTCCACTCTCTCCCTCTGCATGACAGCAGGGTCCATCAGTCTCAGCACAGCTGACATTTTGGACTAGATTCATCTTTGTGGCAGGGTCATCTGTGTACTGTTAAATGGTTCACAGCTTTCCCAGCATCTACTCACCAGATGACAGTAGCCCTCCCTTCCCCCATAGTGTGACACCAAAAATGGCACCACACCATACAAAGTATCTCCTTGGGGACACAGCCACCCCAGCTGCTGCTATAGATGCAATAGAAGAAGGTGCCATTGACCCTGGGGATCTTCATAGAAGGAGGAAAGGGCAGTTGCTGGGGAGACCAGCTAGACCAGCAGCCAGCCCTCTTGGGTTGTCTGACCCTGGGGAAGGTGTAGTAACCCTGGGACGTAGCCCTGCGATTGTGACTGTGATGTGGGATTGCACTGGAAGTGTGTGGCACTTAAGAATTTGGTAAGGTGGCATTTGCAGGTTTCCCAGGGGAAATGCCTGAAGGAGGAGGAGGCAGGAGGAGGGAGGGTGAGCCCCAGACGGTGTTGCAAATCTAACACCTGATGAAGGGGAGGGGTGAGGGAGGAGAGCTGGGGAGCAGAAGCCTCAGACCTAGCATGGCTCCCAGAGTCTCAGTCTTCAGCCAAAATCACCACTTAGAGGGACAGGCTGCACTTGTCACTGGGGCAGCAACGTCCCAGGAGGACCTTGGTCTTGGCAGGAACACGATAGTGGCTGAAGAGGGGTGGTGGCCACAGCCCTTGATCAAGTATACCTCAGATGGCAGGTAATTGGAGCCGCACATCCACCAAACTCCCACCCTAGCCCACATGTGAGCCAGCACCACCCCTCCCAAACCCGGCTTCTACAGAACAGTATTTGTACTCCACCCCAGCCTCGGTACTGACCCTGACAGGAGAGTTCAAACTCCTGAGACTCCAGAGCTGGGCAGGAGCATGGGTAGAGGAGTGACAGAAGCAGTAAGGGCAGCTGAGCGAGTGTACCCAGTCCCACAGGGGCTCCTAAAGCCTTGAGGGACTCAAGGTCAGTTTGACAGGAGGAGGAAGGGGGCTGGAGCCTTTGGTCACTGCCATGGCCTGCTGAAGACACCTCTGGCAGGGACGTAGAGCCCACTCCAGAGGCTGGGACAAAGCCTCAGGCAGACATCCCCTGTTCCTGGTGTTGGAAAAGTAGACCTCCATGTCCAGTTGCCAGTGGGAGTTGGGGACAGGGGTCTGCAGGTAGACCATATGGCTCTGTGCTGGCTCCTGGACTTGATTTTCTCTCGGAACCTCCCTGAAAGGGGTACACTCTTTGTGTCCCCACTTTGCAGATGAGATAACCGGTCACATCTGTCTCCTTTACACCAAAGAAGGGAGCCACCAAGAGAGCCTGGTAGTCAGAGATTTGGGGAAGTCACCACGAGAAGCCAGGCTGTGCTCAGAAATGCCCCAGCCCAATTGTGAGCCAGGAGTGGGTGGAAGTGCACTTGAGGATCTACTCCTCAGCAGGGGTCACTGTGATATGACCACAAGGCCCACTGGCAGTCCCAGGAGTGTCCAAACTCTGGGGGGAGGCACTGGGCAGTGCCCCCTTCACCCCCATGCCACACCTCCCCTTCCCCGTCTCCCTGCTTGCACCAACCTTCTTCTGATCCCAGACCTCCAGCAGGCTCAACACTGTCACACTACTTGTGCTTACCCTGGAGTTAGAGGGGTCCCCCGAGCCACCAGCCACACCCATATGAGGAGTCTGGGGCTGTTTACCTCCCAATGAGTAATCCTTTTGCCATGTGTGGATCATACTCACTGTCTCCATGGGCAGGGCAGCGTGGGGACAGAAAAGGCTCCCGGCGTCCTGGCCCTTGCCAAGGTTGAGGACAGTACTCCTAGCCGGCACTTGCCCTGTGCCTGGAAGTGACAGCAGCTCAGAACACCCTCCCAATGAGCCATGAAGTGGTTCATCTACAGATGAGGAAACTGAGGAAGAGAAGGAAGTCTGAGCTCCAAATGTCTTCCAATCAAGGCTGAGTACAGAAGGCTTTGATGCTCTGCCTTCTCCCACAGGGCTGCCAGAAGCCAGAGTTGTCTGTAGTCTCTGAAATCGGGAGACCTTGTCACTTACAGTCTGCTCTGTCCACAAAAGTTTTCAGCATGCAGAGTCCTTTGGGGAAAATGTTGAGGCAGGACTTGGGGTGAAAAGCGGGGAGCTGTCCCTTGTGTGCATTGATCCATTGTCACAACCATGCCAAGTGATGGCTTTAGGGAGAGCCAGAGGCTTGTTTCATTGTGCAATTTTCATTTAGAAGAAATACAACAAGCCACAGAGATAGCCACTCTTCCTTATTTTGCCCAGAGATGGAAAAACGACAGCATCTTCCCCAGAGTCCAGGGCTGCAGAATAGCATCAGCTCACTCTGTACAGAAGCTGCGCAAACCTTCTCTGAGGGCCCCTTCCTCTGCAGCAGCTGACTTCCCTCCCCAAAGAGGACCAGCAACTGCAGGGGATGGTGCCATGTGACAAGCACACGGGCCCTGGAGTCAGATGGCCTGGATGCAAAGCCCAGGTCCACAACTCCCTGATTGTGTGGCATTGGAGGAAAATTTTAAAGTCCTCTGGGCCTCAGTTATCTCATCTGCAAAATGGGAATAATTGCACCTTCTTCATAGATTCGATGGGTTGATGTGTTCAGGGGTTCCATACAAGGGTGCATGGAGCTCGGAAGGGTTGCAGGATGATTCTGCAGGGCCATGACTATTTCTGCACTGTCTAGGATTTCCACAAGCAAGCTGAATCAAAGCAGACTGGAACAGAATAGAGCACAAGGCTTGGATTCTACAGATTGCCCATTGCTCTGGAGGGATTTAAAGACATACTCACCCTGAGAACATTTGCTCACACTCCAAGGGCCATACAAGGAACCTTCCCTTCCTCTCTCTCAGGAAGATTTATTTCTACTCAAGTGTAAAGGATTATCTCATAGTCTCTAGAGAGGGGATGAGGGGCACCCACCACCCTGTGTAAGCTCCAGGTCTCGTAACTGTGGGCTCCCTCTTCTACACTGCCATCATTGCCTATGCTGGAGACATGTGGCCTGAGTGTCCTCACCTGTGGGAACAGGGGCATTGAGAACCAAGCCTGCTGAGAAGGAGTGGTCAGGTCTTTGAGCCAGAGACTGAGACGTAGGAAATTCTCTGTCCTACAGTGGGGACATTTGGAATGAGGCGCTACCCTTCCAGACATGTCCCTCCGCAGCCCATCTGATGGTCAGAGGCTTCTTAAGGGAGGATCCCTGGTCAAGATTCTGGGACAGGTCCCCTTCCCCCATCAGAGATGCCCTGTCACTGCTCACAGCAGTAAACAGAGCAGCTTCAGCCTGAGTCATACCATGTACACCCAGGAAACATCTGTTGCATGAATGAATAAAAGCAGACGTCTCATTAAAGCAGTTAGGAGTTGCCTGAAAGTATCCTGTTGACCTTGGGTCAGGCATTCAGATTTGCCCTTTCAAACCAAAGTCAGCCAGGCTGCCAGGTCCCAAGATCCAGGACCTTGTTTGTCTGGCTCACAGCTGTGTTCCCAGCACACAGAACAGTGCCTGGCACTTGGCAAGGAAAGATTTGCTGCATAAATGAATTAATGAAATCTCCCGCGCCTTCAGATATGTCCCCCCTCGCTCATCCTTCCTGGTGTTCAAAGGTCCCCGAGGTGAGGACCTGCATGAACAAGGCTCTTCTTGGCCTGAGGCATCATTCTTCCATCTTTCCTTCTCTACACACCAGTCACTTAGAATGGCTGCTCTCCAGCCCCTGTCTTGATGAGGAGTGAGTGGTCCTGGTCCTGCAGCCCAAAGGCATCCAGCAATGGTGTCCAAGTGGCCAGATTCCCAGGCACTGCAGTAGAGGTCAGAGGGAAGACAGGATTGGATTCCCGTGTATTTATTTAGTGCCTGTCCCCCATTCCCTGGAGCTCAGGGCCACCGCACTAGCTGTAGGAGGTACTGTTACCAAGACACGTGTAACCTGAATGGGGTTCCCTCGGGTGGTGCAACACGGTGGCCCTGATGGCACCCACAGCAGACACTCCTATCTGATAGGGGGCCTCCATCTCCCCACAAACAATGTGAAGTCTCACAAGCATCCCACAGATGTACTAGGAAGCTGTGGTGTGGATGCAGTAGCGTTAGTCCTTGCACCCAGTGACAGGCACTCAAGAAATGAAGAGACAAGGTGTGGGGGGGCGTTGAGAAGCTCACTGTCCAAGAGAAATATAGATTTAAAAGAGAAAGAAGGGAGGGAGGGAGGGAGGGAGGGAGGGAAGAAAGGGAGGAGAAAGGAAGATACAGATCCCCATGCCTGTTGCCCCAGAGCTGGGCCCTGGAAAGCTAGGGACCTCCTCTTGGTGGTGCGATCTTGAGGGTCCCTTTCACCACATTTACAGAAGCATCCAGAGTGCCGGAGCTCACAGTCCAGTGGCTTCAGTGAATGCAAACACGTAGTCTACACTGGGAGGCAGTGTTGCCCCGTGGGCGGCACGTTGGTGCTGGCACCCACGCCGAACCTCAGTCGCCTCATCTGTAAACTGAAAGTATATGTCTAGGACTCCTCTTAGAGCCCTCGTGAGGACCAGATGAGAGAAGTGCATACCCACCACGCACCCACGTGCATAATGCTCTCAAACTCCAGTTGTCACTGCTGTGGAGAGACATGGACAGGACGGAGAGGAAGAGCTGGAGGGATACCAATGGTGGGGGGACACATGTCTGGGAGGCTTCTCTGTAGCTTTGTCAAATCTTAGTGGAGAAGGAATCGTAGCTCCTGAGCAGCAGGAAATGGATATGTTTCCATTGTCTTTTCTCTGCCTTCGAATTCTGCAGATAAAGGTGGCAGAGGCTGAGTTAAACATCACACAGACATTCCTCTGAGCTAGCTGCCCAGAGAAGGTTAGGATTAGTGGGACGATTAGAGCACACAGAACTCTTATCTCCTCACGGTTGGAGATTCCCACTGATTACTGGAGCCCGTTCTGTTTTCCACCTGAACCAGGGTAGGCGGGCGGGAGGGCTGCACAGGGAGAGACCCCTGTGCAAACCACAGCCACAGAACAATGGCCCTGACAGCTGCAGGGCCAAAACCAAGAGAACCAGAGAGGAATCCCAACAGGGTGAGAATGCACCCAGCCTTTATTGCCCTGGAGACGTCATCAGCTGACATGCAAAGTCAAGGGACTGGCTGGATGCAAGAACTCAAATATTTCCTTAGTGTTTGGACTCAGTGCAAAGCCAGACCACCATGCCTGGGTCAAAGAGCTGAACCAGGAAGCCCATTTCCTGGGCAAGCAGCTTGGAAGGATGCCTCTGAGCACAGGACACTGTGGGTAGCAGATGCCTCTGTGAGTAGACTTGCGGTGGGTGGGAGACCTAAACACGGGGTCTTTACTAATTTGTTCCTGGGTCCTGAGGTCATAGGATGATCCATGGATAGTGGGTGACAGGAGCCAGTACTGCTTGACTGACAATGAAAAGCCTCAACAATTAAAGTCTAAGGTGATCACCTGAAAACAGGACCTTCTGCGCCAGGACTTGGGAACTTTAATTCTGGTCTACAGTGCTGGGATGGCAGCTTGGGAAGTAAATGTCATGTTCATTCTGCAGTATGTCCCCAAGGTGCCAGGGCCAGGTGTAGGCAGAAAAAACCCCAGCTCTGTACCTCAGCCTGGGTTCGCTCTTCATTCATGTGCACATCACCATCAAGATTTAAATATCTCTTAATGATCAGAGAGCAACAAACAATTAGAAAGGCTTTCAGCGCAGTATGAATGTCTCCATCTCAGCGCTTTCATAGGGAGCATGGATTCCTATTATAATCAGAAAAAAAAGATGGAAAAAGATATGAGAATGAGGCGTCGTTTATGCTGCTATTTTTAGCCATCATTATTTGTTAGAAATGGATTTGTGAAAACATTAATAAGACTAGCATTTGAGAAGCACTTCTGTGAGCTGATGTCTCATGAGGATCAAGGCGTTGCTGTAACAAGTCCGCCCTGTTATCTGCACCGGTAGAATCATCCCATTCTGTGGCTATGGAAACAAAGGCTTAGTGAATTAAATGACACAACCTTGTGCCCGAATGGATGCTGTTGAGCAGAGCCTGACACCAATGCCTGCCACAAAGTACACGACACAAGAGATTCAAAGTTTCAGTGGTTTCCCTTCTCCCAAGATCTCCCCCAACACACCCCACTTTTCCTGTGACCCACCTGGAGTGCAGAACAATTTGAGCGTTGCCTGTGAGGGAAATGACCATTTCTTACTGACCTGTCAATAATCCAAGAGCAGCTGGGCACCAGTGGCTCATGCCTGTAATCCTAGCTACTTGAGAGGCTGAGATTGGAAGGATCACAGTTCGAGGCCAGCCCAGGCAAATAGTTCTCCAGACTCCCTCTCCAAAACAACCAGAACAATATGGACTGAAGGTGTGGCTTAAGCAGAACACCTGCTTTGCAGGCATGAAGCTCCGAGTTCAAACCACAGCCCCCCCACATACAAAAGTAATAACAATTCAGGAGCACCATGGAATGCCAACCCCAACGCCCATGGTCACCTGGCAGGCAGCGCAAGCCAGTGAGGCTAGCTGGGAATTACAACTACACAGAGCGCTTGTCCCCCCCAGGGACGTAGGTTCCACTGAGCTCCAGAAGCTGCAAATGTGTGGGACCCTCCAACCCCATGGGGCTGATCGATTTGCTTCTCCACGAGAAACTGGAGGTGTGGGTAGACTATGTGGAATCTCTTGATTTTTCAATCACTGACAATTCATTTTGAAGTATCTCCCCTGGCAGAGTTCTTCACATAGAAGTTTCTGGGTTGATGAGTTAATTAATTACTAGGCAAAGAGCCCATTTGAAGGCTCAGCCCCTGACCCCCTCTCAGGATCTGAGCCAGCCATCCTGGACCCACCATCTTTCTAAGGCTGCCGTCCCACTCCCACCGCCCTCCACCCTGGTGAGCCTGGCACACTAATTTCATGGGCTTCAGCTTGGGCTGGGGGCATCGGTATCAGTCACCCCATCTGGACTGCAGACCTAGGTGGGGGCATGGAAGGTCCCCTGCACGTGAGAACTGTCACTTGGTCAGTTTTTTGCCCTTCCAGGTCCCCAGGACAGTGTCTTACCAATGGTAGGTTGTTAATCTGTGTTTAAGTGGATGAGTGAAGCTAACACAGGTCTTTCATGTGTTCATTGGTCCGGTGGATTTGAACTGAGCACTAACTAACTGGCCCCAGGACCCCGGGGTAAATCGCAGACTCCATCACTGTTAACTGTGTGATAGGATGGGCCAAAGAGCAGCTGGGTAGGCTGGGTTTGGGGCAGGGATCCTAAACATAGGCTTGTGAGGAGCTCAGCTTAGAGGCAGGGACAGCCCCTCCTAAGGGAGCAATGTGTAACTGAGACTTGGGGTTGAGGAGGGACAAGGCAGAGGGAAGAGAATGTACAAACATCCTGGGGCAGAGGATCCAGGACCACAGGAGGAGTGCAGGGATGCTGTGGCAAGGACACCTAGGAGAGAGTCCCAGGGTCAAGCTGGGTTGGATGATGCAACAGTTTGGACCTCAGCCTAAGAGGAAGAGACAGCAAGGAAGGGTTTGAACCCAGACATTTGCATCCTAAAAGATCTCTGTAGCTGAGGTGTGCAGAGCTGACAGGACAAGGTCAAGAGTGAACAAGTGCTGTGGAATCTGCTCTCAAAGCTAACGTGCACATCCAGGCAGGAGTAGGGTAATAACTAGGACTTGGTACCCTGATGGAGCTAGGAATAATGGCAGGGATGTATGAAACAATACTTAATGGGTAGAATAAGCATAACTTGGCTGTTGATTGACTGCCTTGAGAAGCTGCAAGGAGGTCTAGCATTGCTGAGACAGGGCATGCTGGTGCTGTTCAGTTTTCTGAGGTGTGATCATTTAGACTAAATTGTGAATGTCTTCCCTAAAGCTGTACTACATGGGAGACGTCTTGGGGGAAGGGACGGATTTGGGTTGGAGTTTATCAAAGAAACTAGAAAAACATCCCTGAAGTCCCAGATGATTCCCCATTATCAGGCAAAAAGCTGTCAAAGTTAGGAAACTGAATTTCAAAGGAATTAGACCTTAAAAAGAACCAGATTCCCAATGTACATGAGAGAGGCACACGCATGTCAATCTTTCGAAAAATTCTAGCTGCAAGGAGTCCTCATCTCCTCCACCGACTAGAAGTAGGAATTAACCTCGGAGCAACAAAATGTGGGAGAGCTGAGGGAAGAAGAGAAGGAGCACGGCTGGACATCGTAAGCCTCCCACCGGCTCATCCTCCTCTCAGGTTTAGGACAGCTAGTGTCCACATGAGCCATAAACGACTGTGTCTTCCCAAGATGCACCCACCCACATGACCTTGCCCCTCCTGCTGTCCCCACCTGGGAGGAGGTGCAGAGTGAGCCAAGACCCTTCCCAGAATGCTTTGCTGTAATCATCACCATGGGAACAACAGTATCCTATGGCAAAGAGTTTTTGCTTGGTTTTGGTTTTGTGGGACTGGGGATTGAAGCCAGGACCTCATGCCTGCAGGCAGGTGCTCTACCACTTGAGCCACGCCCCCAACCCTCTCCCCTTCTTAATGCTTAATAGAGGGTAGAAGAACTGCCTGGAATTCCTTATATTTATTTTATTATTATTCATATGTGCATACAAGGCTTGGGTCATTTCTCCCCCCTGCCCCCACCCCCTCCCTTACCACCCACTCCGCCCCCTTCCTCTCCCCCCCACCCCTTCAATACCCAGCAGAAACTATTTTGCCCTTATCTCTAATTTTGTTGAAGAGAGAGCATAAGCAATAATAGGAAGGACCAAGGATTTTTGCTGGTTGAGATAAGGATAGCTATACAGGGCATTGACTCACATTGATTTCCTGTGCATGTGTGTTACCTTCTAGGTTAATTCTTTTTGATCTCACCTTTTCTCTAGTTCCTGGTCCCCTTTTCCTATTGGCCTCAGTTGCTTTAAAGTATCTGCTTTAGTTTCTCTGCATTGAGGGAACAAATGCTAGCTAGTTTTTTAGGTGTCTTACCTATCCTCACCCGTCCCTTGTGTGCTCTCGCTTTTATCACGTACTCAAAGTCCAATCCCATTGTTGTGTTTGCCCTTGATCTAATGTCCACATATGAGGAAGAACATACAATTTTTGGTTTTTTGGGCCAAGCTAACCTCACTCAGAATGATGTTCTCCAATTCCATCCATTTACCAGCGAATGGTAACATTTCGTTCTTCTTCATGGCTGCATAAAATTCCATTGTGTATAGACACCACATTTTCTTAATCCATGCGTCAGTGGTGGGGCATCTTGGCTGTTTACATAACTTGGCTATTGTGAATAGTGCCACAACAAACATGGGTGTGCAGGTGCCTCTGGAGTAACAGTCTTTGGGGTATATCCCCAAGAGTGGTATTGCTGGATCAAATGGTAGATCGATGTTTAGCTTTTTAAGAAGCCTCCAAATTTTTTTCCAGAGTGGTTGTACTAGTTTACATTCCCACCAGCAGTATAAGAGGGTTCCTTTTTCCCGCATCCTCGCCAACACCTGTTGTTGGTGGTGTTGCTGATGATGGCTATTCTAACAGGGGTGAGGTGGAATCTTAGCGTGGTTTTAATTTGCATTTCCTTTATTGCTAGAGATGGTGAGCATTTTTTCATGTGTTTTCTGGCCATTTGAATTTCTTCTTTTGAGAAAGTTCTGTTTAGTTCACGTGCCCATTTCTTTATTGGTTCATTAGTTTTGGGAGAATTTAGTTTTTTAAGTTCCCCATATATTCTGGTTATCAGTCCTTTGTCTGATGTGTAGCTGGCAAATATTTTCTCCCACTCTATGGGTGTTCTCTTCAGTTTAGAGACCATTTCTTTTGATGAACAGAAGCTTTTTAGTTTTATGAGGTCCCATTTATCTATGCTATCTCTTAGTTGCTGTGCTGCTGGGGTTTCATTGAGAAAGTTCTTACCTATACCTACTAACTCCAGAGTATTTCCTACTCTTTCCTGTATCAACTTTAGAGTTTGGGGTCTGATATTAAGATCCTTGATCCATTTTGAGTTAATATTGGTATAGGGTGATATACATGGTTCTAGTTTCAGTTTTTTGCAGACTGCTAACCAGTTTTCCCAGCAGTTTTGTTGAACAGGCTGCTTTTTATCCATCGTATATTTTTAGCGCATTTGTCAAAGACAAGTTGGTTATAGTTGTGTGGCTTCATATCTGGGTCCTCTATTCCGTTCCACTGGTCTTCATGTCTGTTTTTGTGCCAGTACCATGCTGTTTTTATCGTTATTGCTTTGTAATATAGTTTGAAGTCAGGTATCGTGATACCTCCTGCATTGTTCTTTTGACTGAGTATTGTCTTGGCTGTTCGTGGCCTCTTGTGTTTCCATATAAATTTCACGATAGATTTTTCAATTTCTTTAATGAATGTCATTGGAATTTTGATGGGAATTGCATTAAACATGTAGATTACTTTGGGGAGTATCGACATTTTGACTATGTTGATTCTACCAATCCATGAGCATGGGAGATCTCTCCACTTTCTATAGTCTTCCTCAATCTCTTTCTTCAGAAGTTTATAGTTTTCCTTGTAGAGGTCTTTCACATCTTTTGTTAGGTTTACACCTAGGTAAACCTAGGTATTTGATTTTTTTTTGAGGCTATTGTAAATGGAATTGTTCTCATACATTCTTTTTCAGTTTGCTCATTGTTAGTGTATAGAAATGCTAATGATTTTTCTATGTTGATTTTATATCCTGCTACCTTGCTGTAGCTATTGATGGTGTCTAGGAGCTTCTGAGTAGAGTTTTTTGGGTCTTTAAGGTATAGGATCATGTCGTCTGCAAATAGGGATATTTTGACAGTTTCTTTACCTATTTGTATTCCTTTTATTCCTTCTTCTTGCCTAATTGCTCTGGCTAGGAATTCCAGTACTATGTTGAATAGGAGTGGAGATAGTGGGCATCCTTGTCTGGTTACTGATTTTAGAGGGAATGGTTTCAGTTTTTCTCCGTTAAGTATAATGCTGGCTGTAGGTTTGTCATATATAGCTTTTATAATGTTGAGGTACTTTCCTTCTATTCCTAGTTTTCTTAGAGCTTTTATCATGAAATGGTGTTGGATCTTATCAAAGGCTTTTTCTGCATCTATTGAGATGATCAAGTGGTTTTTGTCTTTGCTTCTGTTAATGTGGTTTATTACGTTTATTGATTTTCATATGTTGAACCACCCCTGCATTCCTGGGATGAAGCCTACTTGGTCGTGGTGAATAATCTTTTTGATGTGTTGTTGAATTCGGTATGCCATTATTTTGTTGAGGATTTTTGCGTCAATGTTCATTAAGGAGATTGGCCTATAGTTCTCATTTTTGGAGGTGTCTTTGGCTGGTTTTGGGATAAGTGTAATACTGGCTTCATAAAATGTGTTCGGCAGTTTTCCTTCCCTTTCTGTTTCGTGGAACAGTTTAAGGAGGGTTGGTATCAGTTCTTCTTTAAAGGTCTGATAGAATTCAGCAGAGAATCCATCAGGTCCTGGACTTTTCTTTTAGGGAGACTCTTGATTGCTGCTTCAATTTCATTTTGTGTTATAGGTCTATTCAGGTGATTAATTTCCTTTTGGTTCTGTTTTGGATGGTCATATGTATCTAGAAATCTGTCCATTTCTTTAAGATTTTCAAATTTATTTGAATATAGGTTCTTGAAGTAGTCTCTGATGATTTTCTGGACTTCGATGGTGTTTGTTGTTATCTCCCCTTTTGCATTCCTGATTCTACTAATTTGGGTTTTTTCTCTCCTCATTTTAGTCAGGTTTGCCAGGGGTCTATTGTTCTTGTTTATTTTTTCAAAGAACCAACTTTTTGTTTCATTAATTCTTTGTATGGTTTTTTTGGTTTCTATTTCGTTGATTTCATCTCTTATTTTTATTATTTCTCTCCTTTTATTTGTTTTGGGATTTGCTTGTTCTTGCTTTTCTAGGAGTTTGAGATGTATCATTAGGTCATTGATTTGGGATCTTTCAGTCTTTTTAATATATTCACTCATGGCTATAAACTTTCCTCTCAGGACTGCCTTAGCTGTGTCCCATAGGTTCCGGTAGGTTGTGTTTTCATTTTCATTGACTTCCAGGAACTTTTTAATTTCCTCTTTTATTTCATCGATGATCCATTCTTCATTAAGTAATGAGTTATTTAGTTTCCAGCTGTTTGCATGTTTTTGTCTTTACTTTTGTTGTTGAGTTCTACTTTTACTGCATTGTGATCAGATAGTATGCATGGTATAATTTCTATTTTCTTATATTTGCTGAGACTTGCTTTGTGCCCTAAGATATGATCTATTTTGGAGAAGGTTCCATGGGCTGCTGAGAAGAATGTATATTGTGCAGAAGTTGGATGAAATGTTCTGTAGACATCAACTAGGTCCATTTGATCTATTATATATTTATATCTTGGATTTCTTTATTGATTTTTTTGTTTGGATGACCTATCTATTGATGATAATGGGTTGTTAAAGTGTTCCACAACCACTGTGTTGGAGTTAATATATGCTTTTAGGTCTTTCAGAGTATGTTGGATGAAATTGGGTGCATTGACATTGGGTGCATACAGATTGATGATTATTATTTCCTTTTGGTCTATTTCTCCTTTTATTAGTATGGAATGTCCTTCTTTATCTCATTTGATCAATGTAGGTTTGAAGTCTACTTTGTCAGAGATAAGTATTGCTACTCCTGCCTGTTTTTGGGGGCCATTGGCTTGGTAAATCTTCTTCCAGCCTTTCATCCTAAGCCTATGCTTATTTCTGTTGGTGAAATGGGTCTCCTTTAAGCAACAAATTGTTGGATCTTCCTTTTTAATTCATTTCGTCAAGCGGTGCCTTTTGATGGGTGAATTAAGTCCGTTAACATTAAGTGTTAGTACTGATATGTATGTGGTGATTCCTGTCATTTAGTTGTGATAGTTGTTTGAAGGTTTGGTTGTGTGTACCTAAGTTGAGGTTACTCTCTACTGTCTTGCTTTTTCTTTTCCTGTGGTTTGGTGCTGCCTGTCTTTTCATGGTTATGTTGGGTTTCACTTTCTGTGTGCAGAATCCCTTGCAGAATCTTTTGTAGTGGTGGCTTTGTGGTCACATATTGTTTTAGTTTCTGCTTATCATGGAAGACTTTTATTGCTCCATCTATTTTGAATGATAGTTTTTCTGGGTAGAGTATCCTGGGGTTGAAGTTATTTTCATTCAGTGCCCGGAAGATCTCACCCCATGCTCTTCTTGCTTTTAATGTTTCTGTTGAGAAGTCTGCTGTGATTTTGATGGGTTTGCCTTTGTATGTTATTTGTTTTTTCTCTCTTACAGCCTTCAATATTCTTTCCCTACTTTCTGAACTTGTT
Organism: Castor canadensis; assembly: GCF_047511655.1. NCBI lineage: Eukaryota > Metazoa > Chordata > Mammalia > Rodentia > Castoridae > Castor > Castor canadensis. The sequence goes on along the minus strand of NC_133392.1, from coordinate 152,298,318 downwards.
GTTTTAATGATATGTCGTGGGGTAGTTCTATTTTGATCTGGTCTGTTTGGTGTCCTGGAAGAGCTGCCTGGAATTCCTTTCAAAGAATGTTCCAAGGAGAGATGAGGTCAAGGATATAAAACCATCTGGTCTCACAAGCAAAAACATGAAAAAAAGCAAACAGCATTTTTGGGGTGCTGGAGGTCTGGGAGGGAAGAAATAGTTGTCCTATCTAAGGCGACCTGAGTATTTGGTCTGAAAGAGGACATTTCACTATAATCCTGTTCCAATGAACTTCTGTCCAAATATTCCCTTCTCTCCTGCATGCAGTGTTTTTCTCAGTGAGACAGCCCTTTCAGGTTGTATAACGAAAGTCTAGGAGAGAAACCTCTCAAAGCTTCCACAGATTCAGGGTAGAGCAGTACTTCCCTCAGTGTTCAAAGATGTCCTGGTCACATGAGACCATGCTTCACACAAGGGTGGCCAGTGTCAGAAAGACAGGGGCCACAAGGGTTGGTGAGAAGGGAGAGCTGACACCCCCATACATGGGGGTGAGCAGCTCTTTTGGAAACCAGCCTCTCTGTTCCAAATAATGCCCGCCCCACAATTCCTTGTAGGGAATGAAAAATACACATACAAAGCCCCTTTACCTGGTGTCCTGAACATGCCCTAAACAGCAAATGGTCCTGAGTGTCTCTTCCCTGCCATCCCACACCCACCCTCAGAACACTTTGTTTTGCCATCTCTTGGTTCTCCAACAGATTTTTCATTGGATCTGTGACCTGCAAGTCACGACTGACTGCCTAAGTCAGTCCTGGATACGTCCTTTCCCTCTGGAAAGTTGCCTGCTGCCCACCACCTTCTCCCTTCTCTCCCTCCACTTCACAATGGTTACTGAGAGCCAGTAGCAGACTCGGTTCTTGATTGATCACAAGTAGCTATGGCCCCACCCTGCTGGCCTGAGGGAGGCATTGCACCCATCACACTGGGCAGCCACATTCAGCTTTGCAGACACCAGAGGGCACCTGGGAGGTTGAAAGCTTTCAAGTGACAGTCCTTGATGCCTGTATCAGCTTTATTGACCCCATCCCCTGGGACATGAATGAGCAAGTGTGGCCTCCTCTGACAGTGATGGCCAAAGGGCTGTTTCCGTCTTCAGTGTTCTTTTCCTCCAACATCAGAGTCTGCAGACAGTGTGGCAGAAATGGCTTTGATACCAAGATATTGTTAATTCATCATTTCCAGGTGGCCACTCTACTGAAGGTTCTATGGGCATTCTCTCACTTGGGCTTCATGGTGACCCAGGGGAAATGCACGGGCTCCCCCTCCTTTGATGGAGGATGGCACTGATGAAGGCTGAGTAACAGGCATTGCCACCCAGCTAGTGAGTGTTGGGCCCATAGATACAGGCAGGCCTGGCCTTAGTGTTCACAGGTGTGACAAGGACAAAAGAGAAGACAGAACACGAGCACCTGTGAACATACACCAGGGAAAGAGAGGTGGGAGAAGTGGACAGCTCCACAGGGAAGAGTAGGACACAAAATGTCTGCCATGATGCCATCTCCACCTGGTGGAGAGAGGCAGTGTTTCTTCCTTCCACCCATGGCCTCCATCTTGAAGTTAGAGAACTGGTCAGTTATGAGTTCCTGTATTCATTGGCTACATTCAATCTCAAGTATACTGGACCCAGACCCCAGAGGCCTTTCTCCCAGAGGGAGGACCCTTTTGTGCAGTTACAATGTCAAGGCTGTGCACTTAAAACCTTTGCTGAGACCTCCCCATGGCTGTGCACATCCAGGAATTTTTCACTCATAACCACTTGAGCGATAATAACTTCATGTCATCATCACAACCTTTTCCAACCTTCTTTTTAGGGCTGAGGAAGAAGAGCAAAGGAACAGTAACACTGGTGGTCATGGGCAGTATAGAGTGATGGGTTCCCATGTGCAGGACCAGCCCTCACTCCTTGGGAGCTGTCTCATTGCTCCAACCAAGCTAGATGGTCTTCATTAGGGCTGGAGATAGGTCTCCTTGGAACATCTTTCCTTCTTGCATGGTTTCACTTACTGGTGCTGTCCAAGATGACTAACTGTATGTCAGGCATTCTGCTAAGCAAGTCACAGACATTTCACTTCATCTTCACAAGACCTCTTTGAAGTAGGCATTTTTTTATTCTTTAGATTCAATGAAGAAACTGAGGCTCTGAGAGCTAATAAGAAAGAAAGCCAAGATTTTGGGCCCCAGATCACTTGGGAATAGACACTAAGGGCATTATTTCTCTCTCCGGTGGCTTCCTGTTGTGGTCAAGGTCAATGTCAGCCCTGACTCTGTGGCCCTTGGTGCTCCTACATGATTTTGCCTCACCCCATTTCTCCAACCTCATCAACCTCAGTCTCCTTCTGTGATCTTCCTTCTTATCCCTCAAACAAGTCCCAGGCATGTTCAAGACTTTGCAATTGCACCTTCCTCAGACCATCTCATCACTGCCTCCTCGTGGTCATTCACATCTGACAGCAGACACTGCTGTCGCCTGACACCCCTTTATCTTCTTCACAGCACTTTGCTAGAGCTGAAAAGATGCAGTCTGTTTGTTTATTGCCTACATGTTGATTCCTTTCTCCTCCTGACCCTCCTCCACTCACAGACCAGTCCTAAGGCAGGAAGTCTGTGTGGTGCCCTGCCAAGCACCACCAAGATGGGGCCCCTTAAGCTCCATGAATGTGCCTGATGCTTCTCATCGTTCTGCAGTGGAACTTCCAAGTTTTGTTAGAAACCTTTCGTTAAAACCCTTGTGAGTGACAATTTGACTCCTCTAAATTACAGACTGCTCAAGTAACTTCCAGGCCATCTTGAGTTCAGAGGAACTTGTGAAGAGAAAAATCCCCTAATATACTTTTAGAGGCACAAGTTCAATGCCAATGCTGTCTCCCCCATTTTGTTGCGGCCTCCCATCCCCACAAGGTCTTCAGACACTTCATCACAGATGTCAGTCATGCAGTGTCTTGGTTCCCTTTTGCCGCGTAACAAACAGCTCTGAAATCTAGTAGTATAAAACAATCACCATTGTGTTTGTTCCTGATCTGCAGGGCAGGGACTCAGCAATGCTGGGCTGGGCTTTTCTCTCCGTGTGGAATCAACTCTGGTCTTTCTTGAAGTTGCATTCACATGGAGCTGGGCTGTTGTGTCCAAGATGGTGTCACTCACAGATCGGGTATTTTGAATTGGGACAGCTGGGAGCTGAGACCTCTCCACTTGACTGTCATTGAATGACCAGCTTGGGCTCCTTTGGAGGGTTAATCCCACAACTGGGTGTCCTAGAGGGAAAGAGGGAAGCTGCAGGCTTCTCAAGGCTCAGCCCCAGAAGTTACCGTGTCACTTCCCCTGCATTCCATTGGACAAAACAACAGTCAAGGCCACCCAAATACAAAGTCAAGGAGAATGGTCTCTACCTCTTCATAAGACCAGTCACAAATGACCACAAAAGATTGGATGAGAATATTGTTGTCATCACTGGAAACACAATCCACCACCTCCAATTTCCCAATTCCTTTGGCAAACTAAATTATTGTCTCTCTCAGACCACAGAATCAAGTCGTCTGGGTATCCTGCCTCTAGGAGGCAATATGGGCCCCACGGGCTTCCATCTGGGGCTTTCCTGGTGCATTCAGGCACCCCGCCCTTGGCATTGGGGGGCATTGGCCCAAGGGACAGGAGGCTGAATGGCAGTGGGCTTCTGGGGACTCCCAGAGCTCCCCCAGCCTTTGCAGGTGCTACTGTCTTAGATGACAAGCAGGGCTTACCCCTCACTGGGGAACCTCTTGAACATATTTACCTCTAAATTTAAGAACCATAATGGGTTGGCATTGACCCCTGACCTCAAGGAAATAACAAATAAACAGATGTAGGTCTTCAGGGCAATTGCATTCTTTTTGATTTCCCCAGCTGATTGATATTGATTATCTGTTATGCACTTTGTTAATTTCCTTCTGACAAGCTCTTTTCTCTGAACAGTTCCTGGGAAGGGTTTGACTTGATTATTTTTTTACTGGGATTAAGGTACTATGTAATTCAAACAACCAGAACTGTCAAAAGAGAACATACTCACTTTATTTTAGGGGGCTGTGAACTTCCCTGTGACAGGCAGAATCACACAAGAAGTTTACCCCTCTTTAAAAAATATTGCAGACAAGTGCAGTGGCTCACGATACATGTGATCCCAGCTACTTGGGAGGCAGATATCAGTAGGACTGTGGTTCAAGGCAAGCCTGGGCAAAAAGTGAGTGAGACCCCATCTCAAACAAGTGGGGGTGGTGGTAAGTACCTGTGATCCCAGCTATATGGGAGGCAGAGGTAGGAGGATAGAGGTCCAAGGCTGGCTTTGGGCTTTGGATGACAACCTATCTGAAAAATAACTAAAGACAAAAAGGGCTGAGGGTGTAGCTCAAGTGGTAGAGCACCTGCCTAGCAAGTGAAGCCATAAGTTCAAACCCCAGTACAGCAAAAAATTTATAAAAAGAACTATTGCCACACTAGTGCTGGGTACGCCCTACCTCCTCTATTAGTGATGCTAATTTCAGTGCCCTGGCGTTAACGATAACAGGTAGCATGCAGTTTGTGTCAAGCTCACTGCTAAGAGCTTGACAAACTTGATCTCACTCCTTCCTCCCAACTAGTGCATGAGGTCAGTCCCGATACCATCACAGGTGGCGCTTAAGTCCCAAGGCGCTTATGGCTATGAAGAGCTGTCAGGACATCAGATGCTACTTTGAGCCAAACACCTTTCTTCCTTAGGGCTTTTGACCCTGATATTGGCTCCACCTTGAAGTCTGACCCCATCCTTGCTCTTGGCACAGCCCCTCCCACTCATCCTTCATATGAGGCCCTCTGTGGGCAGCAGGTCCTTCCCCAGCCCCATCGCTCATGACACCCTGCTTTCTTTGTCTGCTAGCACCTGTCCCTAGCTAGCATTGCTGCTCCTGTTTGGAGCTGACAATGTCACACCTCCATTCTAGACATGCAAAGCTAGTTTGTAGATGCGTTTATTCCTTATTAGCCGGATGGATGTGGATGGATGAAGCGAGGCCTCCTGCCCGCTGCCTGTGTGACCGTGGCAAGTCTCTGGGCTTGCAGGAGCCTCCGGTTTCTCACCTGACAAATGGAGATCATGATTAGAAGCTGCTCTTGGGGTCTGTGTGAGAACTGAGCAGAACACGAGAAACAAAAACCTCTTAGCCCTTTCACTAATGTATGAGACACTAGCCATTAAAACAAGGATGAGCCTAGAGACTCGGATCTTTACACAAAGCGAAATAAAAACTAACAGCGCTTTGCACATCCCTGGTGCACTCTGGGTACTCCAGGACAATGGACGTGTGTGCATGATAATTTCTCCTGATGTTGTGGGGACAAGGATGAAGGATCTCCACCCAGGAGTGAGTCCTGAACTCCTGACCGAGGTGTGTGAACCAATAAAACTTTAAAATCCAGAGAGAGGTATTTTTATCTTGACTTAGAAATGGAGGCGAGGGGATGCTCCGAGGAGCTGGTATCCCAGAAAGCACAGTGCCTCCTGCAAGACGGGGGTGGCCCAAGGGACAGGAGGCTGAGTGTGTGTGGGGTGGAGGAGCTACAGCGCTCCTGAGAAAATCCACTAAAGTTTCAAGTGAGAAGAAATCATGTCCCCATTTGAACTACTTCCTTCCGGTGCTAGGTGTTAAAATGAACAGCAAAGCTTCTAAACACAGGATGAGCCTTGGAAAGGGTTTTTTGCAACCTTTCTGTGGGTCCCTCCCTATTGGCCCTCAGCAATTCGGGATGTGAGTGCAAACTGAGCAGCTGTAATCAGGCCTCACTGACAACAGCAGAAGATGTTGAAAACCAAGGATGCAGACAGAAGGTAGGCGCCTCTGCCCTGAGACAAATTCAAGGTTGATGGTCTGGACTTAGAGGCTACTTGGCCCCTCTAACAGTCACATGTACGTGCAAGCGCAGCAAGAGACAAGTGACAAGCTCTTGACCTCGGCTTGCTCCTCTCCTGAACAGGAATAACCACTGCCCCACCTCTCCCAGTGTGTTCTGAGAATTCCTGGGCAAACACTGCAGGAAAAGCACTTAGCCCAATCCTTGGCACATCAACATGCTTAAAGAGGGTAAGCTATTGTTATTTTTACATGAATGGTAATGCCATCCTCTGGAATAGTCTTCAGTAATTGGGAGTTCACATGGGGGCTGAAGGTCCTGATTCATGTCATATGCACTCCAGCTACAACTCCACCTCTTCCAGGTCTGTGTCCCTGGACAAGTCCCCTCACCTCCTGAGCCTCAGTGGTCTCGTCTGTGAAATGGGCCTGAGTGTAGAACCTGCTTCACGGGCCTGTTGTAAAGGGTTTACAGCAGTGTCTGGAACACAGAATGCCAAGGTGTGGTGGAGCATACCTGTAATCCCAGCTACTCGAGAGGCAGAGGTAGGCTGGTAGAGTGGCTTGAGTGGTAGAGCACCTGCCTAGCAAGCAGGAGGCCCTGAGTCCAAGCCCCAGTACTGCCAAAAAAAAGGTAGAAAGAGGCAGAGGTAGGAGGATCTCAGTCTGAGTCTGATCAGACAAAAATGTAAAACAAACAGATCTATGAGTGTGGCTCAAGTGGTAAAGCACTTGCTTAGCGAGCACGAGGCCCTGGGTTCAAACACCAGTACCTCAACAACAACAAACAAAAGAACGCCCTATCTGTGCAGGCGATGCACTCACCCCTGACAATTCTCCCATCCTCACTGTGTAAATGCTCACAGCAGCAGAAGTGTGTTCCCTCGTTTGAGTAATTGAAGAGGCTTGAAAAGCAGTAATAATGATGCCTAGGTTTCTATGGAAACAATTACCTAATCAGGCTGTGCCTGTAATCAGAGGAGTCCAAACGTAAGAACTCTGAGAATGTGCGTTCTGATGCGGGTTCCCGGGCCTCCGGAGGAAGTCCAGAGCACCACGAAGGCCTAGCAGCTGGTGCAAAAGGGCTCACTGTTCCTGAGAACGCTGTTGAACTTGGTTTGCTGACCGCCCTCTTCTCTGTGGCAGTCCCACTTCTGGTTTCTTTTTTCCCAGCAGACTCAGGAAAGATGCACAAAAAGGGAACAGCATTACTGTTACGGTGCCCAGCCCTGAAATGCCTTGTGTGGCCTCAGCTTGGGTTGGCTGTCATGTATCAGATGTGACGAAGGTGCCATTTGGGCTGTGCTACTCCACACAATCCCTGCAAAATGTCACTTTCAGCACCTCATACCTGTCTGGGGAGCGATCGGAGTGTTTAGTTTTAATCTTAAAGGTCACGCAGGCATTCATCCTGATACACTGGCCCAAGGGCAGCAGGGACACCAAGAAATCTTACCTGCAGGGGTTCCTTTTACAGAGTAGCAGCTACAAAGAGGATGGGCCACATGCATAGAGCTGATAGAGGCCAGCTGTCCTTCAAGGTGACCCAGAGAAGCCAGGCACACTGGGGCCTCTTTCTGCTCTAGAAAGTACCTCTGGCAAAGCCTAGGACCCTGTGCCAGGGCCTGCATTCATACGTTTGCTGCAGAAATGCAGCCATGGGCCAGACCCTGAGCTACACCCTGGAGACAAAAGATGGAAAGACACGCTCCCTGTCCTCAGGCAAGAGCCACCAATCCAAGGAAACAGAAGTGCTAAGAAGTGGTTCCACTGTGGCCATCTGAGTGTAAAGGGGAGTTCAGGGGGCTTTGTCTGAGAAGACAGAGAGGGCTGCACGGTGGAGGCGGCCTGGCTGAGGAGTAGTGTCTCCTGGCAGGCGGGTGTGGCAAGGGGCTCCTAGAGGGAGAAAGGCCTGGAAGCATGAGAGCTGTCGCTGGAGGAAGGGAAGTTTGATAAGGAAGGTTGAGGTGATTGAGGTTGAGTCTGAAGCCAGAGAAAGCATGAAGAATCAGGGGCCATAAGGACCAAACTGGGAAAGAGGGTGGTGCCATGGGTGAATGTGTACCCTGCAAAGGGCATGCGTTGGAAACTTAATCTCTAAATTCATGTGTTAATGAAATTTGGCGATAGGGCCTTTGGAAGATAATTAGGATTAGATGAAGCCATGAGGATGAGGCCCCTAAGATGCTATTAGTGGCCTTGTAAGAAGAGGAAAAGAGACTCAAGCTGACATACTTGCTCTGGCCTTACCATGTGATGTCCTCTGCCCTGTAAGGAAAACAGACCTCTCCAAATGCCAGATCCTTGCTCCTGGACTTCCCAGCCTTCAGAACCATGAGCTCAGAAAACCTTTATTCTTTGTAAATTACTCAGTCTCAGGTGTTTTGTTGTAGCAACAGAAAATGACCTATAACAGGTAGGAAACCAAGTAAGGTGGGTGTCCAAGTTCAAGGAAAGGAACTAAAACAGTGGGAAATATGTATTCTGAGATTTCTGTCAAGGATTTGGCCTTAGTTGATTCATAGGCAAGGCATTAGGAAGGGTGAGCTGAAACCCTCAGGCCCATGTCAGAATTTCTTCCTTACCCTTTTCAACTCTTCAGGCCTTTTAATTGATAAGATTAAGCCCACCATGATTATCTAGAATAATCTCCTTAAGGTTAACTGATTATGGGATTTAATCACAGCTACAAAACACCTTCTTAGCAACACCTCCATGGGCGTTTGAGTAAGTGGAGACTACAGCCTAGCCAGTTGACACAGAAAACTGACCTATCCAGGGCTCTGGGAAGCCACCAGTCCTCTTCCTCCCTCCCTGGATGAATGGTGACACACCACAAGCAGCAAGCAGAGTCATTCAAAGGTCTGCTCCTGACCAGAGAAGGCTGAAGATTAAAGCATGATCCTGGAACTGGAAGGAATGATCCCTGATGCTGTGCTGGAGAAATGTCACGAGACCAGGACAACCTCTCCTGGCAGCCCAGAGCTAGAATCACGTAGTTCTCGAAGTACATACATCTTGATTTCAATCCCCACTTGAATGCTCGCCTTTTTTAATCTATAAAATCAGAAAATGCCTGGAAGAGAACACCAGGAGACTAAGATGTGAAAATGTGGTTGTGCACACCAAGCTCCTAGAAGGTGTTTAACACGGGGTCGATAACAAAGATTCATGCAGCCACGAGCAACAGGGCCCAATGTGAGCTCAGTCAAGTAGATAATGGGATTATTGGATAGTCAAGCCTCAAGAAATTTGGGAAGCAGGGAAGCCCTGTGGACCCCCACCCCCACCCCACTGAAAAACCTTCTCCACCTTCCCTTGGGAATTCCACCCTTGACCTGATTCAGCATTCACTGAACACCAGGCTTGGTGTATCTCAGTTCAGGTTCTTGAGAGAAAGAATCTTATTGGATGGCATGGGTCAAATGTTCACCTAAGATGCAATCAGCTATGGCCTAAGAGTGCAGTCTTAAAGAACAAACATCAGTGGGAGAAAGAATGTTATTGGACTGTTTGGGTCAGATGATCACCAGGATCCAATCAGCAATGGCCTAAGAGTGGTGTCATAGAGAACAAATATGGCTGCCAGGTCTTACCCTGTGAACAGAATGGATGCCTCAGCAGAGCTCCAGACTTCTGGCATTTGTAGAAAGTTGCCACACCTTCTCAGTGGCAGCTTCCTGTTGCTCCCTGTCCCCAACGACCTTCCTGCTGTGTCCCTGACCAACCACTTCTCATCTCTTCTCTGTTGGCTGCACATTTCCATGCAGCACAGGACAAGTTATCCACTCTCTCTAACCCTTAGTGTCCTAATCTCTTAAATGGAGATAAGGTTAATTCTTTTCCCTCTCTCTCTTTTTAACAGAATCCCTGTGGAGACTAAATAGCATACATTCGGTCTTGGCTCTTACCATTGTTGCTACTGCTTTCACCGTTACGGTTGTTTAATTGGTACTTGGGAGGTGGTAGCAGTGTTTCTCACTGCCTAACTGGGATTAATACTAAACAAACAAACAAACAAACAAAAACACGCAAGACACCGTGAGGTGGGGAAGACACAGACTTCAGAGCCAGTGCTCTCTGGATTGAAACCTCATCCCTGACACTTGGACTTAACTTGTTTCTTCATTCGTGGGATAAGAGTCATGCTCTTACAGACTTGTTACTAGGATCGAATGACGTCTCTATGGGTGTTCTTAGCAAAATGCCTGATGGAGCCCGATGCCAGTGGCTCACGCCTGTAATCCTAGTTACTCAGGAGGCAGAGATCAGGAGGATCATGGCTCAAAGTCAACCCCTGGCAAATAGTTCACAAGACCCTATCTTGAAAAGAAAACCTATCACAGAAAAGAGCTTGAGGAGTGGCTCAAGTGGTAGAGCACCTGCTTAGCAAGTGTGAAGCCCTGAGTTCAAACTCCAGTACCACCAAAAAAAAAAGGGTGGGGACTGGTATGTGTTGGTGTTCAATAAAATGGACTTCTCGTGGTTATGATCGCTGTAATTCCTATTATTGAAACATCTGTCTGGTCAAATACGTCCTACAGGACGTGACTATCCAAGTCTACTTTACAAAACTAAATCCACTGTTTTCTCATCCTTGTGACCTGCAGTACTGGCTGCTAATTATTGAAAATCATGGCTCCCACACCTTCTTCCCCTGGTAGCTGTATACTTAATATTTCCCTAGCTGGGGGCGGCTGTATGATTTTTGCATGTGGCATCGGGCTGATGCGTGGAGATCGGAGGTGATTTGGAGCACACACTTCCTCGGTCATGTGCCCTTTGTGACCACGCAGAGCTGGAGCCCCACGCTGGGCCAAGCCAGGCGAGATGATTTGGCATCTTGAATGAATTGCAAGGAAGTCAAGCTGTAAGTGCATTTCATTTCCATCGCCATTTACCAAGAAAGGCCACTGCCTTGCATCCACGTAAGCTGACGCCCGGCTTTGAAATGTGTTCCCTCGCTCCTTTTCCTGACTCTCTAAACCAGGCTAAGGAAAGAAAATACCTGTCTGTGGCAGCACGGAGCAATTTTCACACCCTGTAATTCTCACATAACCCCATCTCCCCTGAACTCGAGCAAGACATTTACTAGAACGATGCTGTGTTGTTGACATCTTGTGTTGTAACAACGTTGTTACTGTACAGAGATGTTCGTGCGGAATTTTCTAGTGAACAGTCAAATGCCGTTAGAAGTTCTGTGAAATCACCCATTTCTGAGCTAACAAACAGCACACACAGGCTTAGGGAGAAGAAGCAATGTTTTGAATTTTGCTCTGCTGATTAATTTCCAACTGTTCACACCAAGATCCTTAGTAGCCTTGGGCTGCATGAGGCACGCTCTGCTGATCCCTTTCCTTGTGGTATTTTTCAGTTTCCTTTCTGGGAGGCAGTGTGTCCAAGTGGTTAGACTTACTGATTTGGAGCTCTGGTTCTCCACAAGTTCAAGTCCCATTTTGGCCATTTTCTTCTTCTTGTTTTGTTTGTTTTGGTCTTGATTTTTGAGACTGGGTCTCTGTGTAGCCCAGGCTAGTCTCAAACTCACCATCTTCCCGCGTATCCTCCCAAGTGCACACACCAGCATCTATTTTGGCCATGTGACCTTGGAAGTATCCATAGTAGCCAGCACACGGATCAACATATACTGTGCGTTTGGCTTGTGCTAAAGGGTGTTTTAAGTCCTTGACCTCTGTTGACGCTAATCCTTAGATTTACAGCGCTGTACAGGAGACAGTTTTCTTACTTTTACTGTGTTACAGGTAGAAAACCAAGGCCGAGTGAAGTTGAGTAACTTGCCCAAAGTCAAGATCCAGTCAGTGACCATGCTGCATTTTAGCCAGGTATTTGGATCCCCGAGGGTCCTGGTTCACACCTATTGTGGTCAGCTTAGTTTGTCTGAGCACAGCTGCCCCATCCAGAAAAGGAAGGTGGGAGCAGAACCTGCTTTGGGGATTGTTGTAAGGATCTAATGCTTGAGTGAGGACGTATCAAGTGCAGAGCACAACTACCTGGAAAATGGTGTGAGCTCTATGACTGTTGGCCGCTTCTGCAATTAACAGCCTGCACTTTGTACAACTCCAGGGGCGTCATCCTCAGAGGACAGTGTGGCACTCCAGGGACCTCTCACTGTATGTCCTAGATGATCGGAGCCCCCTGCCATTGTGCCACACAGAGCACTGTGGATCTGCATTGCTCTAGATGGCCCAGAGAGGGTAGAGGCTGCAGGAAGGGACAGCTGTCAGGATCCCACAGGGCTGAGATGGTGAGGCCCAAACCAGGGCAGTGGCTGAGGGGAGAAGGCAAGGGAATTAATCCTATAAAAACTCACAATCAGTGACTCAACATTTCTGCAAAGACTTAGGACATGTCAGTGGCCCCAAAAGAAAAGCAAGCCATCTAGCAGCGAGAACCAGGCCTTTTGTGGGACCTAGTGCAAAAGGAAAATATGGGACCTCTTGTTTAAAAACTATTAAGAATTTTGGGCCAGGCATAGTGGCTCATGCCTGTAATCTCAGCTACTTGGGGTCAGTCTGAGTGGTAAAGGGAGTACAAGACCCTATCTGAAAAGCAAACTAAAGCAAAAAGGGCTGGGGTTAGACTCAAGAGGTAAAGCACCTGCCAGGCAAGCATGAGGCCTGAGTTCAAACCCCAGAACCTGCACAAATAAAAAGAATTTCAAGATGGCAATGGCGGAGGGTTAAACCAAGCACAGGTGCTCCTAGTTCCTAAGCACGTGGCCCGGTCACATGCCCGGTGTGCCTGCCCAGGTCACATGCCCGGTGTGCCTGCCCAGGTCACATGCCCAGTTAGCCAGCCCTGCCTCTGCACTACGATGGTCCCCATCCAACCCCATCAGCTAGGGATGGGCACACAGTGGGCTCTCGTGTGCCAGCCTTGCAAGCGTGTCTGATGGTCAGAGTCCCCCCTCCAGGAGCACAGCTGCAAGACAGATGTGCGGCAGGTGGGAAAAGATGGCTGGGAACCCAGCAGGAGTGGGACGGAGAAGATAATGCTTGGCCCAGATAAGCTGAGATTGGCCACCGGTGCTACGGGTGCCCTGGAAGCTGGGGTGGCTACAGTGAATTCACAGGGAAGCAGCTCATAAAACCTTCAAGAACATTCTCTGCCTCAAGAAGACTGATGCTGCACCGGGGCCTGTGAGGGTCATGTCCCCGCGTCAGGCTGCTGAGTGAGGAGCCCTGCGTGGCAAGCACCTGACTGCCTGAATCGAATATGCCAGAGACACATAGACCCCGAGCACACCAGGCACCAAATGGCCTGTCAGAGCGTGGCCAGGGTGACACTGACGCTACCGACACTCACCCACCAACAGAAATGATTCTTCTGCAAGGGAAACACCTCTCAGATACTCAGGGACCTGGGGAGGTCACCTAAGTAGGGCTCAGGTGTGCTCTGAGGTGTAGGACAAGAACTTTTGTTGTCTGAGATATCCTGAGAGGCTGCTACCAGAATCCCCTGGGCTAAGACTTCGTCCAGAGAGTGACTTTACAAATGCAGTCACCTTACCTACCTGGGAAGGTCACCGTGAATGTCCTGTCATGCCTTTATGGAAACCTGTGGCCTGACTGTCTGTCTCTTTTCTAGCAGAGTCCTGAAAACCATTGGACAGGTTAGTTTTGAAAAGGGAATGACAGGGCAGGGTGTGACTCGGTGGTAGAGCATTTTCCTGCCATGTGTGAGGCTTTGGGTTCTGTCCTCAGCACCACACACATGCACACACACACATGCGTATACACACATGCACACACTAGAAATGGAGACAAGGGCCCCTGCAGTCAGGAGCATTCTTTCATCAGTCATTCTCTCATCTGGTTCTCATGAACCATTTTCCAGGTTCATGTCTACCAAAGCTGGGGACCTTGGGCACAGGTGGACACCCAGAATCTGGCAGTAATGCTCTGGGGGCATGTTCCTGAAGCAAACCGTGCCCACATCACTGTGTGAAACCACAACCATCTCAGAGGCAGGAAAGACACCCCTGCTTCAGCCACCCCCGTGAAAGCTCTTTCAACAGCATCCTCCTCCTCACCCCCATTCCCAGCAGCTGCTGCCTTTCCAGACGTGTTCCCTCTGTGGTCAGCCCTCCCTCGAAGGCAAATTGAAATGACTTGTGTTCTCCAGCCACTAGGCCTTTGCTCTTGCTGTGCCTTCCCCCCGCTCCCCTCTGGGTTACCTCTCAGGATGTCACAGTCCTCCGTGGTGAAGCTCAGACTAGGAACCTCATGACTCATTTCTTGGCACCTGTGACCAGTGGCCTTCACCCCCATCAAAACTAAATCTTCCGTATCCCCTGGCATGATTTCCTCTACTTTGCATTTTTACTCAAGGACTCTGGTGTCTCCATTGTTTTAAATCTCTGGGCTCTGCCAGATAAGAACCAGGCAGTCTGGTACACAGCAAGTATGTCTGTTTGATTGACATTTATGTCCTGGCTATAGTCACCCTAGGGACCCACAGTTGCTCCTCCTCACGCCATTTTTCATATGATTCTTTTAATGGTTTCCATTGTTTGCCAAATACGGTTTCTTAAAGAGTCACCATATCTTGGAGTTCCTTGCATTTCCTGACACAGGTGGGACACAGACACATATTCTTTTTTTGCAGTATAATTCATATACCATAAAATCCACCTTTGCAAAATGTACGATGCTATGATTTCTAGTATATTCACAAGGTGTGCAGCCATCCCACTAGCTCATTCCAGAGCAGTTACAGCACCCCAAAAAGGGAAGGGGCTTTTTTCCACTTAAGGCATACAGCAGTTCTTTGGCTTAGAGGTCATTTGAGTGGTTGTCATGTGTATCTCTCCAGCAGGGTTAGGCCTCCCAACCAAGCCTCCAACCTGAGTTGGAAGAGCTATAACCAGAGTCCAAGGCCAGAGGCCCAAGTGTAAAGGGTTCCACGTGTCAGGTCCAGCCATGCACCTGGACACACCAAATAAAGAGATAAGTCGGGGTGAGGGGCAGAGAAAAGAGATTTATTATTCAGGATAGGCAGCTGCATGGAGAGAGGCAAAGCAAGCACTTCAGCCCTTCTTCCGGGTACCGACAGAGCTGTAGATTGCAGAGGAAGAATCAGGATGGGAGGTGAGAGGTATGCACAATGATTAAAAAGTCCAGGTCATGCGTGTGCTCTGGAGGTCACAGGTACAGTCCAGTTGCTCATAATGTCAGGATTGATCAGGCAGGGCCTGTCACAATAAGAAAGTCACTGGGGCTGGAGGGTTAGTTTTGACTCCTGTCACGAGATGTTATCAATCTGTTCTGTCCTTCCTGGGTTCCAAGGTGACTGCAAGGTGACCATTGAGAGCTAAGACAGTTGGAAAATAGAAGCAGGTTGGCCAAGCCCTGGGCCTAGGTAAGGAGTCAGGGCTGTTGAGCTGGAGCGTCCCTGATAACTGTGGTTTCCAAGAGAGAGAAGACGCCGTCCACATGGCTCTCTTGGCTCGCAGGCCTCCTCCATGTCACCTCCACCTCCTTCCTCACTCACACTGGAGCCCAGCCCTCCAAGCAGACTCAAGATGTCTCTCAATCAGGCCTCTTTGAACTCCACCTCATGACCGTCCATCCTCAGGACATCTCTGCTCCTGGTTCTGTGTATTAAGGTGTCATTCCCTGGGAGCCAGAGCTGACAGGGTCTTCCTGCTGGCTGTGGGGCTGGGAAAGGGGCCTCGGTGGAGGCTGAGTCCCATTCACATTGGAAACCACTCTGCCTGCTAGTTCCTCTGTCCCACATGGCCACCATCACGCTGTGCTCATTAGATTCTGCGTGATTTCCAAACCCCAAGTATGGGGACTGGAAGGAGAATGTCACTGTGGCCACTGGACCAGCCTCTGGTTCTCCTGTCACCTCTTCCCTTGCCCACAAAGCACCCTATAACACTGCAGTGAAAACACGCAAGGTCCCCTGGGGATGGCAAGCCTGGACTCAGTCCCCAGAGACTGTGAGAGAGCAGGACGAGCTTCCAGAACACCTGAGGACTAATCCACCTGTTATGGGCCACAGCTCCGGGGCTTCCCAGCACACTCACCTGACAAGCCAGGGGCTGGTTGGCAAGGACAGGCCACCAGCCTTAATCTCTGCATGTGTAGCTCCGTGCTGAGATGCATATTTGATGATGGGGATGGTGGCCAAGGGACTAATGTGCTTACATGTGATCTTCCTGCCTGGTGAGGGGGCTCACTCTTCTCCAGGAGCTGCCATCTTAGCTGGGTGACCTCTGTCAGTGCTCCAGGGACTTCAGCTGTAATGACTGTGTCTAGGCTTTCAGAAGGCCTACACTCTGGCCCTGTTCGTGTCACTGCTGCCTCCCAACCTCAAAGACTTTCCACTCACCCAGCCCTAGCTCACGTGCCTTTAGTGTCAAATGGGGGGCCTGAATCAGCATTGCCACCAAGCTGAAAAGACAGACCGTGGGCTCATTCACTCACTCGGGTTATTTATTGAGTACCTACTGTATACCACACGCGGTGCTGGAAGGTAAGGAAATAAGAACGTGATGATATAGCTCTGGCCTTAAATGGCCCCCAAAGGCCATGTGCTGGGGCCACAGGTCCCCAGCCTGTGACACTGTTGGGAGGTGGAGGAACCTTTAAGGGGCGGCACCTAGCAGGAGGAAGTGAGGACATTGGGGGTGGTCCTTGAAAGGGATATGGGACCCTGGATCCTCTCTTTCTCTCCCTCCCTCCTTTACTTTCTCCCCCTCCCTCCCTCCCTTCCTCTCTCTTTCCTTCTCTGTCTCTCTCTGTCTCTGTCTCTGCTTATTAGTCACCATGAGGCACTCGCCTGCCACACCACCCACCATGATGTTTTGCCTCCACACAAGCCCACAGCAAGCAGGGACTGAAACCTCCAAAACCATGAGCCAAATAAGTCATTGCTTCCTGTGAGTTGATTGTCACAGTGATGGAAAGCTGGCCAGCTGACCAACACAGCATCCCTGCCCTCAAGACTCTCACGGTCCTTGGCTGGGAGATGAGGGAACCACATGTGCAAAGGCACGGAGGCACTGGGGAGGGAAGGGCCAGGCCAGAGGTCTATGTGCTGGTTAAGAAAGTAGAGCCTCTAGCAGGACCAGATTGGGCTCAAACCCTGGCTTTACCACCTGTTAGCTGTGTGACTCAAACCCATGAGCTGGCCTCTCTCTGCAGCTGCCTGCCTCCTAGCTATAAGATGGGAGTGAGCACGAGAGGAATACCAGCCATGGAGTATGGAAGGATAAAGTGAGTGTGTGTGTGTTTGTGGAGTGCTGAGGATGGCGTGCGCACAAACTGCTCAATTAACATTTGCTTGTATTCCTCCCGCTTGAGCTGTCCTGACCCTCTGGCTAAAGACAGGGCAGAAGAGGCCCCATTTGTATTTGAAGCCAGTGAGACCTGGATTATATGGGACCCAGAAGCATCCTCTGGGGGCTCCCTCCTCCTGCAAACAAGTCCCCCTGGAAGCCACCAGCTCCCCGCCATCAGCACCCTATGAACCCACACAGCCTGCCTCTCCACCTGAGCAAATGAAAAACTGTATTGGTTTTCTCAGTGTAATAAAAAATCATGCCACAGGCCTGACCTTTCATTCCCAGGCAGTTGTGTAAGTGGTATTTGCTGAAACCTTGCCCGAGTCTCTGCTCTGCTCTCCCAAGCTCCCAGCTTGCAAGCGGCATCCCAGGCCCCCTCCCCAGCAGGCTATCCAACCTGCCCTCTTGCAAAAGCAGTCATCAAGTGCCAGCCAGGGGTCCCCACCTCATGGAAGCCCAGTGGGGATTTCTGGCTTTAATCTAAATCACACAGAGTTAGTAAGGGAAAAACACTTAGAAATCCATAAAAATTTCTGTGGAGTCAAAATGAAATCTCTCAGGCTGGCTGAGTGGTTCAAGTGGTAGAGTGCCTGCCCAGCAAGTGTGAAACCCTGAGTTTAAACCACAGCACCACCACCACCAAAAAAATGAAATCTCTCTGCTGGTTTTCACCCACTCTCTGCCCTCACTCTGCTGTGCACTCCATGCTGGCCTCTCTGGTGTCCCAGCTATCCCTGTGATACGCCAAGTATTCCCTTCCTCAGGGCCTTTGCACGTGCTATGCCCTGGCCTGCTCTTCTCCTTGCCCCCTTCACCCAGGCGCTGCTCAGCAGGCTTGCTTAAGCAGGACCCCCTCAAACAGGATCCACTCATCAGCCATTTTTTTTTTTTTTGGTGGACTGGGGTTTGAACTCAGGACTTTGTGCTTGCAAAGCAGGCACTCTTCCTCTTGAACCCCACCTCCAGTCCTTGATGACAATTCATCCTCACAGCCTGGCCTTTTTTCCTGTCTCTCTGCCTTGCATTACCTGTGCAACCTTGGCTCGTCTGTTCCTTTACTGCCTGTCCTCTGCCACCTGCTCTCTAGTACTGCTCCTCCAGGGAGGAATTAACAAATGGATTTGACTTTTATTCCGAAATTCCTTAAGAACATTTTGTTTCAGAAATCATTCACAATATTTAATAGGAAGCCTTGGAGGTCCCAGTCAGAATCCCTTTCCTTGAGCTCATTTCCATGACTTGATACAACTAATAATATGGGATTGAATAACAGATGCCCCAAAAAATCATATCAAAGTCGTACGGATCTGACATGCATCTTGCACTGAATTATGGAGACGTGGGAATATCTGTGTACACAGAGAAGTGCGTGTGTCATGGGAACCCAAGCTGGGGATACAAAATGTCCCTTCAGGATCTGGATGTGTCGAGCAGGAGGATGATTTCTTCATGCAACACATGACTGGGGTGCTCAGAACCTCAACCCAGAAGCACCCCGGGATTGAATGTGTGTGACCAACTTCCAGGGTTTTTTGGGGGGGAGGGCAGTACTGGGGTTTGAACTCAGGTCTTCATGCTTGCTACACAAGCACTCTACCACTTGAGCCACACCTCCAGCCCTTTTTGCTCTGGTTATTTTTGAGATCGGGTCTCACTTCTTGCCGGAGCTGACCTGGACATCCCTCCTATTTATAATTCCCCTGCAGTGGGGATGACAGGTATGTGCCACCATGCCCAGGTTTTCTGTTGAGATGAGGTTTCTCAAACTTTCTGCCCAGGCTGACCTGGAACTACAGTCAGCCTCATCTCTGCCTCCCAAGTAGTTAGGATTACAGGCGTGAGCCTCTGGCACCCAGCTTAGAGCTGAAGGTTTTTATGATTACAAACCCAAGAATCTCAGATGCCCTGAGCATGTATCCATGAAACTGAAGCACGGCTCCACTTGACCGTGGACGCTCCCAGCGGCACTGGTCACAGCAGCCGAAAGACACAAACAGCCCAAATGCTCACCAGCAGACGAATGGATCGACAGCGTGTGGCATTTCCACACAATGGAGTGTTGCTCAGTCACAAGCAGGAATGAAGTACTGGACGGCCCCTGAAAACACTAGTCACGAAGCACTCCGTGTTGCACGATTCCACTTCGTAGGAAATGTCCAAAGTAGGCAAGTCCTGCTCACCAGAGCCCGTGGGAGGAGAAAACGGGAGTGATTGCCAATGGAGCACCCGAGTGATCTTGGGGGGTGTTAGGAATGTTCTGGAATGCCATAGTGGTGACAACTTTGCAAGTATACTAAAAACCGCAAATTGTACACTTTGAAAGGGTGAATTTTATGATCTATGAATTTTATCTCCAAAAAACAAAGTGTGGGAGAGGAGGAGGCACAAGACAAAGGCGGTGTTTGTGCACTGGGCAGCACTGGGGCTGTTGCACCTTTGGCTGTTGCAACAGTGCTGCTGCAAGCATTCGTGGTCAAGTTCATGCCGACCTCTGCTTCAGTTCTCATGGATATGGGCCCAGGATGGGGAATGCTGGGTCCTCGTGTGGTTCTTGGTTCTGTGGTCATAAAAACCTGAAGAGCTGTTACACCAGGTCGGTGTTGAGTAAGTCTAACGCTTCTAGCCATCTTGGCTGGTAGAACCATGCATCAAACCCAAGAGAAAGTTCGTAACTGTTGTCATCTATCAGCGCTTCAGGGTAAGCAGGTGTAAGGTGACCGAGCAGGTGACATCCACGCAGCCCATGGCCTGAACATTAGCTGAGTCTCTTCGTCTTGGGCTGTTCTGGGCTCTCCCAGGACTGAAAGGGAGATGCTAAAGTAACTTAGCCAGGAAGGCCCCAAGCCAGTGGCCGGTTATCGTTTCCTGATCTTCCTCAGGCCTGCTTTGTCACAGAGCTGATGATTTACCGACAGGGACTTGCTGCAAGTTTCTCTTAAACCCCTCCAGCTCTGTACCAAGGGGATGTCCTCTGGAACCTTCCTCTCTCACAGCTTGCTTTGCAAAACCATCTCTTTCAGGACTCGTTCCTTGATCGCTTCGTGCAAAGGTTCTTAACTGGGGCAATTGTGTCCCCCACGGGACATCAGGTGATAGCTGGAGGTGTGCTTGATTGTCACAACTGGGGGCCAAGGGGGTGCTACTGGCACCTGGCAAGGGACCCCAGGGATGCCACTAACCCCACTTAGATGTGAAGCATCTGTCCTAAAGGCCACAGCGGGGCTAAGAAGCCTCCCCCATGGGCACAGGCTCAGTGGGTCAGTTTCCAGCACCACTGTCACCTACGCAGTCCAGACACTGAGTTCACACTGAAGACTTCTTCGTAGATGCTGATCCTGTCAGCCCACGGGCGTCTTTTTGGGTTAAGTGCAAGCGTTAGCAGGATGAGGGGCCCAGCACATAGTGAGTGCTCAGCAACGGTGCTCCATATTTTCATCCCTGCTCTCAGGGGACACAGAGTAAGCTGGGAGTGACTAGTACTGGCATAAGTCCCCACCTTGTCCCCAACCTACAGGGGTCTCAGGAAAGCCCCCAACCTCATCTGATTCCCTCCTCACTAACGTGGAAACATTACTCTCCATCTAGTCATCCCTGTGGGCTGGTCATGAAGACAGAATTCGACCTTGGAGGCAAAGTGGGGTGGAGAAAAAGTGGAGCTATTTTGTGGAGAAGTCAGCTATCTTTATTATGCTAACACCGCACCGCGCTCTTTGTCGAGGATTAATTATCTCGTCAGCGCTGCACAACAACCTGGTGAGGAACGCATTGGTGTTCCCATTTTCACAAGAGGAAACTGAGGCACAGCAAAAGGAAGTAAACTGACCCAGGCCACACATGTGGGGATCGACATGGGGAGGCTTCAGACTGCAGTGTAGCCAACCTGACTCTTTGTCATGTCTCTCACCGTCTCCACGATTGATGAGCGATCCTGCCATCTGGCCAGTGCCAGTCCGTCACTCCAGTCTCCAGTGCTGTGGTCAGCCCTGACACTCAGGATCAGAAAGTGCATAGAGCAGGACCAGAAAACCGGCCACTATCCTCCATCTTATCCCCAGTGGAGCGAGGCCGGCAGATCTGGGGAGGTTCCTGAGGCAGTGCCATCTTCCACCTGAGCACAAGTGCGCTCAGCCCTGAGTGACGGGGCTCGGGCTTTCCTCCATGAATGATGCTCCAGCTCCACCACTGCATCCATGATGAGGCAGAGCCCAAGTGGACCCCATAAATCCAGCTTCCTCTGGGCAGTCTCTCCAGTGCTTTACAACTGCACTTTCCGGGGCGCTGCTCCAAGGACCTGAAGAGGGGCTGCTAGAGCCTCCCTGCCACTGCCCTCCTCTCCAGGGTCAGCTGGCGCTCCACATGGGTGCTAAGGAGCCACTGGACTCAGGCAGCAAGCAAGAGCCTTGGTGGCCTTCCTTCAGTTGCCTGATCCACAGTGCTGAGACTTAAGGAACCCCAAGGCAGATCCTGTCCTCCAGTGAGCGTGGAGCATTTTGTCTGAACCCACTCAGCCCAGAACCCAGCGGGCCCTACCTTACCTCCTCCTGCTGTGTCCCGGTCCTCTCCCTGTCCCCAGCTTCCCATTCTCAGGTCCATGGATGGTTGGTTTGGATCCATGATGGTTGGTTGGTGTCATCTTTGGACATGGTCTGTGGTGTCACCCTCTGCCCTTGGCTCCTAGCAGTGCTGTGGAGTCTTTGTGGCAAGGAAGAGAGGGCAGCACTGGAAACCATGTAGGTCTTGGGGGAATTGGCTGGAGGGATATGGCAGGGCTCTCCAGACCAAAGGAAAGCTGGGTGAGCAGCCTTGAAAGGGTCAGGATTTGGGCAGCCCGGAATGCTGTGTGACAGGGAATGTTGGGGTTCACTGACGGGATGAATTAACGCTGGACCACTGAGACTTTGTGTCTCCCACCCAAACTCCAATGCCAAGGACAGAGGAGCAGCAGGCCCAGTGGGGCACCCAGCCTGACCCAAGTGATTGGAGAGGGTGAGGGGGTCTCCACGCCACAGCGGGGAGAACAGAGAATCGGGGAACAGAGGCAAAAACTGTATGATTCAGATCATCCCTGTGTATCACACCCAGGCTCCAGGCTTTACGATGGAGAAAGGCCTTGTGTTTCTTTCCTTTTGTGGGGACACGTCAGACTTTTGTCCCAATAGCTATAAGTGACAAAGGTAAAGACTCAATACACAGGACTGGTAGAATAGCTCGAGGGTAAGAGCGCCTGCCTTGCAAGTCTGAGGCCCTGAGTTCAAACTTCAATGCTGGAAAAAAAAAAGCAAGCTTATAAAGGAGGCTGAGCTTTGGTCCCTGCTCTGCAGCCTCCTATTGCTTTGACCTTGAGCCCTTGACCTCTCTGAACTTCAGCGTCCTCTGTAAAAGGAGGAGAAAGCAGGGTGACTGGAAAGACTGGAGAGGGTATCAGTCAAGGTGCAGGCAGCAACCGAGCTTCCCCTGTATTTTCCAATTTTGTAAAAGGAGAGAGGGAGTTGCTCCAGGGTTGCTGTGCCCTATGGGATGCCCAGAGACCCAGGTTCCTGCTCTCTTACACCCTGAGGTGTTTCCCCAGAACTGAACTTGGCTCCCTGGCCCCTCGGCAACCCCAGCAGTGATAAAGGAAATGGATTCTTAAAACAGAGGTGATCTGGCTTCCCACTGCCCTTGGCAGTTCCCAGGTGGGGCCACACTTCTCCCAGACCCTTGGGACACCCTTGCTACCTTCAGTTAGCATCCAATGCCTGCCCATGTTGGTCCCCTCACGCCAGAGGGGCAACGAGGTGTGATTGGCACTTCTTGGGAGGGATCTTGGCCACCAGCTGGCCCATCAGCCCGTGTTCATTTTGTTGACATTAATTATATTTCGTCCTCATCAGCTGTCAGGCCAGCCTCCTGACAGCATGCCAAAGTATGCTTGAAGCCAGCCATCCCTGTAGACACTGTGTCATTTGGGACTTCTGAGTCTGATGGCTCTCAGAGAACATTGACACCGGTCCAGTGAACAAGGCAAAGCCTGGGCATGAGGGAGCCCAGCCAGTACCATCTTGCCTTTTCCCCACAGCCCTAGGCCCCATTCACAAGCACACCAGGCCTCTGTGCTACAATGAAGGAATCCAGATTTATTTAATTATTTGTTGATCTGAACAGGATCTGAAAACTCCCCATCCTAGTCTAAAACTGTTACCAGAAAGTACTTAGCCTATCAGCTCCAAGGTTCAAACCCTTAACAGCAACTGCTTCTGTAACATCACAATGTTCCAGCCATAATCCCGTGCATTTTACCTGGCCTCCTTTCCCACACTATCTGAATCAATTCAGTTTCTTAGTCTCTGAGGGCAAGCCACAAGGGTTTGAACAGAAAGGGATACCCTTATGGATTTATTAAATCTAACTAAAAGCACATGAGCTGAGCCTTGTTATTGTCCCCATTTTGTGGATTAAAAAAAAAACAAAACTGGTACACACAGAGCTAGGTGGCATGTGCAAGACCACTGAGCTAGCACACAGCAGAACTGGATTTGAACCCAGATAAGCCGGGTTAGTATTTGTATCCATAGCCACCTGCAGTCATGTTCACCCTTGTTCTCATGTGCTGCCTATCTTTCAGAGGCCAGAAAGTGGGTTGGAAATGTGGCTCAAGTGGTAGAACTCCTGCCTATTGAGTGTGAGGCCCTAAGTTCAAACCCTAGTACCACCCAAAAAAAGTCAAGAAAAGGTGGAGACTGCCAGGACTCCCTTGCTGCTAGAGGCCTGTATGCAGGTCAGGTTTAACCAAGCAGATGAATTCACTTGAGATTGAGGTGGCCTGTTCTTCTGGCTGGCATCTTCCTGGGGTACTTGGTTTCCTGACCAAGTAGTTCAGGAAACTACCAATGGGCCCACTTTCTAGTGCAGATCCTGGCAGCTATGGGATGGTTTCCGCAGAGGTGTCAGGGTAATGGGGAAGTGGGGCTTCTAGCACCTGATTCCTGGAAGAGGCAGCAGTCACCTTGGTGCCCCATCCACAGTGTAGCTTTTGGAGTCATTCCTAAAAGCTCTGTGTCTTCAGCCCTCTTTACGGTTACATATCCCCTTTAATATCCTGTGGTAAAGACTTGCCTGCAGGAGACCAAAAGAGAGTCAGTGGTCTTAACCACCACTGCTCTGTGGTCAAGCAATGAACTAGCTCAGGGTTTCTCAGCCTCAGCACTGGTGGCCTTTAGAGCTGGGTCCTCCTCTGCTGGGGGGACCATCCTGTGCATTGGAGCATAATTGACCTCTACCTACTGCCTACCAGGAGCCACCCTCCCCCTCCCCCAGTACTGAGAGTGTCTCTAGGCATTAATTACTCGATACAAAATCACCCTCAGCCAAGAACCTTTGGACTTGAGGATCCTGGGGGGAGGGGCTAAGGTACCTTAGAGGAGAGAGTGACCTTCCCTGACCATCCATCCCTCCTGGGGTGGCACCCTCATCTTCCCCCACCTCCACTACCCCATCCCTCCCCATCCCTGTATCTCACTTTATTTTCTTCCTGGTGCTTGTCACCCACCCACTGACTTTGTCTTAGGTCACTTGTTTGTGTATTTGCTCATTGTCCCCTCTTGGTCCTGACTGTCGATCCTGGAGGAAAAGACCAAATTTGTCTTCCTCCTCAAAGCATCCCCAGCACCTGGACAGTGCCTGGCACACAGAGGGCTTCAGCAGTGTCAGGTGAATGAATGCATCAGAGAGTTCCATCCAGGGTCCTAACAGCATTGAGTTCATGAGCACCCCACTATTTTCCAGACCCTCTGGAGGGCACTTCCCCTTCATGAGCCCACTGAACCAGCACACACTGAAACTGATGTGCACACAAGGCCAGTAACAAACCACTGGCAAAGACAGAGGCAGGATGTGACATCAGGGCACAAGGCGAGGCTTCTCTGGGAATATCAGTCTACCTCCCCCAGGGGATCCTGGCATTGGTTGGAGTGCCAAGATTTGGCTTGTCCCACTGAAGACAGAAGACATCCAAGACCTCAGGATGCTACTGCTTTTCCAAGTCTGGAGATTTAACGAACCAAATGCTGTTCGGTAGCCTGCAAAACATTTCTTCCTCTTTCCAGAGAGAAAACACAGCAATCCCAGACGATCAGCCAGTCCTCCCTCCTGGGGAGCAGCCTGGGAAGTGTGGCCTGAGATCTCTCCTCTGCCCCCCACATCAGGCTGGATTGTGACTCAACTGGGGTTGAACAAGACCTTGATGCTCCCCTTCCCTTCCCCCTCCCCACGGTAATTAGCACTTCAGCTTTCTCCTGTGTGTTTATGAGACACAGCGCATGGTTTCCAAATGTGAGTCAACTCTAACTGTAAATCAAACCAAATCCTGAATCTCAGTCACAGGGAAGCTCACATATAACTCAGCAGAGGGTGGGAACATTATAGAAGTAGAAAAACGACTCAGGTTTACACACTGTCAGGGCAGCGTCTGAGCTACTTAGTGAGGACGTGAAAACAATTACGCGCCTTGCGCAGTATCTAATCATATCTGTTTTAAATGAAGTCATTTGAAAATTACCTGGCTGACAACAATTAATATTTTTAGTGTAGTTTACAAAGACTTAATTGTGCCTTTTTTTCTTTTTCTTATTTATTTATTTCGGTGCTGGAAATGGAACCCAGGGTCTTGCACCTGTGAAATGCGTGCTCTACCACTGAGCTGCACCCCAGCCCCATGGCGTTATTTAATTATTTAATTGAATCCCTCAGATCCTTTGTATGCAGGGAAGCAAGCTGTGTTAGTGGAGGGCTGTCAGTCTGAAGACAGGCTTTGTTCAGGACTATCTTAGATGAAAGGCACAGTGGTTTAATTGGCAGCTTTATTTTCTTGGAGATACATAAGATAATGTGGGTGCCACACTGAGGATGTCTCAGATGTAATGAGATGTATGTTGGGATGGCCCCCATTCCACAGAGGAGGTGACAAACCCTGAGCTGTTACAGAACTTGGCCCAAGGTCATGTAGTGACTAAAGTCTAAAATGGAAGAACCAGAACTTGGACTGGAGAGGAGCAGGGCCTTGCAGGACACATAAGTACCCCATGTACATGGTCACTGGGCCGCACTCTACAGAAGTTGGTCCCCATCCCCATAACTGAAAAGCCTTTGCTTTTCTGTATAGTGTACAAGTTTGGAGCCAGAGCAGAATAGCGTTAAGACATTAGAAGGGAGGGAGAGCACACATTGTCACATCTTAGGTCACATACTGAAACTGTCCTGGGGATACATACATAGTATTGTTTAGAAGGTTACCCCAATATTAGTCTGCACTGAGAGGATCAGTTCCTTGTGGCTACTTTACGCAAATTCAGAAATGGAACCCTGGTTCTAATTTTTTTTTTTTTGGTAGTACTAGGGGTTGGCCTCAGGGCCTCACACTTGCTCAGCAGGCACTCTACCACTTGAGCCATGCCCCCAGCCCATAAGGAGATACTATGATCATTTAAAAAAATTTTTTGGCAGTGCTGGGGTTTGAACTCAGGGTCTTGCACTTGCTAAGCAAGTGCTCTACCACTTGAACCACACCCTTAGCTGCCCGCTGATTCTAGATGGACTCTACAACATGGAGACTAGATTTCAATCCCTTTCGCCTCTGAGTTGGCTTCCTTGTACAGTACAAATCCTGAGCAACTGTATGCATCTGCACAGGGCACTCTCGTGTCTTCTGTTGATCTTTGATGGAGGGGAAGTGGAATAAGAACGTTTGACAGCAAGGAGGAAGATTTGGGCAAATTCAGGAATTACATTTCTATTCAAGATCACATCCATTGTTCAAGCCTGGTTTTTGCTCTGATGAGTCTTAGCCTGTGGGGACTGACCAAGCTTGGCTCTCGGAGAAGAAATAGAAGGCTTGGAAAAATGCAAATTATCTTAGCGAATTCAAACACAGTCTTGTTCATAACCGTCTTGCTGGCCTATTTCTGAGTAGCCCTGTTAGCAAAGTCAACCAACCATTAGCATCCGTTACTGGTTTGAAGTCCAACTTGGCTGATGGGAGGAGCCTGTGCATGGAGCTGACTCAGAGTTGAGTTTGGGTTTGGGTTTCTCCTTTCTAGCTGCTCACTCTGGGGAGGTGCCAAACGTCTCTGAGACCCCAGGCTCCTCATCTGTAAAATGGGTGTGCAACACTAAAGATGGTCATACGTACTCCACTATGCCTTCCATGAAGAGGTAGAGTCTGTTCCCTCCCCTTGAACCTGGACCAACCTTGAAGACTTGATGGACTAGTAGAATGTGGTAGAAGTGAGTCCAGATCATCCACAAAACCTGTGGCTGCCACGTGGACTTCTTGGAATTCAGCTACCATATTGTGAGGCCACCCACGAGCTCTGCAGAGAGAGTGGCCAAGGCTCGAGGGTGACAACCCAACTGAGCTCCCAGCTAACAGCCAGCATCCACTCACTAGCCACATGAGGGAGCCATCTTGGAAGTGGCTCTTCCAGCCCCCGTTGTGGAGCAGAGACAAGCTGTCCCTACCTACCCAAATTTTGGTGTTATATCAGTAAGTTCTGGCATTGTTGGCCACAGAACACTGGCCTAGGAGTGGGGCTGGGAATTAAGTGAGGTCAAGGATAAGTGAGGTGAAGGATATGAAGCTCTTCCTGTGCTGGCCAGTGAGTCACAGGTCTGGGGACATCCAGGCCCCCTTCCTTCCCAAGTTCCTCATTCTCTCCTCTGAGACCAGCCTGCTTATCCTCTGGAATGGGAGCCAGGGCATCACCTTGACTTAGAGGTGACTAGACCCCACTTTGCTGTCAATACTGGGCAGTGGGCACTGTCAGGTACTGGGAGCACATTTCTTCATCAGCCCACCCACCCTGCTGCCCACAAAGGTCAGCTTTCTTGGATTGGAGGCCAATGACTTCCTGGGGTCACCAGAGGGGGAATTACAGCAACGCCATGAATGGCTACATCTTCCCTGGTTCCTGCTGTCAGGCTTGGCCAGATGTTATGACCAATGTACACAGGAGCCTGGTCTCTAGGTCCAGGAAGAGACTTCCCTGGAGACCAGGTAAGGTCTCCTTGTGGCCTTGATCCAGAGCAGAGACCCTGAGCCCAGCTTGGGGGCCTTGGCCTGGGTGCAGGCCTCCTTGGGGCCTTGGCACTTTTACCTCTAAAGTGACCCAAGCAGGGCTCTGGCCAGCAGGCCACAGTGGGAGACAGTAGGAGTGAGGTGGGAAGATAGAGTGGTCTTCTCCCCAGCAGCGGCTGGTTCTGATCAGGCCCTGGGTTGTCAGCTGCTGAAGGACCAGGGGCTGGCAGGTATGACCTGCTTCAACACCTCCCATGCAGCAACAAGATCACAGAGGGAGGGCCTCTCTGGGTTGCAGGAAGGCATGGCACAATGAAGGTAAATGCCACTATGGTGCATATGGAGCCGCCACCCTTCTCAGTGAGGCTACTGCACAGAAAGCTAGGACACCTCCCCTCTGGGTGTTGGGCACTATCACCACTGTGGTCATCTGGTGTCAAGGGGTTTGAATGAGGCACCATGTATAAACACAAGGCCCAGCTTCCAGGCCTTGGCACTGTTGCTAAAAATACCAACGAGAGTCTCCCGGCAGCCCCCTGGAACCGGCCTTGTGTTCCCCATGGCGACGACAACCAGAGGCCCAGAAAGTTCCTTCTTAATCATCACAGACTTGGCACCATGCAGTTGCTTATAGGGAGGGCACAGACAGCTATTTCCTGAAGGTCAGAGATACTGGAACCCTAAGCCACAGGCTGGAATGAAATCCAGGAGTCTGGACATGCCCCAGCCTCCCTTGCTGGGCCCACAGACCCGGGCAGTGACAAGGCCCACGCTCTGCCACCTTGTCGCCTCACAGAGCCTGAGGAACTCTGCCCAACATCACATTTGTCCCATGTCAGATGGTGATGAGACGGCAGACAGTCTATTATGTCGGCATCATTGTCCCCAGGTCCTGGCAGACAGGATGCCGTCATTTCCCTGCTCTTCTCCTCAATGCCAAGGTAGCAGCTGCCAGCCTTGGAGCGAGGGAGCCCTGGCACTCAGAGCTCGGAGCAGCTACCCTGCTAGGAGGGCCCCTGGGTGGCACTTCTTGTTCCAAACCCAGGCACCCTCTGGTGCTGCTGTAGAAAGCTAGGGCTTCTCAGAATGCCCCCTTTTGAGGGGTTTGAGGGGGACAAGAAGAGGTCTGGGTGGCTTCACCCATCAGGCTTCCTCTGCCTCCCTTCACCTCTGTCCTTCCAACTTGCTGCGTGCCAGCCACTCTACCAGGGATCTGTTACTTGTCTATTGCTGTTCGACAAATGACTATGTACCGTGTGGCCTAAAGTGACATGCATCTCCCACCTCGCTGTCTGTGGGTCAAGAGTCCAGGCCAGGCTCGGCTCGTCAGGCTGCAATCGGGTGTGGGCCAGTGGCAGGGGAGCTTGACTGGGGACAAATCCACTTCCATATTCATTTGGGTTGTTATCAGATTCATGTGAGCAGGGGCCTGGCACATGCAGGGTGGCCTCCCTCGGGCTCAAGAGGCTGCCCAGCTTCCTCAGTATGAGCCTCCAATTCATGGCTGCTGACTTCTAGGAGCCAACAGGGAGGAACTTTCCAGGGTGTGGACACAGGTGGCCGTAGATGGGAAGGGAAGTAGGTAGTAGACAGACAGAAAGTAGGTAGTAGATAGTGACATAGAGATATATGTACATTATAAACAAATACATAGAAAGGAGTATAGATAGAGATAGCTAGATAGGGGCTGGCGGAGTGACTCAAGGGATAGAGTGCCTGCCTAGCAAGTGTGAGGCCGAGTTCAAACCCCAGTTCTGTCAAACAAAGGAAAAAAGATAGCTAGATACACATGCGTAGTGAATGGAGACGGCTGATAGACGCGTGCATACATGCATATGTATCTACGTACACAGATGGAGATAAATACGTGACAGATTTAAACACATATTAATGTCCTCCCCACATCCTATAGGAAGAGATTACACAGGATGCGACACCAGGGACTGGAGGTTGAGGGGGCTGTCTTTGGAATCTGCTCTCCCCAGTACCTTGCGAGTTAAGTAGCACCAGTCCCATTTGTAGAGGGAAAACTGAGGTTTGGAAAGGTAACTTGCCCAAGTTCCAACAGCTGGCAATGACTAGGCTGGAGTTTTAGAAAACACCCCCTTACCTCTCAATGGCTGCTGCTGTGTGCCATCAAGGCACTGCTTCCTCTAGTCCCCAGACCGAGTGCTCTGATGTTGACTGTCCAGCCAAATACCCAGTACCTTCTGATGCCATTCGTTGTTTTGGTAATGGACTGCCCCCACCATATCCCTCTTTGAGTTTCAAGAAGGCAAGGTCTGGGTCCATCTTGGTGTGGTCACATCCCAGCTTCCTGGCCCATTGTGAGCACTCTGTGAAGTCTTGGTCACTCAACAAACACTCTTTGACCTAGGTTGCATACTGCAGATACAAAGATGACCAAGCTGTAGCTCTGTCCTCATGAACCCGTCACTCAGCACAGTGACAATCCAGCATGATGGGACACAAACATCCCCAAGGTCACCTTCTTACATTTGCTCATCCTTATGGTCTCAGAGCCTGAAACAGGGGCTGGCACATAGTAGGTTCTTGTAATGTCCCATTATCTGACATGCATGGCTCTCTCCTCTCTCATGTGGTAGAAAATAAAACATGAATTGGTCAGGGGAACCCAGAGGATGTTCAGAGAGCCTGCCAGCACCCAAGCCAGCCATGGGAGCCTCTGTGCCATCCTGCAGCCGTGGGGCCTCTCTTAGGAGGGAAAAGCTGTCATTATTAAAATTGTGTCTACAGAAGAATTTAGCCTTTCATTTTTGGTATTCTAATGACACTTCAACAACTGCTCAGGAAGATAATGGGGCTTAGAGCAATTACACAGTCCCTGAAATAGTGGACATGAAGGGTTCCGGTTTGTGCTCAAGGCTGGAACCATTCTGAGCAGTTTTGCTCCTACACAGCTGTTTCATTTTAAATATTTTGGCAGAAAATTGCAAAGCGCCGCGCTGACCATCCCTACTTTGGGAGCTTAACTCCTTCCATACCTGATGTTGTCCTCTCTGTGTCCTCGGGTCCTCCTGCCTTTATCACTGCCTGGCAAAGAGTTTGAGGAAAAGTGTTTAGGAGTTAAAATTCGACCCTGTGCTGAAAATTCTCTTCCTTTTTTTAAATTGAATTTCTCTTTTAACTGGTACCTTAAAAATGGGTATGTTAATGGAATACTATGTGGTGCTTTGACGTCTGTCTACATGCATGATCAAGTATGTGTACATGTGTATACACACGTAATCAGATTAAATGTGTCTCCTCAGACATTCATCACTTGTTTTTGGTGAAAACATTCAAACTTCTTTCGTGTGGCTCTTTTAGATACGCAGGGCACTCTCTAGTGGCCCTACAATGCAATGGTATACCAGAATCCATCTAACTAATGCTGGTACCCACTGGTCTCCCTCTCCCCATCCTTCCTTCCTCCCTCCTACTCTCCCCAGTCTCTGGTAACCACCACTCTTGTCTCAATTTCTATGAGGTCACCCTTCACACTGCATATACGGGTGAGACCATGTGGCACTTTTCTGTCTATGGCTGGCTAATTTTACTCAGTGATCTCTAGTTCTGTTCATGTTGCTACAAATGACGTGAGATTTCCTTCTTTTTTGTGAACAGTATTGAATAGTATTCCATCGTGTATATGTACCACATCACTATTAACTCATTTGCTGGTTGATGGGCTACTAGATCGTTTCCCTGTCTTGGCTGCTCTTCTCTCTTTGGATTCAGTTGATGGGAGTCATCCAATCACAAGGTGGCCAGTCCTATGTGTGTTATAAGAATGCATGGTCAGGGTCTTGGCCAAAATCACATGGCCTGCTTGAACTGGATGTTTTGAGAAGAGTTAACAAGGGTTCAACTTGAATCTGGAGAAACACACACAGGGATAGAATGGAACCCAAGGGATTCTGGGAGCTGATGCCTCCTCCAGGTCCCCAGGACAAGGGACGCGGAGCAGTCACCAGGATTGGGAGAGGGTAACTGTGTGACATGAGAGGTGACCCAGCAGGAGTTGGGGTTTTGAGTTGGAAATGTGCAAACACCACCTCCAGCAATAGTAAGGGACCTCCCCATCTTCTCCGCCCTGATGCCTCCTATTGGCCGAATCCAACTAGAGGCCAAAGGTCAGTGAGGGGGAGGGACCACCCATGCATCCCTTGCAGGCTTACAGATCTTATATGAAGGTCTTGGATCCGCTTTGAATTGATGCGAGTACAAGGTGAGGGACTGGAATCTAGTTTCAATCTACATGTGGATATCCAGTTTTCCTGGCACCATTTGTTGACGAGGCTGTCTTTTCTCCAACCCATGTTTTGGGTTCCTTTGTCAAAAATCAGATGGGCATAGATGCGTGGATTCACACCTGGGTCTTCTATTCTGTTCTACTGGTCTTCGTGTCTGTTTTTGTCCCAGTACCGTGCTGCTTTTATTGCTATGGCTCTGTAGTGTAGTTTGAAGTCAGGCGTGTGATACCTCCAGCTTTGCTCTTCTGGCTCAGGCTTGCTTTGGTTGTTCAAGGTCTTTTTTGCTTCCATATGAACTGTAGGATTGATTTCTCGATCTCTGAAGAATGTCGCTAGAATTTTGATGACGATTGCAGTGAGTATATGGATTGTTTTGGTAGCAGAGCCATTTTCACAACGTTGATTCTGCTGATCCATGAGCTTGGATGTCCCTCCACATTCTGATGTCTTCTTTGATTTCTTTCTTCACTGATTTATAATTTTCCTTGGAACTGCAGTTTCTTGAAGAGTGAGGCAATCATTCCTCAAGACTGTAACATGGAGCCAGGCACTGGCATCTCAGACTGTAATCATAGCTACTTGGGAAGCTGAGATGGAGAGGATTGAGATCCAAGGCAAAACGTTTGTGAGACCCCCCCCACCACCGCATCTCAACCAATAGCTGGGTGTAGTGGTGTCATCCCAGTTACTGTGGGAAGCATAAAATAAGAGGATTTCAGTACAGGCAGGCCTGGGCAAAAAGAGAGACACTACCTCCAAAATTACCAGAGCAAAGAGGGCTGCAGGCATTGTTCAAGTGGTCGAGTGCCTGCCTAGTAAGCTCAAAGACTTACTAGGCAGTCCCCAGTATGACTAAAAAAGTCCCCAGTATGACTAAAAAAGAAAAGACTGTACGATGGAAATCCTACTTAAGTTCCATACCTTACAGATTTCAGACATGACAGCCCCAATAGTCTTGGGAGCCAATCCAATGCCTTCAAAAAATGGATAAAGCTGGGCATGGTGTTGCATGTGTGTAATCCCAGCATTTGGAGGCTGAGGTAGAAATATTAATAGTTTGAGGCCAGTGTGGGCACACACAAAAAAAATCAATTGATGTATTGAACTACTAATCAATCATCCACTCTTCCTTCCATCCATCCATCTCTATCTCTTCTCCTTGCCTAGTCCATTGGTTCTCCAGCCTTATCATGCTCAGTGTCCCCTGAACTGTGCACCCACTTTTCTGGCTCCTCCCAGAGGCTCAGATCAGGAGAGGCTCCAGGGCCTGAGAACTTGCATGGCTTCAGAACCACACAGGGCTCTGGTGCTAAGGCCCAAGAGCCACAGTGGGTTCCAGGAGCTCCAGGGCTGTTTGAGGGTTACTTAGCTAAGCCTTTGCCTCTGCTCCCCAAGCCATCTATAATGCCAAGGGCCAGTCATTTGGATGTCACAGGAGCCTGCATCTATCTGCCAGCTATGGCAAGTGAGATGCGTTCCACAGGTCTCCATTAGCACTCCAGTTGGGTTTGTTCTCACAGCTGCAGGCCCTCAAACTGCTGGGTTTCCACCCTTTCCCCAGTAAGATGGTCATGCCTGGCCCAGGAGACTCTGTGGTCCTTGACCTGAATCTTGGAGGATGGAATTTCTAAAGGAAGCAAAGTTCCCAGGGAGGGAGGCATTCCAGGCTGGAGTAAGGAACGGATCAGAGAAGGGGAATAGGGATGGTTTGGTTTGGATGGAGTGGAAGATCCCCGTGGAGGAGCAAAGGAGTCATCCTGGGGAGGGCCTGAGAGACCAAGAAGTGGCCCCGAAAGTCTGTGCGGGGGAGGGATGTTTGAAGAAGAACGCGAGGAAAGAGACCAGAGGCAAGATGAATCTGGGGTGAATAACAGCTCCAACAGCCTGGCGATACTGGGGATGGTGAGCTGGAAGCAGCAGGACTGTGCTGTCTTCCGTGATGGATCATGGGAAGAACGCTCCAAAGAGCAGAGTGGGGTCCGCCACACCCAGGGCTCTTGACTCCAGACAAGATGTTGCTTCTGCCCTGGCCCCTTACACTGTGAAATAGTGACCACCTCCCAGCCAGTCTGTTTGCTCAGACAATCCACAGCTGCTAAAGCAAACCAGGCTCTATGTGTTTTTTGAACAACCATTTTCTGTGGTGTCTTCACCATCCTTCTGCTTCTTTCAACGCTTGGTCCTGATGGCCAAGTCCAGAAAAGCAAAGCTTTCATCTCAGCGGGGGACCTGGTGGGACCTGTCACCGGTGACCCACAGAGGTGGAGTTACCAGTGGAAAATGCAAGCAGAAAAGTCCATGCAGCAGTGGGAAGGAAAGGGCAACTTGGGAAGGAAAGGCGTTGGGCTACAAATACTGATTTGCGTGCTGGGGGGTGGAGCGTGGGGCTGTGCATTCAGGCAGGCAGCAGAATGAGAGACAAAGGAAAGGTCACCTAGGAAGACTCTGGGTCTGTAGGTTTCAGGCGACAGAATCTGCCTTGCTGGTTTAAGCGGTGAAGGAAGGAGGATTGACTGGAAAGTCCCTGGAATTTCATGGAACCCTAAGGTGGGCTTCAGGCCTCGGGGAGGGGCCAGGATATGGGGAGTAGCCCCTCCTCCACCCCCACCCCCAAGCCACATGTCCTCTGTCCTCATGCCTTAGTGGGGATGTCATTTCATGCCACAGAAGACCCTTACTCAATATGGCTCCTCCATGAGAACAAAATGGATTTTCCCACAGAGGTAGAAATCCTGAAGGAGAAGGCAGAAGGGAGTCCTGAGGGAGGAGGGGGGTCCTGTAGGAGGTCGAGCCCAGGTGGTTCATTCCCAGCCTCCACAGTGAGTTCAAAATTTTGTCCACTCCTCCAGCCTGGCTTTGTCATTAGTGGGTTCCCTCCATTGCTCAAGATGGCTGCCTCTTGAAGACAGGCCAGATCTAATTCAAAAGGGGACATTTTTCCCACTGTCTCTTTCATTTCAACTTTCTATAAGTTTCCCCAGCTCTCCCTAGTGGGAATCTCAGTGGCCTAATCCCATGTGTGCAGAGTTAGTGAGTGACAAGAAAAGTGGCTCAGCCCTGGGTCCCCCTGGGGAGGGGGTGCTTCTCAGTCCAAGTGAGGGATGTTAGGGAATGGGAAGCATCATCTGGGGGCTCCCCCTGCACCTCATCTGTTCTGCCCCTCCCCGGAGCAGCCTCCTCTGCAGGGGGTGCTGCACCTCTGAGCCCCACATGGCAGGGTCCTCCCATCACATCTGATCCCAGTTCTGGGTTGCTGGAGAGTTCACTGCAGCTAGCTTGAGCCTCCTGGAACCTCACAGGGAAGTCATGCAGTTGAAATGGCTGCCTAAGGCCCCTTGGGAGGGCAGGGCCGGCTCCAGAGGGAGGGAGCTAGAGAGCTGAACCCCCCCCCCATTGGTGTCCTCACAGCCTGAAGAGCACGGAAACTTAAGAGTAGAAATGGAATAGTCAACAGAGGCCGGCATCTCCCCAATGGGAATGTTCAGAAATACGGGGGTGTCTTTGGTTGTCCCCAACCTGGGGACAGCTATTAGCATTTAGAAGGGGTACTAACCTGATGTGCAGGCAGCCCCACACAATGAAGGATCCTCTGTGCGACACCAGTTGTACCAAGTGGAGGCACTGAGGGAAGGTGGAGCTGATACAGCGTGGGGTATGGTAACAGATAATGTGTGGAAGCCAGTGTCACAAATGTCACCTGGAGTGGGGGTCTGAGAGGGGTGGGTAACTAACTGTTAGTCCTCCAAGAAAGCAGGGAGAGGAGCCCTGGGCCAAATGAGACCAGGGCAGGGGAGCAGATAAAGAGGAGAATGGAGCCCAACTCAGGCAAGGGTGCGGGGCAAGAGGAGGGCTGGTTAGCTCGGTTAGTGTTCCTCTCAGCAAGATAGGGACCCTGCAGAGAAAGAAGAGGGAGGAAGGGATGAGGAAGAGGCCCAGGACAGGTAAGGGGCAGGGAACACCTGGGTCAGCATTGCATGAATTTTTTCTGCAGACACTGTCATAAAAATCTATGCACTGTTTGTCCTGGAAGCTGCCTGTAGGAAATGACCACTCGTGGCTCCTGCTTCAGATCAAATTGAAGGCATGGAGAAGTCAGCAGATCTGCCTGGCACCCGGCAGTCCAGGTGGGCAACAGAGCTCATAAGGACATCCCTGGGAGGCAGCAAGGATATTACACACCCTGACCATCCCTGATTATTCATAAAGTTGTGATTTTTCATTAATCAAATTTTTTGTTGGATTTTTTGAGACAGAGTCTCACTATGTAGCCCAGGTTGGCCTTGAGCTTACAATTCTCCTGCCTCAACCTCCACAGTGCAGGAATTATAGACATGTGCCACCACGGCTGGCATTAAATTTGTTTTGAGTTGACACAGAAAAACAAAACCGTACATATTGATGGGGTAGCCTGTGATGTTTTCATAAATGTGTACATTATACAATCAAGGTAAACATATCAGTCTCCTCCATTGCTTCTTTATGTTTAAAACATTCAAAATCCTTTTTTCTCACTTTTTGAGTTACACAGGGCACATCACTCTCTCTAGTCGCCCTACTGTGCAACTTGGTATCCAGTGGCCACTTTCCCCACCCCATAAATCTGGTCTGAGGATTAAGAAGACTAGGCAGTGGGTGCTGTCTGGGAAAGAATGCTCCCTATGTCACTGTGCTCGTGACTGACCTCACGATTGTTGTCATCACCTCCTCAGGCCTCAGTGTTGCCACCTCGTCCGTGCGAAGCAGCCCGTGGCACTTGCCTACGCTTTCTGGCAGTGAATTCTTGGCTTGATTCTGAGATGTGTTTATTTGTGGGTGTCTGTTGTGGGCCCCGCCAGCAGTGGCTGGTTAGGATGAGGCCCTTGTGCAAGGACACCGAGGGGGACTCTGAGGCAGAGCACGGAGCTCTTCGTTCTGCCCGTCCACAGAGCCTCATGTGCTGTTCCTCACCCTGGTGGTACCCAACAGCCCTGCCTTCCTGAGGTCTGTGTGGTCCCACAGCCTTCTCCAAGGCCCCAGGCTTCAACAGGGACCTGCTTCAGGAACCACATTCATTTAAAGGCCCGGGGTGACCCTGCCAGGCAGGGGAGGTGCAAAGACAGAGCAGCCTTACAATGTGCGTTGGGGCAACTTGGCAGCCCCAGGGACGTGGTGCTCTGCTCCTTCGTCACCCTGCTTCTGCGGTCCCCCACTGGATGCTGTCTTCTGCCTGGCATTTCAGGCCTCCCAGAAAACGCCTCGCACCCTGTCCCACCACACTCCTTCCTTGACGTTTTACATCTTCCCCATCTCACTCTCTTGAGGCTTCATTTAAGCGTGTGTTAATGCTGGCTGTGGGACTCAGAAGTGCTGTTAGGATGTCATGTGTGAAAGGAACATCCTTGCCTCCAGGTGTGAGGGCCCTTTGTGGACAGCTCACACTGTTCTCATAAACCCCAATGAGCCAGCTGCTCTGTCATCCCCCCATTTTCCAGAGTTGCACACTAAGGCACAGAGAGACTTAGTTCCTTGCCCAAGAGCACACAGCTAGGATATGACAGAGCTAGGATTGGACCCCAATCCATCTGTCTCTACAGCCCATGTACTTGGTCCCCAAACTGTACGTGTCCCTGTGTCACCTGATCGAGCTCCCTGTTCCTCACCTTGTGTGCACTGTCTCTTCAGGACTGGCTTTTCTGTCCTACCTATCTGCTCCCCAGCCTCTGAGGCCACAGCACCTCCCTGTCATTTGTTGCCATTGGTCAGTGCTCTGTCCCAAAGCCTCCAGGAGGACACGCAAGACTCCAACACTTAACCAGAGGCCTGGCACGCAGCAGGTGCTCAGTGAACATGTTCTGAGTTGGCAGGCTCTGACGATGGTCATGAGGCCCCAAAAAGCTAATTGGATCATCCACTGTCACACAGTAGGAAGGGGCTGGCCCTGGTGTCAGTCCCAAGACCTAGAAAAGCAGGTCCAAGCTGACCACCGAGTCCCCTGTCTTTTGGGGAGCCACATGGAAATGTTTGACTGATGGAAGCCCCGGGTTTGTGCCTCATCCCATGGGTTGTTCCTTCCAGACCACAAAGGCAGGAATAGAAGAGAGGAAGGGGAAAGGTCCCAGCACCTGACGACAGATGTGCTAATGTCTGCAGTCCTCAGAATGAGCAGGAATCTGTCACATTGTCAGGCACTGGAGCTGGCCATATGGATTTATCTCAGCAGATTTTTGAATTGTGAAAAATAGTCAACTAGACATGGCACGTCACTATCTGTCCCCACAATTGTGCCCAAGGCCAAACCACCTGCAGCGACACCCTGAGATGCCCGAGAGCCCCCCTACCCCTCCAGGAACCAGGCTGCAACTTCAAGAAAACCCTGCAGTGCTCCCTCAGTGTTCCCTGGGGGTGGCTGGTGCCTGCCATGTTTCCAGGGCCACCACCTTCCTTCTCGGAGCTTCCTCAGCCTGGGCTCCCACCCAACCCTCCTTCTTCTTTTCCTCCTCAAAATGGTGGTTCTCTCCCTTTTTCCTGTTTCCAAGTTCCTCCAGGACAACAACTGCGATTCTTTCCAACTTGGTTCCCACAGGAACCAGCAGGCACCTGTCTCAGGATGAACCCGGACTTGGTTTTACCATTGGGCATCCTGGCGGGGAAGAACTCCTGCACTTACCACCTGCTGTTGTTTTCACGGGTGACAACTTAGTACAATGAAAAGGGACTTGGGGTCATACCAAATGGGGCTCACATTCAGGCTCTGCCATAGTGTGATTGGGGCTGGCCTGCTCTCCATGCCTCAGGGGCTTGCTGGTACTGAGGGAATATAACCTGACCTCCTAGGCCCCTTAAGAGCTAAATAAAATAGTGCGCACCTGAGACACTGTCCGCGCTGGGTGTTCTGCGGGTGTCAGGTGCCTGTCCCTTCCCTCCCCTGGGAACAAGATAGACAATTATTGGCCCAATAGACTCAGAGCACCTGTTCTCAGAAGTGATCTGTGACCATAGCCACAGGGATCCAACTGAGCTCGTGGCCAAATTGAGAAACTTGAGATGGCCAAATTGAGAAACTCTGAGCTTCTGGGGACAGGAATTCTGTCTGCCCCACCCTTCCTGCCAAGGACAGTGCTCAGACACTGATTGGGGTTCTTGGGGAGAGGGAGCAGGGTCCAGAAAGGAGCCCTTTAGGAATGAACCTCCAGGGCAGGCGAGGGGCCACTCAGCCAGGACCTTATAGGAGCTAAGGGTCTTTCTGCTGGTGACCTTGGGTTTTCTGGATGGACCTTTGGGGACCGTTGACAAATGGAGATGTTTGTGGTGTTTATAAACCCTCAGCCCTTTTAAGGATGGCCTTTATAAGGCAGAACAGGAGCTCCATCTTGGGCACTATCGCATACCATCATGGGAAACTCTAGAAGTAGATTGGGGTTCCTTTTATTCCTTCCCCATTTGCATAAAAGTTGCCTGTGCCCCCTTCTTGTCTGCTTAGCAAGAGGATGAGGTGAAATTAAGTAGCTCAGAACAGAAGTCCGATGTTTAACCCAGACATGACAAATACAACACATGTGCCATAACTCAGCCATCCAAGGCTGTGGCAGACATGCGCGATCAATCCCCGAGCTCTCTGTGCCATCTCCGGCATCGTAGTCACAGTTCAGGGAACTTTCAGAATTGTGATCGTTACGTTTTATGTTAATAAACGCCTTCTCTTTACAAAAGGGCAAAACAACATAAATAATACAGCGAAAGCATGTGTCACTGTGTAAATATCCAGGACCCTGGAGATCCATCTCAATAATCTTATTATCAGCCTATTTTATGTAAGTATAGGCAATAAATACGTAGCAGATTAGTCATGGGAAAGTGTGCTCAGGAATTGCAGCTATTACTGATCAATTGGATGGAATAATTGCCATAATCACTGGGTAATTAGATCCTTCCTGGCTTGAGAGGGGAGCATGTGAGCTCTGTGTTCGACTCCTACTCCACAGAGTCCCAGAACCAAGAAGAGAAAGTCCCCAACTATGGAGCAGCCAAGTTGGCGATTGAATGTTGGGGTAGCAGTCCCTAAATCCCTCCCCCCAAAAATGAAAATACTGCATCCTTTATGAACGCTTCCAGCTGAAGTTTACACAAAAAGCACCTTTTGTTTGTTTCCCACCAAACAAGAAATCCAGTGGTCCGCAGAACTGGACTGTGTATCTTCTCAACAGCATTTTTAGTAACCCAGCCCCTCTCCTTTCCAGGTGCCATCTAGAGGTGGGTGGCTTGTTGCTTCCTGGTTACAAGTAAGCTGCTGGTGCTCCAGGCATCATATTTGTATTTAAAGCTAGAAAAAGATGCAGCATTTGCCCTTTTTGAATCAGGAGAGCACTCAGGAGGCTTCCACTTATGTCTCACTGGTTGCAGTGGGGTCACATGGCCACCCTTGTTCCACGGGAGACTGGGGAAGTGAGGAACACAGGTGGATAGCCCGGTTGGCTTTGCTGAAGGTTGAGTATATTGTTACTCTGAAGACGCAGAGGTTCTGTTAGCAAGAAAGCAGGAGAGGCTGGAAATAGAGTAGACAGCCTATGACCCCATACTCAAGACCGTGAATTACAGGGCTGTGGGTGGCTTGGATTTCCCTGCTCAGTCATTCCTTCAACACATATTTAACGAGGGCCTAGTGGAAACCAGGAATTGCATTTGGTAGAAAAAAGAATACAGAATTATCCAGGAACGTGTGACAGACTTGGAGAACATCGAGGAACTTTCTAGGACAAGTGACAGCTAAGCCAAGAATAAGAACTTTAACCAAAGCAGATTTAAAACCCACTCAAGACTGGAGGCGTAGCTCAAGCGATAGAGCACCTGCTTTACAAAGTGCTTTTTTTTTTTGCTTTTACAAAAAACCCCACTGGATCCACACTGAGCATTATAACAATCCCCACTCTACAGGGGCTCCAGTCAGGTGCCAAACTGGGCCTCCAACCCCACCCCCACCCTTTATTTTCCCTGACCCTCATCACCACCCTTCCCTGCAGACACCTGGCCAGCCTTACCTCAGTGGCTCTTGTTGGCTGCTTCAGACAGAGAATCATTCGGACTCTTGAGTGAGTCAAGAACAGGGCTCACGTGGTGCCAGCTGGCTGGAGGAGCTCCTCTGTAGATAACAAGTAGTTCCTGGATTTAAATAATAGTCATCAAACGATGAGGTTGTGAGCACTGGAAAGTTGGGGCAGAGCATCCACTCACACCTGGAATCCTTGCCAATCATTGTGTCACACCTGCAAGTCCTATTTGAACACTTGGGGCCTGTGGTCCACCTCCCTGGAATGGGTGTCTGAGGATACAAATGCACAGGAGAGACTTTTAACCAGCCCATTCCATTTCTCTCAAACACAGACTCCAAGGTGAAGGTCCTCCTGATGCCCAGAAGAGATCACACTGTAAACTACCGGCTGAAACTTCTCTTGCTGTTCTTGGTGGGTGACAGGGGCTCTGGCCATGATGGTCTGCACTGTATTAAGTAGGGGTTGCCATTCAGCCATCGGTGGCCCTGAAAAATCTGACCTTCATCCAGGCAGAATGACCACACCCTCCTGGGCCAGCACAGATACCACGTCTTACGCACTCACCTCTTGATCTCACGCCGCTCCCCTAGTGGAGATGAAGCCTTCAAATCCATACAGGGCTGTTTATTTTAGGGTCTGTACATG
Organism: Castor canadensis; assembly: GCF_047511655.1. Lineage (NCBI taxonomy): Eukaryota > Metazoa > Chordata > Mammalia > Rodentia > Castoridae > Castor > Castor canadensis. The sequence continues at coordinate 152,256,133 of NC_133392.1, read as the reverse complement.
GGTTTCAGACAGAAGGTCCTGCATTCGTATGCAGAAAGTACATGCCTGCAATGTGCCGGACACAGTGTAGGGACATGAAATGGATGCAGCAGTGCAGGTGGCTAGAGGCCAAAGACCATGGTCATCCCCATGTATGTGTCATAGCTACATGATAGATGGATAGGTAGGTAGGTAGATAGGTAGATGATAGATGGATAGGTAGGTAGATAGATGGGTGGGTGGCTGGATAGGTAGAGAGATAGATAGATAGATGGATAGATAGAGATATGATAGATTTATAGATAGGTGATTGATGATTAAGCAGATGATACATATGCTAGATAGATAGATCTTTAATTAAGGTTGGAATAAGTTCTGTAAAGAAAAATTTAAATGATAGTGTGAAGAGTGATGGGGTGTAGAGAAGACCAAAAACTGTTATTCAGTAAAGGTGGCCAGAGAAGGACACTCAGGGCAGGGAGCTGATACCCCAGCAATGAGAAAGAGCCAATTGCACATGTTAAATGTCAAGTGCAAAGGCCTGAGACACAAGGAGCCAGGTGCTCAGGTGGCACCATGTGGACTTGCAGGTGACCCACTTACAAATAGCATCATGGTAGGTTGCATTCCATGCACCTATCATATTTCAAATATGAAATAGGGTATTCTTTGTCCATTTAAGTGCAAGCCCCTGAGAGAGGGGCAGGCAGGGGTTTTGTAAGATCACAGCAGTGTTTAGATGAACGGGGCACCCTGGTTGTTGGGTTCTGGAGCCAGGCATGCCCAGCCCTTTCAGCTGTGCACCCAGAAACCTTGTGTCACGTTGGTGTGTCACCATCAGCCCCCACACTGGAATGCTTACACCACAGAAATCAGCAAATGCTACAGAACAGAGCAGTTTGTTTGTTTAAAGAGTAAGTTTTTAAACATTTACCAGCACACCACTGACTTTGGAACCTCCCTGCGAATGAATTGGACCTACTGAGTCCCCTCTCTCACTTCATTCCCTCTACTCTCCCTGTTCACCTTGTTCTAGTCACACAGGCCTCCTGGCCAATCCTCCCACAGGCCAGCTGTACTCCTCCCTCCAGCCTGTCTGGATAACTGCAGACGTGTCTCTCTGGCCCTTTTGGGGATGTGCTGAGATGTGCCCTTTTCAGCAAGTCCTTCTGAAACTACCACCACCCTCCTAGGACCTCCAGTGCCCTCCTTGCATTCTTGATTCCATCTTACTGTGGTATTTTATTCATTTGCCCTCCTTATTTCTGCCTCACCTCCCTTCCCAAGAATGCAAGTGCCAAGAGGAAAGGGGATTTCCATCTGTTTTGTTCCCCCTTTTATACCCAGCCCTTTAAGCCAGGCCTAGCACATACTAGGTGGTTTTTCATCTTTTGTTAAATGCGTGAATAAATGCCCTGGTCTGTTTTCTCTTTTCCCACTGGTGGATCCATCTGTCATGTTGTCTCTTATTTCCAGAATAATGACAGACATACAGGGTCAAACAGACCTGTATTAGTCAGCTTCCCATTACTGTGACAAAGTACCTGAGAGAACCAACTTATAAGGGGGGAAAGTTCATTTTGGCTCATGATTTTCAGAGATCTCAGTTCATGGTTGCTTGGCCCCGTTGCCTTTGGGCCTGTGGTGAGGCAACACATCATCGTAAGGAGTGTGTGGTGAAGGAAGCCTTCACCTCATGTCATCCAGGAATCAGAGAGAAAGAGAAGGGGAAATGGTCTCAATATCCTGTTTACAGGCACACCCCCAATGGCCTAATTTCCTCCCCCTGTGCTCCACCTCCCAAAGGTTCCACCACCTCTCAATAGCACCATTGGCTGGAGACCAGGCCTTCCACACATGGGCTTTGGGGAACACTTACCCAAACCATAGCACAGCCCAGTGATGCTCAGAGCCAAGCATCAGTCCATGGCACCAGCAGGGCAGTGCCAGGCAGGGCCTTTCTGCCCTACCCTGTTAAACAGTAGTCCTGTGTGTCCCTTGTCCCTATCTCAATAAGTGAAATACCACCACCACCACCCCATCATTAATCTCTCAGGTTGTTGTGGGCTGAGTGGAATCAGCGTGATTTCAGAGTACCCCCAGCATGCATCTCCATGTGACATGATTGCCTGATGCTGGAATATCTTTTTAGGGCCCGTTACAAGGAAGGATCAGAGAGAAGCAATACAATTCACACTGGGATTTTTTTTCTTTGATTTTTTTTCTTAGTTTTTGTTTAATTTTTGCTTTTATTCAAGTAATACATGTGCATAATTTAAAAATCAGAGAGTACTAAAAGGCTGGTAATGGAAAATGCTGGTCCCATGCCCTCCTCTCCTTCCCCTGACTCTTACTCCCTGGAGCCAAGGGCTTCCCACATTTTCAGCTGCTTCTTTTGCTCCTAATCTCCATAACTTGAAATAATTGGTACATCGCTATTTCTTGGTTTATCCATTTAAGACATTGTCTCTTGGTGTCCTATGATGGTTGGATAAAATCTAAAGCACTCTGCCTACTCCTCCCCAGTCCTCCCAATATAGTCAGGCACCCTTTAATGCTGGGGACAAGTTACAAGACCTGTGTCATTAGGTGACTTTGTCCTGAGCATCATAGAGTGTATTTTCAAAAACCTCAGTGGTCTAGGCCAAGCAGTCCATGTGGCCTCTTGATGCAGTCGAGAGACACAGTAAACATGAGGTGCATGAGGCCACTGCAGGTTTCTGTAAACGTTTCTTTCTATAAGTAGGAGTACACTCTTAAGTAATGATTAAAAGTGTAGTGTGGTGACTGCATATCCCACTAACGCAGACAATTGTTACCACTTTTCAAGTATGACGGACGGTAACCCTACTGCTTTTACCTGCCCTAGACAGCAGCACCACCTCAAACCCAGGAGGACGCATTGCACTATGACATAGCAAAGTTACTATGTCCCTAAGTGATAAGAATTGCTCGACTCTGCTAGAGTTTCATGGAACCACAGCTGAATATGCAGTTTGCTCTTGACTCAGCCCTGCAACATGGTTGGTGCTTGACTGTAATTGGATCACGCCTACAGTTTCAACCAACAATCAGGGTTGATATTTATTAAAAAACACATTCACCATAGAGCCCAGCAGTCCACTCAGAATCTCCCAGAAGGACTAGTGTGTTAGTCACTCTCTGTTCCTATAACAAATACCTGAGATGGTCAACTTATAAAGAGAAAAGATTTCTTTTGACTCACAGGCTTTTGTTTGCTTGTTTGTTTTGGCAATACTGAAGTTTGAACTCAGGGCTTCACACTTGCTAGGCAGGCACTGTACCACTTGAGCCACTCCACCAGCCCTGTTTTGTGTTGGTTATCTTCAAGATAGGGTCTCTCAAACTGTTTGCCCAGACTGGCTTCCAACTGCGATCCTCCTGATCTCTGCCTCCTGGGTAGCTAGGCATGAGCCACCAGTGCTCAGCCTGACTCACAGTTTTGGAGACTTCTGACCATAATTAGTCGATACTATTGCTTTGGAGCCTGTGGCAAGGCAACACAAGGCAGGAATGCATGGTGGAACAAAACTGCTCACCTCTTGGCCAGGGAGAGAAAGAGAAGAGGCCAGGTTCCCACAGTCCCTTTTAGGACATGCCCTCAGTGACCCAAGGACCTCCTACCAGGCCCCACCTTGAAAAAGTTGCACCACTTCCCAAGCACCTCCCTGGAGATCAAGCCTCCATCTCACAGAACCTTTAGGGGACATTTCAGATCCAAGCAATAGTGGCTGTCCTACTCAACTCTGTTCCTACTCTGTGCTTAGGCTCTGTGTTAGACCAAGGATCCACGAAGGAGCCAAAGACTAGTGAGGATCCATCTGGGTGGGGGAGAAGACATCTCTAAGGAGGTGACATTTAGGCTGAGCCCTAAAGGTGGATGAGTCGGGAGTCAGCTGGGGGAGAAACTGGGTGGAGGGGAATGGCTTTCTAGGCAGAGGGCAAGATGAGGGGAGCCCTGAGCTCAGAACTTTGGCTCTGGTGAATGCTGCAGGCAGACACCAGGCTTTATGGAATAGATGGCCTTTTGGCAGCTGGCACGAGGACAGATGGCCTTTCATGAGAGATTTGGGCAGCAAGGCTGGGGTGGAAGGGCATCCAGGGAACAGGAACCAGCCTAGCGGAGACCCAGAGATGGGAAAGATTTCAGCAAGCCTGCCTCCCTGGCAGGCTTCAATCTCTTTATTCAGTAAACTGAGAGTTTTAATGACACATTCTCCCGCCGCCCTGCTGCCATTGACAAATGGCTTTCCTCTCCACACTCCCTCCTGTTGGTCTAGGTTTGTAGGACCCACCCCCCTGCCTCCCGGTGTTTTGGAGTCAATGTGCCCACCACACCACAGTGTCTCACCCAGCTGCTCAGAGACCTGCTGAACGACACTGCTGCCACCTGGAGTGGTTTTCTCCCACAGAAGATGGTCTAGTTATCATAGGGTTAAAAAGCATTTGAAGTTTTACTTCCTCCCTCTTTCTCTACCTCCCAGATGTGGAGACCAGATGTTCTCAGGAGGGATTCAGTTTCTTAGTCCAGTGTCTGCTTTGAGCTCTCATTAGCACGTCTCTAACAGCCAGCATAGGTGGAGACCATCTCTACCAACAGCAGAACTGGCCCAGCCCCAGAGCCTGCCTTAGTCTCCTGATCTGTAAAATGGGGATAATAACCAGACTGCCTCCTACAAAGGCTGCTGGGGTGAGATGAGGCACTACAGGTGAAATGTCTGGAACAAGCAGGTGCCTGGCAATTCTTATTTACTTTCCTCCACTTCCTCTCCCTCACCATATGAACGGTAACTCCCTGAAACACCCTTCTCATTTCTCAGCTCTGCTCTACAAAATAACATCCTTCCTGGGCTCTCAGCCTGGCCAGACATGTGCTGGAAGAGGTATGTCTCTCAGGCATCCCTTTGGACCAGAGCCAGGATTTCAATGAGATTATTCTCAATGAAGAAAATGTGAGCAGCTGTAGAATATATTTTTGTTCCATCTGAATGGGACTCATCTCAGACGATAGGACTCCTTTCCAGCAAGGAGGAAACCATGCTCTGTCCACTGTCTCTTCTTGGCTTCTTCTGGGGTTTGCAGCCTGAACAGCTGACAGCTCCACCATTGGAATCTTCACTGGGTTCCCCAGGGTTCCACCATGGTATCTGATTGTGGTTTGAGTGGATGGATGAGTGGATGGATGGGTAGGTGATGCTTGGAGGGGTAGATGGTAGATGAAAGGAAGAAAGGGGGGAAGGTGGAAGGAAGGAAGAAAGGAAGCAGAGATGGATACATGGATGGGTGGATGGATAGATGGATTAATGATGGGTGGATGGTTGGATAAGTGGATGGATGGATGGGTGAATGGATGGATGGATGGATGCATGGATGGATGGATGTAGTAAGCCACTCCTTCCTTCAGTCTGGAGTCCTTGATGGGCTCTAGCTTTTAGTTTCACAAATCATACCCTGTGGTACACCTGTGAGCTTCAAGTGGTATGTGTTTGTTTAGGTCCTCCAAGCAGCAAACACTAAGATGAGATTAAACAAGCAAGAACTTTTTTAGAGGGCATGCACATATGAGGGAAAATGAAGAGGGAGCTGGAGAAGAAACATCAGACCACAGTGGAAGTCAGACCAGAGTGGTGGAGAGAGAAGGAAAGCTGGCAGAAGAATCCTAGACAGTGTATACAAAGAGGAGGTTCAGAAAAGCTTTCCAGGGATCCTCAAGCCAAAGATGGCTGTCAGAAAAGGTCTGCATCTGCCCGGAGTGGACCTAACTGAACCCCTGTCGTGCCCCACCACTGGCTAGGAGCAGCCTAACGGAAGCTGGGCCTCTGAGCAAAGGCAGCACATACAATTCCTGAACTTGGAAGTCACTGGCACATTCTCATGACCCACGTAAGGGAGGAAAGTTCTATAGCCACGTGTCTTGGAAGTGCTGCCTCATGTAGTTCCCAGGGACTCAGGATGCATGATAGCATGACAAAGTTGCCAAAAATCCTTGCAGAAAGGGAGACTGTTGAAAACAGTGTTTCCCAAATTTACTTAACTGTGAAGCCTTTTTTCTTAGACCGGTTCCAAGGAATATAGTTTAAGATCCAACTGTCTAAGTTCCCAAGGTCAAGAGAGAAGAAAGGAAAAAAGCAAAGAAGGGAACAATGAGAGAGAGAGAGAAAGAGAGAGAGAGAGAAAGGTGGCTGCACATAGACGTAAAATTAACACAAACCAGGAGGAAACAGAATATGCCACCAGTCACTTTTAATCAAACTCTCTGTGTGCACAGCACACTACAGTTACAAAGCTTTTCTTATTTGCCCTCCCGTGAGCACGCATCCCACAACCCATGCCTCGGGGCTGGGAAATTATTATCCTCATTTTGTAGACAACACTACCCTTGACCGTGGTGATGATAACTGTTGCATGCTGAGCACCTTTTCATGCCAGGCATTAACCTAAGCATTTCCAAGTTTATTAACTTTATTTTTTCTGCACAGGAAGATAACCGTGGCTCGGAGAGGTTAAGTGACTAATTTGAATCTGCACAGCTGGCTAGCTGCAGACCTGCATTGAACCTGGGTCTGAGTCTGCTGCCCCTGGCAGTGAGCAAACTGGGCAGTCCTTTCCTTGCTGTATTGGCAGCAGGGACAGGCAGCCCCCCTAAGTGGGCTGTTTATAACCTTCTCTATATAACATCGAGAAGTAGGCGCGGGGAATATAAAGTGAGTAATGATTTTTCTCCCTCTTTCTTTTACTGCCTTTGTTTATTGAGGGACAAATCATGACTGTTTTTGTTTGTGTTTCTAGCACAATAAAAATAAAAGATATGCTGGCAATATGTTTAAAAGCTTACGCAATTCCAGAATTTGAGCTGTCAGATTTATGCCACACGCTGATCTCACAAAACATTCTGGAGCCAGCCACCTGAGCCCGCCAACGAAGTTGTCAGTTATCAATCAATGCAGGGAGCCACAAGCTCAGGGGGTGGCATGGTCAACCTCCCAGGAGAGGAGAGACTGGCAGAGGACAAACCCTGGCTGTCTTTGCCCTATTTTGCCCAGAGGCTCAGGTCTGTCATTTTATTGCTGGGATTGTTTGGGGTTTGTAGCAGAAGAGGGGTGGAAGGCCTAGGAGATGCCAGCTCTTCTGCCTCCAGCCTCTATGCTCCAACCCCAGCCTCAGGTTCCCTGTGATCTCTGCAGCTCCACACCTGTGTGGTGCTGGCAGTGGATGGGAGCCATCAAGGTGCATTGCTCCTGCACAGCTTTGCTCATCTGCCTTGCCTGCCAGCGTCCGCTTCAGTGCCTAGAACAGCACCTGGCACATGGCAGGCCTTCACAAATGCTGGCTGGATGCATAAATGAGTATCACATATACGTGAGTGACAAGTACAAATCTGAGGACCAGACCAGGAGGCAGTGATCCACTAGGGTGTGTTCCTCCTCGATCTCTTCCTGCATCTCCCTTTCCACGTTCTCACCCTCCTGAGCCTCCCCTCCTTCCAGGATCTCCTTTCTTTTGTCCTTTCTCACATTTTTCCTGCCTTTCTCTGACCTTCTCCTCTCCATGATATCAACAAGCTTAGGACCTGGGGCACCCCAAGGAGGAGTTCTGCCTCTGAAGCAATTTGAGTCTCAATTTTGTCTTCTGGAAGGTGGGGACAGTGCACCACCCCCCCACACCGTGCCTGGACAGGACTGATGGGAGTTGATGACTGGAGAGGGAGGCAGGGACACTGGACTCCTCCTTGCCTGGGAAGACAGCGGCCCCCTTGAAGCTCGTGTGTGCAGGGATCCAGGAGCCTTTGTTTCGGAGTTCGGCAGCGGTCCCTGCCCCAGGGGAAGCACGAACATCCACTCAGAGTCTGAAACTGCAGCTGCCGACTGTCAGTGAGACTGACAGTTCCATTAGGCAGCTACCCGCTCTGCCTATGAGTGATTAAAATGTCGCCATCCATCCAGCACATAATACATCATCTCTCCAGGCTGGCACTTCATCAAGGGCTGCGTGAACATGGGACATTCATGTCGTCTTCCTTGGGTGGCACCGAGGCCAAGTGGGCGAGAGCATGTGTGTGGCAGGTCCAAGTGCCTGGGAAGCAGACGCTGGCAAAGGTTTGAAAGGGGGCGGGGGGTCCCATGGAGTGGGACACACTGAACAGTACCCACCACCGTGGCTTGAGGAAGTCAGGCTGGGCATCGCACTGGGACTTGAGATCAGCTGGTCCCTGCCCTCATTTTCCAGACCCGCAGGCTGAGCCAGGGCAGCCAAGCCTCCCTTGTTCAGCCGTTGCAGAGATGAGTGAGACTGCTGGGTGACATCTGCCTCCCCAGGAGCTCATTCAGCTCTGATGGCCAGAGTCTTGCATGGCACCTGGTATACAGTGGGTGTCATGCAGTGCCAGCTGATTTCTAGGAATGGTGATCAGTTGCAAGGTCACTGGCCATAGAGAAGATAGCACTGAGCTCCCTTGACCCTCATTTAAGAGTGTGTTACCACCATCTCCGTTAATTCTAACTGCCATTATCAGCCACAGTAATAGCAGCTAGCACTGACTGCACTGGGTGTGAGACACAGCACATTCAACTCTCTCGTCTCCACTCTAATGTCATATGTATGTTTCCAGAAACCCCACATTCTAGAATCAGGCTCAAAAAATAGTAGGACCTACAGGTACAGGATTGGGGAATGCCACCCCAAAAGCTTGGGGAATTCTGTAACCAGAGCCCATTCAAAAGCTATCAGAAGCCAGGCACAAGTGGCTCATGCCTGTAATTCTAGCTACCTTGGAGGCTGAGATTGGAAGGATTGCAGTTTGAGGCCAGCACGGGCAAACAGTTTGTAAGACCTCATCTCCAAAATAACCAGAACAAAATAGACTGGAGGTGTAGCTCAGTGGTAGAGTGTCTGCTTTGCAAGCATGAAGCTCTGAGTTCAAACCCCGGTCCCACCAAAATATATATCCATATTTCAGAACCTGGCTAAGATCCCAGCACAGCTTCCTGTCTGTCATCCCCTTGCAGCCAGGAAGGACCCATTCCAGAGCTCACGCTGTCTCCTCCAAGATGTTGACCCTAAAGAGTATTAGCTTCTGAGAGAGACCATTTTCATCAAAATTAAAAATAGGACCCAGGCTGTCACCTTTGTCCTCCATTCCTGTTTCCTTACAGGGAGGGCATCTCCCAGTCCCTCATCTCACTCCAGTGCATCAGAGCAGGGCCCATGACACCTCACGAAGCCACTACACAGCTACTGCGTGCCATGGAGATGTTCTGGGGTGGATGTTTTTGCTTTGTTACTGTTAAGATCCTTTTTATCCTGCGGTGCTGGAATGGAACCCAGGGCCTCACCCATGCTAGGCAAGCTCTCCACCACTGAGCTATGGCCCTGTATCTTCTCACGCCGCTACTTACTCTTCAATATTGAGAAAGCTTGCCCCAGATTGCTCCAGAATGTGTAAAAACTGGGGCAGGTTACCCAGGAGCCAATATGACCTTGGCCTTCAACTCACCCCAACCCTGCTGAGCAACCCATATGAGGTTGGTCCTCCATGACTTGTTCATGGCAAACAGATTGTTATCTTGTTAAAGCCCCATGCCAACCCAAGGAGACAGGTGCTCCCCAAATCGTCCCCATTTCACAGATGGGAAAACCCCAGCTTCTGGAGGTGGAGTTACTTCCCAATGTGACTAGCTAGTAGGCAGAACAAGGATTTGAACTCTGGCAGCCTCCAGACCTGTAGGTTCCACTCCCCCATCACTGCTCTGCCAGCCACACACACATCCTATCAGTAGTGCAAACTCCTCCAGGACGGGGCAGGGTCCTTTGTGCAGCTCCCACACCCAGCAGGATGCACAGCACAAATCAGGCAATCACAGAATGTTTGAATGAGCGACCGTCACACCAGTAGGTTTCACCTGGAAAGTCCTATCAAGATGGTAGGGGAGGTACCACCTGCCCAGGGAACGTGGCCCTGCTACCCTGACCACCAGAGCCCTGGAGACTGTGGTCCAGGGTACCAGCCGATGAATACAATATTGTTAAAGTCCATGTGGACATATGCAGTGGGGACTGCCTTCTGTGGTGGCAGCTCATAGCATCCACTCACTCCCAGCAGCTAGCCTTCATCTGTCTTGGCCTTTGAGACAACTACTGGACCAGAAGCTCACACACCCCAGACCCTGCACCAGTCCCTCAGGGACCAAGCCTGGGCCTGAAGAAGGGGTGCTATGTGGAGGGCAGACAGAGCCAGTGAAGGTAGGACTCAAGGACACTACCTACCCCAGGGCTTACTCCTTTCCGCATTTCCAGCCACGGCACACTGAGGGGCTCCCACTGTGGGCGGGGCCAGGGGTGGGCTTTTGGGGTCACCTTGCTGGGCTTTGAATCTAGGCTCTTCTCCTTACCACACAGGCATGGACTTTTCCTCTCTGGTGTCAGCATTCTAAGCTGGAAAGTGGGGTAGTGAGGCCTGTCTTGGTACATTGATGCTTAGAAAGTGTGGAGATAGATCAGGCGTGGTGGTACATGCCTGTAATCCCAGCTATTTAGGAGGCAAATGCAGGAGGATCATGAGTTCAAGGCCAGTCTGGGCACAGTTTTGGAGACCCTGTCTCAAAAACAAAATAGAAACAAAAGGGCTAGGGGTGTAGCTAAGTGGTAGAGTTTGCAGAGTATGCAAGAGACCCTGGGTTCAATCCCAGTACTACAAAAAAGGAAAAAGAAAGTGAGACGACAGTACCTGAGACATACACTCAAGAAATGGGCATGGGACTGGATCTGGGCCGCCCCCACCCCCCCACCTTTCCTCCCCTTCTCTAAATCCCTGTCTCCCCTCCCTTTTCCCTCTCCTGGAACTGTTGCCCTAGGCCTGACGTCCAGAGAGCTCCAGGTGTTGACATTTGAGCATTTGGCTTTTCTGGGGCTTCAGAGTGGACAGCGGGTTACAGACAGCCTGGAAGCTGGCCTGAGGCCCAGCGGGTGTGGACGCAGCTGGCTTGAACTGGAAGCCCTGAGTCAGTCACGTGGTGAAGCAAAGGTGTCAGGTGTCAGAGGGCCAGGAATGGGGTAGGAGTCTGAGCCAGGTCCCACCTGGAAGGCAGCAGCTCTGAGTGTTGCCCCATCAAATGGTCCAGCCCCTCCCCTCCTGCAGGCCCGGCCCCTGCCTGGATGCCCTCACCCCATCTCAGCTTGGTCAGCATGTCCAGCCTCTGCCCGTGCCAGGACCAGCAGTGCTGGGCATAGCTCCAAAGGGCCAGATGGCCTGGCAGGGTACATTCAACCAGAGTTCATGCCACTAGCAAGAGATGACAGATGTGAGCCTCCAAGCAGTGGCTACGAAAGGGATGCAGGGACTGCAACTTCTCTGATCAGAAATGTTGCTTTTTCTGCCCTGTAATGAGACTATAAGAATCTCCTTTTATTGCGTGTGTCCTCGTGCCAAGCTCAGACATCTTTATATCCGTGAACCTAGCCTCTTGCTATTCAAAGTGTGGTCCCTGGACCAGCAGCATTGGGGCCACCAGGACTTTGTTGGAAATACAGATTCTCAGGCCCTGCTCAGACCTGCTGAGTTCAAATCAGGCTTTCATCTGGTCCCCAGGTAAGCCCTATGCTGGCTGAGCTGCACTGAGCTAAACGTCACAGGTGAGGGGCCAGAGAGGAGAAACAAGTTGCCTTAAATCGCAGAGCAGGGGTGAGCAGAGCCAAGGTGGGAATTCATCAGGCCTGCTCCCAAGTCCGAGGCAGGCGGACTCAGGGTTCAAGGTAAGCCTGGGTGACATTGTGTCACCCAGCATACTGTTGCTTGTGGGGGTTTCCTTTGTAGCTTTTCGGTCACAACTCCTACTTGCCCGAGGGAAGGGAGATGCCTCTTCCACAAAGTTTGAGGCCCAGGCCAGGGTGGCAGAAGTAATGTTCCCAGTCACGTGTGGTCTCTGGGTTTCCTGGAGTCCAGCTGTTCTTAGAAATTAGACTTTTAAAAATAGTACAGTGGAGTGTTTTGTGGGCATAACCTCACCTGGCTGTGGAGACCAGCTGGAGGGACACACGAGTGCAGTTATTCTTGTAAGAGCAGACCTGGAATGCAGAGGAGGCAGGCGGCAGGCAGCAGGCGGGGGCTGTTGTTAATAAAAGAGCCCTGTGACAGAAGTCAAGGTAGCGGGGCTGGAGAATTGGCCAGTGCTGTGAGCAGCCTGTTTCTAACTCACCCAATTGATTTCGGCTGTAGGAATAGAATATGTTCCCTCTGTCTAGTTCCTTGCCTTAATGTCTAGCTCCGGGAGGCACGGTGGAAGTTATTCTTACGTGGCACATTGCTCTGGGTGGAATCAGCCTTCACCAGTCCCCGATGCTCCTTGTCCTCTCATCCATCTGCCACCTTATTGGACAGAGCACAAAGTGGAGTCTTGCCCTGAAGTGGATCCCTGAGGTGATTGTGAGGCACTCTGGTCCACCAAGCCAGCACCCATGATCTGTGTCACAGGGTCTTCCTCAGCCTTGGTGTCAACCTGGACAGGGACAGGGAAAAGAACTAGCTTACATGGAGCAGCCCTGTGTCGGAGGGTGGAGGGAGCTTTGCACAACCCAGTGAAGAAGGAATGATTTGGGGCCTGGGTATAGCTCAGCAGTAGAGTGCTTGCCTGGCTCACATGAGCCCTGGGCTCTAATACCATCACCAGAGAGAAAAAAATAAATAAGAAGGAATGGTTCTGTTTTACAAATGGAAATATCGAAGACCAAACAGAACTTGTCTCAGTGCACAAGGACCATTAGCTCACCTTTGTAAATGGACCAGAAATTTCCTGGGAAAGGGAAGAGGAAGCCTGGCTCTCTCTGCCCTGTCAAAGCAGTGTGGTGAGAGACTGATTTTCAATATGCCACCAGCGTGATGGTATAGTCACTGGTTATGTGCTGACCAAGAGCACGCTAGTGACTGGAATGCAAGTTGGGCCATGGCAGGTAGGAACTAACGTGGGTGTATCCTGGGAGGCTTGGGTTTAAGCTGTGTAGTTATTACTGCAAGATCCGGGCTATGAAATGTAACAAAGATAAAACCCTGGGGAAGGGGTCAGAGAGGCTGTGGCTCTCAGAAGGTTATTGGGCACGGAAATTGGGGAGAGGGTTGCAAAAGGGGAAGAGGTAGCCAGAGATGACTTTCCCCACCTCCACCATTAACGACAGTGAGTACAAGTTCCCTGTGGTGTAGGTTCTAGTCTCTGAGGGACTTAAACTTCTTATGTGTTTTCTAAGTCTCCAGTTATGCTCACAAGAACAGTTGCCATCACGCCTGCTCTTCCAGGGTAAACCCAGGCATATACAGTTTCCCATTCAACAACTCGGGATTTGGGCTGGCAGAGTGACTCAAATGGTAGAGTGCCTGTCTAGCGATCATGAAGCCCTGAGTTCAAACTCCAGTGCCACCAGAAAAAAAAAAATTATCAGCAAACTCGGGCTTTTCTTCCTTTCTTGTCCTCATCTTATGCTTCCTTTTGGGAGGTGAGTGAATTGGAGTTGTGAAGGTCAACAGAGACAACCAAGAGATGATTTGGCAACTGTCCCCAGCCACATACGGGGTTTTCTCCAGACAACTCCAATTTGCACTCAAATTGAGACAAAGTAGGCTTCCGTGCAGCAAGAGAGATTTGGGTTAGATATCAGGTGGGGAGGAGGGAGCCAGCCATGTCCAGAGGTGGAGGCACAGGTTCTGGAACCCATTGGGCTTGGAGTCAAGATGCCAGCAGTGCGATCACACACAAGTCACGTTGGTCATCTCAAATGCATTTTTCTCCTTTGTAAAATAGGGTTGTGATCCCCCTTTCAGAGGATGTTACAACAGTAAGACAAAATAGTGTATATCAAGCAGGGAGCTTAGTGTATGGCCAATAGCTAGCTCACATTCAGGTTGCCATCATTTGTGTCAAAAGGTGACTGCTGTGGGTTTACATAGGACATCTGTAGAAAGAAACTCGCCCCCTGAAGCCACTTCTGGCTGCAACAAGCCCCAGAGGAGGGCGTGGCCACTGATGCTCTAAGAACTGGGAACTCAGGAGATTTGGAAGGGCCTCTTAGATACTCTGTGGGCCAACTCTTTGCAGACTTGGGGGTGTTCACTGGCTCATTAGAGTTTCAGTAACTTTCAGGGTATGGTGACACACACCTGTTATCCCAGCACTCAGAAAGTTGAAGCAAGAGGATCACAAGTTCAAGACTGGCCACACTACACAATGGAAACCTGTTTAAAAAAAAAAAAACTCAGTAACTTTCTCCCAATGAAATGTTTTGTCATTTTCACTGATTTGCTCATCGCCAGGGTGAAGCCACACAGCCATTTCCATCCAGAGTCTGAGCAACCCTCCCCTACTTTTTTTCTGCTGGCAAGAGGACCCTGTTTTTTTTTTTTCTTTCTCTTTGGAAGAGCTTTATAGAGATATAATTTACATACCAGACAATTTGCTCATTCAAAATGTGCAGTCCAGTGGATTCTGGTCTATTCACAGAGTTGTGTAGCCACCACCCCAATCAATTTCAGGACTTTTTCATCAGCCCCCCCAAAAACCCAGGACCCATTTGCCATCACTGCCCACGCTACCCCCAACCCCTGTCTCTCCCACTCCTAGGCAGTCACCAATCTCCTTCCTATCTCTATACATTGGCCTATGCTGGAAATTTCCCATAAATGGAATGGCACAGTAGGTGGTCTTTTGTGCCTGGCTTCTTTCATTTGACCTAAGGTTTTCAAGGTATGGCCACATGGTGGCAAGAATCAGCCTCCCTTTTCATGACTGAATAGCACTGCACTGCATCACACGCACAGGTCTTGTGCATTTTGTTTATCCACTTATTAATAGGTGGGGACATTGGGCCGATGCCACCTTTTAGTGATTGTGAATACTGATGCTCTGAACATTCATGGAAAAGCGTCCAATTCGATGCCACTTCGCCCTTAAAAATACATCTCCATGGAAACAGCTAAGTATTGACAACATTAACTGAGTTGGAGAACAACATTCTTTAAAAGGCTACAGATGTAGCGAAAGATGGAAAGATATGGGAACATCAAGCCTTGGATTCACATTCCTGTGGCTTGCGTTGAGAGGCGTGAGGGTGAATTTCCTGGATGGCATTGTTGTGTTCTGCTGAGCTATCATGGGCCTCCTAGGAAGACCTGGGAGATAAAATTCCCATCAGTGGCTTACGCCTGTAATCCTCCCTACTTGGGAGGCTGAGATCCGGAGAATGGCAGTTCAAGACCAGCCCAGGCAAATAGTTCCTGAAATCCCAACTCCAAAATAACCAGAGCAATTTGAACTGGAGGTGTGGCTGAAGAAGTAGAGCACCTGCTTTTAGTCCACCCCTCCCCCCACCCCAAAAAGAGAACTGGAATTCTGAGTCATTGATTTATTTGTCACTGTGGATGCTAAATCTTTCTGTCCCCTGTCTTTGCTCTGGTCATTAGGTCGTCCAGAGGCAAATGGCTAGGAATTGCTCACGCATGTTCCATGCTGACCACTGCCGTACATAAGCCCCTTTGACCTCTGACAAGCCTCTGAGGTGCAGAAACTATTCGAACCACCATTGTTGGAATAGTTGAGAAATCAAGGGTAGGCGACTTGCTCATGGTCACATGCTGCAAGGTGACAGAGCTGAAGTTCAAATCTAATTCTTTTTTACCCTAAAGACCAGGTTCTGAACCACTCTCTGCATTTTTCAAAATCCACCTCTGATCCTTTCTGATCAGTTGGAGGAGAGACATAGATCTCCTTCATTTTGTGTTTTCTTCCATTTGAAGCTTCGTTTATCCTCATCTGAACCCAAATCTGTGTATCAGTCACCTGCTTTGAATAGTATTAAAATGTCCTTCTGTATCTACGGCCATCGGGATAGGCTGCTATCAGACCCCTTATCCGTCAATGTCTTTTCCCTGTTGGAGCCAAGGGCAGGATTGGCCAGGTGCTAATCGCTCACACCTGCAACCTAGTACTTGGGAGGCTAGATCAGGAGGATGGAGGTTTGAGGCCAGCCTGGGCAAATAGTTCACAAAACCCTCATCTCCAAAATAACCAGAGTAAAATGGATTACAGATGTAGCTCAAGCAGTAAAGTGCCTGCCTTTTAAGTGTGAAGCCCCTACCCCTCCAAAATGAGGACAGGATTGTTTTGGCCTTCCAGGCTTCTCTGTGTATCTGAAGCATTCCTCTGATTCTCCTTCTGTCCCCAATATTTCCCCTTACCTTTCTTCGATCAACCTCAAATCTTGATAAGAGAAAGAATCAGGAATATTATGGTGGGACAGGGTCCACCATGAAGCCTCACCTGGCTGTTTGTCTAATCACGGGATCCCTGCAGCCAGGGCTGCTGGTGTCTTTAGGTTAAAGACACCACCTCGCAGCCACCTCGGTGGGAGAGCAGACGCCCTGCTCCCTAGACCCAGAGACCTCTGTCCCTCCTCCAGGGACCATGCCTTTGTGGTGGGCTAGCCTTCCTAAGCCTTTCTTCTTTCTGACATTGTGATGAGGATGGGATGCCTCTAGACATTTTTCCCAGGATTTATTGAGATTTTCTTTGTGGTGCAGTAAGTATGCAGTCAGCCTTGTAAGTATTCTACAGACATTTGAGAGGAAATAGCAGTTTTCTGTTTGGGTACAAGCAGTTGTGACTTACACACATCCTTGCTGCACCCATGCACGTACACCGGCTTTGAACTCCACACTGCACACATGCTGACTGGGTTTCTTAATTGCGTTTTCAGAATAGGTCTAAGCAGAATAGGTTTTTCAATGGAAAATAGAAAGTCTTTTCTCAACAGAGAAGTGGCTCATGAAACGTGTCTGCATTTGGCAATGGGCTGGTCCCAAAAATAGTGACTTCCCACCAAATGCAAGTTGCTAAGGAGGTGTCTTCATGTTCACTCTGTTCTGCTGTTCCTAGGGTGTGTGATTTACAAGCTCTTCCTGTGAGGGGGAAACTGAGGCAGAATGCCCTGCCCTAGAAGGACAGACATAGCCGGTGCAGAAGCACAGTGAGATGTTATCATTCTGGCACCTTGGGATTTTTTTTTTTTTTTTTTTTTGGTGAGACTTTGAACTCACAAAGTAGGCACTCTGCCCCTTGAGTCACACCTCTAGCCCATTTGGTCCTGATTATTTTGGAAATGGGATCTCACAAATTATTTTCCCAGATTGGCTTCAAACCACGATCCTCTGGATCTCAGCCTCACATGTAGGTAGGATTACAGGTGTGAGCCACTGGTACCCGCTCCGTAAGGAATTCTAATAGAGGGCCCCACTGCCTCCCCGATGCTTCTGACTTCATTCCTGGTGAGGTGCTGAAGGAGACCTTGGCTGTGTTCTCTCTTCTTGGCATCCATGACTCCAGTTTCCCTCCAGCAAATCGCTTCTCCCCATGCTCCATCCATTTCATTCAGGTGGGGTTCACTCCAGGGTGAGGAAAGGTCTTAGTCCTGACTATTACAGACTCCAGGCCACACAGACTGGTACAAGGTGAGCACTTGACCCAGGCAGAGCTACAGACATGATGACACGTTTACTGAGCTCCTTGGACAAGAAATACATGAAGAAGGGAGAATGTGAGGCTGGTGCTGCTGGCAGCCATCTTACCACCAAGAGGAGAGAAGAAGAACCCAATATGGACAGAATGGAACCAAGGAATGCTGGGAGGGGAAACGGGGCTGGTAGTGTCATTTGAGATCCTTGGCCAACTTCCATCTAAATATAGAAATGCCCTGGGACTTGCCAGTTATGCGAGCAAAAGGTTTTATTTAAACCAGTTTGTGTTTCCTTGTAGGTCATGTGTAATTAAAAATTCTGACAGCTAGGCATGGTTATGTATACCTGTAATCCCAGCTCTCAGGAGGAGCTTGACTACAGACCAGCCTGGGCTACATAGTGAGACCCTGTCTCAAAAAAAACAGACAAAACTCCTGACCAGCAGTGTATACTTGACACATGAAGGAAGAGGGTAGAAACTTGAATAGAAAATTCTCCTTTCCCAAGGGTCTAACAATAGGGTGAGATTGGCAGAATTAAAACACAGTTTGACAATTGCTGTAATTAGTGTGTGAACCAAGTGTCGGGTTGGGGAGAGAAGGGAGGTGCGTCTCCCTTCTGCACATGTGCGAGGAGAACTTTGGGGTGCTGTGCACTGGGGTGCTGAGACTGAGATGAGGCACCTGACTCTCTGGGGCACCAGAGACTGACCCCATGTGGGCTCCCCCTCCCGTGCACTTCTCATCGATCCTGCTCCTGCTCCAATCAGACCTGGGTAGGGATTAATTGCGTTGGATTGATTTTTGCCAGGGGTGCTTTCCAAACGCCAGCCTGGGGACAGAGAGAGATTAGTCACTTCAGGGGAGGCACCCCACCTACGACCGTGCAAGTCAGCAGGGTATGAAATCAGCCTACACTAATCTTGAAAATCAGTGTCCCGAGTGGACCTCCCACTCGAGTGGCTGTTTGCACACAAGGTAACTGGGGCTCTTGGGGTCAGAACGATGATGAGAAGAGCTCTCGGGTGCTGTGTGTTCATTATACTCTGGCATCCTGATTCCAGAATGTACTCAGCTTTGCAAAGCAGCTCAGAGGGTCAACTTCTTGAGGCTTGGTGGCATTAAAGGCTGGTGCCCCTGCCCCTTCCCACAGTGTCTTGTTTAATCCTCATTGCAAGATGAGTGTTATTCGTACCCATTTACAGGCATGGAAGATAAGGTAAGGGATGTGCCCAGCGGGGAAGGGGCAGAGCTGAGGTTTCATCTTGGGGAAGTCCTGTTGCTCCCGTGGTGCCATTTGTGCCAGGGTGCATGTCCTCATCTGCTTTGTGTTGTTGTCACAGAATAGCTGAGACTGGGTGATTTGTAAGGATGGAGATTTGTTTCTTGCAACTCGGGAGTCCAAGGTCAGGAGCTGTCCTGCAGGAAGGGCCTTCTTGATTCATCGCTCCATGTGGAAAGCACAAGAGAGTGCAAAAGTACAGCTCTCCTCTATGACAAACAACTCCTGGGAGTCCCCCACCACCAGCAAGTGGGAGGCTCAAAGGAAGTGTGGGGTCAGCTGAAATCTTCCTTTCCAGGGCAGGTATTAAACTTCAGGACTGGATTACTACTGAGAAGAGAGACAAGCTGGAAATACGACATCCAGGGACTGTTTCAACCAGGATTTGCTAAGAGAATATGTTTTCTGTTACAGTAACAAAATATCTGAGACCCGGTGATTTATAAAGAGCAGAGGACCGTTTAGCACATAGTTCCAGGCTCTGGGAATCCAAGAACATCTGATGAGGACTGAATGCAACATCCTGACATGGCAGAGAGCACCACGGGGTGAGACCAAGCAAATGTGCCAACTCAGCTCTCTCTTCCTCTCTTAGAAAACCCCTAAGACCATCTTGGGGACCCCACGCTCAGAACTCCAGTTAATCCTAATTAATTCCCAAAGTCCCCACTCCAAACACCATTAACAAATGAATTTGAGGATCAAGTTACCAACACATGAACCTTTGAAGGGCACATTCGGCAGGGTATAAAAGTGAGTTTGGCACAACCCTAAACCTTGAAGTTACAATAGTGGCAATAACAAGACAGCTGGATTTTTACCACTCCCCCCACCACCCACCCATACACAGCATCTGGCAACAGCTAGCTGACAAAACAATGTCCCATCCAGAGAACAGGCTCTGAATTTAGATTGCGCAGGACCACATGTGAGCTGCGTCACTTTCTGGCTGTCCCTTCCCCTCCGTGAACCTCACTCATCCTATGTGTGACATGGGATAACAGTATGACCCAGCCCGTGGGGTGGCTGTGCTATTTTAGATGCAAATGGGTTATTACATGGAAAAGGCTCCCGCCTGGCCCAACATGTGACATCCAGGGTGCACTGCTGTTCGGGTGTCACCCAGTACCATGCTAGGCACGCCAAAGAATTATCGCTTGTCAGATTAAATGCAAACCCCAGACATCATGTCTCCAGTGGGATCATGTGCCCTCCAGAGAGAGTTAATGCGTGCAACCAGAAGCTAGCAAGTCAACACCAAATGCAAAGATTCAGGGAGTGCCTCTGGAGAACCTTCTACATCTGCCCTTTGCCCAAGGTCAAGGCCACCTTTCTCAGCAAGGAACACCATGTCTGGAGGTGCCAAGAGGAACAGACTTTGCCAAAGAATTGTGGCTGTGGCATCTTCCCAGTATGAAAATAGATTGCCCTGGGACTGGAGCTGCTAATGAAGATGATAATTAAAATTGCTTATTAGGACCTGTCTTCTAAAATTCATTTGTGCTTTTAATAGAATCTACAACACATCTGCTTAGCAGCGATGACAGATCTCCCTGATTTGGTGTATTTTAAAAACAGATCTTTGCTCCTTGCCTTCTCCTGGTCTCCTTCCTCCCCCGTCTCTACCATCTGCCATGGCAGCAGCCTTGTCCTGCTACAGGAGCCTGGAAGTTGAGACCAGCAGACACCCCACTCCAAACAAAGGGGATGGCCAGTGTCCTTCTGAATTATAATTGACCCTCCCAGAGCCCCCTGTCCTGGCTCTACAGCTGTTCTGCCTGCACTGGGTTGAATTGTTCCCCCCTCCCCCCAAAAAAATTCATGTCACCTGGAACCTCCAAATGTAATCATATTTGGAAATAAGCTCTTAGTGAATGTAACTAGTCAAAGTAGGGTGGGATCATAGTGGTTTAGGGTGCACCCTAATCCAAGGTCTGGTGTCCTTGTGTAGGGGCCCATGTGGGGACACAGGGAGAAGGCCATGTGACCACAGAGGCATAGAGTGGCGTGATGTAGCCACAAGCCAAGTAATGCTGAGGGTTGCTGGCGGCTCCCAGGAGCTGAAAGAGGCCAGGAAGGATTTTCCCTAGAACCTTCAGAGGGAGGGGGGTTCTGCCAGCACCTTGACTTTAGACATCTAGCTCCAGAACTGCTGGGAAACAAATTTGAGTTGTTACAGTGGCCCTAGGAAGCCTTTCTTCTTGCTCAGACTTACCCAGCTCTCTCCCAGCCACAGCCTTTGCATGTGTTGTTCCCTCTACCAGGACTCTCTTCCAGCTACTCCTCTACCCAACACCACCTCTCTTTAAGGCAACTTAGATAAGATGCCTTCTGGATTCCTCAGCCTGGGGGCCACCCCATCCCCATCGTAAGTATGACCTGAGCCTGCTGTCAGCACTAGATAGACCCCATTGGTGAAGGCTGCACCATTGTGGACCTTTTCCACCGACAGATGTCTGATGGAAGCTGAACTGAGCAATGTTCCCAGCTACTGTGCTGGGACTCCGCCACCACCTCCCCGTGGGAGACAGACAGCAGCCCTCATCTCTGACTGCCACCCAAGGCACTGTGCCGTCCCTCTGCAACTCTACAGCCCAACTCGCTGGTCAGTTGCAAATCCTGGTGAATGAATGACACATGTCACCTCCATGGACTAAGGGCCTGTGCGGTTAGCACTGTGGACTCTGCACTTCTCCTTTGGGAGCCCTTCACACATAGACATTTACTTAATTTTCCTATTTAACGCAGGGACCTACACTAAAATCAAGCATCTGAATTTCCCTGAGATTTGGCAAAGGTCTGTACTCATCTATTGTCCCTCTGTCCCTGGAGCCTGACTTGGAGTTGTGATACAAGAATTTGTTGATGGACAATAAAATACATTTGATCCAAGGCATGGTGGCACAGGCTTACAACCCTAGTACTCAGGAGCCTGAGCAGGAAGGTGGCAAGTTCAAGGCCAGCCTGAGCTACCTAATGAGGCTCTGTCTCAAAAATGCAAATACGATAATCCTAAAACCCAGAGGAGTTGAAAGGTTCTTCCAATCCTTCCAACACCTGAGGCCTGGCTCCATGAGCATTCAGACCCCTCACCTTGGTTCCACGTGCAGGACCGTCACTTGCCTGGGCTACTGACAACTCTTGGGACTAGGGTATTAATAAACACCATGTGGCATGCATTGGATGAGAAATGCAGAATGGAAGCAGGAAGTTGAGCAAAGACAGCCATTCCCCCTCCCACAGTGGCCATATGACCTTGCAGTGCCCTTCTCTTGAATCTGAAGTTCAGGTTTGTTTTACCAGGCCTCCTTGGCTAATCAATGGAGCATGGACACCTGTCTCAGAATCCTCTACTTCCCCCTCATCTTCTGGAAACCCATTGTTTTGTGAGATCTGCGGGAATGGGGAGGTTAATTCTGCACCAAAGTTGTGAGTGGGCTGAGAGAGAAACAGGAGGCAAAGCTGCACTTACAGGGCACCAAAATAGAAATCCCCAGGGCACTCATCCCCTGGGACCTGACTCCAGCCATGTTGATGGCAAAGTTCCTTGGCTCCAAGCAGGCAGCCTCTGCAATGTGAGGAACTGACTAGCTTCCGTCTCACCAGGACGTTGAGAAGATGAAATGATACAGCACACAGTTGTCACTCAACCAATGTCAGGTGGTAACAGTAGTCATGCTAGGACTCTGGCCCCTGTGTCTTCTTCTCTCAGAGTCTTTGAGAACCCCCAAACTATGGTCCCATGGGGCGTGTAGCAGGCAAGTCAGCCAGAGTGGCCTGTGGTCCAGGAGGGCCCAAACTGGTTCTGTGACCTCAGTTTTCATGGGCTGAGCTGATGGTGGGTATCAGGCCCTGGACTGTGCCCTGAGGGGAGGGGGAGACACAGCTTCATCGTAGGAAAGATAGGAGCCAACAGGGAGGGTGCACAGCAGCCCAGCCCTGGCTCCACCTGAGGCCACGGAATTCAACTGTTCTTACATCCCCAAAGGGGCTGCCTTCACGGAACCTCCAAATCAAAGTGTCCAGCGGGCACTTTGGGGATGCCAGTATTTGATTTCCAACACATTCTCAAGGATCCATTGTATAGATAAGGAAACTGGGGTCCAGAGAGTTGAAGTGGCTCTTTCAAGGCCATGCACAGCAGATCTGGGATTTGAACTTGGGATTCCTGACCCGACCCCAACATCTGAAGCTTGTGTTGGTGGGCACTTCTTGTAGTGAATACCTGACTTTTGCCACTTTGTGACTAGGCAGACTGGAGTCTAGTAGACCCAGAACACCTGCACAGGTATCGAGTCTAGGGGATCCACCAGGCTCCTCAGATGCTGGCCTTAGGTCTGCATAACCTTCTAGAAGGTGGGGGGCCTTCACACAATGTATCTTTCCTTGGTCTTCCAACTAACCCTCCCCATTTTGGGGACCCCAATGGCAGTGCTGGTATCAGTGAAATTCTGAACAGGAAGCCAGGTTCCCAATCACCCTTCTCTGCTAACACCTTGGGATGTGTTCATGGTGGGGACACCATTTTGCTCAAGAATGGCAGCAGGCTCCTGTCCACCCAAAGATTAGTATCAAAGCGTCCTTCTCTCCATATTCCACTCTATCGTCCCCTTCCATCCAAACCCTGTCCCTGCCTGTCCTGACCATTTCCATCTGCTTCTTTAAATGTCCACTTGCCTTTTGGACTGTCCAAGCCTTCCTGGCTCTGAGGTTTCCTCTTGCCTCTCAGGGTGAGCTTGCCACCTTTAATCACCTCCCCCGTGTGAGCACAATTCAGGGATTCTTTATGGAACCTCGATGCAGGGGCCTGCACGTACATATTCAGCACAGCACGGCTCTAATTACAGGCTGCAGGCTGGAGACCAGTCATTTTGTGAGTCATTAGGACGTGTAGCTGGCGCTGTATAATATCTCTGAACGAGTTCTGCAATTCTTCCATCTTCACCTAGGAGTGTTTTCAGTGAAGCTGAACACAACAGTGGGGCTGGCGGATGTCACAGTCCCTAGAGTGCTTCTAGCTCAGTATTAACAGGGTCTTCTCCTCCATGTTCCAAGGACAGAAATATTGATTCTGACTGGGTTCCAGAGTGGGACCTCCAGGGTTGGGCCTCCATTTCTTGCTAATCAATATTCTGAAGCAGTGGTGTGGGCAGTTTGAATTCTTGGTTCTGTTTGGTTTCGTGTGGGCAAATTGCAGCTTTCAGGTAAGGTACCCTTCATTGCACAGCAGCAGCGAGGGGCAGGTTTAATTAGATCACATTCCTCCTGAAAGAATCCAGTGCTATTAGGAGCCTTGTTCTGTGAGCGGCCACTGGGTTGTGCCAGGCTCCTGTGCTCAGCCACTTCCTTCCCACAGCCTCCCCAACACCCACTCCCGCCTTGCTTTGCCATTAATCCCAAGGTATCCAGAGGGAAGTGAGAGAGAGGTAAGAGAAATCGCACAGAAGATAGAAAGTTCTGATTGTTCCCCATGGAGATGGAGACTCAGGCTCTCATCTCAGTGGAAAATTCCAACATCTATCCAGGGTTGAGTCTGGCCTTGGTCACCTGGTCCCCTTGACTTTGACCTTCAAGGGATTGCTGGGCAATCCACTGGGGTGGTTGGTGTTTTCATTATCTTACTCCACAACCAAATGTTCAAGAAACCTGGCCAGGCCCAATCTTTGCCGAGTGACAAGGAAATGAGGCACCTTGTGGATTAGCCTCTGTCCACCTATCTGGTCACACAATAATCCAGGAAGTTTATCTGACATCTGGGGAATGAGGAAGGGGCCTGGGGTCTTCCATCACCCTTTTCCAGACCCATCTGATTCCTGAGTGGTGGCAGAGCTCTGGCTTGAGCCTGAATGTGTCCTTGGTGACATCAGGAGCCCATGTCCAGAGCCCAGACCCACCATCACCTGTGCATGGCCACTCCCTTCTTGCAATATAGGCATGGGAAGTGCTAGGCTTGGAGAATTGCCCATTCATTTCCCTTCTAGAATTTTCCTTATTACTCCACTTTTAAAATGTTCTTATCACTCCTCCTCCACTAAGGCACCACCTTTTGGCCTCCTCTTTCCTGAATCCCTATGAGCCTCTTGTTTGAGGCAGAAAGGTCAAGAGGAGGTTTGCATCTGGTGAAGTCGGCTTTCCTTTCATACAAACCTCCCTGAGGCAAGAAGCTGGAGGACAGGCTTTGTTCAGGAACAGAGGAGGGAGCTGGAGAGGGGAGCACCCAGCTCTGTCCTGGGGCTTTACCACCGTGAAGTCAAACGTGAATTGTTACCTCACTAAGTGTCATGACCGGCCACCACTGTTAGTAAGTCTGCAACACGGGGGGTAAGGAGGACCCTCTCCGGACATCTCAGATTCCTCAGGGAGAACCTGAGCTATTCACCACGGGTACAGCAGAATGTGTGTGTGTGTGTGTGTGTGTGTGTGTGTGTGTGTGCGCACGCATGTATGTGTGCATGAGTGTGAGTCTGCTTGTGCATGCACACACACACACACCTGTCCCAGTGCCACACGATATTAATTCTTTGACTTCATTCATCCTCCAAGGCCTGGAGGTGCGGTGCTGTGACTGAGAGGACCTGAGCCATGTGTCACCTGTTCAGCCTGGCATCAAAAAGGGCTCAACCCCCCTGAGGGCTCATGTGCTGGGGATAGGGAGAGAGGGTAACCAGGGAAATTGGGGTGCTGTCACAGAAGATGGAGGCATGAGTAGTGCACGGACATGAAAGAGGCCATCACTGGCAGGTAGATACCTGAATTCATGAACCCCCTTTTCAGACACTGAATTTTGTGCAAGCCCCCAGGGACCAGGCCCTCACACTGCCCTGCTTTGAAAAGAATAATGAATATGGAGCCAGAAGGCCTGGCTTTGAGGCTAACCTCTGCCTCCTGCTAGCTAGGGAACTTCTCTGGATTTGTCTCTTTGTCTACAAAATGGGGAATAATAACCACTTCCTAAGGCAGTTATGGAACAATTCTGTCCAATAGAACTTTCTAGAACCTTCTGTCCAGTACGGCAGCCACTAACCACTTGTTGAGCACTTAAAATATGATTGATGTGATTAAGGAACTGTTTTCTCAATTTTATTTAACTTAAAGAATTTAAGTTTAAGTAGCCCCATCATTCTGGCCCCAAACTTACTGTACACTGCAATTAGGGAGCGTTCAATGGGATTGGGAATGTGTAAACTGTGAAGTAGAACAGAGGAATATTCATTTCATGCCTAAATTGAGTGCCAGGCATGAGGCCAGGTGCTGTGAATTCTGGACCAGGCTCATAATTATTGTAACCACTGGTTCAAGGCAATGGAGGCCAGAAACCCCACATAGACCTATTTCTGGCCATCTCCCTTCATACCTGAAGGATAATACTGAGGACCTCCCATGAACCTGTATGGGTCGTCAATAAGAAATTACTGCCTGAATGGATGGATGGATGGATGGATGGATGGATAGATGGATAGATGAATAGGTAGAAACACAGATGGATGGACAGACCAGTGGATGGATGGATGGACTAACTCATCTTTCATTCCTGACACCTACTGCACTGGGCATTATTCTAGTAGTTGAACAATAATCAAGACAGCCCCTGCCTTTGTGAAGACTGCACTCTTGAAGGGGAGTCAGGTGTTAGACAAGACAACAAAGGACTAAACTAATATCAAGTAGCAGTAAGCTCTCTGAAGAAAAGTGAAGAAGGGAAGTGGATCCAGAGTTATGGGGCTGCTGTTTCGCAGGGGTGGGTGCAGGAGCCTCCGGCAAAATACCATCTAAGAATCTATGAAGCAAGTGAGGGAAGGGTCACGCAGAGACCTGAGGCAATCACAGAGGAAACAGAAGGCTAGTGTAGCTAGACCAGAGTATACATAGAGGAATGTAAGAGGAGGTGAGGTCAGAGGTAGCCAGGGGCCTTTTAGGACTAGAAGGTGTTGGTTTCTTCCAAGAGAAATGGGAAGCCAGTGACAGGTTGGGGAAGAGGGATGGGAGCTGATGTGTTTGTTTCAAATAGACTCTAGGGAGGAAAAGTAGAAGTAGGAGAAAAATATGGACACTATTACAGTAATGCAGGCAAGAAGATGGTGGTGGCTGGTACCGGGGAAGGAGCAGTGCCAAGCGGGGCAAAGAGATGGGGTTCAGGCTGTAGGTTAAGAGTGAAGCCAACAGAACTTACTAGGGGGTTCAATATGGGGTTAGGAGGACAAGAGTCAAGAGTAACCCCAGGAATGTAGACCTGAATAACCTTGAAGAAAGCAGAACCACTCATTTAGGGAAGATAGGACAGGGCAAATTCAGAGGAGTGAACCAGGAGGAAATTGGGTGATTATTTGGGGCACGTGAAGTCTGAGATGTCTGTGAATCATTCAAGAATTGGGACTTCAGTGCACAGGTCAGACTGGTCCTATACATTTGAGAATCATCAGCATAGAGATGGTATTTGAAACCATGATACTAGGCAAGTGGGAACAGCGAAGGAAAAGGTTTAAGGACTGAGCTCTGGGGCCTCCAACAGGTGGAGGTCAGAGGGGGGAAAGGACCCAGCAAAGACTACTCGAAAGCAGCAACTGAAGAAGTAGGGAGAAAACCAGGAGAGGGTGATGTCCCAGAGGTGACATATATCAAGAGAGAGAGTGATCAACTGCTTGATACTGCTGAGAAATTAAGTAAAATAGGGCTGAGACATTGACCGTTGGGTTGAACAATGTTATTGGTGACCTTGAATTATTTTAAAGAAATGGTGGCACAAATCAGTAGCTGCCTGACTGGATGCACTTAGATGGAAGGGAGGGAAGAAGGAAGGGAGGGAGGGAGAGAGGAAGGGAGGGAGAGAGGGACGGAGGGAGGGGAGGTGGCTGTGTGGATGGATGAATGGATTGATGGATGGATGGAAGGACAGGTGGGGGACTGGAGATGGATAGATGGACAGATGGATGGATAGATGGATGGGTGGATGGACGGAAGGAAGAAAGGATGGATGGATGGAATGGTAACTTGTCTACTGCAGCTAGCTACAGTATCCATTACCTGTCAATTAAGTGAATTTAGGTGCCTGACACTCTGTATGCCAAAACCAAAAGCTGCCCAAATCAATCCCTTTCTTGACCCTCCCAACTTTTTGGATTGGGCCAGGCAATGCTGGTATGTTCCCTGCTTGCTGTAAGTCTAGACTTGACGTCAGCTGGTCAGACTATTCTTTTGTTTACCCACAATGTTCTTAGTTGAATTTTCCCCCTTTTTTTAAGGTTAAAAAGGGAAATAAAAGGATGAAAATGAGAGAGGGAAAAAACTAGCTCTGGATTTACTCGGCTTAGTATTTGCATTTGCAAGGCCATTGCTTTGCCAAATCTCCCTGCCTTTCAGGGAAAGCAGATTTGCAGAGGCGCCTCACACTGTAAGGGGCATCCCTCCTCCTTCCCCACCATCTTACAGCCAAGGAAGGAAAGGTTTGGGGTACATTTTAGTTGAAAGAGACTTTCAACTGTTATTTATCTTCTTGGGGATTTGTTTGGTTGTTCTTAACATTGGTGAGGTGAACATGGACGCTGGAACTCTTGCCTAACTTGCCTTGCATTGTCGTTATTTACTTACTTATTTGTTTGTTTGCTTGGCAGTAATGGGGCATTAAACTCAAGGCCTCACACTTGCTAAGCAAGCAGTCTTCACTCCAGCCAGGCCCCCTGTCCTTTTCCTTTTAGTTTGTTTTTCAGATGGAGTCTCATGTTTTGCCTGGGCTGGCCTCAGACAGAGCTCTTCCCATCTCCTCCTACTGAGTAGCTGGGATTACAGGCATACACCACCATGCCAGGCCCTGTCCTGGCTCCTGCACCTTGTGCCTCCTAAGAATTCGCTGATTTTCACTAAGGAGGGTGGGCTGGCTTATGCTCCTCCAGGATAAGATCCAGTGGCCAAAGTTTCAGGAATGCTCTGAGCTTGATATTGACCATCAAGAGTGCATTTACACCACAGAAATTGGCAGTCATAAGTCCGAGCTACTTCCCCTCCTCTGCAGGGTCAGTTGTGAAACATTTGCCAGCTCGTTACTGCCCACTGCCCTCTGAGCAGGAAGGAGGGCTCCTGGGAGCTCTCTCAGGAACATCTGCTGGGACCACCACATCCCCCAGAGGTGCTCAGGAGGACTCCTGGCTTCAAGCTCTCCAGGGTGACAGTGTAACGAGAGCAAGCTGCTGTTCCTCTAAATCGGTGATTAAATGCAGTTGCTTGGCCGAGATGAGGAGAAAGAAGCAAAGGCAGACAGCCGCATGGGATGTCGATTTTAACAGACGTTAGGATCGGCCTCATTAGGGGACCTCGGAGGCTGGCTGCAGAGGCACGAGACAATGGATGCAGAGTCAACTTTATGAAACTTTCGGTTATCAGATCCCTGTCCCCAGTCTGATCGCCACCATCACCACCTCTGTTGTCACCTGTCCAATTTCCCATCTGGTGGTGGCTGTGTTTTTACATACACAAATGTAACCGGCAACCAGAGCGACAGTAATGATGGTGGCCACTGTGGGCTTGTTGTGATGTGAGCTGGGGAGGGAGCTCTGGGCAGATGCTGAGGAAGACATACCTTGGGTTTGCAGGTAGGAACCAGGGCTAATAACCATGGCTCCAGGGTGGGTCTTTGGAGGGGAAGCAGACATGGGGTTGTGTAGTTAAGTTGGGCGTGGAGAACTGTGGCTAGGTTCAAGTTCAAGTCTTGCTCTGCCACTTTCTAACTCTGTGAACTTGAGTGTGTTTCATGCCTTCTCTGTATGCCTTATTCTGCCCATCCGTTAAATGGGATGCTGATGGTGACAATACCAAAAAACTGCATCTGAGGATGAATTGGTGACCTACGCAAAACACTTAAAGCAGTGCCAATCACATAGGGCTTCATTGATGTGAGCTATTGTCATTCCCTTCCAGACCTTTCTATGGTCTGATATAGGCTAGATAGGTACTGGCTAGATTTAGAAAGGCCTTCTCTTACCACTCAGATCCTGCCAGGCATGTCCTCTCAAGTGAACTAAAGAAAGGGAATAAAACTTTGGGCAAGTTGAAGCCAGCTTACATTAGTCAGACAGCTTTGAGCTTCAGGTGAGAGAAATGCAACCCAAACTGTCATAAGCCAACTAAATCAGCAATAACCACTGGGGTGATTTAAAACAGCGTTTCTCCTTCAGGCATGGCTAGATCCAGGCATTCAAGCACTATTACCTGCACTCTGTTGTGCTCTCTTTCCCAACACTGGTCTGTCACTCTGCTTCACTTTGCTCCCTGTGTACATTGGCCCCATTTTGTCCTCCTCATGATACCTTCCTTCATGTGCTGGGAAGATGACCTTGAGCAGCATCCTTTTATCTAAGAAGGCACATTTTTAAGGGGCATCAGAAAAAGTCCAGGGAGGATTGACTAGTTCACCTTTGGCTCTCTGCCCATCCTGATCCAATCATGATGGCTAGAAGGATAGAGTCCATGACAGCCCTGAGTCGTGGGCCAATCCCCGAGCTGACAGGTTGAACAGATGGCTCAGCTCTGCCATGCCCAGCCCAGGAGATGGCGAAGAAGATCCCCAAAGGTGGCATGTGAGTCAGACACCCAACCCAGGTTCATCACAAGTCCAAGGTCATGGCAAAATTTCGGAAAGTCTGTGACAGTTTGGGATCAGATCCTGGCTCCTCTCTTATGCTTGGCCACCTGCAACAAGGTTATTTCTCTTCTCTGGGTTCCAGTTTTCTTATGTGTAGCACGTGTGTATTAATAGTACTGCATGAAGCTATTGGGGAAAAACCAAGTTGACATGTATAATCTGGAACAGTCCTGGATAGTCAAGAAATAAGCACTCAGTGAAGGCTGTTGTTATCCAATAGTCATAGTTATCAGGAATATGTTATAAATACGTTCATTAATTCTCAACTGTTTTAATGTCTCCAATGTGCATGGTCTGTGCTAAGTTCATGGTGTCTTGATAGAGAATCCTCCAGCGTGTCGGGAGAGGTAGACATTAAACAAATTATTATACAATAATACAATAGTCAGGCAGAGGAAGGAGGGATTTCTTGTAGGAAGAGGCCTAGTGAAAAGACAAGAAGGCTGTGTTTAAAGTGACACCAACAACCTACAGATGTGGATTGAAATTCCAGCTGTGGCACAAATTGGCTGTGTGACTGGGGACAAATCAGTTCCTCTATCTCAGTCTCAACTCTCTTTCCTCCCAAATTGAATGACAGTTGCTGCTGGATTCCAAGCTCAGCTGCCCAATGCCTGCGGGCCACTTATCACCCCACAGAGCTAGGTGCAGAGGACCAGACTAGGGCTTCTCAAGCTCACAGTGTTACCACTAAAGCCAGATGGTTCTCTGCTGGGCCCTTTCCTGTGCACGTAGGACGGTGGGCAGCTCCTGTGAGCTCTGCACACTGCATATCAAGGGTCATCTCCAGCTATCCCCAGATGTGGACAAATCCCATGCTTGAGCATCAACGCACAAGAGGAACTCTTCTGATTAGCTGTGCTAGGGCTCCCCTGTCCTGAGCCTCAGTTTCCCCTCCTGTCAAATGATTGGTTAGCCCAGAAGACAGATAGCCATTGGCATCCCCAGCTCCAAATATTATTGTGAACACCAACCAGGTTCTACCAGGTGAGCTTGGACAAGGAGGAGGAAGGACATTCAGTCTCTGAGCTGGATGGGGACAGAGTCCCTCAGATGCCTACAGGGAGCTGGCCTTGGCAGCCCCTTCTCTTGCTCTGAACCCCTCTCCTTGCTGGCTTCCTGTAGGCTGCCACATTTCCCCAGTTCTCTGGAGAAGGGAAGCATCCCATTGGGAACAGGAGAGTCCACTTAATATTAATGAACTTACAAGTGAATTTGTGGTTGATACTGATCTGGTTCCTGGAGCCAGCACTGGCCTCGCCTCCCCCAGGTGGCCTCTTAGTCTTGGCTTCATGTTTCTTGGGAACCTTGTCCTGGTTTTCCTGAAAGCTGATCTTGTGGTTCAACTTTGCCAAGAAAATGAAAAGCTCTTCCTCTCCCTTACATCCTCCCCCCCTCCTCCCCTGTGTATCCACCAAGAGTGGGAGAGTGCCTGTCAGAGACTTGGGATAGTGTTTGGCCCATGAGCCCTGGAGTCAAGGTTACCAGGGTCTCCAAATCCCGGTTTTCTCACCTGTGTCATTTACTGATAGAGCAAATAGAGAACACCCCATTCTTGTGGGGTGGTTGTTGGATTGAATGAATGAATGTATCTAAAACACATAACAAACACTTAACATGTAATGGATATTCTAGTTTCATTACCAATGACCAAGAGCCCAAATGAGCTTCATCTATCCTGTGCCATGCATGGAGCATAGCTTTCTAAGCCATTATCAACACTATTGATAGCGCTCTGCCAGCGATCAGAGCAAAGCAGCTCCGTGTGATGTGTCCCTGTCATAGTCCATCAGCACAAGGCACAGATGACTCTGATTCCAGGATCAGAGACAGCCAAGAACTCAACTAGAAGCATCATTTGGGAATTGGATGCCTTGGCTCAGGTTGACTTCAGGCCTTGCTCCAGAAAGTCCTTGCCACACAGTTGGGCCCAAGGAATCACCCCGATAGAGACCAGCTGGGCCCCAGAATAAATAATTAGGATACAATTTGTCCTGTGTGACTATGGACAAATGTAGGCACTGTTTCGTGGACAGCCTGAGACACAGTCATTCAGTCCCATGTCATGGTAGAAGTGACAGTCGAATGGTTCCCAAGTGTGAGCCACCATACTGAGTACACTGCAGGCATTATCTCGTTAATCCTCACAATGACTTTATGAGGGGCTGTTATGAACCCCTCTTTATGGATGAGGGGGAAAGGGTTCCAAAAGATTACGTATCATTCCGAGAACTGCAGGGCAGGCTTCAGAGCCTCCCGATGTCTGCAGGCAACTGCACAGCACGTGAGATGTGAACCAGCCTTGGGACGAGGTAGACCATAAGATTCTGAGCTCATAATGACAACCACAATAGCAGGCAACACTGTGCTAACTGCCTCATGCCCATTAGCTCAGGTAGCCCTTGTGACAGCCCTCTGAGACAGACTTAGTGAACATGCATTTTTGTGGCTGAGCAGGCTAAAATCTGCAGGGCCTCCTTGGCTCACCCTGGAAAGTGGTTATAGTATTTAGGGAGCTAGGATTTGAACCCAGTCAGTGTGACTCCAGAGTTGTTCTTGTTACCATGACTATATGGCAAGCCTTTCAAACTCAGAAGTGTCAGACACTAATAATTTTAATAGGCTGACAAATTGTGTGGACCAGAAGAGGGGATAGGCCTGGGATCAGCTTATTTCTCTTCCATGATGTCTGGGGCCTCATCTAGGAAGAATCAAATGACTGGAGGAGATTTAAAATAGCCAGAACCTGGTCATGCTGGGTTGGAGCGTTCACCACCAAGATGGAGACTTCATCTGACATGGGCTGGTTGATTTGAAAAGATAAGCTGAGACAGCCAGTCGGAGACCTATATTCGTTTCTCCATGTGACTTCTTGGAGCCTGAAAGCTGGGTTCTCACAGAGAGTTTTCCTAGAGAAACAACTGGAAAGTGCAAGCCTTTTATGACCTAACCTTGGAGATCACATTGCATTATTTGTCCCCAGAGCAAGACTGCCCAGATTCAAGAGGAGGGGATGTCATTTATACCAGGCTCTAGGATAGGGCTGGGGACTAAGAGGCCAATAAGACAAATCTTTGCCCTTGAGTAGCTTCCAGTTAGTGTGGGGAAAATAATGATGAAAAAAAAAAATTACAGGGCTGGGGATGCAGCTCAGTGGCAGAGCACTTGCCTAGCATGTTTGAGGTCCTGGGTTCTATCCCCAGCACTGCCAAGAAGATTTTTTGAAAAAGAAGACTTGCAATGCAGCTTGCCTATGCTTCCGAGGCCTCTCCTGAGTACTGTGGGCATGGAGTTCATTCTAGAAGCCTGTAGCAATGGCACTCACCGCTGAATTGCTCATTCCTGAAGTCAGCAATACTGTGTGCTTTGACTTAATTTATGACCCATTCTTCACAGGTTGTGCTTGGTCAGAGAAGGCTGCACATTCCCAAGAGTAAAGGCTCTGTGATAAACAGGTGTTTCCAGTTGTACCAGAAAAGCCACCAAAGACTGGTCAGATAACATCCCAGCTACCACTTCCCAAACTGGAGGGTAAAGAAACAGGTGGTGGCAAATGCCAGTACATGTGAAAATCCAGCCCAGAGGGGCAGACCCCCTTCTCAGTGCTGGGAAAGCCACTGCAGGCCCTTAGGCGGGAGAAGGACACAGGGCAGGAAATTGGCTTCTGCCATCTTGCCTGGATCTTCCATTTGTTCACCTGCTTCTTCATCAAATGTCTCTAGAGTGCTGACTAGGTGTTAGGCATTGTCCTAAATGAAGCAAGGCTGCTCCCTACCTTTAGGGACTTATTATCTCATAATCTGAATTATTTCAGGGCACTTCATTGCGTGATGGGTACAGGTGAGGCTCTGGAGCCAGGTCACCTGGAATCAGTTCCGGCTCCACCACTCAGCAGCTGGAAGACCTCACAAGCCATCCTTGCACAGGGACCATTTCTGTATTGTTCCCAAAATATGGGTGCTGCCAAAGCAAGCACCTAGTCAGAAGAACTTGGGCAGACCATTTAGCTTCTCCTTGTGAACTCTGAACCTCGTTCTTCCTCATTCTGCTGGAGGCGACAGTAGCTCCTTCCACATATGGTTGTTAGTGAGCCATGGCTTTGTGATTGCAGCTGCTGCTGGCGAGGGGTGAGTGGCAACTTCTTCTTCCCTTCTAAACTCACCATTGGCTCTTCCAGGTCAAGGTCTGTTCTGCTGGGCTCCTCCTGTGGGTCTCAGGTCCACTCTGAGCTGCCCATGGAGCTGGCAACTCTAAATATCTGTTGAGTGGTTAGGGTGCAACCTCAAATTTTTCTGCCACACTGAAGGTCATTTAAAGTGGTCCTGGCTACAGAATATCTAGCAAAATTTCAAATTTCTCTAGGGAAAAAAAAAAGTCCATTTGAAGGGTGGTGGGATGCATACTGATCGTGGGCTCAGACACGCTGGACTTGCATTAAAACTCCTCTTCCAAGCTGGGTGCCAGTGGCTCACGCCTGTAATCCTAACTATTCGGTAGGCAGAGATCAGGATGATCGTGGTTCAAAGCCAGCCAGAGCAGCTAAACCGGAGATAGGTTTGTGAGAACCTATATCAAAGAAACCCATCACAAAAAGCAGGGCACTGGTGGAGCGGCTCAAGATGCAGGCCCTGAGTTCAAACTCCAGTTCTGAAAATAAAAAAGCTCCTCTTCCATATCCTCACTTCTCACCTGGGGCAAGTGGTTTCCTCATCTGTACTGAGGAGACTGATCCACTTGAGGGCTGTCAGGATTTAGTCATGCACGAAAAGCACCTTGCTCAGGGCAGGCACACTGTTGCTTGTGATAAACGAAGTCTGAGGTTATAGATCTAGCACTTCCATCTGTCCAGAGCGTAGGTGTTGGGGTAAAAGCCCTTGTGAGAAGTAAAGAGCCAACTCCACGGGATGAGGTAATGACAAAAACACCGTTTCCGTTCCACAGCTCAGGGCCTCCCTTCTCCCTGTGCTTCCAGGCAAGTGGGAATGGCAGCAAAAATAAAACCAATAGAATTCAGATCCTTGTGCTTGCTAGGAAGGTGCTGTGACACTTGAGCCACACTCCCAGCCCTCTTTGCTTAACTTCTTCCCCTCCATAGGGGATCCCAGGCTGGCTGGATCTCAATCCTCCTACCTCTGCCTCCCTTGTAGCTAGAATTACAGACACGTACCACCATCCTTGCCTTCTGAGTTGAGATGAGATCTTGCTGTTTGCCCAGACTGTACGTGAACTGTGAGCTTTGCCATTGCTGGGATTGCAGGTGTGAGCCACTGCACCTGGCCAATGACAAAACATTTTTGAAAGTTACTGGAATTTATTGAGCAACTGCAAACTTCCAGGTGCTGTTCTAAGATCTTCATGCAGATTAGTGTACTTGAATCTCGTGAATACCCTGCTTTCCTCCCCTTAGACAGAAGAGGAAACAGAAAGAAAGACTTGTCAAAGGTCACCTGGAGGAATTAGTGGGGAGCTGAAATTCAATCCCAGACATCCCTCTCCAAGCTGCCCTTGGCCACTTGGGGGTGGCTCAGAGTGAGACTTAAGCTCCGTCCCTATGGGGCACAGGCTACTTAGGACCAAGTTGAAGCCATGTCCCCTTCTCCCAGCAAAGCACCTGGGACATCTTCTCCTAATGATGTCCTTCCAGAGATGACACGCTGAACAAAGCCAGAGGGGAGAGGGGCACTATCTTCTCACGACCCTCCCGTCCCCCAGAATCAAGCACAACTTCTTAGAAAAATGAACACCCCCTCCGAAGCACGTGCACATGCAGGCGCGCACACACACGCAACAGAGTCAGCTGGGGGCCTGCTATAACTCAGAGCTGGTCCTGAAATAAGCATCTGCTTCACTGCGTACCTCCTACTCGGAAAACACTCGCTTTGCTCAAATCCTCAAATGTCCACCTGACCCCACTGTTTGGGATTGACAAGCCTTTTTGTTCCTTTAGTTCCCCAACCCGGATCTGTTTGCAGAAGAGGGAGGTGGGCAGGAAGGAAGGAGGTGGAGGCCCAGGGTCCTCTACAGCACACTACGTGCCTCAGATGCCCAGAAAGTCCCACTGAGGGAAATGGTACATTCCCCATTTCTCAGATGAAGAAATTGAGGCTGAAATATGACACCACTCAGGGTCTCAGAGCTTATGAATAATCAAACTCAAACAGCATTAACACCCCAACGTCTCTTTCTACTACACCACTGAATTAAAAATAAAATTAGCATTTAACACCCTGTGTGTAACTGAGGCTGTGTGGCTTTGGTTCTGTATACTGTCGAGTGCTCCAAATTCAGAACGTAATCACTAGAGCTATGGAAGCCCAGAGCTGGGTGCATTTGGAGCTAGGTGTGGTGGTGCACACCTGTAATCCCAGCACTCGGGAGGCTGAGGCAGGAGGATCATGAGTTCAAGGTCAGCATGGGTCACTAAATAAAAGTCATTTAGAGCTTCTGAAACTTGATGTGCAAGGGCAGTTACCCAAGGAACTTGCTAAAAATGCAAACTCTGACTCAGTAGCTCTGGAGTGTGGCTTGAGATTCTGCATTTCTAGTGAGTTCCAGGTGAGACCTGTGCTGCTGGTCTGGAGACCACACGGTGATAGGCGGAGGCAAGTCCATCCTCTTTTCTGACCCTAAGGGGTTTTCCAGAACTGAGCAGAAAGTGCTGGCATCTGAGTGCCATCAAAGGAGAAATATATTCCTACTGGAAGCGAGGGAGGTAGTCAGAGCAGACCTTAGTCACCGCCACAGACTGACCATCATGTGCACGCAACATAAAGCAGTGCTCACCAAGGGAGCCACCAGGGAGAGGAGGACATTAGTGACCATGGGGAAATGCCTGGGATGGAGCTGTTACCCATTGGCACCATGTTCTTAGGGATTCTTCTCCAAAAAAACATTTGAACAAGAAATCAAGAATCAACAAAAATAACTGCCTCCAAATTCCCCCTCATTAACCTGGAAATGAGGGTGTAATCACAACTTCCTCGCTTGGATTAACCCAGGAGACCAGCCTCGGGAAGGACGGCCCCTCCTGACCCTCCCTCCTTGCCTGCCTCCCTATCCTGTGGGCTCCCTCAGCTCTCCGAAGCTCCAAGCTCCTCCTGCCCACCCATGGGCCTTAGCATCTGCTGGGCTCATCACCTGCCAGAAGGTTCTTCCCCCTTCTCTCTACCTGGCTAACTCTTACCATCATTTGGGGGCCCCTCAAGTGATTCCACTTCTCAGGGTATTTATTATTCTCTGATTCTTCACTCCATGTCAAGTCCTCCATAGACTCTGTCACTGCACGGTCACTGCACACTTTATTTTTTACCATTTTGATCAAAATGGTAATCATATACTTACGCGTTTGGTTATCAGCTCAATGTCTGTCTGTCTGTCGCACTAACATGCTGTGTGTGTTTGTCTTTTTTCCTCACTGTCCTAGCTCCAGGGCTCAGCCTTTTGCCCTAGAAGATGCTCAAGGACCCCCTTACAAAGCCCAAAAGCCCACCCCCCCAACCCTTCCTCCCACCACTCAGCACTATCATATATACACATATACATATACGTGGATGTGTGCAACTGCAGTCTCCCAACTCCAGACCACGACAGTTGGGTGGTGTCAGGGAATTCATTGTTATGGGGTGGGCCTGTGTATTGTAGCTTTAGTAGCATCCTCTACCCAACAGATGACAGTAGCAACATCTGCCACCAAATGTGACAATCAATAAAGTCTCCAGTCATTGTCAAATGTCCTCTGGGAGGCCAAATCACCCCCAGGTGGGAACAGCTGTGTACACACACACACACACACACACACGCTGAAGTGTACATGTGTGCATGAGTGGGCGGGTTGCCTAGTGGTTTATTAGATGCTCCATGGGGATAGAGACTTCGTTTTGTTCACTGCAGTGTCTCCAACCCTGAGGACGATGTGCAGATCTTAGAAGGTGCTTGTAAATACTGGCTACATGGATAAGCAAATAAATGTGCCATCGTCCAAGGATGGTTGTGAGGGTTAAGTAAGATTATCGTCTGTTGCACTTAGCGTGGGGCTTGGTGTCAGTAGGTTACCAATGGATGCTAATCTCCCCTTTCTCCTCTCTTTCTCATTTTCTTCTCACTTTCCTCTTTTTTAAAATTTTACCCCCTGAGCCCCATGTTTAGAAAGATTTTCCTAAAGGGATTAGACAAGAATATATTCTCTGGGCTAGCACCTGCCTTGCAAGCATGAGGTCCTGGGTTCAAACCCCAGTGCCACCAAAAAAAAAAAAGTATGCTCCTCTCCCTGTGCAACAAAGACATGCTTTGCGGTGGCATCAGTGTCCCTGAGGCTCGCCACAATCTTCCACTGCCATACCAGAAGTTCCTAAACTACTATCAATCACCCATTGTACCTCCGAATGGTGAGAGCTTGCCGGTGGAACGGCAGCCCCAAAGACAGAAACTGGACAACTCTAGCTTGTCTTCCTGTACTGGGTTATCAGGAGTAAAATCATGATTTCCACTGAGCACCTGTAGATTCTTGAAAAGCCCTGGCGGCCCTTCCTATAATCCCCACCCTCCCAGGCTACCATGAGGAAACCCAGTTTGAGAACCACTGGCACCCTGGGGTTCTTCTGCTGTTTTCAGGGTACAGCTACTTGATCACACTTTTCTTCCCTGCTCCTGGTAATGAGCTTTCGGGCCTAATTAGAATGAAATGTGTTGCTTCCCTCCCTTCTTTCTCTGTCCCCACAGGGTCTTTATCATTAGGACGGATTAATTTCTCCTGCCCCTCTCTCTCTCATTACGCTTGCACCATGGTGTCTGCACGGGTGCGGGAGAGTCCGTTGGCTGTACGGATGGGAGTCGTTAAGGGCATCTCGCTAGCACTGGGAATAAATAAATAAGAAAAAGAGAAAGAAAGAAAAGAGATGAGAAATGAAAACAGTGCCAAATGAGCCTCGTTCTGGCAGCCTCGCTTGGTAATTGAGAGCAGAGAAGCACGATACAGCTCCATCTGTCCCTCCTTGTTGTGCTGCTTTAATGAGAAAGAGAAATTAAGTGATCGGGGACTTTCCTGTCATCCTCTGGCCCTGCGAGCCCATCGTGAGGTTCACTGTGAACTCGGCCTTGTGAGGTTCACAATGAACTCACTGCCTGAGCAGGGCTTTCAAAGGTTCCCTGCACAAAGTCCTCTGCCCAGACTTGTGTCTTTCCTTTCCCTGCTGCTGTGTCTACTGGCCTGAGCACACCCCCCCCTTGCCTGCCCACACTGAGTCCTCCAGGTGTCCACTGCAATCCCTGGGGACACTGAGTGTCTCCGGACTGGCCCCCTCCCTCCTGGACCCTCTGTGCATAGGAGCAACTTCAAAGAACTACAGGAAGGAGAGAGGAAGTTAGAGACCCCAGAAGCTGGATACAAGGTACCAATCGCACATGCTTATTATCTTCATGCACTTTCTAGTTACAGAGGAATGAGTCACCTTCAGTGCACACACGGGAAGGAGTGGTTTTAACCTGATCTGACCAGTTAAATGTGGCTTTTTGCATTGCCGATTAATTCAGTCTCTCAGGAAATGGGCCCCTCCCTCCACTCCCGGCACTGGAAATCGCTGTGCGGCAGAAAGAACACCAGGTATCAGTGAGGATAGGATGGGTTTCGCTGCAGTAACATACAACCCCAAAGTGTGCCTCACTTTTGATAATGAGGATTTGTATCTCATTCATGCTGTGTATCCAACACAGCTTAGTAAGTGTCTCTGTTCCATGTCATCTTCGCCCAGGACCCTGGTGGATGGGGCAGCCTCTGTCTCAGACACTGCTGAGGAAAAGACAAACAAGGACAGTCACATGCTGACTCGAGAAGCTTCTGCTCAGAGTGACACACGTTAATTCTGTTCTCATTTCATTGGCTGGGGAAAGCTACAAGGCTAAACCTCCATCAGTGGAAGAAAAATCCACACCACTGCTGTGGTACAGATGTGTCCCCTCAAGATTTAGGTGTGGCCTGTGATGGGGGGTCCTTTAAGGGATGACTGGGGAGGAGGGCTCCTCCCCCATGAATGGATTCTATGCCTTAGAAAGTAGAGTAGCCCAACGGCAGGAGATGGTTCTTACTGCACCTCGTCTTCAGCCACAGGAGGAGGACACAGTAAGATGGCTTCACCAGACACTTACATCACATGTGATATTGACACCTTCATCTTGAACTTTCCAGACCCCACAATGGGGAGAGATAAATGTCTGCTTTTTATAAATGCTACAGTCTCCAGAATTATGATAGCTGCAGAGACAGCAGGCTGTACAGTGAGATTATGGTTTATAATTACAGAGAAAGGCAAACAAAATAGTAAAAATTATGATAGATTCTCTTCATGAAATCGGGAAGTCACGCCTCGGTGGGGAAGTGGGACCAGGTACAATGAGTGAGGGAATGAACCCTAGGCCAGACGCCATCAGAGGGTACTTGGGGAACAGGATGGGCTGGATTAGGGAGCCAGGGCAGGGCAGAGGCAGAAAACACACAAAAGCATGGCCGGGTGTGTTTCAAGGTGCAAATGTGACATGATCACCCAGTCTCTGAAGCTACAAGAATGGTTCGAGGTCTCATCCTGAGCCACCCATCTGGAGAGTTCCTGGTGATGGCCACCTGCCCCTCACCACAGCCTACTATCATCTGAAGACAGTTTCCATCGGGGGCTGGCTTCCTGGGTCTCATGCCACAGCCCAGAGCACATTCCAGAGTAGGCCCAGTCTAGCCACGGTTAAGCCTCAGAGCGACAGTCAGCCCTGGGATCCAGGAGCTGGGGAATAAGTACCTCAGCTCTGCACCCTTCCCTGGAGACAATTCTGGAGTCTTCTCCCCAGCATCTGTGGGTCTCCAGAGGATTGACCCCCAGCTCTCACGCACCTTAGGACCAAATCCCAAATAAGCTGTTGCACCCAAATTCTTGTCTCAGACCCCCTTTTTAGGGGGTGCCCAAGATGAGACATCTTCCAGACCTGGAGTATGGGGAGTGTACATAGTAACACTGATTGTCTCTTGAGATGCAGCTTCCCCCTGCTCTGATTCTGGAAATGTCTGCCCACCTATCCTTCCTCCTGCCTTAGTTCAAGTCCAGATCTCTCTTACACCGTGGGTTGATAAGCAACAGCCCTTGGGCCAAGTCCAGCCCAGCACCTGTTTCTGTACAGCTATCAATCGAGAACATTTAGACATTTCTAAATATTTTTTTAATCAAAAGAAGAAAAATAGATCAAGACATGTGAAACTTACACAAGATTCAGTCTTTAGTGTCCATAAATAAAGTTTTATTGATACACAGCCATGCCCATTCATTTATGGATTGTCCATGGCTGCTAAGGGGCTACCATGGCATTGCCAATGCAATGCCATCAGGACAGAGACCCTGTGGCCTGCAGAGATCAGTGTGTTTGCTATCTAGCCCCTGATGGAAAAGTTTGTCAGCCTCTGCCTTACACAGCAAAATGTGGCACTCTCAGACTTTCACGGGTAGTCCTATCAGTGAAAAGAAGTCCCTTGTAAGCTGAAGTCAAATGTCAACCTCTTAAAGCGTTATATAAGGGCTCTGTGTCATCTCCCTGCTGGAAAGAGTTCGGAAGAAGGCCAGACCGCAGAGTCAGAACCCAGTTGAGATGCTTCCAGAAGGTTGCCACGGGAACCCCAAGGGGGCCTCTCAGAGCTTGCCTAGCAGTCTTCTTTTCCAGCTCTGCAAGTGTGGGTTTTAGGTAAGCGAGCCAAGCGTGGTCAGCTGGAATGCTCTGGAAACCAGCTGATGTGGGCAACTGAAATTCCCCTGTAATGGAAGATTGAGCAAAAACCCGGTCTAGACCTCCCTGAGGGAAAGAACTTTCCTGATGGAGGTTTGTCTTACAAATGTCATGAAATTTCCCAGAATCCCCTACTGGGCCCCATAGATAGATGGGACAAAGAGACCAAAGCTGCCAAACCTATGACACCTGGTAAAAGAAACAGTTTTTTTTTAATTCCTCATACCAAATTTAAAACTCTTCTGAAGTCTGGAGCTATGGCTCAGTGATAGAGCACTTGCCTAGCGTGTGTGAGGCCCTGGACTCCATTCCCTGGGATGGTGGGGTGGGGGGAGGACAGTGCTGATAAAAAAAAAAAAAAACTCCTGTTCCCTTTGCCTGACTTCCAAAAGCAGCACAGAGGGGTAGCCTTAAAAGGGCTCCCCTCCATCAGGATTCTGAGCAAGATGTCTGAGTCAGAGACCTTTTGGCTTTTTCAATGTGTAGACCATCAGAGCCTATAGCAGGGCCCGGTGGATCTCAGGATGGGGCCAGGAACCTGTATTAACAGTTTCCTAGTATTTCTATGTGTGTGCAGGATGAAAAACTCCAAGTAAAAATTGTGTATTTACATGGGAAATGTCTGTGGAATACAAAAACAAACGAACAAGATAGCCTGAGAATACTATCCAACATCTGGAAAATTCTGTGTTTATTTCTCTGAGAGAAAAAAGTACTAGCAAGGGTAGTAGAATTTTCTAAGTGATTTGGACTTCTTTTTACTTCTCCAATTTATTTGATTATTGTGCAATGAGCAAATGTTTCTTTTAAAGTAAGAAAAGCCTCTGAAGGTATTTCTGTGCTTGGGAGTCTTCAGGAGTGGGAATCTGATAAGGTTTTAGGGTGTCTGGTGCCCTTGGATTGGCCCTGTCTGTGGTATGTCTCAGAAGCTCCTGGAAGGTGTCAGAAGACATTGGCATTCCCCAGTCCCCCGCCCCTATCCTATCTTGGGCATCTGTCTCCCTCACAGGGTCTGTGAGCCATCCAGACACCCAGGAGTAAAAGCCTGCTCAGAGCAGAGCCCAGAGGGGGCAGTGGCCCTGCTGTCACCTACAAACCCACTCCCCACTAAATGGAGTCAAGGTCTCCAGGGAGCCCAGCCCAGCACCTGCCACAACTGTCATGAGCACTAATTTCTCCAGGGGGAAAACACTCCTGGCAGGAGAGCGTTCAGTCCCTGCCCCAGGCTTGCTTGCCTCTGGGCCATCTCTGCCAAACTGGTTCCCGCTGCCCTGCTTGTGCCCTCATCATGGGAAGAGAGACATCTGTCTTTCAAAGGCCTCATTTGAAAGACTAGAAGACTACTTCCCCGTCCCCCCAACACCTGACAGCACACAGGAGGCCTCCCTGCAGGACCCCCTTTCCCCACCGGGCCTCTGAGGGACAGAGGAGCAGAGAGGGAGCTAGAAGGGTTCAGGTGTCTCCACATAAGTCTTTTGGAGTGACATGTGTGACTGCCATTCATGTCCACAATTCAGGGTCAGTAGGGGTTGTCCACGGTCCTCAGGCTTGGGCAGGGGAGCCCAGGGAACTGTGGCCATTGATTGGGCTGTGTGTCCTCCTACACACCTAGCCATCTGATGGCCTCATCCTGTATCCCCCAGAAAAATTCTGGATAGAAGGAAGAGGGAGAGAGGGCTGGAAGGAGGGAGAAAAAGAAGGAAGGGAGGGAGGAGAGGGAGCAGGGAGGGAGGAAAGGAAGGAAGGA
This sequence comes from Castor canadensis, assembly GCF_047511655.1. NCBI lineage: Eukaryota > Metazoa > Chordata > Mammalia > Rodentia > Castoridae > Castor > Castor canadensis. The sequence goes on along the minus strand of NC_133392.1, from coordinate 152,212,231 downwards.
AGGAAGGAAGGCCTGCCTCACTGAGCTCTGAAGTTTGAATGGGAAGAAGGTGCCCCCCCAAGATTGCTGTGTTCCCTTCCCTGCACCCCAACCTTAACTAACCCCCCATATCCTTCCAGCAGCCATTTTCCCTACATGGTGGGCAGAATCTGGCAAAGCAAAAACTGGAAAAAATCTTCTCACCATGTTATATCCAGAGCTTTTTATCACCCTTGGCCTCAGAACCCAAGGCCAGAAAGCCAAGAAGAGTCATAGGCCACTTCAGGCAGAATTGATTGGTCCCACCTTAAGCCTGTTAGTGGACAAGAGGTATTAGGAAAGCCCTATGCCAGGGAGACCCCCTCCAGCTGTAAAAACCTCACCCAGCTCAAGAGAAGACAAGCTTTCCCACCCAGGTGTGTCTCAAAGTGTACAAGACAGGCTCATTGTGAACCAACAAGGAAACACATATGAATTTTTTTTTTTTTTTGGTAGTACCAGGGCTTGAATTCACCTTGAGCCACCCCACCAGCCCTTTTTTTTTAAGGGTTTTTTCGAGATAGTGTCTCACAAACTATTTGCCCGGGCTGGCTTTGAACCGTGATCCTCCTGATCTCTGACTCCTGAGTAGCTAGGATTATAGGTATGAGCCACTGGCGCCTGGTCACATCTGAAATATTGATGTGACAGCCAGAGCCCTGCTCCAGACCCAACCACAAAGAGAGGTGCTGAATAGTTGATAAAGAGCGTAATTTACAGTGGTTAACAGCCCTCCCACTGAGGCCATGGCTAACTGCCCCCAGGCACAATTCCTCTTCCTCCTCCCCCTCACTGCACAGGGCCCTCCATGTTGTCACCCCATCTCTGCCTCCTCAGACCCCAGCCTCACCATCCCATCTGACAGACCCCTCCAGCCACATCATCCATCCGTTTATTTCCACCCTATCCTGTCTTCTCAGAAGCCTTTCTCCTCCCTGAGCACCCTAGCTCACTCACTTCTGCCCCCAGCTCATCTTGACCAGCTGTGCAATGCCAGGGAAATGTCTTCATTGCTTTGAACCTTAGTTTACTCTGTAAAATGGAAAAATCACCAAGGTCACCACTGCATAGGGTCACTGGAAAGACCGGGTATGTTGGGGGCATCAAGGGCACGTGGAGTTAGCCATTGGCGTAACTCATCCTTCCTCCTTCAGCTCCTCCAGGACCCTTCTTGGCTTCCCTGACTGAGTTAGGGGCCCCACGGTGGCCTGTGCTATGTGATTGACCAGTCACTAAATGGCCAGTGAGGGTCCTTGCAAGATCCTAAGCATCTTGAATCCAGAGACAGCATCTCTTTCCGGTGCCTGAAATTAAATGTACAGTAGGCATGAATGAGTGAGTGGACCACTAGATGAGTGAGCGAGTAAGTGAATCTCCAAGCAGATTTCTCGAGGGTCTGGGGTCCTGGGCTCTGTGTGTGTAACTTGGCCAGATTAGTCCAGCTCTCCGTCCCTGCAGCTCGGAGGTAGGTTCACCTCTCCTGCCAACATTCTGACCCACTGCCCTAAGACGACATACCCATGAGGTGCTGTAAGTACAGAGTCAGGGGATCCCCTGACCATGACTGCCCTGATGCAGCCCACTGCCCAGCATCATGCTGGCTGAGTTTGGGATAGGAGCATCCTGATCCATCAGTCAAGTTCAAGAGTAGGAGGGTCTGCCCAGTGCAGGCAGCTCACTCCTATAATCCTAGCTACTTGGGAGGCTGAGATCAGGAGGATCATGATTCCAGGCCACCCCATCTCCAAAATAACAGGGCAAAATGAGCTGGAGGTGTGGCTCAAGAGGTAGAACACCTGCTTTGCAAGTGCAAACCTCAGTCCCACAGAAAGAGTAGGAGGGTCTGCAATCGGCCCTCCCCACTACGTGTCCTTTCATCTTTTCCCTTCCCTGTCTCTCTGGTGGCCTTTCCCATTTCCATGCATCTTTCTCCCTAAACTGGTGCAGTGTGCAGCCCCACCACCAAGGCCACGGCCCTCGGGCTGTCTTTAGCTTTTCCTGCTGGTCCCCCATCTTCTCCCCTACTGTGCCTTGCATGCTGGGCACACACTACAGGCTCCAGGCAACTCTGCCAGCCAGGAAATGCAGACTGTTCTTGATTAGGATAAGCAACTTGCTTTCCTTGGCTGGGTCTGGAGCTGTCGCAGCCTAATTAGCAAAGCTGCCAGATCAGCAGGCCTTCTCATTAACACCGATCCAGTCCCACCCACCTCAGCTGCGGAAGCCCCCACAGCCCAGACCTCAGCAGCTGGCTCCTGGGAGCCTGTGTGACCCAGCAAGGGGTTTGTCTTCTGAGAGGGTGGGGCAAGTCTCCTGTCCTGTCTTCTCAGCCCTTTCATCAGCTGTACTAAGTTCTGCAGAAGGTGCTGATGTAATTGTGGTCCCCAGCAGCAGAAAGTTCTGTTCCCTCCCTGGTCCAAGCCACCATGCCTTCTGGCCTGGACCACATCCCATTTACTGGTCCACACCAGGAGTGGAGTGAGGTCAGCTCACAGCTCTGAGGTCCTGAATCAAAGCAGTCAAAAGAGGGGAAGGAGAGACTGCTTTCACTTAGGTAGTCAGAAGAACCTCTCAAGTAGATGACATCTTAGCTGAGACTTAAATGATAGGAAAAAGTTGCCCAGGCAGTGATCTGGAGGAAAGATATTTCAGGACAAAGAGGGGACAGTGAGTGCCAATAAGAATGAAGATGGCTTCCTATAGACAGATGAAGGAAACATGTGCGGGAGGAGCCTGGGAGGAGGAGGTTGGGGTGGGGTAGGGAATAAGGAGATAAGAATGAAGAAGTGTCAGGTGAAGGAGTGAATGAGTGAAAGAATGAGGTCACCGGGACTGGGGTGGGCCGTGCAGCTTTCTAGAAGAGAGGTTACTTCTCTCCTTATCGGTCACTGTGCAAAGAGAGAGAAGAGGACACCTATGGGAAGGGCGGGTAAAACTTGGACACACACAATGGCCGCTGTGCTGAGATATCACAGGTGACAATTAATGAAGTAGCTGAATTTTGAGCTGTCACAACAGACCCATGATGGGGATATTAGTTTTCCCCATTTTACAGAAGGAAAACAAGGCCCAGAGAGGATAAATCCATGGTCCAAGGCACACACCCATGAAGCATGGAGCTGGGTGCTGAGTCAACTACGGTGCTCACCTGTCTCTTAGCCATTGTGGGTCAAAGTTTGCCTTTGCGCTTGATGGGGGACCCAAGGGACTTTCTCTGCTACATGACTGACAGCCCAGATCCTTGCCTAGGCTATGTATTTGTCCCTAGGAAATATACATTCCTGGCACTTGGGAGCTTCAGTCCACCAGACCCTCTTTCTGGGGGCTTCTGGAGAGTCTGAGTACCAGTCTACGGTAGACATGAGTGGCATGTCTACCCTAAGGCAGAAATGGCTTCCTTCAATCAAGTTGAAAATGCCAGCCACTTCCCAGTTTTCCCATCCTTCCTTGCAGCTAGAATGGGCATGTGACCCAGTTTCTACCAATTAGTGAACTCATCCCATTCTTAGAACTGAGAGCTAGTGGCCCAAGGAGGGGGCAAGAAATACAAATTTGGATTCAGTGATTCAAGACTGTGGTGCCATCACTGGAGATGAATGGTCTCACCAAAGAAAGAATTTGGGGTGGACACACAGAGGAGTTTTAGCAGAGCAAGATTTATTAAAGCAGACACTAGATTTATTGAGGAAAAAGTGAAAGTACATCCTCAGGGGAGATTGGGGGTGGGCAAGTTAACCAAGCAGTCAAATGTCCCAGGTCACCAGTCTTAGGCACTTTTATGGATAGGATTTAATGATTATGTTAAGTATATAAACATAATTGTGGAGTTTCCAAGAAATGAGAGAGCATTCCTAAGATTGGGGGACAGGAAGTGATTTTATCTAATAAGGTGCCCAAGGAGCCAAGATGGCAACTTGAGGGGAGGTGTATACATGAAACCAAATCTATAATGAAATGTAGGCAAAGCTTCTGGCTCACCTTTAGCGATGGGATGGTCCCTGCTGGGGGACCATTACCACTACACCAACAAGTAACCTCAACCATGGGTCAACCATTGCTCCAGGACAATGGTGGAGCAGGATGTTTGGCAAAATATATATGGATCTGACACTGCACCTGTTCTCTGGCACCTTTTGATGCATTATTTCCTTTCTGCCTCCTGTCCCAGTGGCAGGAAGTAAGATAGAGTTTCTATGCCTACCAGTGTGGACTGGTCAGAGGTCTGGTAAAAGGGCTTGATTAGGGGCATGGGTTCTGTTCTTATACCTTCCAAACTTAGTTCTCCCGCCCTCCAGGAGATGTATGAGCTGCCCAGATAAACACCCCCTTTGCCTTAAATCAGCTGGAATCAGTTTCTGTTGCTTCCTGCCAACTGTTTTGAGGGGTACCCTGCCGTTGGGTCGCTGGGTGAGGAGAGAATGGAATTTTGAGGATGGGATGAAAGTTTGGGCTGTATCCAGAAGATTAAGGTGCAGCCTCTAAGCTCCCGGCAAGGAAGGGAGCCAATCCTTTCTGGAGTCAGGAGAGGAACTTTGGGAGACACTCCTGAGTGTATGAGTGTACCCTGCTCCCCACTGCCCTGCCCAGTGACATTTCTTTGTGATGTAGATCTAGACAGAGAAAGGCAAGAACTTAACATTCTTGGAAGCTACATAACTTGGTGGGAAAAGAACGATTTGAGATGCAAAGAGAACCGGGTTTTGATTCTGCCTGTTCAACTTTCTAGCACTCACTTAGCCTGGCTGGGCTTCAGTTTCCTCATCTATAAAATAGAGTTATTCATTTAACTACTTTCACCTGTAAGCACTAAACACGCAACTGCAGGTGATATAAGTGAAGGTGTTCACTGAGTTATGAAACCATGCTTGAAGGTGTAGATTGGCTTAATCCATGGCTCTGCCCTCTTTCTCCATGATTCTCTTGGCTCTGCCCTCCTTTGGGTGTCACTCCATCCTCGGGCTGGAGATGAGACAGTTGCTGAAATTCTGGACATCATATCTGGCCACAGTAACATCAGAGAAAGGGAAGAAGTTGTTCTTGTAAATCAGAGACTGGGGAAGAATTTCCCTAACAGCTTACATCAAACCACTCCACCCACCTCATTGGTCCAAACCGGTCACATGTCCATGCCCCAGCCAATCGTTAACACCAGGGGAATACCACGTTGATTGATTTAGATCTAAACTCCTGAACCAATCACTGGCAAGGATTATCACTATTGGTTTAAACTAATAGTTCTCAGAATTTTGTTTACAGAACGCCCTTACACTTTAAAAAAAATTGAGAGGCCCCTAGTAAATTTCTTCTAATACAGATTAGAAAAATTAAAACTGAAAAGGATTAAATATTTGTCCATTTCAAAAAGTAATTGCACCCATTACTCATGTTAGTATAAATAGCATATTTTATGGGTAACAACTGTACTTACTAGAGAGACGAGTGGAGTGAAAAGACTGGCCTGATTTTACACTTCTGCAAATCTGCTTAAGGTCTGGCTTCACGGTAGACAGCAGGGCTCTCATACCTGCCCTGAGCTGTTTGAAATGTTGTTTTGGCTGTATCAATGAAGAAAACCCAGCCTCGTGGAGTGTGCTTGAAAAGCTTGGACCTACACAGCTCCCAGGAGGGCTGTGTTCACAAGCTTGAACTAACCCTGTCTTACCCCAGGAGCTGGCGGGGCCACACCCCCATGCACTACAAGGCAGCTCTACTTGGGAGGAGGTTTGTGTGTGTGTTGAGGACACATCCATGTGTCCAGTGCACTGGGAATAACTGGTCCTACATATGCAGGCTAGCTCCTGTGTACAGGAGCTCTTAACACAGGGCTCAATCCATGGTACCCAGGGGAGGCAGGGCCTCAGGTGGGTCAAGGTAGAAGCCAAGACCCAGTACCCATACCCACTGATTTCTCAGTTCCTTTCCCAAGGCTCCTCCCACCACTCACATCCATTGTGCTGCTCTTCCAGATCACCAAGCATTCATCCTGGAGCAGTCATCCCCTCATAATTCCTCAGAAGGGAAAAGAGGTCGTTCGACCAAAGCATAGGCAACACAAAGCCATAAACTAGAGCACTAAGTTTCCTGACCGGAATGAGAGGCACAAGTCACATGGTTAGCTGAAGTCAGGTGACCTCAGCTCTACCGAGGGGCCCTACAGGGAAGAATGGGGCCCTGTCTCAGGAGTGGCCATGTGGCCGAAATGAGATACAGTCCAGGGTCCAGAAGGTCAGATCAAAGTATCCAGTGTCCACATCTGCATACCAGGTTGGGGTTAGAGACCAGAGGCTGAAAACTAAATGGTGTTAAAAGCCAGAGCTAGGGGAGGGAAAGCAGGGGCCCCTGATGATGGGGACAAAGAAGCTAGAGATTTCAGACAAAGTCTGCACCTCAGCTTACAGGGAACATCTAGAGCACACTCTCAAGTATGCACCTGTTTTCATGCATGCACACGTGTGTACACACCCACACACAGAGTAGGGTGGGGAGGTGCAAGCTGAGCAGGTGGCGTGTAAAAGTCCTGGCACAGAGGGGAAAGTGGTGGTTGATAGGCTGGCCTCACAGCACAGCTTTCAGAACACTCCCAGTTTCAAAACACCTGAAGAAGGTATCATCTTGTAGTCCCAGCACCTACATTGCACAGAGTGGCTAACCTACAGCTGTTAGTTGAATGAGTCACTCCACAAACCATCAAAACATCCCAGACTTGCCAATGCATCAGCATGTTGACTACATCTCCCAGAGTTCCCCTGCTCCCAAGCATAATGCAAAAAGTCTTCCTTTGACAATGGATTTGGATTTGGGACTCAGACAGTGGGAGGACCTCTGCTCTAGAGATCAGGAGGCAGACGTTTGTTCTAACCCCAGCCATGCAGTTAGTCACTGGTCATGCAGGACTTGTCACACTCACTCTTGGACCCACGTCTCCCACCTGAGGATGGGAGAAGTCATTATAGGGCACCTCTGAGCAGGTGTGCTAAGCATCTCAGAGACTCAACAACCTGTCCCAAGGTCAGGAACATGGATTGTCCCAGTAGGTCAGGTTTACAGGTGGGACGAGGGAGGTTGGTGGCCACCTGTAGGTCAGGGCCCCTGGGAACATTAGGGTGTTCCAGACCTGGTAATGTGTCCCCTGTCAGCCCTGGTAATTCCTTTGTGGAGTTGCTAAACTCCCCCTTAAGACTCTGACCTGATATTAGTCAAAGCCTTCTGCTCAGGTTTTAAGGTAGATGGTGCTAGTTGCTGAAACCCATGAATTTGGGCCTGACTAGGAGCAATGATTTGGAAGAAAGAAGACAATGTAGGTCCCAGGTTCAGAATACTTTTCCTAGATGTGGGCCTCAGGATGCAATTGGGAAGAGAATGACTGGTTACTGAGCCAAGCCTCCATTAGACATTTGATCCACATATATGACTTCCTCCATATAGCCTGTATCAGTATCCCAAACAAACCAAAAGAAAAGGGCAGTGATTTTGTCAAGATCAAGAAGCCAGGATTTGAGTCTCCTCTCTCCTACCCACTGCCCTTGCCTCCTCTCCCCCTGGGTCAGGCGATGTGTGTAGCCCTCTTTGGAGGCAGCGCCTCATTTCACTCCCTGGTGCCTACATTCCCGTTTTGGGCATGCAGAGTGGCAGATGCCTGTTGCCCTTTCCCCTCTGACAATTAATCCTGCTTCCGGCTGCCCCCTCCAGCCTCCGAAGGAATGCCTTCCTTCCTGCCTTCTTCTTTCTCTGCTTCGGCCCTGTGACTGCTTTCAGAGTAGGTCCTCCAGCATTGGACCAGTTCATCAGGAAGAGATGGTATACAGGCAGAGCCTGGCAACCTGTGTGCCCTAGAGCTTGCTGCTCTGTGCTTATCCTATGGCCACACATTTGAGCACTATGGTGGGGGATTCGTGAAGTGGTGGCTGTCAAGAGAAAGGGGAAGCATCAAAGACTCAGGACCTCAAATCAGAACTACGTCCCTAGGGAGCTTCACACCTTCCCGGAGCCCTGCTGTAAGCCCTCCTGGGACATGTCCTATACTGTTCTGATGCTGATGGGGAGAAGAGCAAGAGTGCTGGCTCTGCTCTGCAGCCAGCTCTGCCCTATGCACAAGTTAAGCAGTCAGTGCTTCTATTTCGTCATCTATAAAATGGGTACCAGAGTAACATCTCCCTCTCTCAGGAGGATCACATGCCTGTGACAGACTTAAATACTGAGCCTGGCACACAGGAAGCACCCACCGAGTGGTCACAGCTATTACCAAATTGAGGTCTGTCTGGCTTCTTCCCGTGTGTGGACATGGGAAGTCACCAGGAGGAGAGGGGTTTAGGTCAGGCTAATCCAGAGGATAAATTCCCCCTTCCAGAAAGCCACGATTCCAAGCTTGGATATGATGTCCATGTGGCCATGCTGCAGAAACCATCAGGGCTACAGAATTATCCATTTGATAAATAATTGAACATCAACTCTGTGCCAGGCAGGCTCTGTCCCTAGGCCAAGATATAGTGGTGACAAAACAGAGATGACCCCTGACCTCAGAGTGCACTGTCTGCTGGAGGAAGACAGTCAAGGAGCAGTCAGCAAACAATCTCAGAGATACCTAGGGCTCTGATGAAAAGAAAACGGGTAATTGCATGGGAAGGGACTGTCCAATAAGCAGGTCAGGGAGACTCCCCTGGACAGCTGGAATCTGGTAAAGGCATGAATGGTGAGGAGCTGAGCACAGCGGGGACAGGGAAAAGCCCTCTGGGAAGAAGATGCAGCATGGGATGAGGTCCTGAGGTGGGAGGCAGCTTGGTTTTAGCTGCAGGATAACATTGATGAATGAAGTTGAGAGTAGGAAAGGACGGAGTTGAGGGTGGCAGGAGGCAGGGATAGACAATGTCACTTATGCTACATTCAGGCGTTCAAAGTTTATCCAAAGAGCAATGCGAAGGCAGAGGAGGGCTGTGAGCAGGGGACTCTCGTGGTCTGATTGGCTGTAAGTCTGGCTATTGGGAGGAGAAAGAACAGAAAGGAAGTGAGATGGAGGCAGGGAGGCCAGAAGGAGGCTGCTGTAGTTGTCCAGGTAGAGATGACAGTGGCTTAGGCCAGGGCAGCAGCCGCTGGAGTAAAAGAAGCCTTTGGATGTGAGATACATTTTGGAAGAAAAGCTGACAGGACCTACTGATTGGGCGGGCACATCCAAGTCACATCCGAGAACAGCCATCCTGGGGAAGCTCCCTGGCAGCCCAGCATCTGATGCCAAGGTTGAAAGAGTTGTTAAATCAGTCGTACCACAGCTGCCTCTCTTGGGGAGCCCATGGGTCCACCTCAGTCCAGAAGCTGAGAATGAGATGCAGATACACAGGAGGAAATGAGAGCCACATGTCCAGTTATCAGGAAACGACCTCATGTCTGTGGAACCCTGTTTTAGAGTCGCAATGGCCTCCCACAGTGGAAGACAGTTTCTGATGATAAAACTGATACAGGCAATTTACACAGATGGGTGTGCACACACACAGGCGGTGGCCCACCAGGCGGGTTGGGGACACAGGGACCCCGCAGGGCATGAAGCACCTGGCAGACCCATGCTGACATTTCATGCACGCCATGGAAAATGCCACTTGGGAGCTGGGAGTGGATGAGGACTCAGGACACGCTTTGATGGACGTAAGTCTTTGTAGGCCAGAAAACCCTGAGTTCCAAGAACTGCAATTTTTTTTTTATCTTCCATGTTATTTCCAAGGGGAGACTAATATGTAGCTAGCGCGAGAAAAATACAGGTCCTTTTACTCGTTTTATAGCCATTTTGGAAAGTGGCATCATTAGGCCCGTGTGAAAGCAGCGGAAGTCCCTGTACGAAGCTCAGAGAGAGGAGCGGGGCCATGAGGCACCCATCAGCCTTGCATGGTGTGGACAGGCAGGTGCTCTGAGCAGAACAGGGCCTGGGCTTTCATTTGTTATTAATGAATGAGCTTCAGAACACTGAAACAATTATCCTCAGAGTCACATAAATTGTAAATAATCCTTCTCCCCTCTCTTCTTTTTTCTACTATGGTCACTCTGGTCACCCACTGAGGATGCCACATAGGAAAAACAAGAAAGAGAAAAAAAAATGAGCCAGTCATGGTGGCACATCTCTGTAAACCCAGCTACTCAGGAGGCAGAGGTACGCCAGCCTGGGCAAAAGCTCAAGACCCTATCTGAAGGTCAAATTTGAAAACATAAAGACTGTCTTAGAGAGAGGAGGGGAGGGAGGGGGAGAGGGAGGGGAGAGGGAGGGAAGGAAGGAAGGAAGGAAGGAAGGAAGGAAGGAAGGAAGGAAGGAAGGAAGGAAGGAAGGGAGGGAGGGAGGGCTCATAGCACCACCATGCTTATTAAATCAGGCACAGGATCTAAGTTATTCTTTTCTAGGAAAAAGGCCAGAAGTGGCAAGTTTTGAGTGGTGGCCCTGGGCCAGCAGGGCAGCAGCCATGTGCTCTGATTTCCCTTCGTCCCAACCCTTCGGGTGGGCGCACTGACCCTGGCAGCTGGATGATCATCACTCACTCCTGGTATTCATGCCGCTTCTGTCTGTCTGAACAGAGCGATGAGCATGGGAGGCTGGGATCTGCTTGCTGATCTTTGTGGTTACAGATGGGGATGCTCAGGAGTGATGTGGAAACCTATCTGTTCCCCACACTCTCCACCATCCCTCGTTACAGGCTTTGTTCAAAGTTGCTTTGCTTTAAAATCAATTGTAAAACATTAAAACAGAAACAAAATTTAATTGAAAAAAATCACAATCTTGAAATAAGCAATAAAAAAAGGTAAAAACAAAAATAAAAAATAAACCAAAAAAAATCACAATCTCATTACTCCAGCATTACTAGGTAACAGTTACTGAACGAAAGCTCTGTTAGACATTGTTCTAAGTGCTTCCTGTGCACTCCCAACGAGGGAGGCACCATATTGTTCCATTTTACAGATAAGTTAATGTTCCCTGTCAGGCTAAGCAACCGGCTAAGCCACAGAGAATTCTCTCGTGATCTCCATTTGCTCCTAGTGCCTAGCACCCATAGGCCGCCCGTGAATGTGTGTGCTCATGGGAGGCTGACTAGTCAACTTGCTGGTTAATTGGATTACTTCGTTAATCAGCATCACAAATTGGTAGAGGCCCAGCCTGGAGTTAGCAGATCCTGGCTTCAACCTCAGTTCAACCACTTCCTAAGTTGTAGAAATGACTACCCCCGCACCGCCCCGTGTATGTCAGTTTTCCCTGTCTATGAAATGGACTTAAGATTTGCCTCACTTCATCTAGCTGGGTTGTAGGTCAGAGGAGATAACCACATATAAAAACCTTGTACATGATAGGTGCTTAATAAATGCTTGTTGCAGTTCTAGCTGTGGGTACAGCTTTGCTACCCAGTGCCACATGGGTGTGGGCTTGCAGGACACAAAGGTCACCTCTTGACATATTTCAGACTTCTGCACATGCTCCAAGCAGCAGCAATAACCGGCCGATGTGTGGGGTTCCTGGCTGGAGCAGCCATGGCTCAGGTCTCCCCCATGGAGCCATTTCCTTATTTTCCATTCATCTGGGATAAGGACATCTTCCTTCATGTGCCACTGGCCCCAAAGCACTATTCTTTGTAGGGCAGGAAATTTGCTTTAGGTTCAAAAACACCTGCAAATGGAACCAAGTGGCAATGGCCTGTCTTGGAGAAAAGCAGCCCAGGCCTGCATCCTCCAGGGTCCACTAACCAACCAATAAGAATAAGCCAAGCATTTTATGCAACTATCTCCATGGAGATAATGCAAACATAGAGTCAGCTTCTGTCAACTGCCCAGTGGAACTTGGATGGGAAAGGTAGACGATTTGATTTAAAAGTTGATGCTCTAGAAGTATTTCAGTCCCATTCTCTCTCTCTCGTCCCTATACAGGGCGGCCTTCCTAAGGCCACTTAAGTTGCTTAGGTGGATGTTTAAAACTTGTTTTTATTCCTTGACTTGGTTGGTGGTGGTGGGAAGGGAGCATGCTGGGTAGGGAGGGTTCCAGTCATCACATGTCTGGGAGCCTGGGAGAAGTAGCCTCATGGTGAATAGTCACTGTATAGTCCAATCATTTTAGTTTTTATCCCACAAACTGGCATGTGTGTTAGCCTTACATTACCATAACATAATACTTCAGGCAATTAACTTATAACGAGAGAAGTTTTATTTTGGCTCATAGCTTGAGAGGTTCCAATCCAAGATCAAGTGGGTCATGGTTTTGACAGAATATCATGGCAAGAGGACACAGTACAGCAAACCACTCACCTCATGAACTGTGAAACAAAACCAAACCAAAAAAGGGCCAGACACCGGTGGCTCACGCCTGTAATCCCAGCTACTCAGGAGGCAGAGATCAGGAGGATCGTAGTTTGAAGCCATCCCGAGCAAATAGTTCTCGAGACCCTATCTCAAAAAACCCTTCACAAAAAAAGGGCTGGTACAACATGCCCCACCACTGACGAATGGATTAAGAAAATGTGGTATCTATACACAATGGAATTTTATGCAGCCATGAAGAAGAACGAAATGTTATCATTCACTGGTAAATGGATGGAATTGGAGAACATCATTCTGAGTGAGGTTAGCCTGGCCCAAAAGACCAAAAATCGTATGTTCTCCCTCATATGTGGACATTAGATCAAGGGCAAACACAACAAGGGGATTGGACTTTTAGCACATGATAAAAGCGAGAGCACACAAGGGAGGGGTGAGGATAGGTAAGACACCTAAAAAATTAGCTAGCATTTGTTGCCCTCAACACAGAGAAACTAAAGCAGATACCTTAAAAGCAACTGAGGCCAATAGGAGAAGGGGACCAGGAACTAGAGAAAAGGTGAAATCAAAAAGAATTAACCTAGAAGGTAACACACACGCACAGGAAATCAATGTGAGTCAACTCCCTGTATAGCTATCCTTATCTCAACCAGCAAAAACCCTGTTCCTTCCTATTATTGCTTATACTCTCTCTACAACAAAATTAGAAATAAGGGCAAAATAGTTTCTGCTGGGTATTGAGGGGGTAGGGGGAAGAGGGAGGGGGCGGAGTGGGTGATAAGGGAGGGGGTGGGGGCAGGGGGAAGAAATGAACCAAGCCTTGTATGCACATATGAATAATAAAAATTAAAAAAATTTAAAAAAAGGGCTGGTAAAGTGGCTCAAGGTATAGGTCCTGAGTTGAACTCAGGACCTCAGTATTGCAAAAACAAAAACAAAAAAGGTTTGGCATGGTGGGTCAAGTCTGTAATCCTAGCTATTCAGGAGACTGAGATAGGGAGGATAGCAATTCTAGGCCAGTCCAGGCAAAAAATTCTTGAAACCACATGTCAACCAATAAAGCTCACTGTGATGTGCATGCATCTGTCATTCTGGTTATGTGGGACGCAAAAATAGCAGGGTCACAGTCCAGGCCAGCCTGGACATAAAGCAAGACCCTATCTCAAAAATTAGCAAAGCAAAAAGGGCTGGGGGCATGGCTTAATTTTAGAACGCCTTCCTTGTAAGCACAAGGTACTGAGTTCAAACCCTGGTACTACAAAGAAGGAGAAGGAGGAGAAGGAAGAGACTAGGGTCCCACGGTCTTCTTCAGGGCATATTCTCTCCCCTCCCCCTCCCACCCAGTGACCCCAAGCCCCACCTCCTGAAGGTTCCACCGTTTCCTAATAGCTCCACCCTGGGGACCAAGCCTTTAACACATGGACCTTGGAGGACATAATCCAAACTGTGGCAGCATGTTTATCTTTCTTCCAATGTCACTAATATGCATGCTGAATGTTTCAGAAAAGCACAAATGACCAGTTGAAACCTGCAAAAAAGCTTTCAGATTAAAAATCATTGTTTTCGCCATCTTGGTAGGGACCTCCTATTAGCCTAAATGCTCATCACCAAGGGTGGATGGTAAAGAAACTACCCAGGCTGTCCTCGTTATGGGGGCACTACATATGGTCTTACGAAGATGGGGTATCTCTGAAGCAGAGAATATTGGGTCCAGTTGTAATGTTCAGTGTGGTGGCAACCCTCTGACTGAACAATTCTTATGGACCAGAGCTCCCCTGGGCCCCTGAGGGCAGGGTCACCTCTGCTCTGGGGGTTGTCCTGCCCACAGAGGAAGAATGACCCCCAGCTACTACTGCTCAGAGAATGACAGTCACTCAAAAGCCTGGAGGCCCTGGACCACCAGCAGTAGCAGCAGCTATTCAAAGCTCCTTAGAAATAAGAGCACAGAGCTGGGCACTGGTGGCCCATGCCTGTAATCCTAGCTACTCAGGAGGCAGAGATCAGGAGGTTCACAGTACGAAGCCAACCCTGGCAAATAGTTCATGAGACCCTGACACATAGTTCATGAAACCCTATCTTGAAAATACCCATCACAAAAATAGGGCTAGTGGAGTGGCTCAAGGTGAAGGCCCTGAGTTCAAGCAGAAAGAAGGAAGGAAGGAAGGGAGGGAGAAGGGAGGGAGGGAAGGAAGGAAGGAAGGAAGGAAGGAAGGAAGGAAGGAAGGAGCGAGCACAGATCCCATCCCAGACAGCAGGCAGCAGAATCTACACTTCCCCAGGAGATGGTTGTGAAGGATGGGAGATTTGTGAGATGAGGCCCAGATGCCCCAAGAGGGCTGAGTTTGTAGCAGTGTTTTGGGTACAAAGACTGGAGCCCCCCACCCTCACCCCCACCCCTCCGGCCCATCTCTTCCCAGAGCCATGCACCCACCGTGGAAATTAGCATCATGAGTTGGTCTCCGTCAGGTCCACCTGGGCAGGGACTTCATGAGTTGTCATGACTTCTGAGCTCTGACTTTATACTAGAATTGTGCTGGGCTATTCTGTTTATTCTTAAGGACAGGACCTGGTTCTAGAGAGGTGGAGGGTAGACACGTCAAGGGCATATAGACTGAGCCAACTGCCAGGTTCCTGTCCTTCTCACTTCAAGTTCATTTATCTGTCCCTATGTCCAAGTTCTCTCTTCTATAAAATGGGCATAACAGTGGAGCATGTGCTTTCATGGAGTTCTGTGACGATTAAATATGTCACACAGACAGACTTTTGGATCTGAAAATCCAAAATCCAAAAGCTCCAAATCTGAAACTTTGTGCCACCCAATGTCACAGGTGGAAAGTTTCCCACAGGACCTAACATGACAGGTTGCAGTCAAAATGTAGGTACACTAAAAATATAGTATTAAATTGCCTTCAGGCTAGGTGTACATGGTAAGTAAACCATGTGTTTTGACTTGGATCATATCCCTAAGATACCTTGTTCTGTAAAAGCAAATATTCCAAAATCCACAACCCAAAACATTTCTGATGCCAAGCATTTTGGATAAGGGATATTTGGGTTCCACCTGAGCCCATGAGGAAAGTGAAGCTCTGACATCTGGAGAATTAAACTCCAACCCAGTGTGAGCATCCCATGGGCTCTGCCTCTCTCTCTCTCACTTAGCTCATCCTGGAGACGCTACACTGCACCCACCACCCCCTCCTGCCATAGCTTCCCACCAACGTCCCTCCCACCCAGTGGATGAAGGTTCCTCTCCATCACACATCAGAGTGTATTTCTGCCCTCAGAGTCCACTGTTTGCTCTGCTCAGACTGTCCACCCACCCCCCAACCTATGCCAGTTTTGATGACACCTTCCAAAGCCAAGGCCAGTGAGCACTTCTGCCCTGGAGACTGTAGTGATGCCCTGGTAGGTGTCCCCTTCCTTAGCTGGTCACCTCTGAGCACATAGAGGACCAGGGCCATGTTTACCCCATCATCACTTTGCCTAACACAATGCTCTGTATGCAGTCGGCACTTAATAGATATGTGATGCATGATTGCCTGGCCATGGCCAAATTCCAGTCAATTAGCTCCGGGTTCACAGGATCACTGTGGGATGTCTGTGACCTTGGCTCTCCTGATTGGTTGCTCGTTTCCCTGACACATTCATCACTGACCTTTCATCATGAACAGTTGCCCTGGTATCGGTTTTCCCAGGAACACCTTTGAGTGGAGGCTCCTGGTCCTTCACAATTACAGAAAAGGATTCCATGTGCAGGACCAACCAGGCCCATGTGCAGGCCTTCCCTGGCACTGGTGCCCTTCTGCCTTCTCACCCCTCCCTCTCAGGATCCTGTTCCCAGGCTCTTGGTGGCTCCTGGTTCAAGCCAGGGGTTCTTGGCCTCAGCACTGCCTACGTTGGATGCCTTGAGTCTTTGTGGTGGAGACTGGTGCACGTGCTGTTTAGCAGCAACCTTGGCTCCTCCTCCTAGATCCTAGTAACACTCCTCCCCCTGGTTGTGAGGCTTAAAAGATGTCTCCATTACCAAATGTCCCCAGGGGTCCCCTGGTTGAGAACTGTTTATAAGTGGAGTTTCCCCAGGATGGTCAGGATGAGAGAGACTGTGGTTTTAGAACAGAGAGGCATTAAAACAGGGATCAATGTTCCCAAACTTATGTCAGGAGGTCACATCAGCAAGGGAGATGCCTGGACTTGTGAGCGAGAGGGGCTCGCAGATCCAGGTCCTGCCAGGCAGAAACCGCAGTCCAGCGTCTGTCAGACCTTCAGATCTTTCTCAAGAGAAGCCAGAAATCCTGTATTTTCTATAAAAACTCCTGATTCTCAAATGTTGGGAACTAATTAAATTGTCAAAAAAATATATTGTGGGAAAAACAAAACATGTCTATGAGCCAATTGTGGCTGTCAGCTGCCAGTTTTGCAACCTTTCCTACAGGCTCAGTTCCCATCCTGGAAGCAGGGGCAGCTCACACCCCCTGGAGCCCACACGTCCCAGGGGCTGTGTCCTGGGCACCATGAACAAGTCCCATTTGCTGGGTGCTGGTGGCTCACCAGGTGATGGTTCATGCCTGTAATCCTAGCTACTCAGGAGGCAGAGATCAGGAGAATTGCAGTTCGAAGCCAGCCCAGGTAAATAGTTCGTGAGATCGTATCTCAAAAATACCTAACACACACAAAAAAAAGGACTGGTGGAGTGGCTCAAGGTGGAGTGGCACTCCCAGCCCCTTCTACGATCCAATGCTAAGAAGCCAGAGAGATGTGAATTCCCCAGAGAAAGACAGAACATGGGAGGTGACAGAGGAGGTCGAGAAGCCTGAGCTGAAGCTTCTTCCCAGCTCTGGCCTTAACTTGCTGTGTGACCTCGAATAATCACTTCCCCTCTCTGGGCTTCAGTTTTCTCAAACGAGTGCACAGAAAGAAAATGGAGGTTAAGTGCATGCTGTCTATGTCCTTGGGACTTAAATGAGCACTTCCCCTTGGTAGCACAGAGCCCCAACCCATTTGCCAGTGCCAGCAGGCATCCTTGTTCCCACACTGACCTGGGCAGGGACAAGCTGGCTCCATATCTCCACTCAAGCATCCTGCATTTCAGAGTGGAGTCTGGGCTGTCCCTGACAGACCTCTCTCTGTACAGTTAGGTAATTAGGTGCTCCATGGTGGCAGCCAACCTCGTCACTGGCAAGGTCCAGCCCCTTGGCTCCTGCTAGTACTGATGGTGACACTCTGGGTTAGTGAGACAGTCTCCTGATGAGGAGGGCCACAGGATGACTCAGGTGGGTCTCCCTGCACCTGGTCTACCTGGAGTCCCTGAGACAATTCCCTGACGGCTCTGCAGTTGCCCAATGGTGAGGCCGAAGGGTCAAGAGGGTTTGGGAGATGATTTTACCCAACCCCCTAATAGCATTGGTGGGGAAACTGAGGATCAAGGAGGGAAAACAGTCTGCCCAAGGTCATCCTACCAACAGAACAAAACTCATGTCTCCCAACTCCCAGTCCGGTGGCTCCTTCTAGCCTGCTGCATGGGGATCGCCCAGGAATGGACCCTAGTGAGTTGTAATAGATGAACAGACAGGTGGGCAGATGGACCATGAACAAGCACTGATTTTGCTTTTCAACTAACTGTGCTTGGAGCAGCAAGGTGGGCCATGTACCTAAGTGGCCTAGTCAGGGGTAAAGGCAGTAGGGAGCAATGGTGACTGATGGGGTGGGGGTGGGGAACACACTGCTACTGTGTGGGATGGAATGGGCGGGGGAAGGGGTTCAAGATGACCAGCCATCCTGAGTTTGAAAATAAAGAGGAAAAAGCTAAAAATCAGAATTTGTAGTGTAAGTATCCTAATTTTAAAATGTTGGCAACTCGTGTTTCAGACGGTTCTTAGTACAGAGCTGTACTAGGAACACACACTCACAGGCCTGGACTGACTGTAAGTGCCACCAGTGTACAGTCTTCTCTTTCCTCTCACCCTCAGTGTCCATGGGACTAAACTGAATCTTAGTGCAGTGGCTCCTTCTCCCTGGGCAGCTGAGGGATCACGGGAGATGGTGCAGTTGGAGGCCTGCCACACAGATGCTCACGGTAAATTAGCTCTCAATTCTTGTTAGAACAAAGATGCTCGCTTTGGTAAGATGGGAAGGGGCTGATGCCGTGGGCGGGGCTCTCCAGGGCACACAGGGCAATGGTGGTGTTTGTACCTGTCACTGTAGACAGACAGCACCCTTAAGACTGGGCCCCTGCCTTCCATCTCCAGGGAGCCCCAGAGTCATCTTTCATCCTGGAATGATGTATATGTCCCCTCTCGGCCCCTGGGCTAAGAGAGACAGTCCACTTCCAAAGGTCACGTCTTTAAAGCCAAAAGGAGTGTGGCCTCTTTTCCATTTAGGAAAACACCACATTTGTTTGTTTGAATTGGGAACCTTCATGGAGAGAAGCCAACTCTTCTATGGATCTGTTCAACAAATCTGCCTCCTGAACCCAGTTCCAAACATAGTTAAAGGACAATTCTGGGAAAAGAAGAATTTAGAACAAATTCTAATTAGTCCCACTGGGATCCAGGGCCATTTCTGACTCTGCCCTGAGCACCCAGTGGCCAGGCTGACAGTTTTTTCTCTATTTCACAGTGCAGGATGCTCTTCCCTGTTCCCTGGGCCCATCTCTTGAAGAGGGCCACTGGGGACAAAGTCAGGCCCATTCTGACCTTGCTGAGGGGCCTTCATGCCCCCACCCCGCTCCCCCCACCCCAAGCTTGTGCAGAGATGATGCCCTGCCTTTAGGGTTGGAGAAGCAGTCAGTCACTGGGGCTGTCATGTCTGAGTGCTGGTGGGCGGTGGGCAGGCGGGCAAAGCCCATAATTATGGAGAGAGCAGCCGCTGGCATGTGCGGACAGGCCTCCTGGAGCCCAGGCAGGTGGCCTCTGACAAGGGAGGGCCCCTGAGCTTGGACTCTGGGTGCAGGAAGACATGTTATGTAACTATGACACCACAGCCACTGAAATGTGACCTTGTCGTGCTCTACTGCCTTTTTCCACCCACTCAGAAGGGCACAAAGGCCCTGCAGCCCTTCCTCTGGGCAGGGCAGTAGCCCATGGCTTTATCAGAGTCAAGGCCACCTGGAAGGCTATAGGCCCCACCTCCTGGGTTCCTAATTCCGGAGGTCCTGGCAGCAGTGTCGCTCAAGCAGCTGGTCCTGGGATCACACTTTGAGAACTACTCCTCTAAGGTTTCCCAGAGCAGTAATCCCTCCTGGGCCCTGGATTTGCTGCTGTCTGCCCCTGGACTAAGGCCTGAGCCTCTCTGGACATCCATTTTTTTCACCCACCTAAAGGAAAAAAGCCAGCTTTGCCTCTGAGCAATGAAACCCCACCCTGGTGTTGGGATCCCTAATTACTATTTGCAGGAAGTAGGAGATTTTCCCATGAAAGGCCCAGGCAGAAATGCACAGGGCTCTTACCATATTGCTGCAACTTACTTATGACCACCAGGGGAGCTGTCTCTAGGAAAGACAGGTACTTTAAGCTTTAAAGGACAGGCCAGACCAGCATCTCTGGGCCTCATGGCTCACCTGACAAGAAACAGGAAGCAGTTCACAGGCCTGGTCTTGGAGAGTGTTTTGTTTCCTAGGGGAAGCAGATGGCGGAGGCTCAGCGCAGGCCTGGCAATAAGGCATCTATGGTCCCCAGAGTTGTGATCCAAGTCCTACTTATGCAGGAGGTATTTCTCGTCCTAACATCCAGTTGGACTGTCAGCTTCCTATGCTTATATACCAGGTTCACCACAGTGTTGAGGACAGAGTGGACTGGGGAAAGATGTCAAGTACAGGCTGAGAGGATGAAAGGAACAAGCAAGTGAAGAAGTCATTCTGAAGCCAGGCACTAGTGGCTCACGCCTATAATCCTAGCTACTTAGGAAGCAGAGATCAAGAGGATTGCAATTCGAAGCCAGCCCAAGCAAATAGTTCGAGAGACCCTATCTTGAAAAAAACTCCTTCACAAAAAAAGAAGGACTGGTGGAGTGGCTCAAGTGGTAAGAGCACCTGCCTAGCAAGCGTGAGGCCCTGAGTTCAAACTCCAGTGCTCCCCCCACCCCCAAAAAAGAGGCAATGCCTAGCAATTGGCCTTCCAGTCATTGGGAGGCCCCATCCCTCCTCTTCCTCTTTCTCTGTTTCACCTTCTGCCCCTGGGTGAGCAGTTTTGCTCCAGCAGGCTCCCACCATGATGTGCTGTACCCCCCCCCACACACACACACCAGAGGCCTAAAAGCAATAATACATCCACCCAGTCATGGACTGGGACTTCCAAAACTGTGAGCAGAGAAACCTTTTTACTTCCTAAGTCTATTTCTTACAGTAGCAGAAGGCTGACTTCTGCCAGGAGCACCTATGCCAGCCAGACTACACAGTGACTCATCTCCAGGGCCCAGGACAGTGCTGGGCATGCAGGTGGTGCTGGATGAGGAGGTGTTGAGTCATTAAATAAATAAATGAAGACAGACTTGGTTGAAGTGCTAGGTCTAAATTTACCAGCTGTGTGATCCTGGATAGATGTTTCACCTCTCCATAACTTATTATCTTCCCCTGCAAAGTCTGAGTAATAATTGTGGAGTAATGGGATAACAGTTAACAGGACAGGCTCTAGAGACAGAGCTACCTGCATTGGAATCTCGGCTGTTGCCTTGGCTTAGCTGTGTGTCCTCATAGAAGTTCCTTAACCTTTCTGTACCTTGGTTTCCTCAATTGATAAAAAGAAGATAGATAGTAAAAGGCTAGGGTGTGGCTGAAGTGGTAGAGCACCTGCCTGGCAAGCACAAGGGCCTGAGTTCAAATCCCACTACAGCAAAAAAGGAAAAAAAGGATAATAATATACTTACAGAGCTGTTCTGGGGACTAAAATGAGCTACTATGTGTGAAGTGCTTTATCTGATGTTATTGATAATCCTTCACACAGAGGGGAAGTGCCTAGTCATCAGTAGCTGTTGTCTGTGTGGCTCTCTGCATCTCTTAAGTCACACACAGGAAGTGGACACAGGGTCTGAACATTTTTTTTTCAATGCTGAGGGGTCGAACCCAGAGCCTTGTGCATGATAGACAAGAGCTGTACCACTGAACTACAACCCCAGGACAGGGACTCACCCTGCTGGTGTATTCCTGGTGCCCTTTTCCAGAGCCAAAGCTCCAGACTGCAGGACTGCAGGTGGAGGGTGAAGTTCTGCTGGTGACCACCAAGGGCAGCAGAGAGCTCATCCTGCCCCAAGCACTGCTGAGTTGCTTCCCGGGGTCCTAAGAAAAAGGAGGTGCCTATTGCTCCACGTGGCCAGGTGGGAGCATTGCTCCTTAACCCCTGTAGGGAGGCAGGTTCCCAGAGAACACCCCTCAATTCTGCATTTGCTGGCTATGTCATCTTCCATAAGTCTTTTCGTCTCCCTCCACCTCAGTTTTAGAATCTGAAACATGGGGTCAGGTGACTCAGAGAGCTGAATAAGCCAGGAAGCACGGTCTCTGGGGTGATGTGAACACTTAGTAAGTGTTGCCAGGGTAGCATCGTGGACCCCGCAGACAAAGGTCACGAGCTTGAGTCCACCACTCACAGGCTGAGATGGGGATGATGATAACAGTACACTTACCTCTTGTGATTTGGGGAAAGAGTAAATGAAGAAGTAAAATTCTTAGAAAAGAACCGGACACATTGTAAGTGCTACATAAATATTTGCCAGTGTTGTTATAAGTTGTAGCATTTTTGCTGTTACTATTTTTATAGTGAACAAGATGCAACAATTTAACTTCCTGTAGAAACCTTTCTGCTTGAGCTGAACTCCCCAAAAATGGTCTTAGAGGAGAAGGGTGACATGTAGTCTCTGGATAAAGACTTTATCGGTTTGTTGCGTTAACAATCTAACTTGGTATGGAAACAGCCAAGATGCCCCACTACTGACGAATGGATCAAGAAAATGTGGTATCTATACACAATGGAATTCTATTCAGCCATGAAGCAGAATGAAATCTTATCATTTGCAAGTAAATGGATGGGACTGGAGAACATCATCCTAAGTGAGGTTAGCCAGGCTCAGAAGATCAAGGGCAAATACAGCAAGGGGACTGGACTTTGGTCACATGATAAGGCGAGAGCACACAGGGAGGTGTGAGGATAGGTAAGACACCCAAAAAAACATGGTAACATTTGATGTCCTTGATGCAAAGGAACTAATGCAGAAACTTTAAAGCAACAGAGGCCAATAGGAGAAGGGGACCAGGAACTAGAGAAAAGGTCAGTTCAAGAAGAATCAACTTAGAATGTAACACATATGTACATAGAAGTTATGCTAGGAATCTCCCTGTATAGCTATCCTTAGCTCAACTAGCTAAAACCCTTAGTCCTTCTTATTATTGTTTATATTCTCTCTTCAACAAAATTAGAGATAAGAGCAAAACAGTTTCTGCCTGGAAGTGAGGGGGTGGGGGGGAAGGGAGGGGGCGAGGGGAAGGGAGGAGAAATGACCCAAACGTTGTAGGCACATATGAATAAAAGATATATTTTTTTAGAAATTAAAAAAATAAAATGTTAGAAATTCAGAAGGAAAAAAAAAGAATCTAACTTGGAGCTGGACATGGTGGTTCATGCGTGTAATCTCAGCACTCAGGAGGCAGAGGAAGGAGGATCAAAAGTTCCAGGTCAACCTGGGTTACATAGTGAGATCCTGTCTTCAAAAAAAAAATTTAACTCAAGGCCAAAGACAATCCGAGAGGCAGGGCATGGAGGCCCGCTGTGCTTTAGGAAAATCCTTTATGCCCTGCTCTGCCCCAGGACTGAGCTAAGCTTCTGCCTCTGGGGCAGGCCCCTGGGAAACTCCTACAAGGGATCAGGCTCTCTCTAGGCCATTTGGGGTCCTGAGAAGACTGTCAAAGGGTCCTGGTGAGCCCCTGACAAGCCCCAAAAGTCTCTAGCCTGGTGGAACAGATGGCAGGATGGTCTTTGGGTCAAATCCTCCCCCTTCTCCCCCCAAGGACAGGGTCTGAGTGGGTCTGGTGGAAAATCCTGTCTAATCCTCCCAGCCACACCTGTGCCCCTGAGTCCTGCTGGGATGGTGGGGGGTGGCAGGGGGAAGGGAGAGGAGATGGGCACTGTCCCCACCAATGGGGACAAAGCTTGCCAAAGGGCTTCAGAGTCACTGTGGAATCCCTAAGAGGGCACTGAGGACTGTAGAACCCCTTGGAAATAAAAGGAGTGCTTGTCACTCCAACATCCCCAGACACGTCCCTCTGTCCTTATGCCAGTGCAAAGATCAATGTGTGCTTCACCTCACCTTGGCCTCGAACAACTAGCAGTTTCCATAGTCATTGCCACCTTATAGCTGGGGAAACTGAGGCTCCAGGGCTGATTTCACTTGCCTGAGATCATACACTAGTGAAAGTCAGGGCAAAGATCCAAGTCCCATGTCTCTGCTTCCAGAGACTGTGACTCCTGGGGTGGGCAGCCTCCAAGATGACCCAATGAGTCCCACCTCCTGGGTCTACACCTCATATAGCCTCCTTCGCTCAAGGGTGGCAGGACCTAGTGACACCCTTCTAATGAAAGGATTGGGGAAAGGTGACGGGATGTCACCACCAAGATGAGTTTCCATCTTGGGCACCTGTCTCTCGCTCTTTCTCTTCCCTCCATGGGGAGCAAGCTGCCATTCTGCGAGTACATCAGACAGCCAGTGAGAAACTGAGGCTGTCAGCTGCCCCCTGGGAGAACCAAAGCTTGCCATGCAAGAGGGTTTGGGAGCAGGTCCTCCTCAGTTCAGTCTCAGATTGATGTGAGGCTGCCCCAGCAGGCACCTTGCTGCAGCCTGAGAGAGACCTTGAACCAGAGGCACTCATGCACCGCACCTCAATTGCCGATCCACAGAAACTGCAAGATCCTTGATCCTTGTTTTATGTCACTAAGTTTGGGGCAGTTTGTTACACAGCAATGGGTAACTAGTGCACTTTGTTTCACTACTAATAATACACGCACACATCCACACCTCCACCCAGAGGACCAGTTCAAGTGCAATGGGCAGAGCTAGAAAGGCCCCCACATCCACTAAGCCAGCCCTTCAATTTCTGTTGCCAGTGAGGATGCAAAGCCACCTATCCATGCTTATATACCAGTTGTAGGAAGAGGGGTAGCATTGAAGCCAGTTCATCTCCACACTCCAGGGAAGTCTTGCCAGGAGATCACACGGGTATTAGAGAACCTGTCATGCTCCGTGGGGTCAAGGGTTGCTGCCTGGTCTTAGCTACAGGAGATCGAGTTTGCTTGGTCACACGATGGCTGGAAGACCACAGTAAAACGTCTTCTGCGAGTATAAAAACACAGGCAAGTGGCTTAAATATCCAGCTTCAAGCAGATACCAAATGTAATAGGGTCCCTAAGTAGGATGTTTCTAGGTTTGGTTCCCTAAGCCAAATAAGGCTTAATCCAAAACAAGTTCTCTTAGGAGCCAGGGGGCACTGTGAATGGAGCTGTACTGACCCTTGTCCCCAGGGTCTCTGTGTTTTCTCTGGTGGTATCCTGTCAGCCTAAGGTCAGGGTCAGGGGGACACCAACTAGCCTCAGACTGCCTGCCCCTACTTCCCGCTATGGCCTCTGCTCTTTAAAATGACTTGCTACAAGGACTGGATGGTGACCATTCTGGCTACCTTTCCTGATTTCCAAACTCTCACTTCCTGCTGCCCTGCGGAAGAACAGAGGGACCAAATCCCAGGTCCCATCATCCCCAACAGCAGTTCCCAGGTCTACAGCGTACAGGACCTATACATAATTCTCAGTCCCCACACAACACAAAGCTCAGGCTCCTAGGTAAGCAAACAAACAAAAAATAACTTCAAAGCATTAAACCAAGTTCAGGCCCTTTTGAGCTCAGGGCCCACAGTGATTTCACAGCCCAAACCCCAGCAGCTGGCACTGCTGTGGCATCACCACGGAGACCCACCCTGGAGGGAGCCTTTGTGTAGGACCTGTCCAGGCTACTCAGAGCAGGAAATGGGTTGTCAGCTCTTGGCTGCTGGGTCTTTAGAACTGAGCAAAATCATCTCCCAAGGCCCAGGTGTCCTTGTGCTCAGAGACAGACCCCAAGGAAGGAATAGCTCCCCTCTCAAGCAGGTGGGAACTGGCAAAGTGCCACCCTACCTGCCAGAAGCCTGCAGAGGGGTAAGAGTGAGGGACTGTGGCTGCTGGGCAAAGCCCAGGCAGTCTGGGGACCCCTACAAAGCTGGGGAAGGTGGATCCAGCCTCCTTCTGATGTCCTTATCCTCAACAGTGGGAAACACACACACACACACACACACACACACACACACACACACTTACCCACAAAACATGCACACGCACGCAACACAGAGCCTGAGCCCAACTTTGCTGAGCAAGCAGAGCAGCGGAAATTCCCCAGGGCTGTGGCCTTGCGAAGCCACTTGGATGACTGAAATGTCATGTAGCTGGCAAGTTTGTGCTTCTGCGAGATTGCAGAAAGGACCAATGAAGGTAGTGGTGGAGTGAGCAGTGGTAGCCAGTGGACTAGACAGAAACTTTTAGACATGGTTTCCTCCTTCCCCTCCTCTTCCTCCTTCTTCTTAAGTTTTGTGGTTTTTGTTTTTGTTTTTGTTTTTTGTGACAGTTCTGGGGTTTGAACTCAGGGCCTGGAGCTTGCTGGTCAAATGCCCCTAGCCCTACGAAGTTTTAAAAAGTTGTCAACATTCTAAATTTAGATCTCCCATAAAAAAATTTTCCATGTAGCTCAAAAAAGAAAGATACAAGAAAAAAGCATCTGGAAACAATGGTCCACATTTCTAGTGCCTCCTCTACAAAGGCTGGTAGCCTTTTATTTGCCACAGACCCCATCACTCCCTAATGCTTCCCAGTATTGAATCCAAGTGTTTGGTGTTACATACTCATGCTTTGTGCTGTAAAAGACAAGGGGAAAGGGTATGTCTCTATCAAGAGCCGGAAAATAGAAGGTTAGTAGAGAATTCTATGTACGAAAAGTGTGTTTCTTTGTGGAAGTGAAAACTCTTCCACATTAGAAGAACACAGCTCCCGTGTCCTTGTGCAGTTCCATAGCAGTCTCTGCACTGTCTGCCTCACTCCTTCATATCTTTGGTGGTTGCCAGAAGCATTTCAGGCTGACTCCAGGACCATGTGATCTAGGGTCTGACAAGGACATTCCCAGCCTCTCCACCCCAGAAGGCTCTGGGCCGTCTTGCTTTCGTTTCATTCTGCCTTTTATCCAAGGAAAGGCTGAGGACTCGGGGGATCCCTTTCCCTCCCGTCACTCTGTGCAGGTCTGTTTTACTTTCATCAGAGTGACGTGGGCTCAACCTGTTGACAGTTTTCTTCCATAGCTGTGACACCAGCCACACTTGCCATGCCTGTATGCCCTCCATGGGTGGTCAGGACTGCCAGATAGGCAGGGGTAGGGGGTCCCAGGCAGCCCTGTGGACCTCCGCAGATGGACCATTTTCCGTGGGAAGGTGAGGAGGATGCTGGGGGGTGGGAGTGGAAGCTGGGAAGGTCGCAGTGGTTGGTGGCCAGGCCACTGTGGTTGCAGAGAGGTGGAGCTTCTCGCCCACGGCGGAGAAAGTGACTGTAAAAGGCTTCAGAGTTGGGGGAAAGTAATTTGGTTCCCACGACTTTTGGAGAACCATATGCCTGGACCTCAACATTCCCACTGCTCAGAGGGAGCCATAGGAATCTGAGCCAGGCCTGGGGTGCGTGCTGACTGGACAGGGAGACTGGGGACTCCTCACCCGGCTGTATAGCCTTGACTCCCTCCTGTCTACAATGGGGGAACAAGACCTGTGTCCTAGGACTGTGGGCAGATAATTAGTTCTTCTAAAGAGCATCATAATCCCCAGATCAAAGGGGACTCCAGGCTGTAACGCACCACATGGGCTTCTCGCCAACCATTGGAACACCCACTCCAGCTGTGGATCAGGATTTGCAGACCCTCCAGGGTGGCATCTCTTAGGGGGCTTGGCTGGCCAGGAGCCCTGTCCCCCCTCTGCTGGGCTCCTGACTCTGGCCTTCCCTGGACATTGCCTTACCTGCAAGTGCCTGCCTGGTTATGGAGTTCACAAGTAGCACTGATGATGGGAGAAGGGGGGATTATTGATTTCCTATTTTATATTTGGGGGAAACAGGATCCCGAAGTGAGGTGAGGTCATAGGGTTTCCCACCAGATCACAGCCCCTCAGTGTTTTATCTCCCACTGGTCCTGAGTGCACTGTATCATGTTCACCTAAAAAATGGGGGTCACCGAGAAAGGTAGAAAGAAGGAAATATCTCAGGGATGCTGCCAGTCTTTCTGCCCTCTTCTGGCCAGCTCTGGGGACTCCCGCTTTTGGGGCTCTTTCCAAGGCTTTTCCAAATGTATCAGAAGAGTGGAGACGTTTGCATACTGGAGAGCCAGGAGGGGTCCTGCAGTCTTTCCCTGACCCACTCACTTAGGGCTTTCAAAGACCTGGTCTCGAGTCCGGCCACTTTCGACCCCTGTGACACCGGCCGATCATCGGTTTCCTTACGAATGACCGACCATGTGGGGATGCACCCAGTGGCCCTGGGGCCTGGCGCACAGAAGGCACTCGGGCTAGTCTGGACGCCTCTTAGGGGCCGGGGGCGGGGCGGGGCCGAGCCGGGGGCGGGGCCAGCAGCGGCCGGGGGCGGGGCCACATCCTTCCCTCTCCAGCCCGGAAGGAGAGGGAGGAGGAGCTGCGGGACGAGAGTCGTTCCCACGTGAAAGGCTCGCGGCCGGATTCCTCGCGTGCGGCAGCCGCGGACGGCCGAGCGCCGGGCGGGACAGAGAGCCCTAGGTCGGCGCGCGCGGGCGGCCGGGCGGGCAGCGGGGGCGGCGCGCGGTTGCGCCCGGATGCGGCGGCGGCCCCCGGAGCTGTGAGCCCGGCGCTCGCCGTCGGAGCCCCCGGTGCCCCCCGCGGGCAGCGCCCCCCCCCCCGGGTGCGCGGCATGCGGGCTGCCGACTCGGGCTCCTGGGAGCGCGTCCGCCAGCTCGCGGCGCAGGGCGAGCCGGCGCCGTCCTGCGGGGCGGGGGCCGGGCCCACGCGCCCCCCGGGACCCGCAGCCAGCGAGCAGTGCGTGGACGCGGCGGGGCCCGGCGATCGGCCCCGCACCGGGGCGCCTTCCACTCGAGCGGATGGCGACTGCAGCCAGCCGGGTAGGTGCGCGTGGAGCTCCAGCCGGGAGGGCGGCGCGGCCACAGGCCCGGGGAGCCGCCGGGGCTGGGCACGCGGGGGCGCTCGGGGCCGGGATCGGGAAGCCGCTAGTGGCAAAGTTGTGGTCGCGCGCGGAGCCCCGAGCACCGGGGAGACGCGCCGGACGCGGAGTTAGTTCTTCAGCATGGGGGCGCGGGTGTTGGGGCTCCCGGACTCTCCTGCTCGAGCTCCCCGAGAGGACTGCAGGGAGAGGTCAAAGCCACGCCCGTCAGAGTCGTGCGATCGCGCGGCGCTTAAGGACTCAGCTCCCAGCTGGACCCTGCGCAAGAGTGGGAAAGGGGCTCGCCCGTCGCGAAGTTGGGGCGGACCCCTGCGACCGCACCTTTAACCCATCTGGCATCCTCTTAAAGTCCCGAGGAGAGCAGCCCCTTCACATCACCCCTCCGAGGAAAAAAGTGATGGATGGTATTTGCTAGGAGCCAAGAGCTTGCTGCATTTCTCATGCACTTGAACTCCCAAAAATGCAGAAAGAAATTGGAGGATTGGAGACATGGTTGCCGTGATCTAATTGCATATGGTTGGCCAATCCTCCCCAAGTGGAGAACAGCGTCTTAGAGTTACAGTGTTTCCAGTGGGTGCGCCCATTCCATCCCGTTCCGGTCTCAGCCCCCCAGGTTAGGTCATGGGCGGGGGCAGGAACCCCTGGATCAGCTTGCCTCTGAGTAGGAAGCAATTTAACTGGAAGTCTACGAGCTTTTCCGAGAAGGGTCTGTCATCATCAATTTGAAGTTCTAAATACTTTTTCTAGGAAAAATGGGAGCGGGTACAACTACACATGATTATTCATAGTTTATTGTACAGTTACTGTGTTCTGGTAATTCTCAGTGGTGTCCCCTAAAAACCATATTTCAGCCCGAGGAGTGAAGCGGGTTCTGTCCAGGCAGATGAGAACACAAAAGCCCAGAGGTTGAGCGACTTGGCCAAGTTCTCACAGGTATAAGCCTTGTGCTGGTTCTTTAGGGTTTTGTCTGTTGGAATCCAAAACCTAGCACAGAATCTCTCTCCCCAGCAGCATGCTCACTGGGGAGCTCACCTAGGAACCCCCAAGCTTCTTTGCTTGACAATTAGTTCTTCCCGGTGAGAAAGAGCCAGTAGCAAGAGCGCATGATGGCCAAGCTACCTGAGATGGTCCCCAGGGATGGGGTGCCACCTCTGGGTGTCGGGCAGTTTACTTTTTCCCACCGTCTGCCCAGTTGCACAGAGCACAAAAAAAGTGAGCAGATGGGAGGGATTGGGCAAGTTTCTTCATTTCTTTGAGACTCAGTTTATCCATCTGTACAATGGAAATAGTCGTAGTACCAACTAATTGATGTGCTCATTCAAAAGATGCACCTTGCCAAGCTTGCCATGTAAAATAAAGCTTAGTGGACAGTAGTCCTTGGCTTCTGGTGTTGCACATCTGCTGGGCCACCTGTGTTTCCCATTAAGTTATGATGCTGTCTGCCCTGTCTCCATCTCCTGAACTATGTCACATGACATAAGGGCCTGAGCGTTGTGGCAGTGGAAGTTGTTATTATGTAAACCTGTGGAAGATGACTGGGTGGAGATACAGTGGTTTACTTTGTGTCTAGATAGGCCCCATTCATGTTCAACATAACAACATCCTAATGACACCGTCTAGCTGCCTGCCTCTTAGGTCTGGGGGTAGTTGTTTTCTGCCATCCTGCATGGCATGTCCCTGTAGGTGAGAGATGCGTGGAGATGGCCTTTCCTAATTACAAGTGGCATTTCTAGCAAGAAATGGTGGTGGAACCAGTAGCCCAGCAAGAACGTTCCAAGTTTTCTCTAGCCTACTTACTGTCACCCTCTTCTGTCTGTGAGTTTTTGGTTATTTTTGTGGTGCTGGAGATGAAACCTCTAGCAGGGCTTCATGCAGGTGCTGAGCTACCCTCCTCCCTGGCCTCTGTCTCTAGTTCTTAAAAAACAAGTGGAATTTCGGAGAGGTTCCATGATGGCTGGACATTGAGAACAGCTGGCTTAGAAATGACTATGATGAGGGGTTTTCCTGTGGGAATGCTTTGGCTTAGAACCGCAAACTAGAATAGACATTTCACCCAGGCTGCGGGTTGACTTGACCCTGGAATCTCAGCATTTTCTCACAAGCTGCATGTGATGGTCAGTTTACGGAGCTGAGAGGTACCCTGTGGGATAGGAGAGTTTGGGAACTGACACCTCACTGCAGGATGGATGGAGGCCTGGACATCTTGACATTGCTTAAGGAGACGTGTCCAGAGATCAGCAGGTGACAAGCCCTGGGATGGTGACATCTCTGGCCTCCTGGGCAAGTGAACCAGGGACCAGTGCAGGTGATATGGACATGAATGCTTGCACAGTCAGCACTGCTTCTGCCCCAGTTCTCTTTGACCTTGAGCTACACCACAACCCAGTTTCCTTGTTGATGCTGTGGGAATAACTCTGCCTTTGGATCTGATCATTCCAGAGCACCTCCTCACCCCAGGATGACCCAGGGGCTTGCTAGGTGTTCATTCACTGGGAACACGAATCAATTTCTGTCTCTCGTGGACCGTTCATTCAGTTGCATTTCTTGGGCATCTGCTCTGGGCCAAGCACTGTGTAGCTGCCAGGGATGTAGAAGCCCCATTTCTATGGAGCTCATATTCTGTGGGAGGAGACTTCCAATAGGCAAATGTGTACTAGATAGAAAGGTGGAGGGGTGATAAGCACTTTGCAGAAAAATTAACCTGGGAGGGTTAATGATGGGAGAATGATGGGAGTGGGTGCTATTTGGTGGGGGAGGACATATGAGAGGCTCATGGGTGCTGAGTCTCTTAAGGCAAGAGCTAAAAGAACCAAGTCATTTTTGAAAAAGTGAGACATCAGGATCTTTGTAGACTAGGGTGTCCCCATCTCAGTTGTTTTTGTAGCATTCATTACTATATTATTATCTTTTGTGTTCTTACCACTTTTTGTCCCTCCCCTTGCCTGAAGCCCATAGAGGAGGCTCCCAGCACAATCTAGGTGCTGACTTGTCTACAGCCCTCCCAGCCACTAAGGGGTAGATGTGACTGCTGGTCCCATCCACAGAGAAGGAAGCTGGTCCTCACAAGAGTTGAGGGACTCAGCCAAATTACTTGGCCAGTGGGTGCCAGCCAGGAATTTACCCCTGATTGTAGTCCTCGAAGCAGGGTGGGGCCCAAAGACCTTGTTTTGGTCATAAGGAAGTAGATCCTACATTAAGTTTAAGTCTTTTTTTTTTTTCTTTAAATTTTTGTCTGAAAAAGAAAAAAAGTTTGTCCTCTCCTTGACTTCCTGGTTTTAAACCTTGCCAGCATTTCTTATCTTCAGGTGTTATTGATTTCAGCAAGAGGTCTTTCTGTTGCCCTCTGTGAAGGGACTTCTGTGGGATGGGAATGAGAGGAGTTGGGAACCCTTAGGACCACCAGGCGGGCTTACTGTGAGCGTCTGCATGCAGCAGGGTGGAGTGCAGAGGCTTGGCTTTCCTGACAATCAGGAGAAAACCACTGCTCACAGTGACTTCCCTAGGGAGGTCCAGCCTGTACTCTGGGTGTTTCAGTGCTTTGGACTGAACTTTATCCTTCTGCCAGGACAGGTGGCACCCCAGCTGGCACCAGTTTTGGAAACAAACACACACTAGTTGGAATTCCTCTGTTCTCTCCTTACTAGCTGCATGCCCCAAGCAAGCTACTTATCCCAAGCTCCACTTCGCTCTTCTGTAAAACAGGGATCTTGTTACTCACCTGAGCATTGTTGGGATTGGCTAGGAGCCTGTGTGATTAGCATCCTTGGTACCATTGAGCCCTGATGCTACTTGTACCACAAGGGAAGAGGGAGCTTTGCATTTGCTCAGAGCCTAAATAACTTTGAAGTGTGTATGTGTGGAAAACATCGTACATATATGTGGACTGTTGATGTTTGAAATATTCGGATATGATCAAGCAGGTGACTGTCCAGGACTGTTGGCTGCTTTATCTGGCCTTCTGAGTCGTCATCAAACCCTCTTTCTCTTGTCTGTAATATTCCAATTGTGTTAACTGGTTCATGTGGCTGACATTCAGGAGCAAGAAGGATTTATTTTTCTTTTAATCATCTCAAGAGCCTTCAAGTGCATGGCTCAAGGAAAACATCACCCACCACCCTGGGGTCGGCCTCTTTCATCCTTGACTCAGCAGGTTGACAGAAATGGCGCATCACATGGATTTGTGTGTGGACAGACAGGAGTTAGATCCAGCAGATAAGCACCCCAACACATCATTAAGCTGGCTGAAGCAGTTGCCTCAGGAACCCCGTGTTTGCTGTGAGTCACTAAGCACTCTAAACACTCCAGAGAGGCAACCCTGGATGAGAAGGGGTGTGTGTGCACAGTAATGTTAATGGATTTACTCTCTGTAAAGGCGTTCAATGCTGCATGTGCCAGATGAGTGCCTGTCAGGGAGGGGAAAAGTCAGGATCCCCTCCAATCGCCCCCAGCCATCTCCTCTGCACCCCATGTGCCAGCATCCATAAAGGCGGGGACTTCAGGCTTTCTCTCATCTGCTGCCTGGACATCTTCAAGAGAAGCGAGTTAGAGGACACCACTTGTGTTCATTCCTGGCAGCCCTTGCCCAATGGCCACAGCCTACCAGGTGCTTCAACAGCCCCAGGTTGGAAAGAAATTCCCAGGCAGAAGGGTCTGACAGGTAGGTGAGTCCTACCTGATAGTCCAGCCCAGCCCTGGCCTGGTGACACCCTGGCTAAGAAGGGGAGCTCATGGTGGCAATTTGCAGTCTCCTTGCTGAATTTGGGGGACCAAACACATCAGAGAACAGCCACCACCTGGCACCGGTGACTGATCTGCAGGTGCCTGGTCTTTTGTTGGTGCCTGGATTAGGAGGTGGCACAGGCTCCCAGCGAATTCGGGCTGTAACTTTATCACAGCCATTGAGCATGTTCAGTACCTTTTAATTGTACAGAAGCTTCAGAAAACTCTCCCTGGGGGCTTGCAGAGAAGTAAAAACAACAGCTGCAGTCTCCTGCGAGCTCTGTTCATGCACCTCACTGCGCAGCCTCACTGGCATGCTCCTTACTTTGAAGCCCTGTGAGCCCAGGCAGGGAATGTGTATTTTAGTTCAGGCAGGTCCTGTTAGTGACAAAGAACTATTTGCTGAGGACCAGCTGGGAGCCAGGAGCCCTGTGCTCTGTGCATTCTTGTTGTCCCTCCATTTCTGCGAGACAGCTGGCCCTCTCCCCATCTTGCAGATGAAACCATTGAGGATTGAGGAGTTATGTAGGCAGTCATGACTTCAGCTGCCTTCTGCAGAACTGCCCTTTGTTTGGTTTCCTTGTCAGCTGACCATTCCCCTCAAGGGTCACCAGTGTACAGAGCAGAGGCGGAGAAGCTGGGAGTTAGGGGCTTTCCTTTCTGGCATCTTTGTCCCACCGACTTCCAGGAAGCCAGAATCCAAATAGGCAGCTAGCTAGTCCCTGCTGGGAGGCTCCATTCTGGCTGTTTGGGAACCTAGAATTCAGATCCCTGAGCAGGATGCCTCAGCAGGGATAGTGTTCACCTGCTGCTCCTGCAAGGGGAGGAAACTGAATCCAGGGGCAGGGAAGAAGCCATATGTCAGTATACAACCTGAGGAAGTTTCCAGGATGAGATGAGATCATTGACAAAAGGCACATGAGTGACTTGGCAGTGCGGGGAGAGTCCCCTCTTCACCTTCCGCCTCGATCTCTTCTGCCCCACTCATAGGGGTTTGTGGTGCTCCGTCATCTGGGATGCTTGCTAATATGCAGATTCCCAGGCTGCCCCAGCTAGGAATCTTTTTTTTTTAAGTGTCCTGGGAGGTTTGGATACAGGGGTTCCACAGGCCACACATTTAGAACCTTTGCCTTTCTGCTACCAGGTTGGTTTCAGAGGCTTCTGGTTTTCCCTTGCATCCTGGTACAGATTTTCAGCATCTTTTTCAGACACCCCATTTTGTCTGAAATGGATAGAAAAGCAAATGGACAGCCTAGTTAAATCTTACTTTTTTTTCTCCAATCCCCGCCTGAGCATGTGTTCTCAGAATCTAGTAGAGAAAGGCACAAGTATCTCTCCGTCTTGTGAGATCACAAGACTGCCCTGTGGCAAAAGGCAGGGTACAGGGGTGCTGCATCCCAGCCCCAGGCACCCCAGCCGTCCCTGGCCTTTTGTTCAACCAGCCAGCGTCCCTTGCTCCTGGGGCACAAACTGGAGCCAGAGCTGGGCTGGGTGCTAAGGAGACAGAGGCCAACTCTTGTCTCATGATTCATCCATTCTCAAGTTCTGGTCCCCAGAGCCACTGGTGGAGCCTGTTCTTCCAGCCTCCCCAGCCCAGCCCCCACCGCCCTGCCCCACTTCTTCTTTGTCCCTTTTGTTGTTGACCATGAAGTTTTGCATGAGGCCACGTGTTCTGTTGAGCTGCTTGTCTGTGCTTCCTTTTGGCATCTCACCCCTGTCAGCCACAGGGAGGAGCCATGGGTGGGGGGGCGGGCCTCTATTACCTGTATAACCTTTAGGACTCTGGAAGCTCCTTTGGGGTCAAAAGCCAAGAGGCACAGAGGGTGAGGGCAGGGAGACCCTGCCTGTGACCCTCTGCTCCATTAGCCTAGGGGTTCAAATGCAGATCCAGAATGAGATTGGTTAATTTGGAAGTCCTTTGGCATCCTGAATTTTTTTCCCCTGTTGCAGTTTTTACCTCTTATTCTTTCATTCATTCATTTTTGTGCTGAGGATTGAACCCAGGACCTTGTTCCTGCACGCTGAGCACATGCTTTGTCTCTAAGCAACACCCGTCCCCGCCCCAGCCTCCCCCCTCTATTTTTTTTTTTTTGCATTTTTAAAATTGTGGTTAAAAAATATATATATAACAGAATTTACCATTGTAGCCATTTTTAGACAGACAATTCAATGTCATTAAGTACATCTACTCACTGTTGGTTTCCAGAATGTTTCCATCTCAAATAACTGTCACCTCCGCCTCAACTCTCTTCCAGGTCCCTCACCTCACTGGGATCCCATAGTATTTGTGGGGCCCCATCTTTTACCATCCTATGCCCACTGCTCATAGTTCCAGAAACACGTGTGGAGATACCCCACCCTGTGTGCTCATCCCGTATTTCTTACGCCTCCTTTAAAACTTGACAACTCACAGGTGTGCTAACGGGAAGGGATGGGGAAGGAAAAGTTCAGACATCTCTCTCCTGTGATCAAAACCAGTGCATCCTTATGTCACTGTGTCAACTGGTTGTTCGTGTTTGATGCAGCTGTTTTAAAAAGGGAATGACTTGGGCTATCACTTGGTCAACCCTGGTATGTTGTTTGGGACTGCTCAGCCTCAGGACCTCTCCTTACCCTGGGGAATCTGCCTTCTTGCAGAAGGACAGCTGTTGCTTCTAGTTGCAGCACTGCTAGAGAGATTGTCTGTCCCTGGGAGGCAGGGAGTTCTCCAGTGCTGAAGGCACCAGATAGGACCTGGGTGTGTTCCATTAGGGTGCTGGCCTGGGTCCCCCCTTAGAGCTTTACTTCCCCACCCTGACCACCAGGTGCCATCTCCATCTCTCCTTTTACATAAGGCTTGCGAGGCTGGCCCAGCCAGGTGTGATTCTGTAGCCATCTGTAATCCCTGAGTACTTCTGCTTCATGGGGATGGGGATTACTGCTGGTTTGTGGGGCACCCCTTGTAGCAGCCTGTAAACCTCCCACAGCCTGTGGGCCTGTATTTCCTAACCCCCTGCCTTCATCCTTCCGGTGCTTCTGTGATGCCCTTCTGGCTGCCTTAGCAGTTGTCCAGGAGGCAAACATGATGGTCCTTCTGCAGGGATGGAAGCCCTCTCTGGGTCCTGGGGCAGATGTACGTTCTTCCCCTGCCAGCTGCCCTCTCCCGGGGTACCATGGATCTTTAGGTGTGGCGTAGAAATGTCTGCCCTGGGTGGGGTGTATTCTCTCTCTTGCACCCTGAGAATGATCTGGGAGGACTCCTTTTATAATGTCCACACAAAATACTACTCTTGCTACAAAGGGAATAAAGGTTTATTCGGAGACAAATGTGAGTGACCATGGCCTGGGGACACAGATTCAGGTCACATGAACTTTTTTATATGAACTTTTTTTTTTTTTTTTTTTTGTCAGCAGTGGGGTTTCAACTCAGGGTCTCATGCTTGCTAGGCAGGTGCTCTTACCACTTGAGCTACTTTGCCAGCCCTGTTTTGGGATGGGTTAACTATTTGCATGGGGCTAGCTTCAAACCTCGATCCTCCTGATGTCTGCCTCGAGTGGCTAGGATTACAGGAGTGAGCCACTGACGCCCGTACATGAACTTTTATAGTCTCAGTAACAGAAAGTCATAAATCCATGCCTTTACCAAATCCATCTGTGGGCGCGTCGGATGAACCAGACCAGCTACCACAGAGCAGGGATCTCTTCCATCCCAGATGTTATCTAAGAACCTGCTGAGTTTTCGAGTTGGTGGAAGCTGGTTGTCTCCTGAGTTGAACAGCACATTCCAGAAGTTCTACCCTGTGACCTTGGGGCAGATACAGAGATTGGTAGTAAGTGGTTACCAGGGACAAAAGGTGCCCAAGGTGACTTTGACTCTCCATCCTTGTCATTCCTTCTGTCCGTGATCATGAAGCTCCAGCCAACCCATCTGAGGATCTCAACAGGACGTGACTTCTTCAGAGATCTGCGGTCCACAGCGGTGGGGTGGAGACACTCCTGTGATCTTGCCAGGGCAGTGCTGTCTGCCCACCATGGTAGCTACTGGGCTTAAACTGTCACTGGAACAACTGAAGAACTGAATTCTAAATTGTTAAAGGTCACGTATGACTGATGGTCATCATACTGGACCCCCCTCCCCCAGTCAGGGCACAGGACTAATAAATGCTTCTATGGTCCTTCCCAGCTCCTAAAGCCCGAGGTGTTTGTCCTGCCATTCTGGTCCCAAGGCCCCCTGGACCTCCTGTGTCTGAATCGCTTGGGAGCTTGTTGTCTTTAAATGTCATTTCCTGGACCCATCCCAGACTGGCAATCAAAAATGTCTGGAACGACCTGAGAATCTGCATTTTAAACAAGTTGTCCCCACTCCTAGGTGGTACAGACCCACCCTGCAGAGAGGACCAAGCCCTCTAGCATTTGCCCTCTTTACTTGGGTGGGTCGTCTTGGCTCTGTGGCTGGCCAGTGCCCTGGGCCCCCAACCTCTTTAACCACAAGAGCTTGGCCAGCCATTCTCCAGATGTGCAACCAGGACCGGCAACACCCGGGCCCCGAGAGCTTGTTTGCAGCTGCAGCAAGGCTGCTGGCAGAGCTCCTTCACTTAAGTCTTCCTCCTCTCCTCCCCCTTCTCCCTGGACCCTGTCTCTTTCTACCCTACCACCAAAAGCAGGTTTACCCTTCCATGCCCAGGGGCTGCTGGGGTGTCCAGACAGTCTATCTTCCTTTCACAGGGACCTTCTGAGATCCCAGCCTCTCTCCAGGAACAGCCATCATGGTCATGTTAGGGAAGACCACTGAGCAGAAGCCAGGATCATCTCACCCCGTCCTCCCAGGTGGCAGCTACTTGTGTCCCCAGTCCCAGAGTTTCAGCAGTTTAGAGCCCTCTCTGGGGACAAGGCCTCGGTTGCTTCCCTTGGTGCCACCAGGCCTGGGGGATGTTGGCACAGCCCAGCAAATGGTCCTTTTCTCCTTGATGGCCTTTCAGTGTGTGGAAAGCCCAGAGGTGGAGGGCCAAGCATCAGACATGGTCTTGCCACTCACCTGCTGTGGGTCTCGTCCCCTGCACCTGCTTCCCTGCCCCGTGCACCATCATGGTACCAGCAGGTTTAGCCCACAGGTCTGTGGTTGCCACCTGAGCCTGTGGACACACAAGTGCTTCACACACTAAGGGACCGTGAAAACCCAGGGTCCATTGGCCGTCTTGTTCCCTTCAGGCTGCTGGCTGGAGCAGACCTGCACTTGGGGGAGCAGCTTGGTCTGTTTTGCCCGAGATGTCCCCGTGTTAGCGCTGAAAGTCCCACAGAGGTGGAAACCCCTCTGTGCTGGGAAAACCAGGACAGCTGGTCACCCAGCAACCTTATGCTGCCTCCCTGTGCCTGGCACACTTGTGCCATCTAGAAAGGGATCCCTCTGCCCTCCAGCAGCCTGGTTGGTCCCTTGTAGTGCAACTCCACTGATGAATTACACTGATTGTCCCCTCCTGCTTGCACCAGTTCACTGGTGACCACAAGTGTCCCATGGTGGCTGGTCAGGCTCATCCACAACCCTGATTCCCACTGCCCTTCTCCATCCCATCCCATCTGTTCTCTAAACCACTTGTCACTGGACACTTACCAGGCCCCACATGGGTACCTAGCCCTGACAAGCTGAGACAGACAAAGCTCTTATGTCCCAAAGGCACTTACATCTTTCCTGTCCATACCCTTGGCTTAAACCAGAAAAATGCCATCCCCCTTACACCCAACCTCCCTCTGAATCCCACAAGACCCTGGTTGAGGCCTCAGCAGGAATCAAGTGCTTCTGGATCCATGATTTGGTGTAAGGAACCAAAACACTTGGCAGTCCCCTCCTGCCTCCTGCAGAGGACCTCAGGGTCTCCTCGCTGTCTCCTGAGCCAGCTCAGCTCATTCCTCACCTACGCCTTGCGAGTTCTTACTCCTATCTTCCCACGTCACACTAAGTCAATTCTTCCCTGTCCTGGGCCCCGACCTATGCGCAGTCTTTCTTGCTCATTCCAGCTTCTGTGGTAGAGCCATCCTGCAGAATTTGAGGAGTATGTATTTGTGCCCCTTGCCGGGTGTCATGGAATCAAAAAGCTATAGTGCACATTTTATTTAAAAAAATTTTTTTACTAGCTTAAATTGTATCATAGTGATATTAACAGCTTGCATATGATGTACTCTGATCAAATTCACCCCTCTTGTCATTCTCCTCCCCCTCCACTTAGCAGCTTTTGATGGGTTTCATTGTGCCATTTTCACGCATGTATATAATGTGCTTCTAGAATATTCACCCCCCCACCCTGTCACCCTCTCTTTTCCCCCTCCTTCCACCCACTGATTCCCTCTTAAACAGTCCCTCTTTTACAGTCATGTCATTTTATTATTTTATTTTAGGTCTAGATTCTGCATATGAGTGAAAACATACAATATTTGTCTTTCTGAGTTTGGCTTATCTTGCTTAATATGGTGATATCCAGTTCCATCCATTTTTCTGCAAATGACATAATTTCATTCTTCTTTGTGGCTAAATAATACTCTATTGTATATGTGTCCCACATTTTCCTTATCCAGTCATCAGCTGGGCACCTAGGCTGGTTCTATATCTTAGCTGTTATAAATAGCACCTCTATAAACATGGGTGTGCCAGGTATCGCTCTTGAATGCTGACTTACATTCTTTCAGATACTACTCCAGAGTTATATAGCAGGATCATGTGGAAGTTCTATTTTTAGTTTCTTGAGGAACTTCCATACCGATTTCCATCGCGGGTGGGCTAATTTTCATTCCGCCCAGCAGTGTATGAGGATTTTTTCCCCACATCCTCACCAGCATTTGTTGTTTTCTTGATGATTGCCATTCTGACTGTGTTGAGATGGAATCTCAGTGCCATTTTGATTTGCATTTCCTTTGTGGTTAATGATGTTAAACATTTCTTCATGTGTTTATTGGACATTTATACTTCTTCTGAGAGGTTCAGTTTGTTTGCCCATTTGTTCATTGGATTATTTGTCCTTCTGGTATTTAATTTCTTGAGTTCTTTATATATTCTACATACTAATCCCTTGTCTGATGAATAGCTCACAAAGATTTTCTCCCATTCTGAAAATTGTTTCCTTTGATGTGCAGAAAGCAGCTTTTTAAATTCGATGTGGTCCCATTTATCAGTTCTTGCTTTTATACCCTAAGCAACTGGAGTCCTATTGAACAGGAGTTGCCTAGGCTTCTATTGTCAGGTGTTTCCCCATAGTGGTCTCACATTTTAGATCTTTGATCTGTTTTGGTTTTTTTTTTTTTTTTTTTTTTTTTTTTCTGGCTGTTCTGGGGTTTGAACTCAGGGCCTACTCCTTGAGCTACTCCACCAGCTCTGTTTTTGTGACAGGTATTTTCAAAATAGGGTTTCACAAACTGTTTGCCTGGGGTTGGCTTCAAAGTGCGATCCTCCTGATCTCTGCCTCCTGAGTAGCTAGGATTACAGGTGTGAGCCACTGGCACCCAGCTCCTTTGATCCATTTTGAATTGATTCTCATCCAGGGTGAGATATGGGGTTCTAGTTTAAGCCTTCTGCGTGAGGATGTCCAGTTTTCCCAATGCCATTGAGGGCAGATTTTCTTGAGCACCTACCAGGGCCAGGTCCTGTGGTGGATCCTCCTATCAACTTCCCTTCTGATCATTGTTCAGTCTTTCTCTCCTTCACTTTCCTCCTCTGTTTCCAGGGACTAGCTCTATCGTTGTCACCTGGTTCCTTCCTTCATCTCTCTCTCTTGCTTCTCTCCCTCCCATCTTTCTTTGATTACTTCTGTCCCAGGTGGGTGTATAAGAGGACCTTTCCCCCGGCTCTTGTCAGTTTGGCTTGAACACGCCTTGCCCCAGGGGACCTGGTCCTTTGGAGGCCTAGGTGGTTGTTGCTGACGTCCCCACCGCCAGCTTCCTGGTACTTCCCACATAAGAGCCAAGCATACTGGTGATAGCTGGTACTTTCAGCACCTCGAGGGCATCAGGGTCAGGAGTCAAATCTTCCTGCATCTGAGCTTGGCCTTTGCTCTGGAAAGGGCTGGTTAATCCACTTCGAGGCAGATAGGTGTTTGGGATATACAGCTGCTTCTGTCTGTGGGAAAGTCATTACCTTGAGGTTTGGGGCCAAGAAGACATTGACTCATAATGTCCAGGACACTTGTTCCTCCTGAGCTTGACGCCTTCAGGGACTGGGGGCTCACTTCAGCTCCAGGCAGCCCGTGACATTTTTGATTGTTTTAAGTATTCGCTCCCTTGTATATTGAGCCAAGAATCCATCTCATGGTGGCATCCACCCTTTGGTGACATCTTTTACTCCAATGACTCTCCCTATATCAGAACACAGCCACTATGGCGTGTGAACCTGTACACCTTCCTGGAGTAGCTGTGTTTCTCATCTGCTTTCCTTTCAGCCACGTAGGGTAGGTGATGCTTGGTTGGGGTAGAACTGGATACCCTGCCCTGATCCACGCAGTTTGGCCAGCATCAGATCCCTGGTCCTTTTCCTTCTCACAGGGAGCCCTTTGTGAGGATAGAGGCGTAGCTGCTGGGGCCCAGATCTGCTGCTGCATACCCGAGGAAAGAGTGCCCCAGAGTGACCGAGTTGGGTGTGCTCACTCCTGACGTTGAAGAGGGCCTGAGGACAGCGGGTACCCCTGGGAGCAGACCGAAGGGGCAAGTGGGCAGGACTGGAGTGCTGTCAGGACCGGTGGGTGGGGCTTGCATAGGAGCCAGGACCAGGCCAGAGGTATGTGATCAGACGCTCCCCTTTTCTGCAGCCACTTGCACCCCCACCTCCAGGCTGACTGCTCTTAGATCAGAAGGAACCCCAAGGCACCCAATGACAAGTTTCCATGGTCCTCTCGGGGTCTCTGAGTAGTGGTCCACAGCCAGCTAAATGGTACTGGCTTCTTGGCAAGGGGGTCCTGTGAACATTAGTGTACAACCAAGAGATGACAGATGAGGAGAGACAGTGGAGGAAAAACCGCACATTGAATGTTGAGCAACTGAAAGAGACACGATCACATTTCTCTGCCTGAGAATGCTGAACTTGAATCAGCTGCCTGCCTTCCAGGACCAACTTGCACAAAGTTAGCCTTTTGCAGGTGATCCATAGCTTTCTCCAAGATGAACAGCAGGGAGAGCTTCCTGGGCTATCCTGAGTTACTTTTCACCCCGGCTAGAAGGATCATAGTCATAGCCTGGTCTTCACAGAAATCCGAGTGGTCTGCTCAACCTGAGAGGGACTAGGCCTTCTGGCTGGGCTTCAGCCTTCCAGGGTCAGGGATGGAGGAAAAAAAGAGCTTGTGTTGCTTTTCTTTGTGTTGTTTACCATGGTAGGTATCCACTGCAAGGTGGGGACCTTGTTGGCCTGGTTGGCGATTGGCCTGCAATTCCAGATAGACGTGGTAACCAGCCCACACGATTGCTGGTCCTTTTCTTCTCCAAAGTTGGTGACAATGCAAACATCTGGCTGGGCGACTCATTTCTTTACTTGCCTTAAGCATGGAAGCGTTTTTTAAGCATCACCAGCTGGGCCCTGCATGCATGTTCCGTTTTGCTTTGTTTTTCATCTTTTACCTCTCTGAGCCCAGGGAATGTGTGTTCACCTTCCTTCAAGCAGCCACGAGTGACTGGAGTACTTCACAGGTGTCATGAGAGAGGTCCCCAGCCAGGTGTTCAAAGGATGTGTGTAGTTTGAAGTTGGCAGGATGGGAGAGGAATCGTCTAGATGTTAAGCTTGCAAGTAGGGAAGGAGAAGGCTGACTTAGGAGACGATAAGAGACAAAAGGAAAGCTCTTGCCCAGCTGCAAACTGTTTGTGTCCAGGTTTCTGTTTTTTGTTTGTTGCTCTACTGGGAATTGAACCTAGGGCATTCTAGGCAAGTGTTCTATTCCGGAACTTGTCCCAGCTCCGTGTCCGGTGTTTCTGCCTCTGTTTCCAGTCTAAACTTTATTCACGTTTGACACTTTGTGTAGCAGCCAAACCTGGAATTTGTTCTTTAGTGGTGTGCGGTGGGCTTGCAAGGACACGAAGGCATCTCTAGCCAGGAAGTGTGGTGTGAAGGGCTTTGGCCTGATCTTTTGCCCATGGACTTGGGCTATGGTGGCCCTTGCTCAGTGGGTACTTGTTTCCTGGGTTTCCAGTGTGGGTGGATGCTGCCCTGGCTTCTGCCTGAGGCTCTCCAGAATCCCTGTCTGGGATGGTTCGTAGTCCTCCAAGAGAAGCAGCCTGGGAGCAGGTGGCCACTGGTGAGAATTCTGCCTGGCCTTTGTCTTGCTTCTGGCCCTCTTGCTCCTTGATGTGGTGGGTGCTGGGACAGTCTTGTGTGCTGTCGAGCTGACCCAGGCTATGTGGGGGTGGGGCAGAACCTTGACATTGACATTTTTTGAATACTTTTCTCCTTGGCTCCCCCAGGAAGCAGCTTGCAGCTTTTGACCTTTGAGTTGTTGGGGGAGCAAGCTAGCCAGACACGGGGACTGGTGGGATGGTAGCAGCCAGCAGGAAGGAAAGTCAAGTCCATAAACTAAAGAAAGCCAGAGGGGGCAGATGGCAAAAGAGAGGGGATTCCTGTACCTGAGCCCCTCGATTGGAATTGTGGGGACCACTTTCTCAGCCCCCAGACACTGGAAGCCACTCTTGGAAGATCTCTCAGCAGAGTGTTCTTCCTGAGGGTCTGGGACAGGGTATTCCACAGTTCCCCTGGAGTTGCAGGGGCAGTGCTGCCGACAGGGGCTGGTCTTACAGCCAGAAGGCAGTGGCTCTCAAAGGGGAGCAGGAGGGAAAATAACAGAACTTGTGCAGTACTTGTTACATGCTGGAACGTTCTTTCACTTCAACCCTGTAAGGTAGGGTTACAGATGAGGGAACTGAGGCACAGCCAGACAAGGGTGACTGCTCAGGCTCTGTGTGGGGAGGTAGTAGGGATTCTGGAGCCTGCCTCTGGGCAATGCTGCCTCTCCAGGAGGTGGTAAAAACCAGAAGTCACACAGGCAGGCCTCCAGTGGTGTCCTCAGACGTTACTCCATCCCACTGCTCCTCCCTGCCCTCAAGCCCCACACTTTTCCTGTGTCTTGAGTATACGGTGGGCTCGTAGCCCACACCGCCAAAGCTCCCCAGTGAAATAAAGACGCTTTTCTGATCGGCTTTGTTGATGTTTGAACCTGAAGGTGGTGGCTCCCTCGGAGGAGGAGGAGGCGCAGTGCTGGACCCCCTTGGTCTCCCACTCTGAAGCTCTCAGAGGCTTCTGGAATTGACGTCTCACCAGCCCTGTGGACAGATGGGTGCTAAGAGGCTAGGAGTGGACAAAGCATCCCAGAGAGACCCAAGTTGTGCTCACAATTCTGCATGCTGGGGTGGGATGGGCCCTGGGGGGAGAAGACAGGTGAGGGGGCTGGGATCAAGGCCCACTGCACCCCAGACCTCCTGTAAGATCTGACTCCAGTCACCTGCTTTTCTTCCAGCCGTGGGTTGCCTGCCCTTAAACCCACCACTGGGTTGGGAAAACCTAAGAAGATGGGACACTTTGAAGAACGAGTGA
Source organism: Castor canadensis (assembly GCF_047511655.1). Lineage (NCBI taxonomy): Eukaryota > Metazoa > Chordata > Mammalia > Rodentia > Castoridae > Castor > Castor canadensis. Next base: position 152,167,462 of record NC_133392.1, on the reverse strand, counting down.
AAAGCCCCCTGTTGGCTTAGCAGTGTTGGCCTGCATGGGCGCAGGAAGGCGCCATCTTGTTCTAGGCAGGGCTGGAGGCCCCTTGCCCATCTTGCAACCTGGTCTGTGCTCTGAGCTTCCTATCCGGTTATGGTTATTAGGATTTCGGATTAGAGTGGCCCTGTGGCATATCCCAGGTTAGTTAGCATCCCGGCATCCAGGGCTGGCTGCCAGATGAGCAAGGCCAGGTACCCCTAGATCTATCCCCTTAAACAGGCTTCTTACTCTTGGGGCCTCAGTTTCCAGCTTGGTGGAGCAGGAACGATCCCACTGTGAGGTTGCTGGGAGATTGCCTATCCAGCACAGAGCGCTCAGCGCAGGCCTTACACTACAGTTTGTCAAAGTCCAGTTCCAGTCGTGCTGGAGACCTATGGGATGTCTTTTAAGAGGCATCCATGGCCCCCTGATCTGTGCTTTCTCAGCCCAAGGTAATTTTTCAATTAACTCGATTGGCTGGAAAGCCAGGCGCCCTGGAGTGTGGGAAACTGGCCCAGGCCGGAAGGGTCCTCCCCTCTGCCCCAGCTCTGGGCTCAGCTTCCACCAGGAAGATCAGGATACCAGGCTGCGATCTCCTGCCCCTCTGACAAATCCCAGATGGCACCTCCTGGGAGCTACAGTGGCCTACGCACTGGTGGCCTCCTGCCCTCCCTCCTCACCGCGCCCAACCCGCAGTGAGGGCCGGAATGGCGCTTGTTGTGACTTTATTGCTAAACAATTTAGAAAGGCGTCCCTGCCAGTTTTCATAAGTGAAACATTTAAAGTATGCAGAGCATATTTTATTTCTTCCTGGAGCAGCTGTTCAGTTGGGCTGGAGGATAATGAGGAGTGAGTTATGTGGATTTGTGGGTGCCCTGCAGCGCTCACGAGCTCTGAGGCCTCCAGAGTCTCCACCGGGGGATGGGTGTCTGCTGCAGTCCAGGACGTCCTCCTATCCTGCCCTTCCACGGGGCCAGGCTGTCTCTACGTGGCACAGCCCGTGTTCACCAAGTGCTGACACTGTACCAGGCTCCTGTTTGGAGCAATGTCACGACAACCCTGGGAGACTGATTCTCGTCTCTATTCTCCACACAAGGACAGGGAGGTGACCTGCCAGGGTCAAACAGCCAGGATTTGAGCCAGGAAGCTGGTTTCCAAACCAGTACTTGTAGCCACCATTGTGGACATTTTAAGGGGACCAAGTGGAGGCCTGTAAAGGTCACCTGATAGCAGGAATCACTTGAGACTTGTCCCAGCTTACCTTCAGAAGCTGTGTTTGAGACAGTGGCCCTCTAGCTCTGCCAGTTATTCAGACCACAGTCTGGACTTGGCTTACATTCTTCTGGAAGAATTCTGCTTGTCATACCAGTCTGCAGGGGTGGTAATGTCACACTCACTGCCTACTTCCCTTCTTTGGCCTGATAGCTTACACCTGCTGGCTTCAGCAGAGCCTGAAACAGGCTTTAACCCCGAGCTGAGCCCGAGACCGGCTCAGACTCTTCCAGCTCAAAGCCAGTGGCCTAGTGGTGAAGGGTATAGATCCCAACACCTTCCTCGGGGCCTCCTGTGCTTGTCCATGCAGTGGGTACAGAAAAGCCAGTTCTTTCCGTGAGTCTTAGCAGGGGCCCTCTCCTACCTGGAGCTAGACAGGGCAGGGGTGAACCCGCTTTCTGACTCTTGACAGTGGGGCAGGTGGCCCACATCCTTTTCTCTGGGTTCTGGTAATGAGAGGAGAAAGAAACTGAAGCTGAGTCCTGGCTCAGACTCAGGGGTGGGGAAGCAAGAGAGGCGTCACCTACAGGTGCAGGGCCTTGTTCATTTGTTGCCTCCAGATTGGCATTGAGCTCGGGCTCTGCACTGGGACCTGGGCCACACTTGGTGGGGTAACTGAAACGGCTTTATTTGCCCTTTCTGTTTTTAGTCTTTTTTTTTTTTTTTCCTGGAGGGTTGAGGCAGTGAGGAAAACAGGACACTACAGCTGCTGACCTAGTCCTGGCTACCTTCCTTCCATAGCCCTGACCTTCAGGGAAAGGAAGGTCATCGCTAGAGCCTAGGCTGAGAAGCTGGCCATTTTACCAAAGGAAGGCCTAGTTTGAACCCTGTGCTCTCTAGTCAAACGCCCTGTCCTGTTGTTTCATTGGGGAAACACGCTCAGCAAGGTATTTGGGGCAGGAAGACTGCTCAGGGTTGTGGAATCAGACAGACTTCTGAGCTGGGATTCAGCTGTGCCACCGAGATGAGCCAGCCCACCAGTTCCAGCCTCCGTCTGCATCTGTAAATGGGAACACTAGTACTTCTTCATGCTGCTCGTTGAGGGCATTTGGTGGCTGAGGCTCAGTGCCAGCCTGAGGGTGAAATGCCCCACCCTTCCCTCACCCCGGGTCTTGAACCCTCAGATGAACCCCAGTAGCTGTGGGGTTGATGCTGAAAAAACTACTGGAGAGGAGGAGGGTTGATTGGGGCAGGGAAAGTTCTGGAAATAGCCTTGAAGCAGAACCTGAAAGGTTGGTACCTCCTGGGTTTCCAGGGTGTCAAGCTGGGAGAGACTTAGTTATCGCTGGATCAGAAAGACATTGAGCTTAAGAATAGGCCGCCATCTTTCACTGCTCTTGAGGGAAGAAGTGAATTCCCTCCTCCACTTTGCTCCTCCCCATTGCTGAAGGAAGAGTGATAGCTTGGTGTACTTAGCACACAGCTAACAGCCTCGGGTTTGTAGGGATGCTGGATGTCCAGTAAGCTATCACTGACAAGCCATTTGTCAGAATTCTTTTTCAGTTGCAAGGGACAGAAAATCCAGCCTGAGCTGCCTAACAGGAAGGGAACTATTGGCTCATGTAAGTGAAAAGTCCAAGGGTAGATCCTGGCTTCAGGCATGGTGTGATCCAGGACTCAGGTATTACCTGAATCCCATTTGTCTTCTTGCTGCTTCATCAGTGGTGGCAAGATGGCAGCCAACAGCGTCAGACTGCACTCTCAGCTCAGAGGCCAGCAGGAAAGAGCACACTTGGATCTTGGTCCAGAGATGAACTCTGATTGGACTGTTTTAAGTCATGTGTCCTCCCCTGAACCAGTCACAGTGGCCAAGGTGATTCAGAGCTCTGATTGGTCAGATTGGGTCTCATTTCCATCCCTGAAGCATAGACACTGATGGTGGGGCCTCCACAAAGGCAAATGGAGGTGCTGTGTGAAGAAGAAAGGGGTGTAGAAGCCAGAGAACCTGACCCTGATTCCAGGGGCAATGACCAGAAACTTTGGAAAGAAAAGGCAGGTGAGCCAGAAGAAGTGCTGGCCTCGTAGTGCAGCTCTACAAGTGTGCTGTGGTTCCTCCTTGTACCAAGAGGTGACCCAGCACAGCCCGTCGGCTCTCCAGCCCTATGATGAACAGACTGTAACTCAGTACTACTAATCCCAGTATAAAATGGGTTCAGTGAGGGTTGGCAGTGGCGGTGGTCACCTGGCCCTGGAGAGTAGCTGATCCTTTTCCCATCCCTCCTGCCCAGCAAGCAGATGGGAGCAGGGTCCTTGGAGCCACCAGAGTCAGGACTGGGCTTGGACACTGACCAGTCATTGCTGTCACTGCTGCCTGTCTGGGACTCAGCGGTTGAGCCAGGAGGAGTATTTGGAGTCATGTGCCTCCTGAAGGGTGCTAGGATCACCTGCTGAGGATTTGTGCAGCCTCGGCCATCGGGTGCTGCCCAAGCCTCTGGCAGCCCCCAGAAGCCCTGCACACGGCAGCTACTCAGCCTGTGATTGGATGCAGTCCTTCTTTCTGTCTCTGTCGGTGGGATCAGGGTAGCTTGGATGAGTTTCCCTATGACAGAGCTCAGAGGGCTCTTCTGAACTGGCTCCACAGCAAACATTACAGGACCCCCAGTTCCCCTGAATGCTGGGAAACGATGAAAGTTATGGTAACCATCCAGAGGACCTCTGAGACCCCCTGCCCATCTGTGGACCCGGAGAGGGAGCGAGCAGGAGGCTTTGCCTACCTTGAGGGCACCTTGCAGTCTGGCAGCTGTGCTCCAGGAGGGACAGAACACAGTGGTTACCAGCAGGGGTTCTGTAGCCAGACTACCTGGGGTTAACCTTGGGGTCCTCTGTACATCTATTTCTATGTGAGATGAAGTCATCGTCATCTTACAGAGAATTCACGCTGAGGAGACCGAGAGCTGTCTGCATGCAAGAGGGGCCAGAAGTGTGGTTGTTAGCACCCGGGCAAGGTGACAGATGACCTCAAGAATGCAGGAGATGTGGGGTGCAGCTTAGATGTGCCTCATCCCTACCCGCCATGGCTGTCCCTGCAGGAGGCAGAACAGAGGTGCTGTCCTGTCCATGGTGGGGTCCCCCCTCCTCTGCCTTGGGCAGTGGATCTGTCAGCCACCCCTCTTGGTCTATTTTCGGACACCCTCTCTGGGCCCTGCTTCACTGGGTCATGACTCCTATTAACTGTTGAGCTGTGAGGCCCGGGAGCTCCTGTTTCTTCAGGTGACTTCGCCCATGTGAGTCATATGTCTGTCCTGAGATTTTTAACCCTCCTGGGGCTGTCTTATTCCTCAGTTTAGAATAAGCATCACCATCCAGTGTCCTAAGACCATCGTGCAGACAAGATTTGATTCTGACCCTGGGACACCAAGACAGCCAGTCAAGGCAGGTGCTGCTGGACCAGACAATGGGGGCAGCTCTGGAGCCCTGCAACACCCGGACTTCAGCCACACCCCACCAGGGTCTCCAGGTTGCACCCAGGGATCCTGCACAAGTCACTGTGAGGACTCAGAGGGACTGAGCTGGACATCCATCCTGCACATGGCAGCAGAGTGCTTTGAAGCTACAGTCACCATGGTCTCTGAGAGTCTGGAGGGGACGGTGGCTTATGTCATCTGGAAGTGACCTCTGTGGCCGAGGGATATGGCACAATTCTCTGAACCTTCAAGGTCTTCCCCAGTGTAGCTCAGGTGACTTCCCTGTAGTGTTTGGGACATACAGTCAGGGGATGCAGGTCAGTCCACAAAGCCACCAAGTGTGGGACTCAGACCAATGTATCCTTCCACCGAGTTGAGCTAGGGAACGTGGACTGTGTAGCTCTCCATCCACTTGGATTTATTTTTGTGGGGAGGGCCATAAAATGAATTTTTAATGGGAAATCTGAAACATGGTGCTGCTATATTTAGAGCGTCTTCCTCGAGGTATAATTTATGTACAGTAAAGTGCACAGGTCTGAAGTGTGCCGGCTGAGAGTGGGGGTTTTGACACGTGTACTTGGCTCTTTCTCAAGGTGTCCACCCATGATGGCAGTTGGGGACAGCCCTCCCGGCCTGGACTCATTGGCCTCACCTCACTCGAGCTGCCACTTGAAGCCCCTGATGCTCTTTTACCTTCCCTGGACTTGGTGATGAAGCCATGCGCCCACACTTATGGCCTTTAACCCATGCCTTTATGGGGGAGGCCCAGAGCTCAGGGGTTCCTTGGAAGATCCAGAGGATGTCTCATTCATCATAATAGTGGTCGTGATGACCTGCACTTGGCCTCCATTTGGAGCCTTCCAGAAGATTGCTTTGTTTAATGTTTACCGCAGGCCTCAGAGACCTGTCTTGGCTCCACTTTCAGATGTCACTTGTCCACTGGTCAAACAGCCAGGAAGTAGGGGGAGCCAACACTGAGCCTCTCGGGAAGACTAGGAAGCTGCCTGCCCTTCCTGGCACTGCCCTTGGCACTGTCACCACAGGCCTGCTGGGCATCAGGTATGACAGATCACAGTCCCTGTCTGTGAAGAATGGCTGGCTGGCTCTCAGGAGCTACACCGAAGCCTGGTAGAGGGCTGGGGCCCCTGTGCACCGAGTGGCTGATTCACGGTGGGGACATCCTCCCCCACTCAACCCGCCAAGCCAGGCCTAGTTAGGACCTGGGTCCTGCTGGCTTTGGAACCCCTTCTGTCAGCCACAGACTTTGTCCGTCTCCTTCTGAAGGTGGCATGGTTGTATATCCTATAACGATGTTAGATCAACCGTAGACAGTTGTGAGCCAACTGTAAGATGGGGTCCCATGAGATTCTGTAGCCCGTGATTTCATAGCTGTCTTGGTTTGTGTAAGTGCATGCTATGATGTTTCCATGAGGAAATCAACAGACAACGCAGTTCTCAGAACATGTCCCGGTTGCTAAGTGACTCATAACCGTACAATGCAGGAGTTGAGACTGGGTGCCAGAGCCAGACCACTTGGGTTCACACCCTGACTCTGCTCTTTAACTCTGAGATCCTGGTCCAGTCATTTAACTCCTCTGTGCCTCAATATCCCCCTTCGCCCCTCCACACACCTGTAAAATTGTTGTGATAATAATAGGATACATTTCATATGGGGGGATTAATCTAGTCAAGACATGTAATATACAAGAGTTTGGAGCACAGTGTGTGCTATTAGTAAATGTGTCATGTTATGATAATACATAATAAGTATAATATTCTTGTTATTTAGACCTTGGCTTGGGGAAACTGGAATTATAAACCTATAACTCAAATTTTAGAGATTGCCTCCTGTTACTAGGTGGCTGCCGAAGCTCCAACAATTAAGTCCACTAAAAGAGATGGGCTGCAGGAGGGCAAGGTCTGTTCCAGCTCCTGTGCCACCCAGTCTGAATTCACCCTCTGACTGGGTACACTGTACCCCATTGTTCTTGGGGACATTGTCCTGGGGTCTCTGCTACCCGGCCTGTACTGGTATGGTTGCCCCAGGGCAGCTGTGTTAGTAACTGGCAACTGCCTGGAGTAGACGAGCACATCCCTGGCTGTGCTTATCCTTGTTTCAGGGCCCAGAGAACTGTGCTGAGCCTGGCTTTTGTTGGCCTCCTGTCTTTCCCCACTGCCCGCCCCTGCCCAGTGCTCAGAAGTTGGGATTGGTGCACAGTTGTCCTTTGCTTCTCTGTCCTTGGGAGGCCAGGCCCATTCCTCTTTCCCTAGAGCTTGCCTGCCTCTGCAGAGACCTCCTCCTGCAGGTGGCTCGAGCCTGCGCTGTGCCAGACTGATGGGCTGTAGCCTCTTCCTGTCTCCATCACTTGCCTTGTGCAAAGGTGGCCACGGTCTGTACCATGTGTCCAGTACCTTCGCCACCGGCCGTGCGTGCACACTTCAAATGCAGTCAGAGCAGCTGTGGAACTGGACTGTTCATAGGAGTTCACTTCAGTTAGTTTACACTTAGCATCCTGTGCCCGAGCACTGCAGCTGCAGACCAGACCCCAGCGTCTCTGCTCCCACTCGGAGAAACGCACAATTGGTAGTATTCATCTAGATTCATAAAAAGTGGGTCCCTGTGGCCAGGCATGGTGATTCATGCCTGTAATTCCAGCACTCAGGAGGCAGACGCAGAAGAATCCCGAGTTCCATGCCAGCCCAGGCTACATAGTGAGACCTTGTCTCAAATAAACAAAAAGAGTGGGTTCCCCTAAGGGCACTGATACTTTGAAGACCCAGAGAGGGACAGTGACTTGTCTGGATCCCTCTGAAACAGAAATCCATGTAAAGAATGCAGTCAAGCTGGATGCAGTGGCTTGTACCTGTAATCCTAGCTACTCAGGAGATAAGAGACCCAAAAGCTCGCAGTTCAAGGTCAGCCCCAGCAAAAAGTTGGTGAGACTCCATCTCAAGCAATGATGGGGTGTGGTGGTGCACATCTGTCATCCCAGCCACACAGGAAAGCACAAATAGACAAATCGCAGTCCAGGCCGGACATAAAGTGAAACCTTATCAAAAATAACCAGTGCCCAGGGTATTGTGCACACCAGGCAAGCACTTTATCACGGAGCCGTATCCCCAGCTCCCATGGGGCCTGCTTTTTACCATCACCCCTACTTCACAGATAGGCAGCTGAGGCCCAGGGAGGGGGAGAGACCAGGCCGTGATCCCAGGACAACCATCTGGGGTCCGAGTTTCTGGTGCTGTGCCCCGGCTTGCTCTGCTCTGTGAAGGCCCGGCAGCACTGCGTGGTCCCAGCTTCCCGCCCAGCCAGGCAGGTGCACCGAGTAAGGTCACTTGTCACGCAGTTGTTTGTCCAGCCTGGTCTCCTAAGACTTGGATCCTACTGCACCTGGTGTCCCGCCTCCTGGCTCCCACAGGTTGTTTGGAGCCCAGTGGAGGGGCGGGGCCTCCGTGCCAGGTACACCTGTTAGGAAGGTGCACGCAGGATAAATGCCCCCTCTGGGTCTCTGCTCCAGTCTCTGCTTGGTGCAGGGTGTGACCACTGTTCCCTTCCCTCACCTCCTCCCACACAGTTTGCTCTTGGGGTCACCTTGCTTCCTTGGGGCAGCATCCCTGTAGTGGGGAGCAGAGCTGCTGGAGTGAAACCCAAGATGCCAGGGTGAATTTAGGATAAACACAAGCACACCTTGAATATAAGTGTGTCCCATGCACTATCTGGGGCATATTTATGCTAAAACTCACCTGACGCTTATCTGAAGTGCTAGTTTGCATCTGGGGGGTTATTTGTATTGCGAAATCTGGTAGCCGTACATGGCAGCCTGCACACCTCGGGCCCTGAGAAATGGCACAGGCTTGTGCAACGAGGTGGCACGGCACAGATCCGGTTTCTTAGGACCCACTGCCTTCATAGACAATAGATGTAGACTTTTGTAGTTGGGAAGTGTAGCTCAAGTGGTAGGGCACCTGTCTAGCAAGGACAAGGCCCTGAGTTCAAACTCCAGTCCCAACAGAAAAATAAAAATAAAGGGACTCTCAGGGTGAGTTGAGGAAACCTAGAAGCCACACCCCTAAAAATATCAAGCAAGCCAAAGCAATCTGGCTTCTACCTGCCTGAGAATGTACTATATATAAATGGACATGCATTAGCAGTCACTCACACTTTTTCTTGAAATAGACTCTTGGTGATAGTTGAGTGGGAACAGGGACTGGCAGGATGGGCAATTGGAGTATTGATGCAAGGGAAAAAAATTCCAAAGTCTTGAGTACCTCTGGAGATTGCAAGCCAGAGGAGGAGGCACCTGAGTGGCTGGGGTTAAGATCTTTTATAATCTGACCTTTCCAGTCTTCCTTCTGCTCGACCTAACCTCTTACCTGTGTTCTGGCTTCCCAGCCTCCCAACCTTTGCTCATTCTGTCCCCTAGTCCCCTGTTTTGGGGACAGTGCTCCTGTCCCCCACAGCTCTACCTTGCATTTTGCCCCGTGTGTGTGTGTGTGTGTGTGTGTACTTCTCTTCCCTGGGGGCTTCTGATGTGCAGGCCATTCCTTTCTCCCCTGAACAGCTTGGGCCAGGCTTGGAGCACAGATGTCCACAGATGTTTGCCTGGGACAGAGGCAGGAGAGGGGCCTCAGGGCCAGCCTCCTGCTGTGCAGCTTGACGGAGACTCTGATGGTTCTCAGCTGCACTCAGGTCCATCAATCAGAGGGTCCTGGTGGTCCTGGTGACATATCTTGCAGGTCTTTCTATCCATGTTCATGGTGACCATGAGCCAACCTGAGGGCAGGGCCTGGCGCTCACCCAGGCGCCCTGACCCTGCAGCAGCCTCCACATGGGCAGGTGCTGTAAATACTCAGCGGATGGGGTCAGACCATCGTGATGTGCACGCTATACCTGGGATGTATGCGCCACACCTGTGACTGCACCTGAGCCCTGGAGCCCCCACAGCAAGTGAGATGGTGAGAGGCCCTGCTCACTCCACAATCCATTCGGGCTTCTGTTCAGCTCATCTGAAAACACTGGCGCACTGGACAGGAGGTGGGGTCACCCTGCAAGCTCTCTTGAGGCTGTGACACCTGAGGCTGAGACTGACCAGCAGGAAGGAACTGAAGGGCAGGAAGCCACCAGCAGCCTGTGTGGGAGCAAGGCTAACCCTCTCAGGCTGTCTTCTGCTCATTCATTCCATGGCCCATGTCAATACAGGCATAGTGCCAGGAGCTGTGCTCGATACAGGGAGGGCACCATGAACAAAAGCCATCACAGTCCCTGTCCTCCTGGGCCTTATTTGTGATAAACAGATGCACAGGGTGCATCAAGACAGGGACATTAGCCAGGCTCCTGTGGCTCATGCCTGTAATCCTAGCTACTCAGAAGGCAGAGATCAGGAGGATCGCAGTTTTAAGCCAGCCTTGGACAAATAGTTTGGGAGACACTATCTCAAGAAAACCCATCACAAAAAAAGGGCTGGTGGATTGGCTCGAATGGTAAGAGTGCCTATCTAACAAGTGTGAGACCCTGAGTTCAAACCCCAACGCCACCCTCCCTGGAGCTTACGTTACTGTGGGAGAAAGACAGGTCCCTGAAGAGGTAGGGCAGGGTCCTTCAGGGAGTGAGCAGAGGCCTGCATCACAGTGAGGAGGTGGCCACAGGAAGAACCAGCGAGGGCGTTCCCATTTGAGGGCATCTTGGGGACACAGGGCCCTGGTATGGGAAGAGCTTGGCCTCTGCAGAGGAGGGGCCCATACCACTGGAGCGTGAGAGAAGGGGGTGCTTCACAGTGCCTTTAGGTGATGTTTATTTACACTCAGCGTGCTCCCTTGAGAGTGGTCATTGAAGGTGTGTGCAGCCTGGCCCCTGTGCAAGGCCTAATCTCTGTGCAGAGCCTGTCCCTCCTGATGCAAAGCCTCCCCCGACCCTGTGTGCAGCCAGCTGCATGAGGTGGCACTGCCCCTGCCCCCAGCACCCCTGTGTTTGTCATTGCTCAGGCGAGCAGACCCGGAGGTGAGTGGCAGGAGCTCACTTTTCATTGCAGGGTGATGGCACACCTGGGGACCTTCCCAGGGCCTAAGGGGACACCATGTTCTCCTTGTTCATCTCTGGTGACTTACACAGGGCTGAATGGAAGCACCGCTGAGCCCTCTGCCAATGGTGTCGCCCTGCTCTTCTGTAGGACAGTGGAGGGGGGTGTGTTGAGCTGGACTGCTCCGTGTCCAGCTCCTGAGGTCTATGTGCAGTGCAGAATGTGAGAACGTTCTGTAGCACTGGGTCCCAAGTGTGAGCCTGGTGTTCAGCCCGTGGAGTCAGCCAGGCCTTGTTCAAATCTGCTACCTACGAACCTGAGCTCTCGGAGTGCCTTAATCTCTCCAAGCCGCAACACCCTGGTCTGTACTGTGGGGGTCATGGCTGTGCCTGCCTCAGGTCTGAAGGGGGTCAGTTCATCACTCAGAGCTTGACTGGGCAGGCTGTGGCTTGTTGTAATGTCAGTTCACAAGGGCATGGCCACTGGTGGACACTCACAGGTCTGTGATGGCAGTGGTGATGCCCTAAGGAGTGTGGCAGGCTGGGGGTCTGGACAGGTGTACTCTGTGACTGTAGGTAGCATGCAGAGTCAGGCCAGACCCTTTGGAATGAAATAGTGGCCTGGGGGATGGGGTTCTTCCCATACGCATATAAGAAAGCCCTGAATGCGGAGCGGACGGGAAAAACCCTTCGAGCTGCCCCCAGCCCACATCCAGTCCTCTGACCCTGTGTTCTTGTCCCCTAGTGCTCCTGCGGGAGGAAGTGGCCCGGCTCCAGGAGGAAGTGCACCTTCTCCGACAGATGAAGGAGATGCTGGCCAAGGACCTGGAGGAGTCTCAGGGCGGGAAGTGCTCCGAGGTCCTTTCAGCCACCGAGCTCCGGGTCCAGCTGGTGCAGAAGGAACAGGAGCTGGCCAGAGCCAAAGAGGCCTTACAGGGTGAGTGACGAGTCACAGAGCTCTACCTGGGCTTGGACGCCCCAGCCCTTCTTCGGACGGAAAACTGTGTTTCTCAGGGTTGGTGTAGATTTCGCTCCCTCCTCCAGGGTGACCACCATGCGTTGTCTCCTTGGCTGAACGCGGGCATCTCCCTCTGAGACGTTAATTGCATTTCGGATGGACATCTTTGTTGACCCACAGCTGAGTCTCTTACTCAGCATTCTCAGAGGCCTTGTGCCTCTCTTCCTGGGTCTGTGGATGTGCTGTGTCTCTGATGGAGGAGCACCTGTGTACCTGGCTTGCCCTGGGAAGAGCTTGGGCCTCACATCACTTGGTCCAGTGCAGTTTTGTTCTGGAAAGTGCAGCATCTTCTCCAGCCCTGGGGGGGAGGAGGTGGAAGACATAGGGTGAAGGTGTCCAGGTAGTCTTTTGACAAGATGGACCTTGGACTGATAGCCATCACAGGGCTAGAAATTGCTTTTAAGAAAGGAGGAAGCTGTCGGACCATGTGTTCAGCCTGGTTTACTTGGAGCTGGCTGGAAACCTAGCAGCTCTCATGTCCTTCTCTCCTGGGGTTCAGGGAAGGTCTCTGAAGGTTACTTGGGGAAGGTTGTAAGCACAGTACCTAGAAAGCTCAGACCTGAAACAAGTGGGGACAAAACAGCCTTGGGGTCTGCATTTGTTCTGTGGAGTCCATTAGCATTTGTTTTGGTCCTGAAAAAAAGAGAGAAAGCCATGAAACCTTGCAACCTGCTCTTCACTTACCATTTACGAGAACAACAAATACTCTACAAGTTCCATTTATCAAGCCAAAGCAAGCTAATTAGTTAGGAACCGAGAGATGCCCAAACTGGCTAAGAGTCTGTTTCTCCTTTAACCATCCATCAGTGAGCATCTCAGGCTGGAGAGTGTCTGGCTTCTTGGTCCATGCAAGCCCCAGGGGAAAGGCCACGGTCAAGGCCAAAGGCTGCCCTTGGCAAGAGCTTGGCCACATGGCCATGCCTTGCAGCCAGGGGCTGGGGAATGGAGTTTCTGGCTGAGTGGCCGTGGCCCAGCTCCACTTCTAACCTGGTGAAGGGGAATGGATTTTACTGGGCAGTGTGTCAACTCTGTCAAAGCAGGTGTCCCTGACCAGAGGTGGGATGTGTACAACTGGCTAAACAGACTGGTGGTGGTGCCCAACTGACTATCCTCCCCAGGAGACTGGGAAGCAGCTGAGGTTGAGCCTGTCCCCCAGGATTCAGTACCTTCACTAAGAATTCTTTCCATCCAAAGGCAGTGGGCCACCTCTTTGGTTGGGATCTTTTTTCCAGTGTGGTCACTGAGTAGGTGTGGGAAGCCAGTGCCGCATCCTTGAGAAGTCACTTTGCCCATGTGCGTGCAGCCAGCCAGCAGTCCAGACAGACCTGTGGGGCTACCCTTCTCTGGGCTTCTGGGGCCTCATAATGTCCCCTGCCACCCCACATCCCAGAGTCTCCAGTGATAGCTGCTGGTGGGCCAGGACTGTGCCATCTGCTGCCATTGGTCTTGCTGAACCTGGTACTGCTGTGGAAAGTCAGTTTTTGGCAGCCAAACACTGCCTTAGCCACCCTTCCCAGAAACAGAAACCCAGGGACAGAGAAATCTGCCTCCTGTGTCCTGGGCCAGGGTCTCCTGCACCAAGAAATTGGATGGTCCTAGACCAGAGCCATGTGCACAGCAGTCAACCCAGGGTCATTTATGCCCCAACTCCTGGGACATAGATTCCACTTCTCCAAACCTCAGTGTCTGTCTGAGTGATAGGAGAGTAATGGTGGATTCCTACTCACTGAGGCCATATCTCTAATGGTGAGGGCCCAGCTCCTGCCATTGTGGTGATGCGCATTTTCCCTGCAGCCCCCGAGGCACAGAGTTGTACATCAGACCCCCTTATGTGCCAGGGATGCAATCTAGAACATTCCGTGGATTCCTGAAACCACGCACAGAACCAAACCCTATGTACACTACAAGTTTTCCTGCACACACATACTGAAGATATAAATTGACATAAGTTAGGCACAGTAAAAGAGTGACAATAACTACCAATAAACCAGAATAATTATAACAATACACTGTATTGCAGGTTATTAAGACTTGAGAACTGTTTTATTTCTAGTATTTTTGGAGTAATATTTTCAGACCATGGCTGACCATGAGTAACTGAAACTGCAGAATAAGAAACTGTGGATGAGGCGGGTTTACTGTTCAGGTGTTTCTTTCCAACTCTGAGCCGTCAGTTCCTATCCATCACCAGAGGGCCTCATCTTAGCCTGGGATCCGTCCAGTCATGTGACTCCTCTGTAAGAATAATAGTGTGAGCGAGCAACAAGGACAGATTGGCACTAGCACTGATCTACCTTCACCCCAACCCGCTGGGTGCTATCAGCCCCCAACACGCCCCGACCCCCGTCACAGATGAGTGCACCTGAATGAGGCTCAGGGAAGTTGAGTAACTAGAGCAAAGTTGCAGAGCTAATTCGTAGCAGAGGCAGTGACACTCCAACTGCCCAGCACACTCCTGCTTCCTGGGGGTGGTCCCTGGGAATGAAGTCAACCTGGATGCAGGAGACAGGCGCCATCTCAGCTCAATGATGGGATGGCAGGCTCCAGAGTCAGACTTCAACTTGAACTCCAGGTCTACCACTTACTAACTGTGTAACCTTGGATAAATTCCTCAGCTTCTCTGAACCATACATAGTTCCTTTGCTTATGGTAATTGTAATACCTGCACTTCTCATAATTGGGGCTAATGAGAGTAGCTTGTGAGGATTAAGTGAGATATAAAAGTGCTTGGCTCAGTGTCTGATCCATAAGTGCAAATATATGGTGATGACCCAGGAGGAGGGGGCTTGGCAGACCTCAGATCTGCTTGGAGATGTCAGTTGCCTGGCTTCCAGGCCCCCCAAGGTCAAAGTGGCAGTGTCCCCAAAAGGCAGGGAGGTGGATACCCCTGGCCACCCCAAGCATCCTTCTTGGATTTCTACACAATCATAAATAAGATACTTCCTTTCCAGCCACAGCACAGTGTGTAAATTGCAGCCAGATGTGGGCAGAGCAGGCTGGGGCGCGGCAAGGGATTTCTGTGCCATAAGAGGAGAGTGAGAGAAACACACAGCAAAGCGAGCAGCGGATGCCGGCCACGCCGTTAGCAACCCGTATGTTTTGGATGAGACCTGAGTTCTCCAGCATGTGAGAGGACCCAGAACAGCAATTCTTGGTGCTGACAGCAAGGCAGGGAAGAGGATGGAGTTTGGGGACCTGGAGGCTTAGAAGGTCCCTTGTTTCCTGGGGGTCAGGGTTTGAGAGTCTGGTTGCTCTGTGAAATTAAGGGCAGCGCCCCCCCACAAGTGAGTCAGAAGAATGGCGTTGGTGTAGGTGTGGATTCACCCCTGATCCCTGCATGTCCCCCCTGCACACGCACACGCACACACACGTGTGGGGAACCGGAGCTCATGGGACCCCGTGGGTGTCTGCGGATTTCCTAGGGCTCCTCAGTGTCGTGCCTTCCCTGCAAATCAAGGCAGCGCAGAAGCAACAGTAATGAAAATTGGCTTCTTTCAGTTTTTAATCTCTTTCCAGCATGTTGAGCACTTTCCCACAATAAAAACTCTGAAACCATAATTTTTAATGACTGCATAATGTTCTACCAAATGGAGGCACCATAATTTATTTAGCCATTTTCCTATTATTGGACATTTAAGTAGTTTCCACTTCTCTCTCTCTCTCTCTCTCAATCTCTCTCTCTTTCTCCCTCCCTTCCCTCCCCCCGCATTATTATTTGACAGGACAGCAAAGATCCACATCTGTAAGTCTAATCTGTTCATTTTCTTAAGACCACATTTCTCAAACTTTTTGGTCTGAGGACCACTTTACATGCTTGCAGAACTGTTAGCTTTTACTTCTATGGTGTAAATCTATTGCTTTTTATCATTCTGTAAAGAAAAATGGAGAAAAGGTCTGAGTTTCACCAACTTGTTTTAAAATAATGCTAATAAACCCATTATATGTTAGCGTAACTAAAATTAACTTTCAATGAAAAGTAACTGTATTGTCCCACACAAAAGTGTTTGGGTGACAAGCAGTGTGACTGAGTACTCCACAGACCTCCTGGCTGCCTGGCTTCAGAGCAGGCAGCTGCATCGGCTCCCTGTCCCTTCAGTTCATTGTGGTTTGATGTTTGGGGTGAAAATCTGGCATCACACAGATATGTATTTGGAAAATAGAGGAGTGTATTAATTGCCCAATTATATACTCATGGCCATTCTTTGATGTCTTTTAAAACTCACTGGTGGGGGTAGCGTCTTAAAGGTTGGTTGCAATGGGGAATCCATGGCCTTTTCCAGTGCAGTCTTTTAGGGGTTCCCTGAGTTGTCCAGATAATGTTGACATATTTCATTAGCCAGTACAGTATCAAGAAGAGTCCCGTGTATTAACATCACCGCTAGTCTCATCAGAAGTCCGTAACTGTTGAGAAGCTGTTAAAGTCACGGTGATAAGATAAGGTTAGCAGAATTCTGATTTTTTGCTCAAATGGCTGAGTTTATCATCGACAACAAATATCGTCAGTTGTTGCTCAAGAGGTCACAGGTCCTCTCAGTTTACTTGTGAGCCTGCCTTTGTTCTTTTGCCAGATAACAAGATCTGTAGGCAAGTAGTTTTTTCATGCACGTGTGGTGTTCTGTGGACAGTGGCTAGTTTAGCTTGCAACTCACACACACATTGTATTCCAGAACGTCTGAGCCAGACATTCTATTTTGGTGTGCAGAAAAAGACCCATAAATTACATCCCATTCGAGTTTTTGAAAGACGTACTTGGGGAGGTCAAGTTTATCAGTCCTTGTTTTCACTCTTCATCAAAGGCGTCCTTAGATTGTTATCCTTTTCTTTTGGTTACAGGGCTGGGGATTGAACCCAGGCCCTCACCCATGCAAAGCATGTCCTCAACCACTGAGCTCCATCCTCGGCCCCATCAAGGACACTGTGAATCCATTGTGTAATGTGCATAATTCCAGAGGAGTGGCTCAAATGGTACACCTGCCTAGCAAGCAGCAAAGCCCTGAGTTCAAACTCTACTACAATCAAATAAATAAATAAATAATTTTTAAAAATCACCTAATTCTACTAATATGGTTGCCACTGCCATGATTTCTGCTGGGACATCAGTATTTTACCCACCATTACTTTCACACCAGCCATGCAGATATCAAACGCAGTAAGAGAGGGACATCGTGGTCCTATGAAAACATTTTCCCCACCGGCCCCCAAAATGCTCTTGGTGGTGGTGATGGTGACGATAGTGTTGTTGAGCACTTTCTATTTTTTTTTTTTTTTTTTTGGTGAGGGTGGGATTTGAACACACGGCTTCATAGGCGCTCTACTGCTTGAGTCACACCTCCAGTCCATTTTATCCCAGTTATTTTGGAGATGGGTGGTCTGGGCTGGCCTCGAACCACAGTCCTCCCAGTCAGCTAGGATTACAGAGATAGCTACCGGTGCCTGGCCTTTGAGCACTTTTTTATCTGCTGCACACTGCAGTGCTTCAACACATGCTACCCTCAAAGAACCGTATGACACTGACATTTTTTGGAAGAGACAAGTACCAAGAGCGGAGGGTAGAGCTGGGTTTGAATGCTGGCCATGGGTGGCACTGGTGGGCACAGAGCAGGCACTCCTGTGGGAAATAGCTGTGTCCAGACAGGAAGATCTGTTTGAGCATGGGGTGACAGGGAATAGCTGATGGTGGAGCTTTTCTGTAGGGGACAGGGAGATGACCGTGGTGACCCTTGGGCCACACCCAGAAGTTCAGGGAGCGTGGAGACTCGGAGCAGGAAGTCTCTACTGCCCCTTTTCCCTTCCCCACCCTCCCCCTGCCTTTGCAGCCTCCTCTCTCCCTCTAGCACATGGACGTGCATGTGGCTGCATCCATGTAGTTCCGGGACTTTCTTCTTCCTCAGGCCCCTGATGGTCCCTCTTCCTCCCCCATTCAGGCCCTGTGGGCTCTAGGAGACTTTCAGACTAACTTCCCTGCTCAAGGCTGATAGTTGACAGGATAATGTCCCAAAGATGTCTACGCTGTAGTTCCTGGAACCTGACAATGGTTGTGTGGCAAAGGGGAGTGAAGGTGCCATGAGAGATGAGATGAGTCTGGATTACCGGTAGGCACAGGACAATCAAAGGGTCCTTAGAAGTGGAAAGGGAGGCAGAAAAGTCAGAGAAGGACAGGTGTCAACAAGCAGAGGCCGGAGCAGTTCAGTGTGAGGCCTCAGTCCACCATTGCTGGTCTGAGGATAGAGGAAGGGACCACAAACCAAGAAACGTGAGTGACCGCTAGATGCTGGAACAGACAGGGGAATCCCCTCAAACCTCCAGAGGAAACGTAGCCCTGTCAATAACCCAAGTTTAGCCCAGTGGGATCCATTTTGGACTTCTGACCTCCAGAGTCACAAGATAAATAAATGTGCACTCTTTTAGCCACCGTGTTTGTGGTAATGTATTATAAAGAAATAGAAAGGTAATACAGGGCCTTTCCTTGCTGGACTTGGGAGCTCTAGGTGTAGTTCTCACTCCAGATTTAGCACACAGGGTCATCTGTTTCCTTAACGGGCCACTGCAGGGTGTAGCACCAGCACAGGACTGGGGTTCACCGCACAGAGCGGACACTTGGTGGTTTGTAGTTTGAAAGTTCACGTGTCAGAAACTGAATCCCCAGCTTCATTTTAATGGTGTTTGGAAGTGGACCTTTGGAAAGTAATTAGGGTCAGATGAGGTCATGAGGGTGGGGGCTGCATGATTGCATTAGTGGCTTTATAAGAAGAGGAAGACAAACCAGAGCTGGCACTCTTGCTCTTGTCTTGCCATTTGATGTCTGCCACCCTGTTCAGACACAGGAGAAGGCCCTCACCATGTGCAGGTGCCACGCCCCGGGACTTCAAAGCCACCAGAACTGGGGAGCTTAACAAACCTTTGTTCTTTATAAATTACCAATCAGTGGCTTTCAGTCATATAGTAGAAAATGGACATCCAGGTTTCCTGTCTTTGGTAGAAGGAACAAGGTCTGTTGCGGCCTTTTTCACACTTCAGAGTGAGTCGTCTGCCCCAGCCAACCTTACAAGGAGCCAAACTTTATTATTCATTTCACTCATTCACCACTCCCACAACCCTTCCCTAGGCCAGGATCTCTTCTGTGTCTGTGGTTCAGAGAATCCCAGGCCCTGTCCAGAACCCAGTGCAAGTTAGTTGAATAATTTTTTTTTTAAATGGCCACCCAGGCCTAAGAATGAGAGTCTGTGGCAAAGGCTTTCATGCTGTGTGGGGTCCTAGGCTGCAGACGATGACCTAAGCCCAGTGGGGTGGGGAGCAGGTGTGGCCAGGCTCCAGCTGCCTTTGCACACATCACTAGTCTGCAGGCACTGGGGAGTAAATGGCCTGAGTAGCTGTTGACTAGAGTGATGTCTTGTCCATGCTGGGACAGCCGTGTCCATGGCTTTCTCACACACACACCCTTGTCATCACAGCGTCCTGTGGTTTGAAAAGTGACTTGTTTCTGTTCCCTACTTCCATGCTTCTCTCCTGCTATTCCTTTCCTCCAGACCTGTTCATCCTCTGCAGTTGGTCACCCAGGGTCGAATTTGTCTGCTCCTCTAGGCTCCAGATCTAGCCTGGTGGCCATCAGGGCTGCTGCAGAGACCCACCCAGAGCCACTGTCTGTCCCGCAGCCCTGATGTGGAAGACTCTGAGCTGGTAGATCGCAGAGCTCAGTAGAAACTTCCAGAAAATTTTAACTCTACAGACTACCAAGGATTGCTAAGAGATCCACTTGAAGGCTTATTAGACCCTAGGTGCAATCCAGTTGACGATAACTTGAGGCCAGGTGGGACAGGTGCCCGGAGTTGTTGCGATTCTGTTGCAGCTGTCGGCCAGGCATGGGTCGCTGGCAGCCTGGCACTGGCTCGTCACGTGTTGGCCAGATGTCTAAGAAAGGCACATGCCCTAAAGCATAGGTACTTTTAAAATATAATAGGGAGAGTTACAGAAAAGGTGCAAAATAGTACGGAGCTCCTGGGTAGCCCATTTCCCTGTTAAGACCTTTAACCTCTTCCTGTGTGTTGCACAAAAACTTTTAAAACCATCTCATGATTGCTAATGTCTCATGGCCAAGGCAGGTCACGTGACCAAGCCCATCACCGTGTGAGCAGGGACGCTGCCCTGTTCCTTGGCAACCATCCCTATCACAATCCCCCACAGAGATCACTCCACATGGAATTGTTTTCAGAGTCTGTCCTAGCGCCTGGTGATCTACACATTGCAGCAAACTAGTCCCTTTTACTTTGTGTGATACTTGTTTTCAATTTTACATTTTTTTTGGCAGTACTAGGGTTTGAACTCGGCCACACTTGCTAGGCAGGTGCTCTACCACTTGAGCCACACCACCAGCCCTTTTTTGTGATGGGTTTTTTTGAGATAGGGTTTCTCGAACGATCTGCCCGGGCTGACTTCAGACTGCCATCTTTCTGATCTCTGCTTCCTGAGCAGCTAGGATTATAGGCATGAGCCACCATTGCCCGGCTCAATTTAAAATTTTTGATTGACGTGTAATAACTACATATGTTAGGGTACAATATGTTTTGATTCATATATACATTGTGTAATGATCAAATCGGAGTGATTGCATATCCATCACCTTAAACTTTCACCAGTTCTGTGGGGTGAGAACATTCAAAATCCTGTCCTAGCTAGTTTGAAATACAGGATGCATGATTGTCAATTGTAGCCACCCTTCAGTGCCATAGAACACCATCGTACCCACTAGCCGACTCCCCTCATTCTCATCCTCTCCTGTCCCCAGCCTCTGTGACACCATTCTGCTCTCAGCTTTTGCAAATTCTATGTGACAGTGAGATTCACTGTATTTTGAGGGACCCATGCCCTCATCCTCATCCGGGGTTTTTGGCACTGAGTTCTTGACTCTGTGAGTTAGAAAAGCAGTCAGTACTGTCCCTTCCCCCCAGGCCTCCTGCTTACCCTTCTCACCTGCTGGGCCAGAGTCCCCTTGCAGGCTCCCTGATAGGACCCTTCCAGCATCTGCCTGGACACTTGGGGTCAGGTTCTAAGTGGATCCCATGATGTGGAAATCTTCCATTCGTCCTGGGAATGAAGATGATGATTTTGTGTAAATCCACCTAGACACCCTTCAGGACTTGCCCTGCATGTGCCACACTTGTCTTAGAAACCTTTACTAGAACCCAAACTTGTTGGTTTTGGGAGAGATTGTGCCTGTTTTATAGTTGGGTGACCGGAACATGAATACCTCCCAGATCCCTGTGAGGGACAGCCATCCCAACCAGGCACTCTCCTCATTGTTCTGCCCATGTGAACCACAGAATCTCCCATGTTTGTCAGCCTCTGTTTCCCCAACTACAAAATGAGGGCTTTTCCTAACGTCTCCTAGCTCCAGGGTTTGGGAGCTAAGACTTGCTTCCCAATGAGTTGGTACTTCTTTGGACTGGGGTCGGCACAGCAGGAAGGGAGCAAAATGGGAAAGAGGAGAAGAAGGAGCAGGCCTGAATCTGCACGTTGCACAGAGGCCCCTGGAGGTGCCAGAGTTTGTTGATTCATTCCCAGTCGTTGCTCTGGAAGTTGTCCACAGGGATCCAGTCTGGTCCGGGCCCCTTTGGAGCCTTCCTTCTGACCCTCCATACCCTTCACTTGCCTCTGCAGTTCACTGAGCACACACCAGCCCAGGAAATGCCAGCAGCCTCAGCTGTATCCCAGGCAGTGGTTTAGGTCAAGAGCTGCCAAGCTGAGCTTTTCATCAGTTCCACTCCTTCCTGGGAAGGGGCAGAGGCTGATCCAGCTGAACCGAGGAGAAAGCCAGGCTCTCAGCCGCCTTTTGATAGGCCTGGCCTGGGGTTCTACTAAATTCTCTTTAGAACTGTGGCCTTTGTCTCCTCCTGCCAACCTAGATGGTGGCCCTGGAAGCATGGGTCTCTGAGAGGCTCTGTGACCTGAGCCCCGGAGGACTCATCTTCTGAGCTGGCCCCTGAGGTTGCATGGGGTCCTGGCACTGTGGCTGCCATGCTGGGTCAGCCTGAGCAGTGACCCAAAGTGACCGTGACACTGGTGAGTTTGATAGCGCCCTGACCCTGATTCTCCTTGGCACCATGCTTGGCTCCCCAGTGAGATGCTGCCCTGGCCTCAGGGAGTGCCCTGTGGGTGGCTTCCTTTGGACCACTGCCCCAGGTGGTCATTCAGGAGCAGGAATGCCCTTCAGGGCCTTGAGTGACACAGTGAGAGTAGGGAGTGGGCACTATGCAGTCCCACTCCAATTTAGCCAACCTCAGAGTGCACCTCCCAGGCCCACCATGTGGGGAACACTCTGTGTAACTTATCTGCATGTTACCCTCACACCCCATGTAAAGCCTGACTTTACAGCTGGGGAAACTGAGACTGCAAGAGAGTCAGTCATACAGCACTGAAGCCACTGAGTTTGTATTTGAAGACCTCTGCCTGTCACACACTCCACCGCTGCACCGGTGTTCATTTTCCATCGTGAGGAATCTTTTTCAGCATGAATGAAATGTTACCAAGAACCACACTCACTCACTCATTCATTCATTCAACAAATACTTAGGTGACACTATTTGCCAGGCATTGTCCTGGGCATTTGGAGTGTCTCTGTGAGCAAAATCAACAAAGGTTGTTTTCTTGGGGAGCTTACATTCTAGAAGGCTGTGTCAGTTACTGCTGGGTAGTTGTGGGATTCCACATGGTGTCAGGGGCTCACCATCCCACTGGACAGTCCAAGATGGCTTTCTGGAGTATCCAGTGCATTGGTGGAATGGCTGGGCCCGTTGGGTACCACCCCCACGGGGTCGGACTTCCTACACGGAGGCATGGGGCGCACAGTCAGGGTTCCAAGAAACCGAGGTGCAAGCTGCAAGGCCCCAAGTCCTGGTGCTAGAAGTGGCTTAGTGCAACTTCCACCACATTCTGTTGAAAACAGGCCAGGCAGACGCCATGCTATAAAAAGCACATGGTCTGGAAGATTCTGTTGTACCCATTTTGCAAAAATGCATCTGCCACAGACAGGAGGGAAAATAATGTGGCAAAAACGAAATTGTGTGGTGTGTTAGATCTGAGTGCTGTGGAGAAATAGATGTTTTAAAAGAGGGCGAGCTAAAAATGTGAAATAAAGTAGGGTGGATTGTCTCACCTAGGAGACATCTGTCTATATATGGATCCGTCCACAAGTGGTCCCCGTGGCTTATTTGTAATAAGTAGCCCATGTCCCCACGCAGAAATGAACGCATGTGACCTCTTACAGTGAATGTATACAGATCTCCAAAAAGAGAAAACTACTGAGTGACAGGTCCAGGGGGAAGTAGGGTTACTTTATGACCATTCCTGTCACAACTGTAGAAAGTGCACACTGAACTATAGGATCAGAAATACCCAGCAGGAAAGCGGGCTTGTCACACAGGGCAGGAGGGACCTCGGGGGATTATGGTTTGCTCGCTCAGTGGCTTCGGGGGTGTGCACCTGTGTATCGGATCAGGAAAAATGGTACACGTTATGTTGGCTGGGTGGGTGGTGCACTCCTATAATCCCAGCACTGAGGAGGTGGAGGCAGAAGGATCAGGAGTTTGAGGCCTGCCTCGACTACAGAATGAGACCCTGTCTCAATACAAAACAACAAAGCCAACACACAAACAAAACAAATGGCACATGATGTCATACACCATTTGTAAGGAGTAAAGCTGCCTTTTAGAAGAGGGTGAGGTGGCTTAGGAGGCCCGGGAGTGGGTGTTTCGGGGAGAGGAACACTTCCATGCCCTACGAGCCCTGTCATGAGACAGCATCCAGCCTGGCCTTTCTCTGCATGCTGGCCTTGCCAGGTCACAGAAGGGACCCAGCCCAGGTGGGAAGAGTCCTCGGGGCAGGCTGACCATGCCAGGCAGCCCCAAGGTGAGGGCGAGGAAAATGGGACCCACCCCACTGGGTGGCCCGATGCGCAGGGCTCCAGGCCCGCATTCCAGGATCGAGACCATGCATCCTGCAGCTGATGGGCTGTGTCTGGGCCGCCACCCAGCTTTTTAAATAGCTTCAACCTCATGGGGCGGTGGCAGGGACGAGAGTTGTGTGCGCCTCGGTGGCCAGGGCCTGGCGGGAGGAGAGGCTTTTCAACACTGAGCGAAAAACTCCGATCATTTAGCAATATTCTAATTCAATTCAGGGCGAGGCGCTGTGGTTGAGAAAGGACTGCAGTCATGGGTGTAGCATATGTGAAATGATACTGATATTCAGTGCGTGTACAACAATTACAGTTGTATATGTGTGTGTGTGTATTTATGCAATATTTTATAGGCTAGCCATACATAAATTCTCTCCAGTGATCTTCCC
Source organism: Castor canadensis (assembly GCF_047511655.1). Taxonomy (NCBI): domain Eukaryota; kingdom Metazoa; phylum Chordata; class Mammalia; order Rodentia; family Castoridae; genus Castor; species Castor canadensis. Next base: position 152,143,398 of record NC_133392.1, on the reverse strand, counting down.
AGCAGTCCTGTGGGTGGTTCTACCCATTTCGCAGATGAGGAAACTGAGGCCCAGAACGGTAGAGGTTTTTTTTGTTGTTCTTTTCTTTTCTTTTCCTTTTTGGTGACACTGGGGTTTGAACTCAGGGCTTTACCCTTGCTAGGCAGGTGCTCTGTCACTTGAGCCACTCTGACAGCCCTTTTTTGTGGTGAGTTGTTTCAAGATAGGATCTCCTAAACTCTTTGCCTGGGGCTGGCTTTGAACCATGATCCTCCTGAGTGGCTAGGATTACAGGCATTGACTGCTAGTGCCCAGCTAGCAGGTGGAGTTTAAATAGAGGAAGATCTGCCCAGCTCTGGACCCATGTTTAGTAGGTGTGCTATGGCTGCTGTGTTACTTTAGAAGTGGTTAACAGTTTTTTCAGTAATGAACCATTTGTGATGTGGCCCCGAGGATAGACTGGGCCTGTGGATTAGAGGCAGTGTGCAGAAAGAGTGGACAGTCAAGAGTGTGGAGTCCCTGGCTCCAGGCTCAGTGCCCTGCCAGTCTCTGCAGGCCTTATCTATAAAACAAGAGAGTTGGGCTGAGTCTCCTCAAAGCCCCTATCCTAACGCCCTATCCTAGTGCCTGTTTCAGTAAGGGCTGGAAGACTTGGAATGCTGAGAGAAGATGCCCACGTGCCACCAGCCTCTGGGAAAGCCGGGCAGCTGCCTCACCCCAGCCTAGAGAGAGGCCTCAGGACAGGCCCAAGAGCCCACTTGGTGGCACTTGGTCGTCCAGCCTCGGCAGCCCCTGGAGTACTTGCTTTCTGGAAGCTTGGGGCTGGGAAGATTGCGAACACTCTAGAAGGATCCAGAAGGATGGTTCTGAGTCAGGCCCCTGCTGAAGTCTTCAGCAGGAGATCTTGGGCTCAGGTGAGACAGTGTGCACTGGTTCCCGATCCTGCCCAGCCCCAGGCAGGGACTGACAGGTACTCCTCTTGGTTGGTGTAGGTTCTTAGCTGCCCTGGAGATGGGGCCCTGCTAGATAGAGCCGGACACACAGTGACCATCTGGGGCTGTGAGCCTCCCCTTCCCCATGCCCAGTAGTGTGGAACACTTGGCAGAATGCTCCAAAATGGGCCTGAGATAGAAAACCAAGTGGGGTTGCTGGTACTGTCCCTGCCACCAGGATTAGATGTTGACTCTTTTAATACTTTGAGGTCTGGCAGCACCTTGGTTCAGGCCTGCAGGTGTCTGTCTGTTGTTCTGCTATTGGATGGCTCCATCCCTGGTGCTCAGAAGTGAGCAGGGTTGAGGAGGGACAGCAGAGATGGATGCTCAACTGGCACTGAGTGGGTGCTCAGGAAATGGTGATGCAGTGAGGGCTCCCACCTCACGTGTACCTGTCCACCATCCTGCACCACATTCCAGGAGGTTCTCATGCCTGGGTGGCATCCCTGAATCCTGCCTTCCTTGTTAGGTGACCCGTGGGCACTGTCCTGACTACTGACCTTTCTCTCTCCATATAGTAGCCACCCAAGCGACCCATGGAATGTGCCTCCCTGTGAGTGCATTGCCCTCCCCTGCCTCTGAGTCATCTGGGGGAATTTGTGCTCACTTCCTTCAGTGCAGGGCAGCCTGGGATGGCCCTGGTGGCACCCAGGGGAGAGATCAGCCAGGTGGTTCTGGCCAGGCTTCTAAGCTGGGCAGTTTTCTGGCAGGAGCTTCCGGAAGAGTGGTCTTTACAGTCCCCATGCCAAGTAGGCCCAGGATATCAAGGAACAACTCACTAGGCCATGCACTGGTCCACCTGGGCAGGATGAGTGTTGGCTAGCATTGGAAAGTCTTAAACGGGCTGTGAAGTGCCCATGGGTCTCTGGAGGGCAGAGCTTCTGTTCCAGGCAAAGGCTGCCTCTCCCACGTCTTCCTCCCCACTCCCAGCTGTGCCCAGTTCCTGCTAAAGACATCTTCTTTCCTTGGGTACAGGGAAAGATCTAGATCTTCATGGCTCAGAGCTTCTGGGTGGCCAACTTGCCCAGCATTTGCAGACTTCCAGGGTCAATGAGCACGAGACTTTTTAGAGGCCTGTTAGAGCCACTGAGTCCAGATGAAGAGTGGAGTCTGAGCTTCCACAGATCAACTGATGTGACAGTGGGGAGGAGGTTGTGTGTGGTGTATGATCAGAATTGATTGCACTTCCCTTCCTCAGATGGGAAGTCATCAACAGCACCCCCTTCTCTCTTTAGGGATCTTTCATACCAGCCGGTGTAGCCCCTTGAGGCTGTCATCTTCTTTCACAGGGTTTTTCTTCATCTGATAGGGGTTCTTCTTCCACTCTTCTGGAAACTCAGATCCCCAGGCTGCCCACAGACATGGTAATAGTTTCACTGTGTGACTCATGGCTGCTGAGCATGCCAGCTCTGTACAGGCTGGAAGCTCCAGGGGGCGAGGTGTCTGGGAGTGGCACTGTCCCTGTGAAGGAAAGGGGCTTCCCCAGGCAGAGGCCAGCTTTCCCAGCTGCCCCTGAAAAAGTATCCAATGCCAAGATACAGGCCTTCTGTTGCTGCTCAGAGTTAGTTAATAGCAAATGGGAAAGGTGGTGAGTAATTGGGGGGTAGGAAGGAGAGGTAAAGGACAGTGACCTAAAGTGTGAGGCTTTGGCTCCCCCAGGTTACACTCTGCATGAGGCCGGGGAGACAGCTCCCCAGAAAGATTCCCTGTTGTACCAAGCAGCGGGGAGGTGTGTCCTCCAGGAAAGGAAGCTGCCCTTTGTGGTTTTGGGCAGGGAAGAAATGACAAACGAAGGGAACATCCCTTCGTAAACACCTGCTTTACACCATCGACCACAAACTATAGCTCACCCAGTCCCCTCCTCATCAACAAGACCCTTTGATCCTTCTTTTACTTTCGAAGAACGGAAGCTCAGGCAGGTCGCATGACTTGTTCAGGGACATATTGCCGGCAGGTGCGAGAGGCGGAACGAGGCTCTGCAGCCCCCAAGTCTGGTCTCTTCTGACCCCCCTTCATGTCTGCCAAAAGAAAGGCCACATATGAGTATGGATGCTGACATCAACTGGCCACAAGGAGTTTCCTGACTTCTGATGTTTTCAGGCTTCATTTCTCGTGGTATACATGGCCTTGGCTTTCAGGAGTTTATGCTGGTGACTCAGAGACAACCATACATAAAGCCCATCCTGAGGAGACAAAGGCTTCCAAGAATGGGGGAAGCCTGTGGGGGCCTGGGTGGGTGAGACGTGAAGACAGTGGAATTAGAATCCCTGGGTTCAAATCCTGCCTGCACTTGAACTTGGGCAATTTGCTAAACCTCCCTGTCTTCATTTTTAGCACAGGATTATTACCTGCTCGTGGTTGGAAGATTAAGTAAGATAATCTTGGAAAGTAGTAAGTACCTACTTAGGAACCATGAACTGCTAGTACCGTATTACGTTTCGTGTGACTTAGAGTGGACATGTAATTTGTTGCTCAGAGGGTTTTGCAAGAGAAAGAGGGCTTTGTTAAAAGTTCTGTCGGAACAAGAGTAAACTGGGACTCGTCTAGACGGACAGCATCTAGAGTCCTGCACAGCAGTCAGGATGTGCTCATGCAACAGGTATCCAGCAGGCATTCCAGCAGGGCATCAATGGAGGAGGAGGCTGGATGCTCCAGACACCACATACACAGGCGACCAGGAGGTGGCCATGGGGCCCACCTGCTCCACTGGACTGGAGGATGAGCCATCACCATCTACACCATGACACACCTCCTTCTCCCTGCTCCCAGCTCACCTGCATGCCTGCTCAGCATTGTGATTTACGAAACACAACAGGCCACTCCATTCTTTATGAACCTGAAAGAGATGTGATCTTTACCATGACAAAGAGGCATAATGTCTTGGAGACTGTGCCATTGCTGTGACCAACAGGAGGGAGCACAGGTGGGGAGAGGTGCTAATTGGATCACAGAGCACATCCTCAGTGACACCAGAGGAGTGAAGATCTCAGATGGCAGCCCAGGACGGAGAGATGGAGGTGGTGGAACAGTGGGAGGAGGCTGGTATCTCCCAGCTTCCTGCCTTCCACAGGCACAAGACTCCCTAGCAGGCAGTGTATCCAGGCAACTGTCCCTCCTCATCCCCTGGGTCTCCCAGGGCAGCACCGTCCTGGGGCTCAGGTTTCCAAAGAGCTGAACAGCTTTCCCTGTGGAGCAGTGGGGAAGAAAGACCCACAAAGAGCCTCGCAGAGAGCAGGGGCAGGGTGGCCTCCAGGAGCAAATGATGTGTCCTGGCTCAGCTGGGCGCTGGACCTAGCTCCCAACCCAGAATGCTCGGTAGGACTCCTCACTTTTACTGTCTGTTCCTGAAACAGGTTTTTGCATTTTGTTTTGTTGAGTTATTTTTGTTTTGTTTTGTTTTGGCATTTCTGGGGGTTTGAACTCAGGGCTTCATGCTTTCTAGGCAGGTGCTCTACCACTTGAGCCACGCCTCCAGCCCTTTGTGTGCTGACTGCTCTGGAGATAGGGTCTCACTTTTTACCCAGGCAGCCTGAACCACCTGTTTTATGTTTCCCTCTGTCACTGGGATGACAGGTGCACCCTACCACGCTCAGCTTTTTTTCATTGAGATGGGGGTCTTGAAAATGTTTTTGCCCAGGCTGGCTTGGGATGACCAGCATACAATTCCACACCCAGCATTTTTCCAGTACCATAGGGTCTCAAACTTCTTTGTCCAGGCTGCCTCAAACCGTGATCCTCCCAATCATCTAGGATTACAGATGTCAGCCACTGGCACTTGGCTTGATTTTTACATTTTAAAATGGCATGTTGCTGCAATAGCACAGTTCTGTACATAAACAACTTCAACCCAGAAACTATAGACCAGTGCCCAATCTGTGTGTTGTAAACAAATATCTTTAAGTATTGACGGAACTCCCAGTAGCTCATACGGAGTTTTAAAATTAGAAAAGGGGACCCTCCCCTCTTTGTACACAGGTAGGGACCACAGTCGTACAGTTATAAGCCGGTAGTTAGACAGTGGCCCCAGCACGTGACCCCATCTCAGAGGAGTTATGCTCTGCTGCGGGGCCCTGCACTAATCTCAGCAAGCCTACTCTCTACTACAGAGCTCTCTACCACACCCAAGTTTGCTCAGTGTGGCGTGCCCCCTAGGCCACCTTGTTATAGGAAGAGAGTGAAAGTGAGGCAGCTGTTGGAAGGGTGTGTCCTGGTCAGCCAGCTGCAGTCTTAGTGGGGCTGCCCCCGTGGAGTCAGCATTTATAGAACACCTGTTGTGTATTGCAGTCTCTGCATACATTATCCCATTTGACCCTCACACAGGCCTGTGATTTGGATCCTGTTTTATTACAGTCGAGGTGATCAAGGCTCAGGGTGGAAGGAAGTTGCAGGGACATTCAGCTGCCAGTTGGAGAAGCAGCACTGACGCTGCAGCCAGCTCCTAACTGTCATGCTGTGAAGATCAGACCCTTCTGTGTACACCTGCTGTCTCTCTGAGTGTGGGGATGAGGACCCCACATCCTCTCAGGGAGCTCTGGCACCGTGGCAGGCACCCTACAGCTTGTCCTTGATTATCAGAGCAAAGACCAGAAAACCGGTCTTGCCTATGGAAGGCAGCAGGGAGCCTTTCTGCTCTAGAAACAAGAAGGATGGGTTCCTGAGGTTTCTCACACACCCAAGAACTCCTTGCCCCAATGCCAAGTGCAAAAAGGTTCCTTGCAAGCATCAACTGCCTGCACTGTTCAAGCCAGGGTGGGCAGGCTAGGGTGAGGCCTCCACTCCAGCTTGAATCTCAGAACCCTGGATTTCAACCCAGGGCCAGAGCCTCTGTCCAAGGCTTGGAAGTCGACTCAGTAGATAAAAGGGGTTGTTGAAAATGCAAATGAAAACAACCCTGAGATACCAATGCTCACCCCTCAGGTCAACCAAAATCGCAAAGTACATCAACCTGGTCAGCTAGCCAGCCTGCCTTTAGGAGAGTAACTCACACATGATTGGCGGAAGTGCAGAATAACACGGTCCCTGTGGAAGGAAATTGAGTTTCATCTAGCAAAGCCATGTGTCCTAATTTTAGGGACTGACCCTGAGGTTAAAGCTTTACAGACCCGGTGCCCTTTCCCGGCTTCTGAGGCTTCAAATAACAGGAAGCAAATCTGGAAGTTTACACAGTAGATTTGCTGGCAGTGCAATCACAGCAATGTTTCTGGAATTACTTTGTTATTATAGAATAGAGCCAAGAAGTAAATGAGCTCTGTTAGGTACTGGGGTTCTCTCTGAGGAGAAGACCTTATAATCCAGAAAGGGGAAGGTATTGGACTGGAGTGGGAGGCACCCACATGCTCTTTTGAAGTGTGTGTGTGTGTGTGTGTGTGTGTGTGCGTGCGCGCACGCCATCATTCCTCAGTATCTGTGGGGTTTGGTCTCAGGACCCCTGCCGTGGGTACCAAAATCCAAGGATGCTCGAGTGTCTTATATAACAGTGCAGTGTTTGTTTCTAGCCTGCACACCCCCTCCCATAAACTTTCAGTCATTTCTGGATGATGTATAATACCTAACACCGTGTCAGTGCTGGGTGCACAGTTGTTAGCATGTATTGTTTGGGGAATGAGGATAAGGAAAAAAGTGTGCACATTCAGTACTGATGTCATTCTGTCTACCAAATATTTTCAAGCCCTGTCAGTTGAATCTGTGCTACAGGATGAGCACATATAGACAGCCAAGTGTATACAGGACGTAGAATTTGGAAGTTTGTGACCATGGGACAAGCCGAAGGGCAGTGACCTCAGTGGCAGTGCCCACAGCTCTGCACTTTCTGACACTGTCCCATGAGAAGCTGCCAGGGCTCCATGGACAATTGGAGAGTTCCAGGTGTGGGCAGTGGAAAGTAACCAAGTGTGATGAAACATCTTGTCCTTCCATAAGCAAGGACGTGTTTGGAGACAGACAGTACAGGAGGACCTGGGCTCTACTGGAAGGGGTCCTGCTGCAAAGACAATGGAGTATCCAGAAGGACAGAACCGATGGCTAGGGGGGGAAGGGAATTGAAGAGTGTGAGTTAGTCTCTGTAGGAGGAATGACAGAACTAGGAAGTCACCAGTGGACAGACAGACACAGTGGCCTCCTGAAAGAGTGCCATGGAAAGGACACAGAGTCACCTGAGCATCAGTTGGGTTGAAGTCTGGGGTCTTCATGTCCTGAGAGACCCCCATAAAATAAGGGGGGACCTTTAGGTGAAAGGAGACTCAGACTCAGGCTGCATCTCTGCCACACGTGATCCTCTCTTGGATGCCAGGTTGGGGCATAACGGCCAAGGAAGCTGTGATGGGGACCACGGGGTGGTGGGGGGAGTGTGGGCTGTGTCCTGATGTCACATCAACAGAAATGCAGGTATAAAGCACAGTGAGAGCATCCAGGGAGAAGCCAGGGATACCAGCACGAGCCCTGGCCCAGATGTGGGTCTTTCTGGCTCTGGAAATTTAACAGCCTCTCTTTCCCATGAACACCATTTTCTCCAGCCTGTGCCCTGCACTGGCCAAGCGCTGGGAACAGATGTTCACCCTCGTTCACAGACAAGAATCTCCATACAGTCGTGCTGCTTCTCTTTAGGAATATTTTTAAATTAAATAGCAAATCATGAAAAGTGCTGACCTGCTATTGTGTTGGTTGGTGCATTCCAACTCACGCCCTAGCTTGCCTGGTGCTGGACTATCCAGGGCCCCAGAGGAGCCAGTGGGCCTCTGTCACAGTGCCCCCTTCTCCTTGAATGGGACTCAAGGGACCCCAAGGGGATAGATTTAGCTTGTCATCTTATTTTGATGCCACTTCAAGACAGTGGAGCTCAACACAGAATCTTAGCAAAGAGGTCGGCTGGTTGTTGGTGGAGAGTACCCTGATGGGGCCCTGGCTGGCCACCTTCCCGAGGCTGGCTTGAGAGTCCTCAGACCCCAGGCACTGTGCCTGCAGTGAATGTCAGTATGCAGTTGGATTTAATCAGACTCACATTAGCAGGTAGTCACTCCTCCCAGAAATATCCATCGGCCCCTGCTTAGGCCAGGCCGGGCTGGGTACTGAGGGTTTGGGTGTCTTGGTGAGCAGTGAAAATTCAGCAACCTCCTCCCAGTCCGTGCAGTGTTCTGACAGAGTAAGAAATAAATCAGTGACTAGACAAGGAAAAGATGAGCCCGTAGAGTGTGCTGAAGAGGGAGTATGTGGGGTTCTAGCACACGGGGCAGTCAGGGAAGGTCTGTCTCAGACATTCAGCCTGAAGCCGATGGGAAGGAGGAGCCCACCAGGCCTGGAAGCCGGCGGGGGGTACTGCATGTGGGGGCAGGGAGCCGTGGGAGCTGAGGGGAAGGAAGGTGGCCTCACGTGAGGCTCTGCAGTGCAGAACAGGAGTCTGCCGTGTTACAACTGTCCTGGGTTGGGTTTTGTTTTGTTTGGCAGCACTGGGGTTTGAACCCAGGGCCTTGCATGTGTTCCTGAGCTGGTGTTCTATAGCTTGAGCCATGGCTTCAGCCCTTTTTTGCTTTAGTTACTTTTCAGATAGGGTCTCACACTTTTGCCCAGGACTGGCCTTGGGCTGTGATGTTCCTACCTACTCCTCCCACATAGCTGGGATCACAGGTGCAAACCACCATGCCAGCTTATTTGTGAGATAGGTTCTTGCTTACTTTTTGCCTGGGCTAGCATCAAACCACGATCCTCCTGATCTCAGCCTCCCAAATAGCTAGGATTACAGGTGTGAGCCACAGGTGTCTGGCTGCAGTTGCACACACAATCTTTCTGGCACTCCTTCTTTCTTTTTCCCTTCATCTCAGGCCCTGGACTATGACTCTCTGTTGTCCCCAGGCCTTCTTTCTGTGTCCTTGGGAGCAATAGCACATGGGTGCTTGCTTAATTTGGATTTTGAATGTCCCCCAAAGGGCCATGTGTTGAAGACCCGTGGTGCTGTTTGAAGGTGGTGGACTCACCCAACGGTGAGTCCTTAAACCTTTCCTCCTTATAAGTACTTTGTCTCAGGTATTTCATCTCAGTGATGAAAGGTGACTATCACAGGTTGAGCCTGTAGGCTCTGGGTTTAGCTCCTGGCTCCGTGCACAGTATTCACTCAGGTCCCCAAAGACTTGGTTTGTTTGTCAGCTATGTGGGGATAGTAGAAAGACTGACCAGCATCTGCCTGTGAGGTACTGAGCGTGGTGCTGGGCCCCCAGAAATGGCTTCCTCCCTCTCACATAGACCTTGTCTTTAGTACTTGTCTCCAAACCACAGGACTAAGCCTCACCAGAATCCAGACTGTGTTAGAGGAGAGAAAGCGGTCCCTGCAGCAGAGGACACTTTGCTTTGGAGCTGGAGCAGGCAGCAGTTAATGTTTAATCAGCATGGACTGCAGGCTGGCACGCTCCGCCTGGCTCACCACGACAACTCCACCAGACGGGTCTTACTGCTCTGCTGCCCAGATGAAAGGCACGAGACCCAGAGAGCCTTGGTCACCGGCTCCAAGACACAGTGCCCCTAATCTAGACACGCGCCCGTCTCATTACGGAGCAAAAGTCATAAACTACAGCCCAGCCCATGGGCCAAATCCAGCTCCCCACCTGTTTGTATAGTCTTACTGGGACTCAGCCACACCTCCTGTCTGCCTGGTTTCTATGGCTGCATTGGCAGAGTTGAGTGGATGTAGCCAGGATCGGGTGGCCTGAAAATACGGACTGTCTGACTCTGCTGGCAATGTTTGCAACTGCTCCAGAACACACTAAATCACAGGGCCAGCTCCTCTGTGTGTCCTGGGTGAATTGTGTTCTATATAATCCATATGTCAAAGTCTAGCCCCCAGCACCACAGAATTCAACCTTGTCTGGAAGTAGGGTCATAACAGATGTCATTAAAGGTGAGGCCCTGCTGGAGCTGGGTGGGCTCCAGGCACCACATGACCAATGTCCTTGTCAAAGGGAGAGAGTTGGATCAGACATACCCCCAGGGAAATGCCGGCTGAAGGTGGAGGCAGGGGTCAGGGTGAGGCATCTACAAGTCCGGCCAGGACAAAGATGGCTGGAGAAGCACCAGAAGCTTGGCAAGGGCTGCGGCAGTCTCCCCTCCAGCCTCGATAGGAACCGACACTGCTGACACGGTGACCTTGGATTTTCAGCCTTCAAAACTGTGACCCATGGTTCTGTTGTTAGCTCTCCACTCGTGGTACTATTACAGCAGCCCCCAGTATGAACTTTTCTAGAGGAACGTGGGCGCCTGAAGTCACCCTGAACGTCTGGGGTGGCCCCACCCACAGAGCTAGAAGGCTATACTTTTGGACGACCTTCAAATTCCATGTCCCTCTACTAAAGAAACCGTGTACACAGCCACACATACTCAGCCTCTGGCACACAGGGCAAGAGGGGCCGGGCCCCCAGTATCAATCTCAGCTCCTCCCAGAATTCTTTGATGCTTGGAGCCCCAACTTCCTGGGGGAGGCAGGAGACCCCAGGTTCAGCTGTCTGGCTGAGGAGTGTTCTCAAGCAAGCAAAACAGTGCTTCCTCTTCCTTGGACGTCCCTTGAGGCTTCTCTGATGGCTGGGCTGGAAGTGTCTCCATCTTTGGCCTCTACCACACCTTTCTCTACCTGATACCTTTTGACTTCAGTCTGTTGCTCCTGGCACCATCTGTGCCGTGCCCAGCATGGGAGTGAGACCTTTGTGGCAGGCACTGCTTGTGGTCGGACTACTGCTATGTCCCCAGCAAAGTGCCCAGCAGACAGAGGTTCTTTTTCCTCCAGAACCACACACATGCCCCCCTGGGAGGGAGTGAGGAGCCTTTTAGAGTGAAGGGAGGGAAGAGGTTCTGAAGGCAAGAGGCAGGATCTGTGTCCTGTAGGAATGAGCTACTCCTATCGCTGTGGGTGAGGCACCTCTGATGGCCGGTGGACGTTCAGACTCAAGCCCTTCACCCCTGGGGATGCCAATCAAGCCTGCCTGCGCCAAGGGCTCGGAGGACTGGTGCAGCATCCAGCAGCCCTGCAGTACCTGGTGGCAGGCTGTGGGCCAGATCTAAACAGCCGCCTTGGGGGTCCAGAGATGCCACAGCTCTGGATGAGAGCTCTGCTTGTAGGGATTACAAACAGCTGGTCTCAGGAACAGCCCTTCAGTGTTTCATGGGGAATAACCAGGTCCAGGAGCCCAGGAAAGGTTCCTAGTAAAATGCAGATTTGAAAAGGCAGTTCAAGCAGCAGCTGCCCTGCCAGACAGAATTATACTGGGTCCAAGTTCTGATCTCAGCCCTGCCAGTTTGTGAGCAGTGTCTTTGGCCTGCTCCACCTCAGCCCTTGACTGTGAGGGGTGCTGGTGGTGATTCTGAGCTCATTTTGGGTACCCAGGCACATCCATCAAGTCTGATTCAAGAAGGAATTATCTCCCAATTTAGAGGCAGGGAAGAGACCATTGAGGTGCTGGATATGTGTGGCATTGGTGCAGGGCAGAAAGGACAGGGAGGGTGTGTCTTGGGTGGGCAGGGAGCAGGGGCAGGCCTCCGTTCAGGCTGGGGAGGGGAGATTGCTGGCCCCTGCTGCCTCACCTGCCAAGACCTACACTGGGCATCTCTGTTTGCTCTGCTTTAATCCCTAGGCCTAGGACGGCTGGGGTGGGATTGGGGGGTGCTGCAGAGCATCCTCAGAAGTGAGGCCCCTGATAGCAGGGCTGCTGAATGGGGTCAGATCATGGGAGGCAGGGACTGGGGAAGACTGCGGCCCTCCAAACCTCCTGGGGCTGGCAGCTTGGGGCACACTTGTGCCACTGCCTGCAAGGCCATCTTGCCCCCCACCCCTTAACCTTGGCTTAGGGATCCCCACACATGATCTTTGCTGGTGGTAGTAGTTCATTCCTCTGCCTCACTCGTGCACTGCTCCCTCCAGCAGGTGCTCCTGAGGCCAGGGCCAGGTACTAGAGTGACTGTGGTCCTGCTTCTTACCTGGGACACCGGCTCTCCTGGAGTTGGTGCACCGCTGGCCAGACAGGCTCAGAGGAGTCAGCTTAGCATCTTAGTGTCACACAGTCACCCTGGGAATCTTCCTCTGTACTTTGCACACTGTGGTTACACAATCTTTTTCGTTTTGCTTGCTTCTCTTTCCCTTCCTCTCAGACCATGAACTTGCCTCTGTTTGTTATCCCGGGGCCTTCTGTCTGTCACTGGGGGTGGTTGACATGGCTTTGGGTTCAAATCCTGACTATGGTGTGTGGTGTCTGCAGGACCTTGTGCCATACAGCTTCTCTGAGGCTGGGCTTACTCATCTGTAATGTGGGTGTGTGAATAGACCCTGTCTGGTCAAGGAGTCATGAGGACCAATTAATGTCACTTCAGCTAGTGCCCTGGGCTCCAGCAGCCCCTGGGACTTAAGTGACACCTTCCTGCCCACCCTCCCATCCCTGAGGGCAGACCTCAGCATGGTCCTCCTTGGCTGGCAAGAGGAGGCTGAGTCATCTGTCAGGGAATGTGGTCTGTGTGTACTTGACCCTGGGAAGGTGGTCAGTTGGTCCAGGAAGGGCAGCTGACCTTGGCAGAGAGCAGGAAGCTGGAGGAGACAGAGTGCATGCCATTACCGTGAGCTCTCAGGGTGCCCGAAGGGCCTGGCCTAGCATCTGCTGATCCAGGTTCCTGTCCCCCTAAGCCAAGAGTTCAGGAGACTGTCTCTGGGACTATGGCTCTGTCTCCAGCCTTTTGCTGTGAAAAGAAGGCTGGGAGTGGTGTGTATGCCCTGCCACGTGCACAAGGAATAAAGTGGGTGGCTACTCCAGCATCTGGGGTATGGGGCACTTGGTGGGAGTTCCATCTCCAGGTTTGCTCCCCTGCTTGCTCTGCTCACCTGCCCAGTGCCCTGTCCCTCCCAACCCAAGTGCCTTGTGCATCCAGGTGTAGCCACTGTGGGTTTGTATTACCCTCTTTTGTTAACAGGCCCAAAAGCTGGTGACCCACCAGCATGTTCTCTTGAGCCTGCACGACGCTTTTCTCATTTTGAAATTTTTTGCCATGCCTTAATAATTTCAGAAACTTCCATACAGTGTGGGTTTCCAGCTTGTCTTGGGAAGCCATCAGTTCTGGCAACCCGGGCCTGTGCTGCTGTCAGCTGCAGCTGAGGGAGACCAGCCTGTAGGCAGCAGGTGCCATTCTCAGCTTGTAGCTCCTCAGGCCCCTCTGCTGGCCTGCTGTGGAGGCTGGCGTGTGTCCCTGTGTTCCACCCTGGGCAGCAGACCTGCCTGTGCATGGCTCTTTCCAGACTCTTCTGATAGCAGAGCCCACTCAGCCTTCCCATCCCACCTACCTGCTGTGTGCAGGACCCCAGCATGGGCTCACTGGGGGCCATGCTCTTTTGTGTCCTATGTGTCTTCTGCCACGCAGCCCCACCATACAGTGACTCACCCTCCTATTTCTCCCCTAGTCCCTTCTCTGATGGGTCCTGACACATGGGATTTTTACCTACTGGGCATGTGGCTTAGTCAACCCTGTACCATCAGCCCCGGCACAGGGCCAGGCCTGCAGTGGGTGCCCCAGGAATGTAGGGGGTGCACAGCAAGCTGGGAAGGCCTCCAGCTCCCCTGCTGGAGGTTCCCTGCCCATGGTAGGAGCTCATAGGGTGCCTGTAGCCAGCACCCTCCAGGCGTGTCAGGGTATGATCGGAGCATGTGTGAGTGTGCTTGTTCCTTCCTCTGCATGTCTCCTGCAGCCTCTGCACATGGCCAAGGGCCAGCCTGCCTGCACCTCCAGCCTCTCCCTGTCCCTGGGAGGAAGGGCTGATCTTCCCAAAGACGCACCACTTGCGGAAAGAAGTCCCAGGAGCCATGGGAGGGAGCTGCCTTTACCCCATGCCCCAATACGACACCCACTGCCTGCCTGACCTCATCCCTTCCTATCTCCCCTGGGAGCTTGATCACAGTGGCCTGTCTGTTCCTCCAACGCCCAAAGGCCACCAGTTCCTCTGGTGGCTCCACACTTTGCTGAGTCCGCAGCCTGGAATATTCTTTCCCAGCATGCCTTGCTTCCTGGGGTGCCTGCCTCCCCTTCGTGCTTCACAGCCTCAGTTTTCGGAACGCTCTCCTCCCCCCACCCCTCCATAGTGCATTTCACAAGATCTGGCAATTTAGTGTATTTGACTTCTTAACACCAGCTGTCACCTTCAGGGACAGGCGACTCTGTCTGTGAATTCTCACAGCCAGCACACGTGGCCAGTTCTCAGGACAGCCACGCTGGGGAGCAAGTGGGGAGATGACCACCCACACTCAAGACGCCTGGGGATGGAGGACCAGGCTGATCTGGACCTGGGCACCTGGGACCCAGTGGGTTCCTGCAGAACAAAGGCATCAGGCAGACCCAAGCCAATCCCAGCCCAGCCACTTAGTTGCTGTGTGGCTTTGGGCAAGTCACTTAGCCTCTCAGATCCAGTTTCCTCTTCTACAAGGTGGGTGCAACCCTAATGTTAACAGTGTGATACCACTGTGAGGTGCTTGGAACGGCACCAGACAGGCTAAGCATGCAGTAAGTTACTGTCCAGTGGTGATCTGGTTTGAAGTGTGTTTGGTTTAGAATGAGCAGACAGGAAGTAGAAATGTGGGTCTGTGGCCAGGAGTGAGGCCAGCCTTGGATATTCTCCAGCTCTTAATCCTGGCCAGCTGACTCCCCCACGAGCTCCTCAGCCTGCGTGTGGAAGCTGAGCACTCCCCCAGCTGCTAGTTGACTGACTCACTGACGGTTTTCATGGGTTTTGTAGCCAAAAGATGCTTCTTCAAAGACTGGATTTGGGGATGGATTGTCATATGGGGGCCCAGGCCTTCTCTGGTCCTTCTCTCTGTATTGCCCCAAAGATAGGTAAGAAAGACTGCCAGAGAGCTCCCAGCCAGAGGACAGGGCTGGGGGGAGGGGCAGACTCCAGGGCATTGGGGCGAACACATCTGCTCTGGGGACTGCCCTGTTCCCAATACTGCACCTGAATTAATTCTTAAATCCTCCGAGTACCCAATGACAGAGGTGGTTTCATTGGCTTCACTTTTTAATTTTTATTTTATTTATTTATTTGTAGTCCTGGGGTTTAAACTCAGAGCCTACACCTTGAGCCACTCCACCAGCCCTTTTTGTTTTGGGTATTTTTTGAGATAGGGTCTCACTAGCTATTTTCCCGAGGCTGGCAACCAACCACGATCCTCCTGATCTCTGCCTCCCAAGTAACTAGAATTACACGCGTGAGCCACCAGCGCCCGGCTGGCTTCACTTTAGATGGGGAAACAGGCTTGGTAGAGCCTGGATTCACACCTAGGCCATTGGACTCAAGGATAGCACTGTCACCCACCCTGCCATCTGATGGGAACAGATGACCTTCTTGTCAAGGGCACGTGTTGAACCTGGTGGTCGTTTTGATAATAAGGACAGTGGGCCTGGAGTCAGGTGGACCTGGCTAAGAATGTCAGAATTCCAGGTCTTCACTGCTGTGTGGCATTTGGGCAAGTTACCTCACCTCTCTGGGCCTCATTTTGCTATGTGACAATGGATATCCTAATGCCTCCTAGGCAGGGTCGTTTGGAGGATAAATTGAGGACTGTAGGCCAAGGTCCTCCCCCAGGGCAGTCCACAAGTGTTTGTTTACTCCTTTCTCCCTTGTTTCCTCCTGCCCGTGCCTGCAGCCCCAGGCATTGGCCCCCATCCAGAGCCTGACCTTGGCCTTGGGGGACTTCGGAAATGGCTCTGACTGTCCCGATCCTTCTGCAGATCGCAGTCTCCAGGAGCTCCTTGCCAGGCCTTTCATGTTGCTTCTGTATTTCACAAAAGCCCCGGTGTTTGTTTAGTGCTGGAGCGGTATTTTTAGAACTTACAAGTAATTCTGCACTTCGAGGAACGAGCCCCAACTCCAGCCAGGCCTGGACCAGAGGCACATGGGCACTCAGCCCCGGGTCTCCCCACCACCCTTCTGATGGATGCCGACACCGCCAGGCTGCCCCGTCCTGCTGGAGCTCTGACTGCCTGCTGGTGTTGGTCCTGGGGGACCAGTGGTTCAGTCACAACAGCCACAGGCTGTGGTGGGCTCAATGCTCGCACCCCCAAAGCTGTCCACAGTATAAGCCCCTGGCACCTGGGGATAAGTGACCTCATAGGGCAAAAGGGACTTTGCAGGTGTGATTAAGGACTTAGCGATTATCCTGGATTATCCATTGGGCACCTTGTGACCAAAAGGGTCTGCGTAAGATCAGCTCTGGGAGAGCAAAGGAGATGTGGCCACAGAAGCGGAGCTCAGAATCAGAGAGTGATTTGGAGGTGCTGCACTGATGGCCTTGAAGGTGTTCAGAAGGAGCCACAAGCCAAGGAGCGCGGATCCTCGGAAGAGGAAAAAGTCAGGAAAACAGTTCTTCCCCTGGGGCTTGGGAAGAGTGCAGCCCTGGTGACACCCCATTTTGACCCAATGAGACTCTGCCAAACTCTGACTTCTTTTTTCTTGTCACAACAGCCAGAGGGATGAATACACAACCCAGTCAGTGCCCCCTCTGATCCCAGAGCCCCTCACCTGAGGTCAGCCAATACCTGCCTGGCCACTTCCGCCCTCACAGCCTCCAGGAACCAGGCAGTGTGGCTCATTCTTTCCTCCCAGATGGGTGAGAGGAATTTTTGAGAATGTGAAACGCCTACCTCAACCCCAGGGGTGGAGCTGCCACACAGAGTTGCCTCGGCTGTGTGTGGCCTTTCTTCTCAGCAGGGAAGGCAAGGAAAGGATACACATTTGGATCCATGCTGGGGAATCCAATTCCAATCCCAGCTTTCGGTGAAGCTGGTGGGGCCGTCATAATCAACTTGAGCAAGTGGATCTCAGTTTCTTTATATAAGGGGAGAGCAGTGGCCAAATGGCCAGTTCCATGGGTCACGCTTGGTTTGGTGAGCTGGACAGACTTCTCCCCACCCTGAGCTGGGACACATGCCTCCCTCGAGAGCTGAAGGGTGCCCAGCCTCCGGGGTCAACCTCCGATCCCCCCGCTCAGGAACACCATAAGTGTTGCTCTGTTCCACAGCAGGCAATTTAGGGTGGGAAGTGGTTTCTATTGGCAGTGGCCCTCTTGGTCCTACAATGCTGAAATCCTAACTGACACCACATGGGCTAATCCCTATCCTAGCCGGGGCCTCCCAAGGTCACCTGCCCACCTGGTGAGGATCCCAGTGAGGTGACAAATGACACATCTGGGGCAGGAACCCTCCACAGACATACAGCAAAAGGCCCCAGACTAGGATTGTCAGGTGTTCCCTGCCCCGGCTATGACTCGCTTATAGGATTTGTGCAACAGGACAGAGAATGTCAGGGGGAATCAAACGGGATCCCTCAGGTCAGTGTGCACAGAAAAGTCAGCATGGTGTCTTCGATGCCGATGCCTTTAGCTGGCTGGTCGACGGGGCCAGGAGCTGGTGCTCTGGAGCCTGAGAGGTGAGGACACCTTGAGTCATTGGGCTCAGGAGTTCAGGTGCCCCAAAGAAAACAGCATCAGGGTTGGGGACACCAGCTTGCAATCGGACAGTTGGAACTTTAAGCATGGCTTGGCTGGTTCCAGTCTGAGTGGCCTTGGGTGAGTCCCTGAAGTTTCCAGTACCTGACTTTCAATGTCATGGTCATTGTTGTGTCAAACACTGTCCTGAGTCCTGCAGATGGATACTCCTGACCCTCAGAGGGCTGCTGTTCTCAGGTCACGAGAGGCACAGAGAGGCAAAGCAGGTTGCTCACAGCCACACAGCTGGGAAGGGGCAGGACCGGGGTTTGGACTCAGGTTATGCAGCACTTGCTAGCTGTGCATCCTTCTGCCCTGAGAATGACAGTTGGGGGTAGTGGTGACACGGTGGTGGGGGGGTGGTGACATGAGTGCCCCTGTCTGGAGCAGGCTCTTCAGAGGCGGGGCCCTGTGCCTGAACTCGTAAGCACCTGGTGCCGGTGCTGTCACATCACTGCTGTTCTGGTGGCAGAGACCCTGCTATCTCATGTTTGGCGTGTGACTCAGAATCCGCTTGCCCTTTGAGGCTCTGTGGCGATGGTGTCACGGCCTTCAGATGTGCTACTTCAGACTCGACTGTTAGGTGCGTTGTCACGTGCAGTTTACTTTGTACCAATTACATGCTTCAGAAATAGAGCAGAAGTCGATCAACCATACCAGAAGGCGTCCATCCTTCCCTAAGGGTCTGTCTCCCTGTTAAAGGATATTTCGTGTCCTAGAAGGGACTGGCCACACCTAGGTCAAAGACACAGGCAGTGGACAGGCCTGGGACCAAGTGTCCCCATCTCTGGCTCATTTCGGACCTGGCATCAAATGAGCTCTGTGACCTGAGCTGATCCTGTAACCCGGCTGTGCCTCGGTTTCCTCATCGGGGTGAGAATGATGCTGGGATCCTCCAGTTTCACCAGGTTGTCTTGAGGGTCCGGTGAGAATGTCATGTATTTCACCAGTTTTTAAAACTGCTCTTTTTAGATTTCAGGGGGTCTGAAATCGGGATACACCCCTCCAGATGACACATCAGAGTGCACTTACCAGTGATCCGCCTTCCTTGGTGGCCCCCAATATACTGGTGCACCAGCTTCCTAGATCTGAGGACAGGGTCCGCATCTTAGCTCTGCTACTTTCTGTTGTTCCGGTCTTGGACAAGTGACTTTACTTCTCAGAACTGTGTTTCCTCACCTGTGAAGTAGGGGGACAAGAAGGTTTCCTTCAAGGTGCCTGGGGCCAGGCAGGTAACAGGTGGTGTTCCTCACAGTCTTAGAGTAGATGGGAGGATCTCTCTTTGAGGTCAGGCTCTGGGGACCCTGACTCTGGATCCCATGTGGCTTTGTCCTTGCCCTTGGTGGTCCCTCGTACCATTACATTTCGGAGTTGAAATCCTGCCTCCCACACTCACTGGCCATGTAACTTTGAGCCTCACTTTCCTTGTCCGTGAAATGGGCGGAACAGTATCTCCTTCCTGGAGAGGTGGTGAGCAGTAGTTGGAACCACTCAGTGTCCTGGCACTTAAAACACATTCTTCATTGCTGTTCTTACAGGAGGAGAGTAAAACTAGGTCTCTCCCTTGAGGTCTCACAGCCTCCATAAGTTCAGGGTGACAAATACAGAAGCTAAGTCCAGTCCAGGAAAGTGAGGTGCTCTGGCTGGCCCTTACCCCCAAACAAGTTGATTCCAAACACCAAAGCTTGCACACATTTTACAGGTGCACTTGGAAAATCACCATGGGTTCTATTCGGATTAAATGTGTCCTCGATGGGTCCTGCAGATTTTGCCTTTGCAGGTTGCTGGGCACAGACCAGGTCCCTGCCCCACCCTCCTCCCCTGCCCAGAGTCTGGTCTGACTCACTGTAGACCACGTGCTAGTGTTTATAATGCTATCACCGATCACCAGGCAGGTGCCACCTATCTGCCTGCCTCACTTCTTCCTGTTTCCTCCTGAGTTTAAGTTTTAACCTCAAGAGGACTGATGTTCACACCCAGGCAGCAAGGAAACTTCCACCGTGCTGTCTTATCTTCTCTACAGTGGGGTCAACATCCCAGTGACCCTGGTGGCACTCCTGGTTTGCCTTTTCCCTCTGCGTTACAATGCCAGGCCCTGGGGCGACATTCTGGCAGCTCTTGGGAGAACTGAGGATCAGAGTTCAGTAGGGATCACAGCCTCGAACTCTGGGACCCCCAAGCCATGCTCAGCGGCAGGTCCCAGTGCAGGTTGGGGTGCTCTGCCAAACCCTTGCACTGGCCAGCTTGGAGGCACCCGTCAACCTTCATGAGTGAAAGCCAAAGGCAGGGGGCTAGAGATGTAGTTCAGGCAGAGCGCTTGCCCAGCATGGGAGAGGCCCTGGGGTCATCCCCAGCACCGCCCAAACAAACAACAGCAAAAAGGAAAAGGCCAAAAGTTTTAGAGTTTATAAAGCATGTTTACACTGGCGTCTTGTTTAGACAAAGGAGATTCCTGTGGTGAGATTGAGGATGGCTGGCTGGGGACTAGGCCAAGGGAGGAATGAGGGGAGGGAGGAGCCCGCTCACCTGCACAGGTGGGGCCTCCCTGGCAGGTATGTTGTGTGCTGCAATTGCTAGCATGGCTCTGATCAGACAGGGCTGCAGCAGGTCTCACTGCGTGCCGTGATCCCCTCATGGGAGGGCAGTGTCTCTTCCCTGTTTATGGGGCTGGCTGCCCACAGGTCAGAGTGGTGTTGGTTGGGTTGACCGGAGAACAAGGGCAGTGATGCCCATGTTACTGAGGACATACTCTGTCCCAGGTGCCAGGGATAGTGCAGTTGACAAAACAGAAAAGCAGAGAAATAAGTTGAAAATACGTCCTGATGCTGAGTGCTGAGGAGGGAAACGCAGCAAGGAAGCAGGATGTGTCAGGATGGCGACTTTAGAGATTTCCAGGAGGGAAGGGGGGGTGACACTAATAACGATAATAGCCGTGTTCACGCTGTACCTTCTGGGGTGAGCCCCTGCTGGGAATCTGACACATACAGCACCACTGGTGACGACCCTGAGAGCTGGGTCAGAGACCAGAAGGCAGACCATGGAGCATGGGTGGGAGACCTGCTGTCTTGGTGCTGGTGTGGCCCAAGGGCCAATCTGCAGCACTGTTGTGCCCACTGAGCCCCAGGCTCCGTAACTGGGTAGGGGACGCCCAGCACTGCCTCCTGTCAACTTGGGGATTAAATGAGTCAGTGTCAAAGAATGCTCACAAGTGCGCCCAGCCCAGGTGCAAGCCCATACACGGTAACTCATTGATTAGTGTCATTATCCCCAATGACTGTTGAGGAAACTGTCTCCAGGAAGCCGCAGAGTTAGGATTTGAACCTAGATCTGGCACTGCAAATCTAGTTGTTGTTTTTTTTTTTTTAAGGAGCGTAACGTTCCGTACCCCTGTGAGACAGAGACATTAGGGTTCCATTGTATAGATGGGAACCTGAAGCCCCTGGCCTGGGAAGTGGTCCTGTGTGCTTGGAGCCATGGGCTCCCCTGGGCCTCACTGCCCCCCAGGCTGGCTGTCTGGACTCAAGGAGGAGGAAGTTCCTGTTTGGGGTTCAGGCAGAGCTCTGACTGGACTCAGGAGGGCTTGGTCAGCTGCTGGTGGGGTGCTGGGTGGGCCTTTCCCTCCCTGCCTGGCTCTGCTCGGACAGCAGGTAGCACACCTGTGCCCTCACATCAGGTGTTTCCTAGGCCCTGCAAAGGGCCTAATTCCAAAGCTGAGGAAGCATTTGAAGCAGAGCAGGCCCCTCATTTCCTGCATGTGGCTGCTTGCTAACAAGTCTGATTGAGGCTACCTAGCCGGTTTCTGTCCTATTGGATAAATCTGTTTGGAGCAGCGACCATGGGCAGAAGGCTGGAGGCTCCTCGGTCACCCAACCTAGGGCGCCCTGCACACAGGTGGCCCAGCTAGCAGAGCAGGTCTGGCTAACTGGTGAGCCCCTCCTGTCGAGTTCCCCAGTGGAGAAAAGCACTTTCTCCCCCCACTTTTTTTTTTTTTTAAATAAACTTGCATTCTTGTGCACGACCTGGAGGCTTTGTTTGTCTTAAGCCCTGAGCCCAGGACAGTAAGCCCAGCACCCAGCCAACCTCAGCCACCCACTGTCATGGTTTCCGTAGTCTGGGCCCCAGGTGTGGTTCTCACCCAGGGTTGTCAGAGTCATGGAGAACGAGGTCTCACAAGCTGACAGGTGGCCTGAGGTCACAGGGTTACAGTGGGTCCCTCTGGACCACGCAGACCTCTGGCAGGCTCCCACCAGCTTTGTGACCACAAACCAGTCATTCAGCCCCTCTGGGGCTTCCCTGGCCCATCTGGAAGGTGGGAACACTGGAGTCACTAGTTGTCAAGGATGAATGAGTTAGCTACAGTGAGGCACCATGAAGCCCAGTACATTTGCAGAGTGCCTCACTGAAGTCATTTCGTGTGACCCTGTGGAACGAAGGTCAGCGGTCATGTGACCTGCCCTAGGGGTCATCGTGGAATCCAGCCACACACATGGTCCAAGCTCAGGGTCTGTTGTCCTAAGTCGCCTCAGTTCCTTGATGTTCCCGGTGGGCCCAGGAGCCGTGGGCAGGGACAGGATGGTGGCAGCTGGGACACAGCAACATGCTGAGGTCACGAAGACCCCCTCCTTCGTCCTGACCCTCCATGTGGCCCAGTTCCTGTAACTCCCCCGAACAGTGCCAGCAATTCTTCACACTTGTTTCCCCAAGAGGGCAGAGGCTTCTCTCCGTTGTGGAAGTAAGTCCCGTTCGTGAACTCAGTTTCTCACCTGGCCTGCAGGTCACTGGAGTGAGCTATCATGAGTGTGGTCTGCTGGGTGATATGTCCTGAAACTGTGCCTGGCAGGCCGGCACCAGGCATGGCTGTCTCAGCCCCTCCGAGCCCTCAGAAAAAAAAGAAAGCCCGGCTGGGAACAGACAGACCCTGAGTCACAGCTCAGGCCTTTGCACGTGTGCGGCACCCCTGCCTGGGGTGACTCATACTTTGCACACAACTTTGATGAGCCAACTCTTGTTGGAAGAGGCTGCTGGGACCCGTGCATACAGGACGGCCACCACTGCATAGCGAAGAGGAGAAAAGATGGCTGGACGAGCCAGCTCTGTAAAGCACAACGTGTGGGCCAATGGCAGAGCCGTGGATGGCCTCTGCTCACCTGGTGCCATGTCTTTTATGATGGAAACTTTCAGTCACTTGCAGAGGTGGACGGCATCGGGATGAGCCCTAGGCACCTTGAGCCAGCCACATCTGGCACCCTTTGACAATTCTGCCCCATCCTCATCCACTTCCCCCTCATTTCATCTTGAAGGAAACCAGAACCTCCCGCTTCTGATCCTGCTGAGGAAAATGACCAGGAATCCTGTTACTCAGATCTCCCGTTCACTCATAAATTCAGTCATTTTCTGCTCTGCTGGATTGGGGATCCAAATTTTGTCCTCAAGCGTGGCTAGCTGCAACGACTTTTCACTGCCAGCCTACTCTTGGTTTCTTACATTTCTTGCTGGTTGTTGGTTGAAGGGACCTCATTGTTCACTCAGTGGTCTCCTGGATCTGGAATCTGTGAGCTGTATCCCTGGGATGTCATTTACCATGCACCTCTGTCCCTTGAATTTCCTGCACATCAGTAATTCATCGAGAGGCTTCATCAGGACCCGACTCATTTGTTGACTTTTTTTTTTTTTTTTTTTTTGGTAAGAATCCACAGGAGAGGCTGGTACCTACCCATAGCAAGCTCATGCCTCTGGGTTTCCTGCTTTTGTGACATTGGGGCTTGGCTGTGTCATGCCTGGGTCTAGAGGGTTCCCAGAACTGCAGTGTGGTGGCGTTCTCATCCGTCACTCCCTCATGTGACACTAGAATCCTCTGTAAGGAGACGTCCTGTTCCCCACCGTCTGGCCACCAACGCACTGGTTCCAAGTTTGCCACTTTCAGAGCTCTGCTCTGTGGAGAAGACAGAGAACCTACACGATGTGTCCCCAGACAGCACAGGTGTCAGCAGATGCAAATGTTGACAAGTCCGCTGAAGAACTCTTGTCTTGCAGACAGACAGGAGGCTCAGGCCCTCCTCACTGCTTGGGACTGGCCCCACACATCCATGCAAGAACCCAAGTGCAGTGCGCAGCAGCAAGTGCAGGGTGCAGGGCTCACATGCTCGAGGTGTCTCTAGGATCAGAGCCCCAGGCCGGGCTGCAGGGGTCCCCCATTCTGCTTGGGAAACATCAGGCTGTGGGTGAGGGCGCCCTCTTTCTGTAGGCCGTCCCGGAAGCCCATCTTTTGATCTTACCCTGACCCCGTCCTCCTGCTCTGTCCCAAATATTCATAGCTGTTATTTTCTTCCTAGTGCCTTGGACTCAAAGATTTTAGGTATCTTTGTTTCCGCACTAGCGAAGCATCGGGCTTAAAATAAGTCACAACGTTTGCCAGGACAAATGAGCACAAGAAGACTCTGAGCTGCTTGTACCTCAGCCTTTCTGGCCCAGCCCCTTTGAGAACGGGGATTGTCGTGTGTGGAACTTTTCTCCCTACTGCCACTCCAGGGCTGCCAGGACATGGACGGCCTTTCTGTGCATCCCCTGGGCTCAGTCATTCTGGTAATGATGCCCCAGTACTGTGGGCAGTACCTTGTCACATGTCGCCTCGTGTGGAGCCTGTGAGGCAGGTGCCACTGTTCCCATGTCACACACGAGGACCCAGAGGTACAAAGAGAGCAAGAAAGTCCCCCAGAGTTACCTTGCTAGCGAGTGCCGAAGCTAGGACATGATCCTGGGTGATGAATACAGAGACCCACTCCTACCAGCTTCCCCGGCCACCTGCCAGTAGAGAAAAGGCCTCCCCCACACCCCGTGCGGACCCAGGCAAACCCAGGTCACTTCCACCCTGGGGGACAGCCAGCACTTTGCCTGTGGGTTGATTGAGCGCTCCATACCTGCAAACATAGGTTGTCGCCTCTTTGGGTTTTTGCTCTACGTGTAAAGGACTAGATTCTCCCAAGCCCCAGACGCTGAGCACAGCCCGGGACTCAAGGCAATGCACAGACCGTAGACTGTGGAGGCGCCTCTGGGCACAGCATCATAGCAACAGGCTCACCCGCTGCACTCAGCCCATGGCACCAGGTGAGGTCCCAATGTGCTTTGCCCAGAACACTCAGCCAACTGCCCCCTGGGAACTCTGCAGTGCTCATCCAGTGTGGTCCCCAGACACCAGGTCTCCACAGGTGTCCATGGTTCTGCACCCGCCGCCCCTCCCCTGGAGTGACTCCTCCGTGTGCAGGCCAGGCAGCTCAGAGCTGTGCAAGGCCCTTCAGCCTCACCGAACCCCTTCACCACCATGAGAACCTAAGGACAGACCCTCAGAAGCTGTGCCCACTGGCCCCTGTGTGTGTGACCTCCCCGGGACGATGACGTGTGCATGTTATTAAAACACACAAAATGAGGACATCCTGGACTGGCATCCTTAGAAGAAGAGAGTAGGGAGGAACACAGAGGGGGACACAACACGACATCAGAGGCTGAAGTCACAGTGACATGTCTGTGAGCCAAGGACCCAAGGACCCAGTCCTTACTGGTGACATCAGAACTGTAAGAGACCCTGGAGGGAGCACAGCCCTGCCACACCTCCTCCCCAAGCTTCCAGCCTCCAGAACTGTGAGGTGGTAAAAGGTACCCAGCCTGTGGCACTGTGTCATGGGCACTCCAGGAGACGATGCAGGTGGCATCCCCCTGCCACTTGCATATGAACCCAAACCCCTAGGTCTCTCCTCCTCCCCGCTCTCTTGCCTTGCTTCCCAGAAAATGCTGAGCTCTCTGCTGCCTCAGGGCCTTTGCACGTGCTCTTCCCCTGGCCAGAATATTCCTCGCCTGCCGTTGGTGGGGATTTCTTATTTACTGCACAGCTCTGACCTCAGCACATGTTTAAGTCATCATAGTAGATAACAATTAAACATGTGTCATGTGTGTCCGTCTCCCTTGTGCTGACACATTCTCATCAGAGGAAAGATCTTCTGGTCTGGTCTGGTCTGCCCAGATTCCCCAGGCCTGGCTCCGTGCCTGGCTCCTGGTCACCCACAGAGAGTTTTTGTGGAATGAATAACTAACCATCAGGCTTTCTGTTAATAACATTGTGGCCTTGTGGCCAAGTCCTGCTTATCTATAAGATAATTTCTTGATTTAAAGCTACTTTTGTACATCCTGTGCCCCCCTTAATTTTGTGTGATTGAATTTAAGGCCTTACCATTCTGGGGAGACCTGCACCACCCCTGTAAGCCATTCCCACAATTCCTCCAGGATGTGATGGTGAACTGGAGTGGTGAGCTCCCTGTCCCCGCCGGTGTGCAGTTCTCACTCCTTCCAGCTGATTGGGTCCTGCAGGGTCTTTCTGGCCCCGCTCTCCCCCCTCCCTGCCTTCCCCTCCCTTTCCTGGGCCTCCCTATGAGCAGTCTCCAATAGACAAATCAAAGTCCACCTGAGAGGCCAATGTGCCACCTGCTCCGTGTAGAACTGCACAGGAGGAGAATTTATCAGTCCTGAATGTATATTTAGTGACAGGCTTGGCTAATCTTTCACCTAATTACACTCGTTAACATTTAAATGTATAATTGTTAATGTATCTGGGCATGACGATCTAAATATTTTATAGAGGTCTTAATTACAGTAGACTTCCAGTCTTGCCATAAACTCCCGCCACCTCCCCACACACACTCAATTAAAGGGATGGTGTCAGGTAGCTCCTGAGTCCTGTTGGGGGTGACTTGCTTTACTGGGGTTTGAACTCAGGACCTCACACTGCTAGGCAGGTGCTCTGCCTCTTGAGCCACGCCTCCAGCCCTCTTGTTGGTTATTTTTGAGATAGGCTCTCACTTTATGCCCAGCTGGCCTGAACCTCCATCCTTCTATTTTTATTTCCCCATGTAGCTTGGATGACAGATGTGTGCCACTGTGCCCAACTGTTGGTTGAGATGGGGGCGGAAATCTCACTTTTTTGCCTGGACTGGCCTCGAACCGTGATCCTCCCAATCTCCATTTCCCAAGTAGCTGGGATTACAGCAATGAACCACTGCATCTGGCTGTTCTCTGATTTTTTTTGTTGCCACAGAAATAAGACTTGACTGCAGTCTTGGACCTTGAGTCTCCCTGGAAGGTGACCACAAAAGTCGAGAACACTGATTATTGCTCCTGGATTCGTAGAGTCAGTAAAAACACAGCCCTTCCTTCCCCTGGAAAATTAGGAAGCAGGTGCAAGGGCCTTACAATCTTTCACCAAATGAAGATCGAATGTGAGTTTTGTGACTGCAAAAGCAGGTCAACACTTAATGTAGACGTGGACAGATCGATCCACCTGGACGGCCAGAGCGGGCAGCAGAGCTGCCCTCACCATGTGACGTCTACAGTCTGTGAGGCTCATCTGCAGACATCGTTTCCATCTTGGAGGTCAGGGAGGCGGGAAAGTTGTACCCATTCAACAGAGTTGGCCAGTGACTGTGAAGTCTGGGGTTTCCCAAAGGCGCACAACTTTAGGGAGGCATAGCAGGTTCCAAGTCCTTAGGATCCCACTGGGAGTCCACCCAGACTGACCCTCATGCTTTCCCAACAGTCATTCTGAGTCTGAGAGGGGACCAGGCACCCTCTCTCTGCCCAGGTAGAACTGAGTCCTGTGGTCTGCATGAAGGTGTGGGGTGGGTGGGGCCCTGACCTGTGCCCAAGGCCAGTGTCCACCCAGCCATGCTGCACTTGGCACTGCCCACCTGGATAAGGCTACCTCTGCCTGCCATCAGTTGGCCCAGGCTAACCTGTCTGTGCCTCAGTTTCTTCATTTGTAAACTGAGAAGAATGATAACTCCAAGTCATAGAACAATGTGTAACCCACAGGAAAGAGTCAGGGTTACCTGCTGTTATGGCCACCATCATCACTGGATAGTGGCCAGACACTATCCATCTCCTTTCTGGATGTTCTCACTCCAACCACAGTTGCACCCAGACTGTGTGTCCATGGCCCATACTGGACTGACCTGGACTTGAACCCAGGACCAACCCCAGCATTACTCTTCCTAGTCCTGAGAATCTGCAGTGAAGACAGCCTTGCACCTCCCCACAGCTGGAGCTGCCCACCACCTCATGATGTCCCCTGATGTCCTGGGGTCCAACACCCGGCAAATGATAAGAGCTGAGATTTCTCAAGTTCTCCCCAATGCCTAGATCAAGCCAATCCTGCAAGGTGGATGCTCTTTTGAGAGCTTTTCATTAAACTTTTGCCTACCACAGAAAAGCAAATCTCAAGTTTACATCTTGTGAATTTCACAGTCTGACCCCACCTGTGTGACCAGCAGCGCATCAGGAAGTAGGAACTCATTAGCTTCCTCATAGCCCTCCTCTTGTCACTGACCCCTCCAGGCACAGCTTCCCACTGACCTCAGCCTTGGTCTCTTGTAGGCGGTTTCTAAAACACACTTGGAGGTATGTCCTCTCCCCATCTGTGGCACCAGTAGCTCTTTTTTTTTTTTTTTGCAGTACTGAGATTTGAACTCAGGGCCTACACCTTGAGGTGTAGGGCCTACACTCCAGCAGCCCTTTTTGGTGATGGGTTTTTTTCAACATACGGTCTCGAAAACTATCTGCCTATGCTGACTTTGAAACGCAATCCTCTTGATCTCTGTCTCCTGAGTAGCTAGGATTACAGGAATGAGCCACAGGCACCCGGTAGCTCTGGGGT
This sequence comes from Castor canadensis, assembly GCF_047511655.1. Lineage (NCBI taxonomy): Eukaryota > Metazoa > Chordata > Mammalia > Rodentia > Castoridae > Castor > Castor canadensis. Next base: position 152,115,244 of record NC_133392.1, on the reverse strand, counting down.
CCATCCATGTCCTTTGCAGTTCTAACTCTGGCTCATTCTCTGTAGACCCAGGCGTCCATGCGCGATGAGTGTGGCCACTCTTCCAGGGGTGGGAGGGGGTGATTTAGCCGAGTTCCGGTCTAGAGCTTTTACAGGGAGAGCCTCTGAGCTCCTCAGCACAGGCGAATGAACACAGGGATGTGAGCTTGTCACACACCTAGCTAGTTGGGAGCCCTGCATGTCCCTCTGTGACATATGCAAAAAGATGCAGGATGTGACTTGCTCTGTGTCCCTTGTCTGGTGTGTGGCTCAGCTGGGACCAGTGTCTGAGCTCTTGGTCCCTTTTCCGTGCAACCTCTGACCACTGAACTTGCCCAGGAAGTGATGGACCGTAGCTACTAGGCTGCTGCCTGCATCAAACCTTAAAGAGCAGCTCTGCTGGGTCCACTGGGCAGTAGGGGTGGAAGAGAGGCCTAGCCCACGTCCCTGGATGCTCAGAAGTGGACAGTCTTGAGAGGACAACACCAAAGCCCAGGGCAGGTGTGTTGAGTTCCCAGGGCCACACAGTGTGCCGGTTTGCCCATGTCTGCTTCCTGTCTAATACCCCAGCTCTGTTCCACGACTCCTCCAGCCATCATCTTGCCTGGGAATGCCCTGACATGCTACCAGCAGTTTTTCAAGATAGTCCCGTCGTGTGGGGCGTGGAGCCAGAAGTCCATGGCCCCAGCCTAGGGAATGTGGTGTTCCGGTCCCGCCATCCCCTGCCACTATTCTTAGTGCTGTTAGGAGGAAGAAGGACTTTTCCTGGACTCCCCTTCAGAGGATGGAAAACAAACGCCTCCCGCTGCGTGCCCCACCTCCACTTCCCTCCTGCTGCCTTGCAGCTCCCCAGAGGATGAGGAGGAAGTGGGCCTGGATCTCTGGCCCCCCACCCTCCCTCTCAGCTCCTGGTGAGCTTCGAGCCCTCCTGGGGCAGCCCCCCAGGGTGGGTGGCATCAATGTGCACCCCCCCACACCCAGTGAGGACCACGAGCAGCCTTCAGAGGCCCAGCTCCCTGAGATGCATCTACCTGTGATCTCACTTTGCCTGCAGGCCTCCAATCATATCAGCAGCAGCATCCCCACTCTGACCCTGGCCTGGCCCTTCCTGGTTGAAGTTTTTCCACTGGAGTCCTGGCCCCCGGGTGTCCCTGCCTGAGGCTCCCGGACAGCCAGAATTGGCTGCCTCCTCTCCCCACTCCAGACTCATAGACTGCTTCCATAAAGTGAACTTGCCACATCTACTCTGACCCCACATGGTGCTTTCCCCTTCCCAGGGCCGCCCAGTCTACCCTAGGACTGCTCTGAGCAGTAAGCCACAGCCAGGCAGAACCATAGGCAGCTGCCCCTGTGAGCTCTTCCTTCCCTTTCCACGTGCAGGGAGCTGCCCCACCCCCCACAGTTCCACACATGGAGCTTGAGAACGTACCCAAGGTCACACTGCAGGAGATGGCACCACTAGGCTTCAAAGCCAGGTCTCTTGTCTGCAGAGCCGGGTCCCTCCGTGAGGATGGCTCCAAATGTCTCCTCTGCTTTATGGGCCAGCCCCCAGCCAAGGTCCCAGACATGGCAGGTCTTCATGACAAGTGGCCAACATTGAAAACTCAAGAGACATTTAAGATATTATAAATAAGAATCTGGAACTCAAGATTCCCTTGAAAAGTCAGGTGACAGCATTGTTGGGCCCTAAGTCATGGACAGCTGGCCTTCCCGGCCCATCTTTCTTGTTTGTGAGGAGTTTCATATTCTTCTTTGGCCATGGTGGTCCCCTGAGCTGTAGGGCCAGGGTAGGGCAATTTCAGAGCTTGGAATCTGTACACGGGGCCTCCTACATCCTTCTTCAGCTCCCTATGTCATCCACTTACCATTCCCTTTACCACATATAAGCCACACTCCGTCTAGCTCCTGGAAATAGTGTTAGAGGAGGCCCAGGCCTGGCCTTCCACAGGCTTCTAGGCTCATCTGGAAGGCCTTGAAGTGTTGGTCTGTTTTCCAGGTTGCTGGTGCAGGTTCCTACAGGGCTGGGTATGACGGGCCTGACATGAGTGGGTAGGGCAGTGGGAAGCGGGAGTGTGGAGGTGGGGCTGTCTGTAAGTGGGGCATGTTGGTGGACACAGAAAGATTGAGACTCCACTGAGTCCCATGATCCCCTTCCAGGACACATCTTCAGTGACCTAAAGACCTCTCATGAGGCCCCTGTTTCGAAGTTTCCATCACCTATCAATAGCACCAAGCTGGGGACCAAGCCTTTGGCACACGGGCCTTTGGGGGGACAGTAAACCCAAATGATCGCAATCTGGAAGGCTGGGCACAGAGGAAGCAGCCTGCGGTACTGCAAGGAACGGGTTGTTGGGGGGCTGGCTCAGAAACTCACTCTGGGACACGTGTGAGTCAGACACTCAGGCAGAGATGTAGAGGACTCTCTTGGCCCAGAGTGTGGTCCAGGCTACACCACAGATGGGTTGGACCTAAAGGCCTGCAGCAGCAGGAACCCTGGAGGACGCGATGGAGAGGAGTGTCCAAGGTCAGAGGCCAGCAGAGCCCTGGAGGAGGAACCCTTGTGGAGCAGGGCCCTCTGGGAGCGGGGGAATGAAGGTGGTGTCTTCCCCTGATGGAGCACATGGGGTGGGGACTGTGGGGTTCACAGCCTGGAGTTTATCAGTGACCTTGAAAAGAGGAAATGTGGAGAAGTCAGAGTGAGTTACAGAAAGAACAGGTCAGGTTGGAGGATGGTGGGGAACATGGAGGCAGCGATGTGGACAGTCGTTGCTTTTTGCTCCACAAGGAAGAGAGGCTGTGGAATGACAGCTGGAGGGGAAGATCAGACCAGGGCGTGCTGTTAAAAAAGGGACATAGAGAATCATAGGTCCATGCGGTGCTGGGAAAATCCCTGTAGAGGGCGCATGCCTCATGCAGGACCTTGGACTGAAGGGGACACCTCGGCCTCCAAATGAAGGCGGGGCATAGCAGGGCCAGGCTGATGGCAGAGGAGGCCCATTGAAGAATTGGGTCCCCACATTCCCAGACCTGCTGTACTCATCTGAGCTCTGTGCCATCTGTCACCTAGAGCCTTATAAAATGAAGGTGGTCACCTAACCTCACTCCTGAGCCAGGGGAAGCTCACAGCCGCCTGTGGCATCTCAGGCCTCCCAGCTAGTAGCAGGGAAGAAAGGCCTAGAATCCAGGGCTCCCTGACTGAGGCTGTGTCTTTCTTTGGCTCTTTCCTCCCCAAATGCTTGGGATTTGCACCCCACAGTCACTCGGAACAAGGCCTGCCCTTTCCCCATTCTGCAGATGGGGAAAGTGAAGCAGATTTCTAACCAGGGCTGACAATCTAACTGTTGACCTAAGCAGCCAGAGATCGGAACTGTCTCACTGTGTGACATCCAACATTCTCCTTCTCCCTCCGGGCCTCAGTTTCCCCAACTGTAAAGGGATGAGCTGGAAGGACTTAGCCTCATACTTTGTTGAGTGTTTTATTCAGAGGCCTGAGTCCCACAGGTCAGTGGCTCAGGCCCTCTGGCCTCTGCCTGCCCACCCCTCATTTCCCACAGTGAGACTGAGCAGGAGTGTTGGGTAGAAAAGAAAGGAGGCCCCCTGCTGGCTGCAGCTGGGCTCCTCCTGCTTGGGCTGAGGGCCACTTAACTCTGTACCACCTCCCTCCACCTCTGAACTCAACTATTTGCTAAAGGCACATCAGGCTGGAAAGTTTTTGTTTAATTTTTTTGGTAGTACTGAAGATTGAATTCAGGACCTCACGCTTGCTAGGCAAGTGCTATACCACTTGAGCCACACCTCCAGTCTTTGCTTTTAGTTTGTTTCTCAGATAGGGTCTTGAGCTAATTTTTGCTTGGACCAGCCTCAGATCTCCATCTCCTGAATAGCTGGGATTACAGGCATGCCCAACCACACCTGACTCAGATTGGAAAGTTTGCAAGGACTTCTGCTTGTGGACTGTCCTGGACAGGCCCTCAGTCTTCTGAGCTCAGGCCCATGGGAAGTCTTCGTGGATATGGACCGTGACTGTGACATAGACTGGCTGAGAATCTGCAGGTAGAGAGTGGGTGGTTAGGAGAGGAGTCCTGAGAGCTGCTGATACTCACACACACACACACACACACGCCCTTCCAGCAGCGAGGGCAGTGATGGACTGCACATAAGAACGTTGGCTACCTTTAATGGAAACCCGAGGAAGCCCTTGGGAGATCTGACGGCATCTCGCAGCATCTCCAGCAGGCATATTTGGAGCATCCGCCGGCTTTGTGGGCGGATGCAGTAGGTTGTGTCCGTGGAGCTGTGCTTTCATCCTGGGGTGGGGAAGAGTGTGAGGGGTTCAAGGTCAGATGGCCTGGGTCTAAGTCCAGAATCCACATCTCTCCTGCTCTGTGGCTCTTGGTGAGGATGTTAACTCCAGAGCCTCTGTTTCATCCTCCGTAAAACAGATCAGCCCTGTGCAGAGCAGAGGTACCACAGGGTAGCACAAGCCTGCTGGGGGTATTGGCTTAGGGTGGGCGAGCAGAGCAGGATGTATGGCTAGTGGGACCAGGTTGGCTCTGCCCCTCACTGCACCCTGCTGTATTCAGCGGAGCTCCATGCTGTCCTGTCACCCAGAGCCTTGCCGGGTAGAGGTGAGACAGCAGGCTGCTTTTGTCTCCGTGGGACTCACCTTGTGACTTGTCATGTGAATGACTTCATAAGGTAGTTGTGAGAACTAGTGATGAAAACCTGTCAGGGCCTTCAAGCAGCGCCTGGAACTTCCGAAGTGTCACGACTTGGTAATCATTTTAAGTCTGAAAAACTGAGTCTCGGAGGACAAGTGACTTGCCTGAGGTCTCTGAACCAGGATGGGAAGTCTCTGAGCCCAGAATGGTGCCGACCCTGCCACAATGCGTGGTGTTGGCCAAAGCCATGGACGTGACTGTCCGAGAGGTGTCTGCTGATGTCTGGTACGCTGTCACTGTGGGGCAACAGTGTGAAAGTGAAGTCACCTGGTCCCTCAGAAACTAAAGGGAAGCCCACCCTTCCCTTTATGTTGGCTGCTGAAGAGAAACTGAAGCTCGACGACAGGGTAGATGAGAGTGGGTCCCTTCGTCATCTTGTGACTGTCACTACGTGTGTGATAAATAGAAAGCCTTCTGGCTCAAAACCCCTCTGCTGGCCCACAGACTCCAGGAGCTCCACAGCCAAGAATTTGTGTGTTGCTCAGTGCATGCTGGCTATGGTCCTCAGCATCAGAGGTGAGGGTCCAGGCTGCCCTGGGGTCACTGCCAAGGTCTGTCTTCTCTCTCGGTCCAACCTGCCAGGCATTGCACCTGCAGAGGTTAAACGTGGAGCTGACACTGCTGTCGCTTCCTACATCTGGCTCAGACTGAATATCATAAGGCAGGAAAGGAGGACACTGGGGAATAGTGACATCCCCAGAGAAGTGCCATCACTGTGTGGCCACAGCTGGGCCCATTACCTTTGTCTCATGCATGCACCTGACCCCCTCTGAGATGGAAGAATCAAGACCTCTGCACACACCTCCCTCCCACCCAGCATCCCACAGCCTCATTCCATGGTCCTGCAAAGCCACCAAGCATGACATCGCCTGTCACTACAGCAGTGGTTCCAGTTGGCCTGACTGCTGGCATGGGACCCGCCTGTGCAAAGTCAAGTGGCTGGGAAGTAGAAAAGCGCTGGGGGGTTATGGCTGCTTTGTGAGGTGAGGCCCATCATCCCCAAGCCAAAGAAACTGTCACATCTTGAAGGCTGGCTGCTCACCTCAGGTGAGGAGGCTTGGGGGATGTGAGTACAGAGGGAAAAGCATCACTATGATAAGGAGCCCTCTGGGCCGTTCTCATAGCCCTGTGTGTAGACTGAAGTTATACCTGAGGCTGATGGCAGGAAGCTGCTCGTTTCTTAAGCGTTACAATCCCAGCTTCTCTGGGGAGCTCCTGTCTGGTGGCGTGGCCTTGATGCCCACTTTCCTGCCTACAGCCAGCACAGGGCCCCACGGGGCTCCAGGGCCTCTCCACTATGAATGTCCTCCACTGGGGCTCATGGAACACAGATGGACAGGCTGTGTCCGAGAGCAGATGACCTGGGGCACCACGCTCTTGCTATGCATGCTTCAGCAAAGATGTGGGCAGATGGACAGCGGCCTCTGTATACACGATGTTGCAGTGACTCCTCACCATCATTTTTGTTTGCCCTTCACTTGACATTCATTCCCAAAGATTTCAACTTTCACGTTTTTCAGGTCCTCAGACTGGCAGGGTCCAGCCCAGAGCCAGGCAGAGCCAGGATCCGCCAGGAGTGTTCATGGGACAGAACCAGGAGGTGGAGCCTTCCGAGTGACTGCACCACCCCTTGCCAGCCTGTCTTGCTGGGCCAGAGTTAGGAGTGCATTGGGCTGCACTGGCAGGAAGCCCCACAAACGTTGGGGTTTGGTGTTCTGTTCAGAGCATCCTGGCCCCATGGACGCCATCAGCAATCAAGCTCCCTTCAGTATTTCTTTTCACTCTGCGTTCTCAACACATGTCTTCCATCCTTCTGTTCACAAGAAGGCTCAGAAAGAAAACGGGATCTCCCAGTAGACTTCTATGTATGTCACAGTGACCAGAATTGTGACACATGTCCTCTGTAAATACAGGGGTCTGGGGAATTGAGTGTTGGGCAGGACCCACCCCCCAGACAAAACCAGGATTTTCTTGGTGAGGAGGGCAACGGATGGATTTGTCTCCTGTGTCCGATCGTCAGCCACCCATGAGGCAGGAGTCATGCCTGGCTCATCCCTGTTGTCCCAGCTGCACACATGAGTGTGGCACACAGTAGGAATTTACTACGTAGTTCACAGGGAGCTCTAGCTGTTTGCACACACTTCCACCACCTCCACGATCAGCCTCCTCGGAAGAAACAACCCCTCAAAAGTGCAAGCCCAGCCTTGCTCTCGGAGCCATCAGATGGGGGAGGTACAGCCCCTGCCCACCACCGAGGTGGTCCACACTCTGCACACACCCAGACTGTGCACACACAGACATGTGCACAGGTGGTGAAGGGTGGAGCAGCACAGAGGTCCATGGAGCCTGACCTCACCATCACCCCCCTCAAAGGCCATTTGGCAAAAGCCAGGAAAGGCCCAGGAATGTGATGTTGGAGAGGAAGACCCCTTCCCAGAGAGCTGCCAGGAGCAGAGTCCTCCAGTCGGGGCTGGTGACAGGGGCAAGTCAGAACCCCAGGGCCTTAATTTCCAAGCAAAGGATAAAAGTGAACCTCTGAGGAGTCCCTGCACCCTGCTGTGTGGATGCTGCTGTCCTCTGGACAGAAGGGACAGTTGAGGCCCCTAGCACCCTTTCCCCAGCTCCATGAGCTTCCTGCGGCTGCTCTTGAACCCAGCCAGACAGCGTGTCAGGCGCCAGTCCAGTTCTGCCACTGACTGACTGTTGGCCTTGGTTTCCCTCTGTCCCGTGGGATAAAGACCCCGCCTGCCAGAATGCTGTGCTAGCAGTAGGCAGAGATACCTATGGTGCCAGGCCGACTGTGCTCTGTGACCCAGTTATGTCCCTGGATGTTGGGCATCTTGAAGTGAGGTTCTCAGTAACTGGCCATACCATGTTGGCAGTGGGGCACAGAATTAGCTCAGCTGTGCTCCTCACCACACCCCTCCCTGAGCCTGCAGGGTGCCCCCTGCTGGTTCTGTGTCTCCACCCTTCAAGGTTCCAGCCCAGCAGGCCTGGAATTCCTACCTTGTGACCTATGCCACTGCTCAGCCAGGCTGGCCGTGAAGAGGACAGAGGCAGCAGGGAACTGGGAGGCTCAAAGCTGGAATTCAAAGGGCCGCCCGAGACCTGTTGTCCCCGTGGCGTGGGTCTCCCTGTGGCTTTCTGCACGTGGTGACCCGGCCCCAGCTGACCTGCCTTCCATCTGTTCTTCCCAGGGAGAGGGGGGAAAAGGGAAGGAGGATGAAAGGGTCTCTGCAGATCCAAAAAGACATCATCTTATTTTGGGTGCTGGGCCAAGAGCTCAGGGATCTGGCTGGCCCAGGTCCCCGACTCCTTCACATACATGCTGCGTCTGTAGGATTGGATGTCGAGGAGCAAGATGGGAGTCACAGTCCCTTGCCTGTCCCATATCACTGTGTCCTGCTGGCAATGGCACTGGGACTGCTCTGATCTGGGGGCTTCTCTGTGGGGGCAGCACAACATACAGTCAAGTGTGTGGGCATTGGGGTCAGACATGGCCGTATGACCAAAAGCAAATGACTCAACTACTCTGGGCCATCTTGGACTGAAAACTTGCAGAGCCCAGGACTTGCTTTGCCCCCACCCTTGCCACCTCCACAGTTAGCCTCAGAACCCCTCCTCGGTGTTCTCTCAAGGGACGGATGAGTTCCGGGGGCTCTGGGAGAAGGCAGGAGAGGCCACCCCATAGTTCAAGCCCACCCTGCAGCTGCTCCATTCAGCCAGACACTGTGGAGAGGGAGCGCCTAGGGGAGCAGAAGTCGCACGTCCTTGCAAGTGGCTCCTCAGAGCACATGACACTGTTTCGGTTTGTTTTGTTTGAGATGTAATTCACATTCCACACAGTTGACCCATCTAAAGCGTGCCAGTCTGTGATTTTCGGAATATCTGCAGGGTTGTAATCCATCCGAGCGACCAATGGGAGAACATTCTCATTGCCTCCAAAGAGGTCCCCAGCCCTGCAGATCCCCATCCCTCCATCCAGTCCCAGCCCAGGGCATCTGCCCGTCCTCTTTCTGTCTGTATAGCTTTCCCTCTTGCGAGCCTTCGGGTCAGTGGACTCACGTGACACATGGCGTTTAGTGACTGGCTCTACAGAGCATGTTTTCCTTTCATGTGTTCTGATAAGTCCATGGCTGGGCCTTCGGGCTTCCATCCTTTTGGTTCTCAGGAGTAATGTAGCTGGCAGCACCGGCGTTCACATTTCTGTGTGGAAGTATGTTTTCATTTCTGTGGGGCATGTGCCTGGGGGAGAGTTGCTGGGTCGAATAGTAGCTTTATTTATATTTGATCATTCGAGGAACTGCTAGGCAGTTTTGCACCGTTTTTACACAAACACACACACACACACACACACACACACACACACAGCACTGCTTAACCATTTCCTTGCCAACGCTTGTTGTCATTGTCCTTTTGATCTTAGTTGTTGTAGCAAGGGAGGGCGAAGTGTTCTCCTGGCTGATTTATATTTTCTTTATGACTAGTGATGTCATGCACCTTTCTCTCTCTCTCTCTCTCTCTCTCTCTCTCTTTCTCTCTCTTTGGAGGGAGGGTACTGGTGTTTGAACTCAGGGCCTACACCTTGAGCCACTCCACCAGCCCTTTTTTTGTGATGGGTTTTTCAAGATAGGGTCTCACAGAGCTATTTGGCGGATTGGCTTCAAACCGTGATCCTCCTGATCTCTGCCTCCTGAGTAGCTAGGATTACAGGCATGAGCCATCGGTGCCTGGCAACTTTTTCCTTCTTATTGGCCATTTCTTGGGGAATATCTATTTAGGTTCTTCAACCATTTTTAAAATGGGTTGTCTTTTTCTTACTGAGTTGTAAGAGTTATTAATACATTCTAGCATAAGTCCCTCATCGGATACAAGATTTGCAAATATCTCCTCTGCTCTGTGGGTTTCATTCTTTTCATGGAATTCTTAGAAGCACTGGTTTTTAATTTTGATGAAATCCAGCGTTTTTGTTTGGTTTGGTTTGGGACAGGGTCTTGCTATGTAACCCAGGCTGGCTTCGAATTCATGATCCTCCTGCCTTAGTCTCCCTAATGCTGGGATTACAGGAGTGTACCACCACGCCTGGCTTCTGACTTATCTGTTCGTTTGGTTTTTTTTTTTGTTGTTGTTGTTGTTGCCTGTACTTGTGGTGTCATATCTTGCATCTTTTTTCATCAAACTCTTCTCCCTGGGGAGGAAATGGGGCTGGTGAAGGGCTGTTGAGCTGAGTCAAGTCACTGTGTGAGCTCAGGGTAGGTTCATTTCAACAGAGATTTGAGGCCCCTTCAGCTTCTGAAGGGAAGGGAGGTCAAGAGCTCAGCAGGCAGCAGCCCCTAACATTGGGGACCCAACCAGTCAGGGCTGGGAGAGACATTCACACAAGGACTCGCTCCCTGCATGGATGGCTAAATCCAAGAAGTGACAAGGGACTGTAGACATAGGCAAGCCTGGGTTTGAGTCCTGGGAAATCCACAAAGTATCACGGGGACCTGGGAGAGACTTCATCCTCTGGACCCTGTTTTCCTACCAGCCGGGCTCTCGGGGCTAACCTGCTCTTCTGTCCGCAGCCATGAAAGCCGACCGGAAGCGCCTGAAGGGCGAAAAGACGGACCTGGTGAGCCAGATGCAGCAGCTGTACGCCACGCTGGAGAGCCGCGAGGAGCAGCTTCGGGACTTCATCCGCAACTACGAGCAGCACCGCAAGGTGGGTGCCCAGCCCTCTTCCCCGCACATCCCTCATAGACGGCGAAGGGTCCGATGTGTGCACAGCCCCAGGTGGACAGTGTGGACGCAGGAATCTCCTGCTTCAGGTCCCCACTCCCATGTGCATGCCCTTGGGTCTCCCACTCACCCTCTCAGAGCCTCAGTTTCCCCATCAGCAAAGGACGATGGTGATGCAGAGCAGCCGTGAGGACCCAGGTGTTGAATGCCCCGCGCTCAGCATGGTGCCCAATGCATAATGGGCACTCGGGAAACGCGAGCTGTGTGAGGACAGAGCCAGGAGCATCCTAAGACAGCAGGAAGTTCTTCCCTAGAGAGGGAGTCAGGAAGTCACCTGTGAATTGGGCTCTGTGGGATGAGTAGGAGTTTGTGGATCAGCTAACTGAGGGATTTGAGTCAGCAAATACCTGTCTAGTGAAGAGAATATCAAAGCTTAAAGAAAAAAGAGCCAGGCCCCACCCAGCCAAGAAAGCCCTTGTGCCCACTGTCTGCAGGGAGAGTTTTATTTATCTTTTTTTTTTTGGTGGTGGTGGTTCTAGATTTTGAACTCGGGGCCTCCTGCTTGCTAGGCAGACACTCTGCCACTCCACCAGCCTTTCAGAGAGAAGGAAAGTTTCTCCTCCCTGGTGAGGGAGAGAATAATAGGTAGAAACCACTAGCCGAGTGCACGACACGTGTGCCTCACCACAGGCTGCGATGCCATGTCCACACAGGGCTGCAGTAGGAACAGAACCCAGGATCTTCCATGTGCTAGGCAAGCACTTCTCCACTGAGCCACATCCCCGGTCCAGGCCATGTATTTAGAGCTGCTTTGGAGAACCACAGTCCTGGTTTTATTTGGCTTCTCTCAAGATTTCGCATCCAGTCACCAAAAAATGGTTTTCATTTTGCGTGTGCAGGGGGCTGTCCCTGTGGCCAGGCTAATTAGAACACTGGGTCCCTCACTTAGCATGCCATGGCCAGCCCAGCTCCTCCCTGGACCCCAGCAGGCCTGAGCTGTTGGGGTGGCAGGACCACACTGTCCCCAAGCTCCTAGGGAGGTGAGGACACCCTGGAAATCAGGCTACCAAGGAGTCTGCTGTTGATTTGCCCAGAAAATTCCCAGAGTTGCAACAGCCCATGACCTGTGCCAAGTGCACACGCCCTATTCCATGGGTGCTGCTGGGAGGGGAACTTGGGGACTCTCCACACACGCAGTTGTGGACATCCTCACAGCAGGCCAGGCTGGAGCTGGACATGGGGCAGTCCTGGTGCTAAGGCCATACATCTGCTGCCATTGCCTCCCTGTCACCTGTGTCCTCTGCAGCCCCCTTCTCCCTGTCCCTGTGCTGGCTGCCCAGGAGCACGCAGCCCCTGGCTGTCACCCAAGGCCTTCATGGCCTGGGCAAGCCCTTCCCTCATCAATTCCAGGAGGGCCTCCTTTCCGTTCTTTTTCTGCTTCTGTGATGCACAGCAGGGTTGAGGACATTAGTTCTCCTCTCAGGCCTCAGTTTGCTCCCCTGTGAAATGAGAAGAATCACAGTCCCTCCCTCTTAGGTGGGTATGAGGCTGAAAACCAGTACGGCATCGAAACCCTTAGCTTGCCTGCCAGTGGCCAAGGGAGGTTATCATGGGAGGTGGGAACCCTGGTCCCCAAAGCACATACAGACCCTTCCCACCCACCCTAGAAGCCCTCATCTGCTGGTGACCACTGGAGCCAGCAAAGAGACAGAGACAAAAGTGATCCCAGTGGGTCTGCCTCCTAATAAAGGAACATTTCTTAAGCAGCCCCTCGGATGCCCGCTGACTCCTGGGGCGGGGGGGAAGGGGGACAGTATCAGGGCTGAATAAGAAAGACAGGCTAGCTGGGTGTGGGGTTTTACTTCTGTAATCCCAGTATCTGGAAGGCTGAAGTAGGAGGATCACAAGTTTGAGGCCAACCTATGCCACATAATAAGTGCACAAAGTCCTATCTAAAACAGAAGGGAAGGAGAGAAGGAGGGAGGGAAGGTTGTCAAAACCAGGCACATTGGTGCCTCCTGCCACACGGAGACCTTGGATCTACTTTGGACTTAGTGGCTGTGTGGGTGAGCCAGACTCCCCACAAGGAGCACCCTCCCAAGAAGGCCACCCACTGTTCCAAAACTGTCTAGCACACAGAAGTAAGGTTCAGCTACTGCCCCTAACTGCTGGCCTTGCCCAGGGGCCACCTGGACCCTCCCATGGCCATCACAGCTGGAGAAGGTGCTGATGGCCCGAACTGCTACCTTCAGGGCACCACAGCTAGTTGGTGTGTCCCTCCTCTGTGGTGACCTTGCCGGGTAGGCAGGACCCTGGGTAGGCCAAACAGTCGCTGCTGTCCCTGTTTTCCTCTAGCACACACAACTCTTGCACCCCAATTTTGTCAGACTCCATGTTTCCTCACACAAAGTCAGTCTTTACAAGTCTTTGAAAAAAAGTAATATTGACGCCTGTTTTATATATGGAGAAACACAGGTGTGACAGGTGCAATGACTTCTCACCCATTGAAAAAATATTCACTGAGCAGCCCATCTCTGTCCCCATCTCACAGCTAGTTGGTGGCACAGACAGGATTTGAACCCAGTGCTTTCCCACACAAAGCCTGGCTATAGGCCAGGGCCTCCTTGCTTCTCCCTCCTACCAGGGGTCCAGGCCTCAGTGGTCCCTGGACCAGGAGGAGCCTTCTGCCCTGGAGTGATCCCACAGCTCTCTCTCTTTCTCTCTCTCTCAGGAGAGCGAGGACGCAGTCAAAGTCCTGGCCAAGGAGAAGGACCTGCTGGAGCGGGAGAAGTGGGAGCTGCGACGCCAGGCCAAGGACGCCACAGACCACGCAGCGGCACTGCGGTCCCAGCTGGACCTCAAAGACAACCGCATGAAGGAGCTGGAGGCTGAGCTGGCCATGGTGAGAGCACCGTTGCCAGGGCCAGGGCGTGGAGGGGCAGGTGGGAGCAGGGCAGATGTGAAGGTGAGGGGCAGATGGAGGGGACGGATGCGGGGGGTGGGGCAGGTGTGAGCCTAAGGGCAGGACAGCAGGCAGCCTGGGATAGTCTCCTGCCTGAAAGCATGGGAACATCAGGAGACTGTCACTCTACCACAGTCCCCGGGACATTGCTCAAGAAAAGAAATAAATAAAATCGTTTTGGGTGACTATACGCATATTTGTTTAGAAAAATACTTGGTAGGAAATATGTCAGCATATTAACATGAGTTATCTCCATGATGGGATTAGATAAATGACAGATGATAGATAGACAGACAGTCTGTTTGCAGAGTATCTGCAGGAACAGTCTTTCCTGGGTCATCAAAAGAAATGTTACCTTTTTTTCCTCATCCAAAACAAACCATCAAAATACCCCCCAGATACTTTGTGGGTGGCACATACATTGGAAGGAGCAAGTGCCCAGGGACCTGGCAGGAGAGGAGGCCTAGAGACCTGGAGTTCGGTGCTGCCTGCCCCTGTGTGGCCTGAGACACTCGCTGAACTTCTCTGGGCTTCAGTGTCCTTTTTGTTACTGGGGCCGGGGTGGTCTTCGTCCCACCCTGCCTTCCCCACAAAGTGGCTAAGTACAGCCAGAGAGTATGTGGCTAGAAAAGCCTTTTAAAGTCACCAGGGCTGTCTGACAGTGACTGGGTAGAGGACACACGGGGGCTCCACCACACCCGGCCTGCCTGACTCTTCAGGTAGGCCACATCGTCCTGTAGGGCACCAATGCTGGCTAACTTGTGGTTACAGCTGTAGGTTCCCAGTTCTAATCCAGCCCCCATCACTTCCTAGCTGTGTGACCTCAGGCAAGACTCTACTCTTGGGCCTCAACTCTAAGTCGGGGCACTTGCATGTACCCCTAGGAACTTTGTGAAGATGCCAGTGAAACAGTGAGGGGAACACCTAGTACAGTGTCTGTCCGTGGTAAATGCCATGCTGGCTTCCTAAGGTCACTTGCTACCCAGGGCAGGGACGCGCTGCCTCTCTTGGGTCTCTCTGTGCAGTGCTGACCCCTAGTGGTGAGGGCGATCAAGGCAGGAAGAAGCTGCAGTCCTGGGGTCCCCTTTCATCAGGCTTCCAGCCTGTGGGTCAGTGCCACTGTAGCCACCTGCAGCCCAGCAGGAAGCTCGTCATGTCTCAGACCAGGGAGAAGTCAGGGGAGGCCCTGTCCCCACAGGGCTGATGGATGGTACGCCCTGCCTCGGAGCACCAGCCTCAGTGTCCATGGTAGGGGGTCTCCCTGAGCCTCCGTGGATTGGGGGCCAGCCCACCCCAGCTCCCACTCCCACCACTCCAGCCCTCGGCCTGCGTCAGGCCTTCAGCAGCTCTGAGACTCCTGCCTCCTCCTCCTGGCAGGCATGCAACCCTTTCTGCTAGCAGAGACGTTGGGGTCTGTTGCAATGTTGACACAGGCAACAGCTCAAGGCAGTGGAAAGTGGCTTTGCTTAGAGCTGTGATGCTCTGTCCTTTAGGAGTGTCCCCGACTGCAGATCCTCTCCGTCACCTGCTACCTGCAGAAGTTCCCGCCAGGACTACCTGCTTCAGGCCATGCAGGCCCAGGTCCCCTCTCTGCCTTGCTTCCATGCTAACACCACAAGGCCTTCTCTAGGGTCTTAGGTCCCAGGGTTGCAAGTGACACAGTTCAGGCTAGCACAGGGGTGTATTGGGAGGAAGGCAGGACCTGTGGCTGCTGTGAGGAGGTAGAAACCAGGCACCGCTCTGGGCTGAAGCCAACGCCACCTGCCCCAGCGAGGAGAGCTTGGCTGACTCCCGCATTTGTTACTCTGCACAGGAGGACCAGTGTCAGCCACCTGATGTCCCTCTGGGCAGCGTCCTATCCATGCACTGGAGCCAAAAGAAAGGCAAAACCTGGTGTTGCCACCAGTTTCCCTCCCAAGATCTCCCAAGCCAAGCACAGACCCCTCCAACAACTGAGGAAGGACTAGGTTTAGGGGTGCAGAGCCAGCACACTCTGCACGGGAGAGGAGGTACTGTGGCCTCTGGCAGCAGACCCTTGGGTCATTAGGGTGGCTGAGGATGGGCTCGTCAGTCCTCTTCTCTCCTGCCTCACGGGTCTTTTTGCCCAGTCCTAAAAAATCCTGACTTCAACACCGTGCTGTTCCACATTGACCATGACAGTGGACCAGACTATCTTCCTTCACGTGAGCTGTTCTTATGTGGCCCCTCGCTGTGAAGTAGAAACGTTTTGGTAACAGTCAGTAGCACTTGTGAGTTTTCTTACTATGGGTGAAGGGCTCTCCATTGTAACTGGGTGCCTGTTGTCCCCATTAGACAGATGGGGACATGGGCACAGGTAGCTGAGGACTTCTCTTCAGATCCCATGGCTAGGAAATGCAGGGCTGGGATCATAGCTGGGCAGTCTGATTTCTGAGTCCAGGCTCCAGAGCACCGTGTTAGGCCATGGGCCACTTGGCCACACAACTCCAGGAGGCACCACTTACATGGACAGAACCCATCTTGGCCTCCCCATCTTGCCAGTGAGGACCCTGAGGCTCAGAGGGATGGAGTAACTTGCTCAAGGTCACAGAGCAAGTTAAGTCATAGAGGTGGAGTTTGAACGGGTTCTCTCTGGGCTTTTGTCACACAGGTGTGTTTGTACCAACTTAGCAGCTTGCAGGAGCTGGACACTAGCTCAGGTGCTCAGGGGAGGGTGGAGGCTCAGAGAGGAGAAAGGGGTGAGGGAGGCCAGAGCAAAGGGGAGCTCCCAGCATTGAGTTGCATTTAGTGGAAGGGATTTGTCAGACAAAGGCATGGAAGTTGCAGGATGTCACGCTCTGAGCCTGACTCCGTGCCCCACCTATGGCTTTCCTGCCCCTGACAGCTCTGATTTGAAGTCTCAAATCCTGAGTGAGCAGAGTGAGAGGACTCCAGAGCTCACAGGTTCCAAGGCCCAACCACAGGGGACATCCCAGTTGTCAGGTAGTGATGTCCAGCTGCCTGCCCAGATAGAAGGCACCACTCTCAGACCCAGGCAGAGTTGCGGCCCACCTGGTTGGAGAAAGCCACACTGAGGGGACATGAAAGCACCCCATCCCACCCAGGCCTCTCCTACCTGTCTTCCTGTGCGGCCACAGGAAAGGCTGCCTGTTTCTGGGGCCAACTTGGCTGTCATTCTGCTTTCCCTGTGTGTGGCTGGGAATACTCACAAGGGGAACTGAGGACTGCATGGTAAACCTCTCTCTGGCTTCCCTCCACCCCTCTCATATTCCCCTCTGCCCTGGGAAGTAGAAATTGGCTTTGATTGGAGGAATGTACACCAACACATTTCCAGTGCATTCCTTTTTCTCCCTAAAAGAATCTAAGATCATTTCTAATAAAACCCCACGTGTGCTGGGGGAGATGACACACAGCTAAGAGCACCAAGGCTGCAGCCCCGGCTCAGCCCCGCACTCGTGCCAGGCTTCCTGGAGCACTCTTTGTGGGAGTGGGAGAGCCGTATTAAGGACCTGCCCTGTCCCCTGCCTGCATTCAAGGAAGGACTGTCCTGAGGGTTGAGCACTGAGGTGATGGAACATCTCGATGGACCGATAGCAGGTTGACATGGGGAAAAGTTAGTCATGGTCCTGGGGTTTGAACTTTGTGGCATGGAGACAAGCCCAGAGCCTCGTGCGTGCTGGGCAAGTACTCTCCCACATGAGCCCTGCCCCCAGCCCATTTGGGCTTGTTTTTATTTTACTTTATTTTTTGATGGAATGGGACTAAGGTTTTGAACTCAGGGCTTCCCACTTGCAAAGCAGAGGGTGGAGCCACACCTCCAGTCCATTTTGTTTTGGAGATGGGGCCTCATGACCAATTGCCTGGGCTGACCTCGAACCTCAATCCTCCTGATCTCAGCCTCTCAAGTAACTAGGATTACAGGCGTGAGTCACCAGTGCCCAGCCTTTATTTTGTATTTGAAATAGGGTCTTGCACTCACTTTGCCCAGGCTGACCTCAAGCTCTTGATCCTCCTACCTCTGCCTCCTGAGTAGCTGGAATTACAGATGTGTACTACCGTGCCCAGCTTCAAACACCGTTTTCTTACAGTCCCATTAGAATCCCTAGAAAACCCAAAACAGTGTGACGAGTTTGTCCTTGGACCCCCTTTCTCCCTATTACTTGGCTCTTGGCAGGAACTGAGGGTTGAGGGGGGTGAGCTCCAGTGAAGGCCTGGAGCTCGGGTGGCTGATACTGATGACATGTGACACAGACTGGTGAAATTTGGTACAGGTGAGATTCTTGCCTTCCTTACCATGCTGAGCAGCTGACCAAAGGTCCCCTCGGTGACGTCAGCTTCCTCCTGTTTCCCACCTCTCTCCAGGCCAAGCAGTCCTTAGCCACACTGACCAAGGATGTCCCCAAACGTCATTCACTCGCCATGCCAGGCGAGACGGTGCTCAACGGCAACCAGGAGTGGGTGGTGCAGGCGGACCTCCCACTGACCGCCGCCATCCGGCAGAGCCAGCAGACCCTCTACCACTCACACCCTCCCCATCCTGCAGACCGGCAAGGTGAGTCTGGCCCAGCCACAGCTTCCAGGCCTGCTTAGGAGGCCACCAGACCCAGCAGGATGAGCTATGGCCACACTACTGCAGCCTAGGGCAGTGTGGGGCAAAGACTGTGGGCCCTTGTAACTGAAAAGGCTAAGACATGGACTTCAGGCATAGCTGGATCCCAAGGCTCAAGCAATAGCTGGGTCTCTCAGCTCTGCCCACCCCCATTTGGCCTCATGTTTAGGCTGCTTTTTCCTACAAAGCACAAAACAGACCCAGCAATTCAACTTGTGAAGCCCTTACAGCTCAAAAGTCTTTAGAAAAAGCAACTATCTCTTCTCCCTGTTTCCAAAGAAAGAGTCTGATTGGCCAGCTTGGGTCACCAATCACCATGTCCAGAGAGAAGCAGGTACACGGCCTGGCCTGATTGAGCAGACTGGGTCACATGGCATCCTCTGGCAGCGGAGGCAGCACAGCCCCTCGATTGACAGCTCCACCTGATCACTGGGTAGAGGAAGGTCAGGAGTGAATGTCACAGGTGTCCACTGGAGAACAGGGGCCTGGCCTCTGGGCAGTATCTGTGCCCACTGCTGTGGTACCTGCTCTAGACTCTTTGGTATCCTGTTGCACACCTGTGAGCCACCCAGCTGCATTCTGGGGCCCTTACCCTCTGGTCCTTCCACTCCCCTATCTGCAGGCAGGAAAGTTGGTGGTCACAGCCCCAGCCAGTCCCCAAGGGCTGGTGGCCAGTCAGGAAAGGCCAGCAGGGCCCACATCGCCTTCTGAGGGTACAGGGGAGTCCCTAGGGCAAAGGTTCACATTCTGGCCCTGTGACCTTGCCCAGTTCCTTGGTCTCTGTACGTAGAAAAGGAATGTTGGGTCCCGATCCACAGCGCGTATCATCCCCATCTGCTGAGGCGTGCCCTCTCCTCCCTAGTGGGGTTGTTGTGAAGATTAAGTGGCGAAATTTCTGGAATGGGGCCTGGTAAATATTAGTCACTGCCATCAGTGCCATGTGTGGTATTGTCATTATTGATAGGTGACACATGGGGCTTTTAGAACCCTGGCAACAAACAAACCCAGGGTGCTCCCTCCACCGAACAGAGACAGCGGTCTTCCAGTCCTCCGTTTCCTCTCTGACCCAAGAAGAGGTGAAATTCCGGGGCAGCAGGGTTGTTCTGTTCCAGCCTTTGCAGCCCAGGCTCAGAGCCGGCAGGGCAGATAAGAAACCTGCAGGTCCCAGTGCCTCACGGGGCAGGCATGTGACGCCCCAAAGAGGGCTGCCCCTGTTCAGTCCCGCAGCCCCCATGTGCAGCCAGCTTGCTTGGCTCCTGGTCCCCAGCGCAGCAGGAAGGCAAGGTGCCATGGAAAGCAAGTGGGGCTTGGGGCAGTTTTAGGATGGTCATTATTCCTGGTCACCGCACCAGAGGCCACAGGGCCTCTCCTCAGTGGACGGGACTGGCCCAGCTGACAAATCCACCTACCAAGTCCAGCCTCCTCCACTGGCCCTGCCTCACTTACTGCCATCTCTGTGCTTTTTATCAGCTGCTTCCTCCTCCTCTGGGAAGCCTTCCAGCTCTCTCCCCAGCTCTGTCCCCTGGGTCCTGTATGCTTCTGTAAACGAGGTATTCACCTGCATTAGAACAGCCCTTATGCCCGCGTGTTATACTATAGGTATATTTGTCACCTGGCTCCTTCCAGCCACGCAATGCCCAGCACTGTAGTAATACACACACACAGCTACTCTGCAGCGTAGAGGTTCAGAGAGGGTGAGGCACAGGCCCACGGCCACACAGCCTGTATGTTAACCATGTGCTTTCGGTGCCTGTCTTCCCATGAGACCACACGGTCATTGGCAGCAAGGGCTGTACTTTAGGGAATGCCTGCACATAGTAGACTCTCAAGTAGCAGAAAACATCCTCTCTGTGCAGTGCTGGCACCTGCAGACAGGCAAGGACCCTGGGGGAAGAGCTTCCAGGTCCAACACGACCCATTGAGCATCTGGTGCATGCCAGGCACTGAGGGCAATGGGAGTGCACATGGAGAAGACCCCAGGGTGTGTGTCCTCGTGGAGCTGTCATTGTCACTGTCACTGTGCAAGAACAGCAAACCCCAGGCCCAGGAGGAAGGTGGTGTCTCAGACCCGCTTGGAAGGCCAGTGTGACCAGAGACAAGCAGGGGGTGAGCTGCTGAGCCTGGGCTGCTGGGCCAGGCAGGGGTGCTGCACGTCAGGTCTGGGGCAGGAGGTATTTCACCTGCAGAGTGGTGAGATGCATGAGGCTCCCACTGCAGTGTGAGGAGAGGAGGCTGGGAAGCTGCTATGGCCTTCCAGGCCAGCGGTTTGTGAGGCTGTGGGGTGGGAGAGAGGGGGACAGACTGGGGCTGTTTTAAGTCACTGCTGACAGTTGGATGGAGTATAGGGAAAGAGGAGCTGGCAGTGACCTCGAGGTTTTTTGTTTGGGAATTTGGTGTTTGAGCGGTGATTAGGGTTGCACCAGGTAAAACTTCCCAGGCCCTGTCAGCCTCCAGGTGAAGAGGGGGCTGCCCTGGATCCAGAGGACAGGGGAGGGACTTCCCAACAGCTGCTGCATATAGCTAGCAGGGCTGTGACATAGAGAGGAAGAGCCAGGCAAGTCTCTCACTTTCCCTCAGCCTCAGTGTTCCTGTCTGTGTAATGGGCATTTTGGGTGGGCTCACCTGCAAGGCCTGGCAGGCAGTAGTCTCAGTCCCTCACTCACCAGCCATCCCTGCTTTCCAGCTGTCAGGGTGAGCCCCTGCCACTCCCGGCAGCCTTCCGTCATCTCCGACGCGTCTGCTGCTGAAGGCGACCGGTCATCCACACCAAGTGATATCAACTCGCCACGGCACCGGACACACTCCCTCTGCAACGTAAGGCCAGCAGCAGTGGGGCCTGGGCACCTGGGCCCTGCCCAGACACTGTGGGGGCAGGGGACAGGGGGGAGATACGCCCACTGTTTGCTCTTGTCCACCCAGGGAGCACCCTGGCGAAGGCTTGTCCTGGTCTGTTCTTTCCTTTTGCAAGAAGCAGTGGAAGTGGGGAGAGAAAGAAATGAGGCCCGCTTGCTCCTGGTGTCCGGGAGGGCACGGAAAATCCAGAGGAAAGCAGGCCTGGGTCGGCCGCAGGGTCTGTGCAGCCTGGAATTCTGCCCCACTGGGCCCCAGCTGGGTGGGCCCTGCCTGGGGCTGGGGGCTTCTTGTCCCAGAGGTCACCTCCAGAGCTCAGGGCCCGACCAGGCCCACCTGTTCCCTTTAGTGCCAGTTCTTACCCTCCAGCTAGAAATGGAGCCCACTTGCTTTGTTTTGTTTTGAGTTTCCATGAGTTGTGACATGTGCTGCCTCTGGGGAGGCATCCTGTGAATTTGCTCTAAATTTGTTAATCAAATACTTTCTGATTATATACAGGACACCAGCTGCCAAGAGACACAAGTCCCCAGCCACCTAACTCCTGATGACTAGGGGGCAGGCAGATGGGCTCTGCCTTAATCCACTTTCCATTACTATAACAAAATGTCAGAAGCTGGGTAGCTTATAGAGAAAACAGGTTTATTTATTAGCTCACAAATTTGGAAGCTCAAAGTCTAAACAGCTTGGGACTGGTTCTGGCTCTGGCGGGGCCTCTTCTAACTGCATCACACGCTAGCTGATGACCAGGGCAGAAATGCATCCGAGGGGGAGAGGCAGAAAGCCAAAAAGCAGGGAGGGGCCAGCCTCACTCTTTTATAGTAACTCCTGAGAGAGAGCTAAGCAAGGTCCCATGAGAACAGCTTTAATTCCTTCCAAGGGCAGGGCCTCAAAGACTCCTGCTGGGCCCCCCCCCCTTAAAGGTCTCACCACCTCTCACTTCACCATGGTGGGGAGCCAAACCTCCCACACCTGAATCCTTGAGGGACGCGCTCAAACTAAGTTCCAACCACGGCGGGCTTCCGTGCCGTGAGGGAATAAACAAAGGTGGGTCAAACACCAGGGCCACTTTTCCCACCAGGGGAAACACGGCAGGCTCTAACATGAAACCATGGGTCAGGGTGTAGGGAGCACCTTGAATTTTTGTCTGTCACATAGTTGATAACCCAAGGAGGTCCCCTACCATGTCCTAAAGACAGAGACACCATAGGGTTAGGTCATCAGATGCACAGGAGGGCTTTTTCAAAAACCCAGTTAATATGGCTTTATTAACCAACAGAAGAGATTAAAAAAAAAAAAAAAACGCGGTGAACACATTGGAAAACAAAGTCAAAGCATTCCTTGCCGATGACAGGAAAACACGAGAATGACTTGAAAAGCTATTGCAGCTCTTCACGAACAAGTAAATAAGGTCCTGGTTGAAAATCAATTTATGAAAATGAATAGCTTTCCTTTATAAGAGTGATAAAGATGGAAACTTTTTTTTTCAATTCACAATAAGAATGAAACATGCGTATAAAAATAGCTAAGACTAAACTTAAAAGGAGCTGGTGAGGTGGGTGGAGGGACTCCTGAGCCCAGGGGCCTTACACAGCCCACAGCAGGATGGTGGGAAAAGCCACTTGCAGCCATGGGCTGGGATTCCTCCTTTTACTGAGGCTATAAGGAAGCCTTGTCCCCAGGAGAGAGTGCCGTTGATCACAGAACCAAGGTGAGGAAGGCAGGCCACTCCAGAGATCTCCAAGGTCCATTAATTGGTTCTAAAGGACCAGAGCCAGCAGTGGCCAGCTCTTCCCATGCGGATGGAAAGGCCAGCCTTGGGCTGGACACGCTGTAGTGTCCACACACATCCAAGTGAGAGCTCCTTCCCCAGGACCATGTTTTACCTTCTTCTAACAGCCCGAGGGGGCTCAGAGCAGAAATGCCACAGATAGGCCCACCCCACAGAAGGGCTCTCTGAAGGCCTCTTGAATTGCACTTGACACAGGCCCAGTCTTCTGCCCAGCTCGGCTTTGGCACACACCTGCTGCACAGTGATGTCCACACACTCCCTGCACAGGGCTTTGCTTCCAGGACATGGTATTGGCAAAGATGGTCCTTCCCAGAGTAGAACTGCCGGAGCTGCCTGCAGAATGGGTTCTGTTGCAAACCTTAAAAATGGAACCAAAGAAGAAACTTTCATTTGTTATATTCTCCCTGCCCCTCCTCCCAGCTCCCTTGTCCCCATCTGCACATGTGTGCACATAGGTAAACTAGAAAGAGCTGAGAGGTAGCCTCAGGGAACCCTCTGTTCTCAGACATTTGACTTGGCACAGAAAGAACAGCAGAGCCTGAGCCAGGGACCACCCCACCTCTCACACTCTGGCCACTGATTTGAGTATGGGCAGGGACTCAGCAAAGAGAAGTCAGAGAAGGTTGACGGACATTGACCCAAGTGACATATCCTTATTCTTTCCTGGGCACTGGGCCTCTGTTCCTAAAACAACTAGCAGGAGTCTCCCTGGTAATGACTTTTGTGATCCAAATGATCTGTCCGCCTGGAGGCAGGGCAGACACTAGGATATAGTGAAGGCTTTTGCACAGATTATTTAAAGATTTCCTCCCTTCCCATCTGGGGCAGGGCTGGAAACACACTAGAAATGTTCTACCGGCCCAGGGCTGGTCCAAACTTCCCTGGAAAAGAAGGAAGAAGCTCAAGGCCTGTGGGTAGAGAGGCAAACCAACATTTTGAGCTGAGCAAGCCCTTGCATTGGAGCCCCGCCTAGAAGGAGCACTGGGCCAGGAGGGATAGACAGTCCTGAATTTGAGTCCCAGCTCTGCTTGTTGTTAGCTCCATGATGTTGGGCAGTCAGGGGCCCCTCCTTACATCGGAAAACTGCCCCTCCACGAATAAGAGACTTGCTCTGTTGGTTGTGGGGGAAGCTAGTGGGTGTATAGTCTCCCCAGTCTGTGTACATGCACAAATTCTTTAATTTTTATTATGCTTTTTGTAAAAGTGTGTTTCTTTATGGAAACTTGCCATGTAGAACCAACCCCAAGCTGGAACACAGTGGACCCACTAGGATAAGAACTTAGGTCTTGAGTGGCTGATTTGTTGATGAGAGAGAGTTGGGGTTGAGGCCAGAGCAGGTGAGCAAACACCTCAGGTTCCTGGTCCAGGTTGCACCTTGATGAGCCCCAGGCCCCATCCGTCTGGGAGTGTTGGTGTCAGCAGGTGGGAGTGGGTTCCCCACTGCAGAGGCAGGGCAGCCCCTGAGGATGGCTTCCTTCCATGGAAGGCCCCACACCCACAGCCAAGCCCCCCTCCCTTGAGCTCACATGTGGCAAGTGTCTCTGCTATTTCATCTTTCTTCTTCTTTGGCTACAGGGCGACAGTCCCGGCCCGGTTCAGAAGAACCTGCACAACCCTATTGTACAGGTAGGTGTTCCTTCCTTGTGCCCCAGCCTTGATTGTGACCCTATCCTCATTCCCCTTAACCTTGGGCCATCCCCAGTTCCATTCTCGGGCCCCCAAGAAAGGGGGACCAGAACCACAGCCTGAGTCACACATGGCTACGCCCAGCCTGTCTCTACAGAATCTGTACACCTACCCTGTGTACCACACATTCTGTGTCCCACTGCCCTGGCCAGTGTCTTGCCCTGGCAGCCAAGTTGCTTTTTTTTTTTTTTTAATTACTTAATTAATTTTTTGGCATTACTGGAGTTTGAACTCAGGGCCTTGTGCTTTCCAGGCAGGCACTCTACCACTTGAGCCATGTCCCAGGCCTGGCCAAGTGGGCTCTTTGGGCCCCTTGCGGGTGGAAACTGTTTCCATTCTTAGCACATTCAGTATTCTGTCTTCAGCATAGGAAACAGGCTGCAGAGAAGACACGGGACTCAAATTTGAGGGTCTGTGGGGTTTCTGAGGTCAGCTTCCTGTTCCTGGGGTCTCCCCCTGTGGTCTGTCACTGTCCATCTGCTTCAGGGTCCCCTAAGAAAAGTTGTTCAAATGTAGAATCCCAAGCCTTCACCTAGAAATTCTGACCCAAGTCTGAGGTGGCACCTGGATGCCAAGGAATTCTGCAGTGTTCTGGGAGCCATGAGTCAGTCCACACTCCACCCTTCTGGTGAATTATGTTTGTGCAGAAAGCACTCAGCAGTTTTCAAAAGTCCCTGCTGATGCCATGCTTAGTCCTGTGGTTCCCCCAGGTGTTGGGCTTGAGCAGGCCTCATCCCCATCCCCATCGTCATTGTGGCCCCCATGTCAGAGAAGTTGGGGCTCTCTATGGTACCAGGGAGAGTGACAATCAGGATATACCCCAGCTCTCTGCCACTCCCAGAGCCAGTCCTGCTTCCTGACCAGGGCCATCAGGTGTGGGGTTCTCGCTCTTCCTCTGCTTCCCAGGCCCTCCCAGGTCCCCTTCCCACATACAGGTGCCTTGGGCACCATCTGTGCAGAGAGGGCCTACACTAAACTGCTCTCCCTCAGCCCCCTTTGCATCACAGACATGGCCACGGGCAGTGGTCCAGCAAGCCCTCCACAAGCTCCCAAAGACTGTGGGCAAATTGAATGTCAATAATACTGATGATTCGAAGAACAGCCACAGCTCCTAGTCACCTCGTGCTTGTCACACACCAGGCAGTGTCCTAACCATAGTGAAGTCCTGGTGACAGTCTTGGATGGCTCCTGTTGGTGTGCCTAAGAGGCTTTGGTTTCTTAGAGGGCAGGAGGCTGACCCTGGTTTCCTAGCTCCATTGCCCGGCTTACATGCATGACCTTGACCATGACCCTGTGGCTAAAGCCTTCCCACCCCTCTGACCGCCTGCTATCCGGCCTGCCCACCCACCCACCTGGCTAAGCTTGTCTTTGTTCTTCTCCCCTCTCCCTCCCCCACTTGGATCCCCCCCAGTCACTAGAGGATCTTGAAGACCAAAAACGGAAAAAGAAGAAAGAGAAGATGGGATTCGGGTCCATCTCCCGCGTCTTCGCCAGAGGGAAGCAGCGGAAGTCCCTGGACCCGGGGCTCTTTGATGGTACCGCCCCCGATTATTACATAGAGGAGGACGCGGACTGGTGATACCCGCCGCCCTTCGCCTGCTGCCCGCGGGCATGTCTGTGCGTGTGGACGAGCGAGTGTGCAAGCATGCGTGGGAGTGCGGGCCCGAGTGGGGTGTGTGCCTGCGTGTGTGTGTGTGCACGTGTGCCCTCGCACGCGTGGGGGTGCGTGTGGCCGAGCGCCTCAACCAGGCGGAAACACAAGTGTGACCCCTCCCTCCGCGTCGCCATCTCTGTAATTGATGTACATAATGCAAGCCGTGTGTGACTATGTCAACTGTTGTCTCCGAGCGACACTGTTGTGTTTTGTTAATCTTGTTTATTTTTTTTTCAATGTTTTTTTCTTTCTTTTTTTTTTTTTTGTTTGGTTCGTTGGTTTTTCTTTCCTCCCTTTCTCCTCCCCTCCTCCATTTTTTATGAAACTTGAAAAGTTGAAGGACTGCTGTGTATTTGTAAATAACAAAACTGTTGTGCACTCCGTGCTTGTAAATGCTCCTCGTCCGCATCCCTCTGGAGCCCGTCTTGCCGAGGATGTGGTCTGTTTTTGATGTCCCCCCCCTTCCTGCCCCCTCCCCAGTGTGAACGTGTGGGACCAACCCTGTTCTCAGGGTGTGCCCAAGTCACTTTAGCCACAAAACGCCATCGTCGTCAGGGTAAGGCCACTCACGAGCCCAGCGGAGGGGCCTGGTCTTGGTTGCATTTGTAAAGGGGTCACACGGGCTCTTTTTAATGGCCTGCCTGTTTTTAAATTGCGTTGCCGTTTCTTTCTTTATGGAAAAAAAAAAAAGGAAAATTGTTTCATTTAATTTATTTGCACAAATGCAGAAAACATATTCTATCTAAATTATTACATAAATATCGGAATGTATATTTTTCCATGGGATGGGCGGGAGGCGGGCATTTCTGCTGACTTGTTATTCTGTGTTCACGCTGCTGCCAAACTGTGCAAGGTAGATTTTAGGGTGGCTTAGAACCAGGGACCTTGGATTGCCAAGCTTGCTCGTTCTCTTTCTCTTTTCTCTGTCTCTCCCTTCTGCTGCCCGTGCACGAGAAGCCCCTCCCCACCTTCCTCCCAACACCACCTTCTTCGCCTTTCTATTTATTTATCTGACGTACAAATCACGACCGGCAGTGAGCAAAGCGCTGACTGTTGCGGTTCCCTTCTCATGGGCCTGTCTTTGGAGAGAGGTTGAATGCAGGGAGAGACAGCCCAGGGATCGTGGACAGGATCAGATCAAAGCCACCCTGGGCCTCCTTCGGTTGTCCTAGGGACCTGAAAGACTGACGCTCCTCCCTACAGGTGTTCCCTTCTCTGCCATGGTTTATTCTGCACTTGGGCCAGGCAGGTGTCAGTGGAGGGGGAGTGCCAGTGGAGACAGTGTCTGGCCCCTGGGCCCTCTGCCCTCCCCTCTCTGGTTGGTTCCTTCGGGCACACTTAGAATCTCTCGGGATCACTTGGCCCTGGCCCCTGGCCCCCAACTTGTCTTGGCACCCTAGGCCAGCTGAGCCGGGAGAGGAGGGCTGGCAGGTGCATCTTCCTGTTGGTGGAGCAGTGTGGCCACACGAGACTTCACCAGGGGAGCATTGTGTGCGTTCTAACGCTGGGGCGTGGAGACACTGTAAGGGTCCACGCAGATCTGCCACACACCCAAAACTCAATGTCCCTTTTCTGTTGCCCTGTGATCGATCCCCTTAACGACTAACAGCTCAGTCGGCCCAACCTCCCCAAAGCAGTAGTGCCGCTTCCGCTAACAGTAACGTTTTCAGCTCTTAAAAAGCAACAAGATTTTCAAATGCTGGAGCACCTAGGAGGAATAGGAATTTTTGTCCACAGTTTGTAAAACAAACCGAAAAACCCCACTCAGCCCCCTCTTCCTTTCCGACCTGACCCCAGGGGTTGGGAGACAATAGGCAGGCACGTCACGTGGACCTTCCTGTCCTGTTTGGCTTAGCTGATTAACCAAGTCTGGTGGAGAGGGAGAGTGGCCTGGAGCCAGCATCGGAGAGAGATTTTAAAAAATACTTTCTCCCCCATGATTTTTTTGTTTGTTTGTTTGTTTTTATGGTTTTCCCTTTACTTATGAGAAAATAAGATTGCAACTACTCCTGGTAATGATTTAGAAGTTCCTTTTCATTTCAGTCTTTATAAATTAGGAGATAATTCTAAGAGTTACTAAGGATGATTTATTAAAGAGAACGACATCAAATAGCAAATGAGTTCTGGGTAACATTAGATGAAAATAAACCTTTCCCATGGGAAAGGTTTCTCGAAGGCATGGATGCAAATATAAAATATTAAAAAAATCTAAATAAAGCTTATTTTAAAATATGATCGAACTCCATGTGATTTGATTGCTTCTATTTGGCTCTGGGTGGAAGGCTGTGCCCTGCTGGGAGGTGCAGCCTGCATGAGCTGCTCCTCACAATTCCAGGGCTGGGTCCCAAGGGGGCGACAGGAAGGGATGAGGAAAGCTGGCTGGATGCTAGGCCTCTGGAGGGAGGGGCTGAGCCAGGTGGCCTCCCAGAAATACCTTGTCTGTGCCGCCCTGCTTAATTTGGAGGCGCTCTCAGCATCCAGGACCATCCCGGGTCCTAATGTACCACCTCTGCGCCCAGCACCCTGCCATCTGGAGCTCAGAGACCCCGTCAGCTTTCACCTGCTTCCTCTCCCCTTGCGTTCCTCCTGACGGCCCAGAACTGTGACTTTGGGGGCCTCAGCAGGCCTCTGCATCATCCCACATTCCCACCCTACCTGGGGACCAAGAGTAGCTTAAGAGTGACAGCCAGGGAGCCACAGGGCTTTCCTGATTGGAGCCAGAGGAGGTTGGGCTTTTCTGAGCCCCACAAGGTCTCCCAGGTGTAAAACTCAGATTTTCCACTATAAGATTCCACTGTGTGTCCCAGGAAGGAACAATTCAGGTAACCTCAAACCCTGAGGGTAGCCTGTGCCCTCAGCCACTATCTCCCAATAGAAAAAAAAACTATATTCTGGCCAGCAGGAAGGCCGATGGGACCTTTAACTCCCCGACTGGCTCTGCTAGCAGCACAGGCCATGCCAAGAAGGTGCACAAGGACCCCAGGCTAGTGAGGACACGGAGTACACAGGATTGAGGTCAAGAGACTCAGGACTGTAATGAATTATATTCATCTGACCCAGAGTTCTCAGCTGCCATGCCCTAGGGTGAGAGCTGCCAGTACTGGCCACAGCCCTGGAGTCAGAGGGTCTTATTCTGCCCATGATTCTAACGGGCAGCCAGGATTGGAAGCTTTGGGCTAATCTGAGGAAAATAGGCGTGTTCACACCTGTGCCATGGCACCTGTGTCTGGCTCCATGCAGACACACAGTTCTTCTCACCCAGCCCAGAGAGACTTCTCTCTCACTTGAGACAGACTGCCAAACAATCAGTGTTGGCCCACACAGATGGACGCTTTTTGCCATCCTGAAAGTAAACCAACCCCTGGGAAAACAGTCTGGGGAAACTTTGGCCCAGAGAGCAGTGACTTGGCCAAGGTCCTAGCTAGCACACTCTTACCCTGCCACCCTCTCAAGAACAGGGTCACACCTTATTCAAATCTTTATAACGCCACACAAAAGCTTCCACACTTCTTTGTGTTTTTATTTTATTTATTTTGGTGCTGAGACTGAAACCCAGGGCCTTATTCATGCTAGGGAGAGGCTCTATCACTGAGCTACATTCTCCACTTCAGTCCCCCTTGTTAAAAGAATCTTCTCTACGCTCTTGCTAGAAATGCCCCAACTTCAGGTGGCTCCTATTAGTCAGAAATTGGAGTAGGGGCTGGACATTGGTGGCTCACACCTATAATCCTAGCTACTCAGGAGACAGAAATCAAGAGGGTTGCAGTTCGAAGCCAGCCCAGGCAATAGTTCGAGAGCCCCTATCTTGAAAAAAACTATCTTGATAAAAGGGCTGGTGGACTGTCTCAGGGTATAGGCCCTGACTTCAAACCCCAGTACTGCAAAAGAAAAAAGAAATTGGAGTAGAGCTGCCCAGAGTATCCAGGGCCAGTGTTCCAGCTGCAGAAGTTGTGCTCTGCATAACTCCAGAAAGTGCCACTCTCCAGGCTACTGTGTGAATGGTGCCCTGAGTGTGCACTGCTCAGCCTGCATGGCTGTGGTCCTTCCGTGTGCTCTCCCACCCATGCTGGCAGGCAGGCTCCAACCGGTGTAACTGATAACAGTAACAACAATAACATCTAACGTTTGTCAAGCATTTACCATAGGCGAGGCTCTATGCTGTACTGTCTATTAACTCAGTTAACCTCCTGACAGCCTGTGTGATTGACAAAAAATGGAGGATGAACCCACCATCCAGGGTCACAAAAGACCTAGAAAGGCTTCCAACCTAGGGAGTCTGGCTGTACCCCACCACCGCCCCCAGGGGCATCTTCAGTGTTGCAGAGGACCTGGCCACAAGTAGCCTTTGGCACAGCCCAGCCTAGAGCTGCTTTGCTTCTGATAGTCTTTTCCATCAGCCTTTTCCCCTGGGCCAGAAAACTTACCCCTGATGGAGCTGGCAGGGACAGCAAAGCAGAGATGTGCTGAAGTTCATGTGTTCCTCTTCCTGGCCAGACGGGCGACAGCATGGCCTCCATCTGCCCTGCTGTGAAAGCTCTGAGCTGTGACCCTGTGATCAGCTCTACCCCAACACATGGGGAGGCATATGGCCCCTCCATCCCACTATAGGGTAGGCCTGCAGCAGAAGCTGCCCCCCCAACCCCGAGACCAGTGGCATTGGGCCATTGCTGGTCTGGGGAATCCAGGCAGAAGGCTGCCCCCTCCCCAATGCCTCCCACAGGGCATTCGGGCCTTTGAACTTGGATTTCTAAACACCAATGAACCCTCTCAGCAAACACTCAAATTTTCACAAAGCTGACCTCACAGACATCCCACCCCTGTCCCACTGCTGTGACTTAGGCTCTTTCATCTTGGGCCCCGCTAAGTGGGGCAACGCTCTTCCCCCACCTGCTCCTATTTTCCAGTGGAAAAAGCCTGGCAATGATAATGCAGAATGAACTGGGAACTTTCTGTCAGCTACTTGCTTGGTAAAAGGGTCAATTCATAACTTTACATTATAGTTTGTGTGGTAGAAGTTACTTCAATAGCAAAGTCATGGCCCATCCTTGGTGATGTGTCACATACAGAAAGGTTGGGGGCATGATGGCAACTGGGGTAGTGGATGGAGATTTCATCCTCTGGCCACTTTTGCGTGACATCCTAAAGCCCAGTTTCTGGGAAATGTGCAAATGTGCAGGGTGTGCTGTGGAGGCCTGTGCCACTGTCCCCGCAGACCGTAGCCAAGACTTAAACTTAGAGCAGGACTGGCTTTAAGAAGTGAAAGTGAACTGCAGATGTGGCTCAAGCAGTAGCGTGCCTGCTTTTCAAGCTCAAAGCTCTGAGTTCAAATCTCAGTCCCACCAAAAAAAATTTCATAATTTCAATACAGCTCCCACCTGTAATCCTAGCTACTTGGGAGGCTGAGATCAAGAGGATCGAGGCTTGAGGCCAGCCCAGGCAAATAGTTTGTGAAACCCCCATCTCCAAAATAACCAGAGCAAAATGGACTGGAGGTGTGGTTTAAGTGATAGAGCGCCTGCTTTGTGAGCACAAACTCCAGTTCTACTAAAAAAAAGCAAGAACAGTGGCACCTGGAAATCTCAACTCGACTTGCTCTTCCTGGATGTGGCAGGTGCATGGTGGGGGAGCTGTACCATGTAGACAGGCTGGGCAGCCGCCTCGCTCTGAGATCCCTCAGGAAATGTGGGCTGTAGGCTTTTTTGACTCCCTGTCATTTCAGGTTTTCGAATTCCCCAATTGCATTCTAAATTGATTCACACCAATACTAGACAATATAAAAGGGTGTGCTGTGCTCCAGAATACTCAGATTTCCCTTTGAGGAAGTCATTTGTGCCTCATCGAGAGGACTGTTGCATCCCTGGAGGGTTCCAGGCCACACCCGCAGTGGCTCCCAGCTCTGCGCCTGCACCGTGTCCTCATCCATAAAGTGGCATAGCAGCCTTTCCTCTATGTGGGCTCAGAGGTGAAAGGTCATGATCTGCACCCCGCCCTGCCCTGTGACTTGTACCGAGTTTAGAGGGAGGCAGGGGGATGTGTGGAAGCAATTGGCACATCTCCAAGCCAAAGTGACTTAATGAAGACTTGTCCCAGGGAGAAGGTAGGGCTTCGGGTTGTGGGACCCTGAATGCCTCCAGCTGCCAGGGTCTGTGAGCCCCAGTCCTCAGAGTTCAAGTTCAGTTCCAGTCTTGTTAGACAAGAGAATCAGACTCTTCTGCCCCAGAATGTGAGGTCTGAGGCCTTTGCCCCTGGGAGCCGCCAGCAGCACTGTGTCTCTCCAAGTCTAGCTCACCGCCATGGAGGGTGTAGTCCAAGGGCCACAGAGGGCTGCCCAACTCTGCATTCTTGAGGCAGAAGCCCGGGGTCTCCCCAGGAGTGGTACGAAGACACAAGTCAGAGCGTCCCACCCTGGCTGGAGGGAGGTGTGCCTCACTGGCCTCTCTTCCTTGTGCCAAGTGCTGTTCTAAGCTCTTTCCAGATATTCACCCCTATACTCCCTCATCGTCAAGATAAGTTCTGTTAGGGATGAACAAGGCTCAGAGAGGTGAAGTTATCACCCAAAGTTCCACAGGCCGGAAGAGGGAAACCTAGATCCAACTCCAGCAGTCTGACTGCAGAGCTCATGTTCTTGATGACTGTGCCATCCAGCTGGCCCCAAAGTCCCCATCATGATCAGGTGATCAACAGGAAGCTTGGAGGGACAGTGTTACTAGCGAGATGAGACCAAGTCCTGACAAGCCACCTCCTTGGAGCTCTGTTTCTCAACCCAAAAGAGGAAGAAAGTAGACTAAATAGGTTTGCAAACTATTCTGAGGAACCCAGTCCCTAAGGGGTCCCTGAAAGGGTGGCCATAGCTGCTGAAAGAATGGGCAGGCAGGAGACAGGACAGAAGCTCCAGGGTTGTCCCCTGCTCCCTGGATTTCCATGCGTGAGTCCATTTGGAAATCCCCTGGTAGAGGAAAAAAGATGCAGGAGGTTCGAGGACCATGAGTTGACCAGTAGTTGTCAAACCTGACGGAAGCTTGGGTTCTAGGACAGATTCCCAGCCTCATCCCTCAAAGCCGAGGACATGGGCCATTGGGCCTAGACGTTAATACTGAGCCTGCTCCCCAGCTCAGGCTCTGTTGCAGAGGTGACAGGCAGAGGATGTGCCTATGTGACATGGTGTAGTCCTGCCGAGGTCACCCTAAGGAAAGTAGAGGCCACCTTCCTGCAGTGCAGAAATAACCACACATAAGCAGGACCCCAAGACAACCCCCAGACACCCAGGGGCTTCAGTAGGCCCTGTGGTGCGGAGGACTGGCACAACTTGTCCACCATCTCCAGCCAGCCTCAGCAGCCTACAGCAGTAAGCGCCCCTGGGTAGAGGCACAGAGACGTTCCCAACTTTCCCAGAGGCGCCCAGCCAGGAATTGGTGGGGCAGGTGTTAGACCCAAGTGAAGTCCAAACTCTAAGCGTAGGCTCCTCCCAGACTCCTCTTATTTTGTGGCCTCCCAGCATTAATGATGAGCATCAGGTGGACCTGCCAGCTTTGTCTGAGGGCCACGCACCCCATGGATACTAAACAGGAGTCCTAAATAGGGAGGGAGTCCACCCAGCCATGCTCTGGGGAGCAGTCAGACATCATCCTGCTGCAAAGGGGCCAGGAGGCCTCTGTCCTGGCCCTGCTCCTCGGGCTCCTAAGGGAGCCCCGCCTTCCCCATCCCGGAAGCCCTGTCACCCCTAGTCTGGCACAGTCAGGAGTCCTCCCCTCCTGTGTGACCATGAGCAAGCCGGTTTTTCCCTCTGGGCCTCATTTTTTTCTCAAAAGTAGATGAGGGAAGTGATCTGGCCCATCTGTGACCCGTGAGGTCTCAGGAGTCCCTGGAGTGTCACCTCCTGGGCAGCAGCCGTGCTCTGAGCTGTCACCCCATGTGGGGTCACTCCCCGTGAGCCCCCAGCATTTCCACTGAGCCCTCTTCCCATCCCTGAGAGGCAGCACAGTTCTTGGACCCCTGAACAAGGGACCTTTCGAACGACTGCAAGAGGAGGCCATGACCACAGAGCCCTGGATGAACCTCAGCAAGCCCACGTCGGGCAGGACAATGCTGCCTCCAGGTTACAGGACTTTGCAGGTCACAGTGCTCTGTCCAGGCAGAGAGGGTTGAGAGAGTAGATGCTGGACAAACTCCCAGTCTAATCTCCGGCCTGACACACCACCTGGTAGCTTTAGGCAAGTGACGTCCTGCCGAACTGTTTCCTCACCTGTACTATGGGGTGACATGATGCTATGTAAGAGAGCACCACAGGGATGAAATGAGGTGACACACATGGAGGGCTCAGCTCAGGTAGTGGTGAATGTGATAATGGTGCCAGCCATCAATGACCTCATTTCAGTCTGTCCCCAACCCTGAGGCAGGCAGGATGGCCCCCTTGTACAGATGGGAAGACGGAGGCCAAGGTAAGTCCAGCAGTTGGCCCAAGCTGCTGGCCAGAGCAGGCATAGGAGGCACGAGTCTTTGAGCTGTGAGGGCTCTCCCTGGCCTCTGGTCCACCTCCCTCTTATGGCAGAAGGGAGGGGCTTGCTGGCAGCCAATCAGGGCATCCATGTCTGTGCCAGCTCTGAAACCCAGGTCTCTTACTTCCAGGGCAATGCCCTGAGCTGCAATGGGCCATGATATTCAGCTGGGGGAGGGGCGCAGTCAATAAGTTTCCTGGGCCAATAAATTTTAGAAACACTGTATCAGATCTCACCCCTAGACATTGACACAGCACATTAACTTATCAAGGCTCTAAAGAAGGTCAGCAATGAATGAGCGGGGGCGCAGCAAGAGGTAATAGCACTTGCTGGTGTGCACAAGGCCCTGGATTTCATCCCCAGTACTGAAAATAACAAAAATAAATCATCACTTTTTGTACTGTTTGGCAGACTTAGTTGACCACAAAACTATTCCTTAACCTAGTTCTGGAAAACAGTTCCGAGAAACACTGGAACATCATCTCATGGGGCCCTTGTAGTTCTGACATTCTGTACTTTGGGGTGCCAAGTCAGAGTTTCTTTGAGAATGTCTAAACACTCCCTTTTTTGATGTTGTATAGCCATTGGAGTCTCTGGGGCTCACAGGGGATCCCTGCGTGCCTTAAGAAGTGATATAAGCCAGTTTCAAGGGCAGGTGCAGTGGAGACCTCGCTCTCTGAGTCAATGGAGGGAAGAGGAGCCCCCTCAAGACTGGCTGATGTGCCAGGGCCAAGCCTTTTATTGCTGCTGTCCTGGGTCCCAGGTGTAGACATAGGGGTTGAGCCTATTGCACAGGGTCCTGGGGGATGGGCACACCATGCTTCCAGAGTGTCTGGCCCCTCCTGCCCTCTGGGTCCTCTGGCACCCCGTGGAAGCTCTAAGCTGCCTAATTGCTTTCCCTGGGACAGACCAGAGATGTCAAAGTCACATACGAGTCAGCCCCCATCTGCTAGGACCAGCTTTCTTCTTTGTTAGGAGGCTCAGGCCTCCGGGGTGGCAGAGCCTGTGGGCCAGGGCACCTGGGCCAGGGAGGGGAGGAGGCAGACTCTAACAGCTGTCACTATAGGGCCAGAGCCATGGAGACGGGACGGAAGCTGGAGACAGGGTCAAGCATTGGGGGAGTAAGCACCAATCCTAGTGCCTCCACCCTTCCTGAGTGTGTAAGACACATGCATTTAGTGACAGTTCAGCCAGCAGAATTGATTTTTAAAAAAAACAACAACAAAACAAAAACCCTACCTGCTACAGCAGGAACATGAAGATGGCACTGGCTTAGGAGCCAGGTTCTGGGGTTCAGATCCAGAGTCAGCACTTAGAGCTGAATGATTCTCAGCCAAGCACTCAGTCCTTTTGATCCTCAGTTTCCCTCTCTGTAAAACAGTGATAAAATGTCTTGGCTATTGGAAAGATAAAGTAATAATGGGAGAGGTGTGTCTGGCTCATCCCAGCAGCCTGCCCTGGGGGTGCAGGAGACAGGGTGAGGAAACCTATGCTAATGACCAAGGGTAGGCTCGGTCCTGTCTGTGCCCTTTGCACACCATAATGGGTTCTTCTGCGCTCCACTTTCCTCATCTGCGAAATGGGCCTTTGGGCACCCTCAGTGCACCTTCTAATGGAGGACCCAGCGTGTTGCACAGCTGTAAAGCTCCAAGCCAGCATTAGCCATCAGGATTGGGAGGCCTGGCTGTGAAAGCTGGAATACTTTCCTTATCTGCTATTTTAGGGCAGTTCTGATGGCCCCGCTGCAAAGCACACTGTGAGGTGACAATGAAGAGGGCCCCTCAGCAAGCTGTCCCTATACTTTTGTACTGAGTATTTCTCTGCCTCATGTCGACTGTGTTTCAAACTCAGAGGGTGGTCCTGTAGTGGACCTGTGAGGCAGGACAGCCTGGGCCAACTGCAGTGAGGATACCCAGTTTAGGGGATGCTGGCCCAGCATTTCCAGAGCTTCTGACATTTCAAGAAGTCAAAAATGCTTGCTGGGGGTAGAGCCCTTGCCTAGCATGTGTAAGGCCCTGGGTTCAATCCCCAGTACTGCAAAAATAAAATAGTAGCCAAACATAGAATATAATGCAATGCACTCCAATTCTTTAATATTAGCAACTATACTTTTAAAAATTTGGTGACCATTGGGGAAAGAAATCCCATGGCTCCAATTTGTCTCCTGAGCAGAACTCTGCCTTCTCCAATCTGGGTTCTCCGTGGTGTATGGCTCTGCCAGTCCTGGCCTACCTGGCAACAAGTACCCATGGAAGTCCAGTCGGAGCCCTTCCTGCTCTTCCTTCCTGGAGAGCCAGGAGGCAGGGTGTCCACACTCTTTTCTGAACCCAGAGCGTCTGGGGAGAGGGTGGAGGAAAGGAAAAGGGTCTTTAAGGGGCTCTGAGTCCCTGGTGTCATATTATAAGCAAGGCTGCATGGGACAGGGCTCCACCCTCTCACAGCCAAAGGACACAATCATTTTTTCTTCTCTGGAGTCTGGGGGACGCAGACAGGGTGGGGCTTCACCATGGGTGGAAGGTACTGATGGCCTGGCAAAGGGGATTCCAGAGTGAAGAAGGGTCAGAGAGAAGTCACAAGAACTGGCAGAGGACAGTACGATATGACATTTATTAAATATTAGGCACTTTTCGTACATTCATTAAGCCATTTAACAAATGCTGTCTGAACACTTTCTTTATACCAGGCTTACAGCTACAGGCTGAGGATGCAGATATAAAGGGTGAGATAATGTAAATTAGCCTAGCATAGTCATCAAAATCACATGAACTGTGTGTTATGGTCTCACCTTCATAGGAGAAGAAACCAAGCCTGCATATGAAATCCAAGGAGACATAGAAGTGACAGAACAGGGCTGAGACTTGGGGTCAAGCAGACTACTTGGGGTGGGAGGTCAAACGCCACTGTCCTCTAGGCAGATGCTGCTATTGGAGCTGGTAAAATGGCCATTACAACAAGCCTTGCATTGAAGGTTCACAATTAAAGGAGAAAGAAGTCACAAAAGGAGCAGAAACCTCTTGGGATCCTCTGCCCCAGGCTGTGGCTCTGGCTGAACATACTGAGTTCTAGAAGGGTGTTGGCCCTAGCTGCAGGAACACCTGTTACTGCGAGTCAGGATGTATGATGGGAAAAGCAAAATGGACACCAACCATCCCCTTGATATTTGCCTTTAACATCTAACTAGGAGCTGGCAGAGTGGCTCAAGTGGTAGAGCACCTGCCTAGCAAGCATGAAGCCCTGAGTTCAAATCCCATACCGCCAAAAAACACAGACATACAGTATCTAAGTCCTAAGACGCCCCCATGCTGGCCTCCCTGAGGATTTCTTCATTGAGAAGGGGGTCAGATTCGGCTGTTTGGAAGCATTTTTCCCATCCCTGCGCTGCCCACGGTGCCATTATAAAGGAGCTCAGTACCGGCTCAGGGAGTTCCCAGGGAGTTGCAAAGCATTTTAGGAGGGTTGGAGACTGGACCGTTTACATTAATTGTTTAAGATGATCCCAAGGCGTCACCTCCAAATGCCTCCCTTAGGCCAGAGGCTCTGGCTCTGGCTGAGTGCATGTCCCATGTTCCAGTGAAGTCACCCAGTCATCACAGCAACCACAGGGCTGATGTCCCCAGGCCCCTAGAGGAGCTGTAGGGAAGGGGTGGGTCAAGCAGGAGTGGCAAAGTGTTTGAACTCCAGCCAGGCAGCCGGGGCACTCCAAGGGCCCCCAGCCCCACAATTTCACAGCAGTCCATCCTCTCAACTCTGCCTCTGACAACTGTCCACACACAAACTTGTCTGCTTACTACATGGGCACGTGGAAAGGAACCCTTTTCCTGCTTAGGCCCTCTGCCCTATCCCACCCTCCCCCTGCCGCCCAGCTTCTCATGGGATCCGCCTTCCAGGTCTACCGGGGGAGGGAAGTTTGCCAGGGAAACATGTCAGCAGAGACATAGATGTGGAAATGCCAGGGAGCCCAGGTACTGGGGAAGACAGGCTTCAGCTGCAGATTCAGTTTCAAAAAGGACTTCCCAGCTGGGCACTGGTGGCTCACGCCTGTAATCCTAGCTACTCAGGAGGCAGAGATCAGGAGGATCGCAGCTCAAAGCCAGTCTGGGCAAATAGTTCTCAAGATCCTATCTCAAAAATACCTATCACAAAAAAAAGGGGGCTGGTGGATTGTCTCTAGATGTAGATGTTCAAACCCCAGTATTGCAAAAAAAAAAAAAAAAAAAGGACTTCCCAAATGTAAGTGCTATTGTGGCAATACAACACTTTAGCAAGGAAGAAAAAGAAAGACTGTCATATACTTTTTATTTTTTAAGACAACATCTCACTATGTAGCCCAAACTGGCTTGAAACCTGCAAGCCTCCGAGTGCTGGTGTTACAGACAGACACACACCACCACACCAGGCTCATATATATATTTTTAAGCATAAAGTATGTATTTGCCCCTGACTTCTTCTTATAATCTTGTAAAGTTGGAAAGAGTTGCCAAGTGCAGGGCAGAGCCTTGCCAACCCCAGGGAATCAATTCTCTGACCCTGTGGAAAATTCTCGGCGTGTGCGTGGAGGGGCAGGAGGAGAGGAGGTCCTCCGAGGCTGGTGGCAGGGCAGCATGACAGACCGGGACCAGCACAGTAAGCACAAGCATGGGCCCTGACAGGGCAGCTGCTTTGCCAATGCGAGGAAAGAAGCATGATTCTAGGAGAAGAGGGCGCAGGGCCGTGATAGTTTTCTAGGGGGGCCTCCAGAGGGTCTGCCTAGCCCTGGGCAGGAGGTGCTGGGGGGCTGTTGGCAGGACTCAGCCACCTCACTGTCCACTGAGGTCCTACTGTGGCCCTCAGCAGTTATGGCAGTCAGTGACAGGTTCTGCCTCTGTGCAGGGACCCACGCTGACCCTGGCCTGTGGGACAGGATGCAGGGGTCACATCTTTCCCAGGAGCTGTGACTGATCGCTCAGCAGAGCATGGACATCCAACACAGTAGCAGTCAGCAGGCATCAAAAGTCACTTTCACATTATAGGCAGCATTGAAAAATGAGAATGCAGCTTTTGACTGTAAAAGTGTTGACAGGGGCACCACTGCCGCTTTCTAAGGATAGGGAACACTGACCCTGACCATGGTTTGCCGCCCCTGGCAGGGCTGGTTGGTCTGAGATAAGAGGGCTGGGCAGCATGGGACACTGTACCACAGGGAAGGACGGGGCACATGTCCTGCTCCCTGGCACCTCAGGAGCGGAGGCCAGGCACACTGCTCAACCCCCACAATGCACAAGACAGCTCTGTGGCAAGGAATGATCTGGACAGGGTCAGCAGTGCCAAGGTGGAGAGACCGTGCCGCAGGCAAAGCGGACTGGACCAGGGGCAGGCAGTGCGTGTGAGGGACCACAGCAGCGTGCTATGTCAGAGGTGGGCTGACCGTGACTCTGAGAGGCCTGTTCCTGCCCCACCCTCTCTGCTCTCTTCCCTTAATCTGTATTGAGCCAGCTGATGTGTCCGAGCTACGGTGGCCGCGGTGCCATCTCTTCCCAGCTCCACATCCATTTGGTACCATGGGGACTTATCTTCCCTGCAGAAATTGAGCAGCTAATGCTCCAAACCTGTTCACTTCTTTACAGCCTGAGGGTTGATTGCTAAACATTTCCACACTCCACTAGGTACCAAATACACCCAGAGAGCAAAACCTGACCCTGCTCCTGCCCGTGGAGAGAGCAAAGTCTAGTGGAAGACACAGGCGTTCACTGAATGATTGCACAATATTACCTAATTTCAGCTGTGAGAAGTGTGGTACAGAAAAGCTTTCTGAACTAATGAGAGCTCTGTGTGTGTGTGTGTGTGTGTCACTTACACTAGTGACCAGGGAAGGGTTCCCTGAAAGAGACAACATTTAAACAGGGCCCTGAATGCTGCATAGGAGTTCACCAAGCAGAGAAGAGAGCAGGGACCACCATTCAGGTGGGAAGAGCAGGGCTGTGCACTAAACAGGGTGTCCTAAGCCCTGGAGCTATAAGCAGCCCAGAGCTCAGAAGGGCAACGAGCTGAAGGTGAGGCTGCCCAGGTCAGCAAGGCCTGACAAGGAAGGTGGACTTTACCAGGAACCTCTGAACACTGTTAAGCAGAAGTCCCAATAGATATGTTTTAGTTTAGTTTTGTTTATAATCACTCAGGAAAGAGATGGAATTGACAATGGGCCTTGGAGCCCTTGCCTGACCTCATCAAACTCCCTGCCCCAACAGTAGCTGGGGTGCAAGGGCAAGTGCTTGGCCCACCAGGGAGGCCTGAACCCCCACAGGGCAGCAGCAGATCCAGCCAGGCACTGAGACACATCTGGGCAGCCTGTTTCCCAGTGCCACCACCAACCTGGGCACACAGAATGCCATTGTGACTCGTGCCTCCCCACCAGGCTCCAGTGAATTCTGCATCTAGTCACACATTTGAACTCCAAAGAAACAACTGTCTGGGATGCCGTAGGCGCAGGAAGGAGCCACACAAGTCCAGCCTGTCAGCTGGGCACAGGCTCAACATTTTAAATGATTAAAAAAATTAACTGAAAATGGTAGTGTATAAATCCTTCCCAAAGCAGCCACCAATGGCTCAGAGGTAGGGGTACGGGGACCAGGTACAGGACGCCACGTCCCGGGCTGGGAGAGCAATGAGGGGCGGCCTCTCTCCCCAGACAGGACAGTGGTTAGATGACTTATGAGGGAGTTCCTTTACCTCTCAGTTTCTGCATTTTTCACCAGCCCTCAGCGGCTGGCGATCTTGGTCCATAGACAAGATGACTAACTCAGAGTTAGTGTGTCCCCTCCGCTACAGGAAGGCCCTACCTGAGACAGAAGGATGAGCAAATGACTGTGAGGGCCCCCTCTAGTCCTGGGATTCTGAATCCTACTGACAGGAAGTCCAGGTGACCCCACTGACAGGAAGTCCACGATTCCTTTGGAGCAGAGGGGCAGGGGTGCCCCATCTCTTTGAGGGCAGCATCTTTCTTCACAATGATTGACTTCTGGAGCCAGGTGCACAGCCCCACGCCTGTCTGACCTCATTTAGATGCAAAATTCAAGCTCAGGGTAGGGAAGGAAGGACTGTTTCCAAGCCAAGGGAGGAAAGGAGTGACAGCAAAGGCTTCTCAAGCTTCTGCCACTCCAGTGACTGGAGCTCTTGGCCTGAGTGGAATCACTGTACCTGAGACGCCCTGCCCAGTTCACCTCCTCCAAAGCCCACCATCCTGCCATCCTGCCAGCTGATCTATCACAGTCCCAGTGGCTTGGTGGGCACCAGGCCTGGGATCCCTGACTGTAGGATTTGCATCCAGTGACCTCAGTGTTCGGTGGATTGTGTCAAATGGCAGGAAGACACAAAGAGCCCCAAGTTCAGTGTAGACACCATGTCCATGTCAGTCCCAACTGTTCCCATCACAGGCCTTTGGATCATATGAAGTCTGTCCCTCTGTCTCTCTGTGTGTCTGTCTCTCTGTATGTCTGTCTCTCTGTGAGTCTGTCTCTGTGTGTCTGTCTCCCTGTGAGTCTGTCTCTCACACTGACTCACAACATGGCTCCCATCCCCCCAGCTCAGCAGGCCAGGCCAGCAGCTACTTCTCAGCCTCTGAGAGCAGATCCCCACACTCCACACACCCTCCCACTCTTGCCAGCTTAGCAATCCTTTCCAACACGCTCCCAAAACATAGCACACATGTTGAGCACCATCACTGTCAGTCCAGATAATAAAAACAAAGGCACCTGACTTCCAACCTAGGGGATGCAGCAGAGCCAATGGACAGACCAGTAATGGCAGCAGAACATGCCGAGTGCTGTGTGGACAGTGTGTGCAGGAAGAGGGGTATTCGCCTAGGCCAGCTACTCTCTGGACTTTTTCGAAATATAAAATATAGTTGGTAACATTAAAAATCCACAAATGGGTGGATGAATGAGTTTAAGTAGCTGAAGAGAGATTTTTTTTAAATGGAAAATAAGTCTAAGAAAATTACCTACCAAGAATGCAATGCAGAGAGATAAGGAGATAAACTTGAAAGGAGAAATCCAAGCTGCCTGCTCTAGTACAATAATAGTCACTAGTCACAGGATGCTGCTTAAATTTGTGTTTTAATTAATTATAATTAGAAAAAATAAAAACTCAGTCCCTCTGGCCATTTTCAAGGGCTCCTAGTGGCTGTGGCTAACAGTGATCATAGGGGATGATGAGGATTTTATCACATTTCCATCATTACAGAAGATTCGGCTGGACCTCACTAGGACATAAACTAGGAAAGACAGAGCTTAAAACTCTAACTTATGTCTCATTGGATTCCCAGGAGAAAGGCACATCTAGCCTCATTATAATGAAACTGCAGACCATCAAAGACAAAGAGAAAATCATCCAAGTAGCTAATGGAAGGAATGGAATTGCAGCTGACTTCTCTTAAAAAGGAAGACAGCAGGAATGGAGCAGTGTCTTCAAACTGCTAAAATACGCAACTGTCAGCCCCAAACTGTATATCTCATGGATGACAGATGGGCTCTTTTTTGGTACTTTTAGTCAAAGGAGTTTTTTCAATCATGTTCTTTAGAATAAGAAAAGTTATTCCAAAAGGAAGGTCGGAGACACAAGAAATGATGAACAAAGAAATTTGCAAATATGTAGGTAAATTGTTGCAAGCAAACATTGTCATACGAACTAACCATGAGGACAATGTCTAAATTATGGAGGTTTCAAAAGACAGACTTAAAGCACTGGATGTGACAGCATGTAAGTAAGGAGGAATGCTGAGTCAGCTAGGAATTGCTGTTTTAAGTAACTCTCACTGTTTAGGACAAGGCATTAAGATGACCAAACTTAGGTTTTGTAAATTTAAGCATGCATACTGAGTTTGCAAGGTGACCCTTAGGCCATGGTTCTAGAACCTGAACATGCACCAGCATCCCTTGGACAGCTGTCAGCATGTAGATGGCTGGGCCACCCCGGCATCTCCGCTCTAGGGAATCTGGGATGGGTGGGGTCCTAGCATTTTCATTCCTCATAATTTCTCAGGTGCCACTGATCCTGCTGGCCAAGGAACCAGGCTATGGGAACTACTGTGCCCAAAGCAGAGAACTAGCCCGGCAGTGGGGCTCACAGATGCCGTCCTAGCTACTTGGGAGGCTGAAATGGGGAGGATAGAGGTTTACGGCCAGCCTGGGCAAATAGTTCATGAGACCCCATCTCCAAAAGAACCAGAGCAAAATGGACTGGAGGCATGACTCAAGCAGTAGAGGGCCTGCTTTGCAAGCTTGAAACCCTGAGCTCAAACCCCAGTCCCACTGGAAAAAAAAAAAAACAGAAAACTACAGAGTTTGACTTCCAGACCAATGGAGAGGGAATAAAATGAGGAAACAAATATCTGTTTGTGGACCATCTTCCACTCCAGACCAGCTCTGTCCAGGGAAAATATATGTGGAACTTCAGGTCTTCTGTAGCCACATTTAAAAAATAAGAAGAAATAAGTGAGATCAATTTTAATAATATATTGCATGTACACATATATGCCCCAAATATAAGGCACAGGATCTCAAGTTCAAGGAAAGGCTGAGCTACCTTGTGAGACCCTAACCCTATCTCATATTCATGTGTGTGTGTGTGTCCCAAATATTAGCGTTTCAATATGCGGTCAAACATGAAAATAACAAGAACAGTTCTTCCTGTGCTGTCTCCGAAGTCCAGAGTGTATTAATACTTACGGCACATCCCAGTGTGGACGAGCCTTGTGACAAGTGCTCAATATGGCTCAAACTGTCCTCCTGGACTCTGGCCTGAGTCCGTGAGCCTGCAGAGGACCAAGGGCCCCACTCGGTCACTAAGCAGGCACTGTGTGACAGACACTGGGGCTAACAGGTCACTTATCGAAGTCTCCGGTGGTCCTCCCATCATCACGTGAAGTCAAGCAGTATTATCAACCCCACTTCACAGACAGGCCAGAACACTGAAAACACTTCCCCACAATCATCAGTTGGGAAGCAGCAGGGCTGGATCCAGGCTCAGGTCTCTCATACTCCAGGGAACTTCTAGACCTGGGCCTTCTCCAGAGCATCTTTTGCAACAGGGCAGACAGTGATTCTTTTAGGCTTTGTGGGCAAATCTCTGCCCACTGTGGCATGAAAGCTGCCTTAAGCAAGCTGTGTACGAATGGGCAAGGCTGCGGTCCCCTACAAATGGTGTTTAGAAAGCCATGGGAAGAGCTGGCTCAGCCTG
Source organism: Castor canadensis (assembly GCF_047511655.1). Taxonomy (NCBI): domain Eukaryota; kingdom Metazoa; phylum Chordata; class Mammalia; order Rodentia; family Castoridae; genus Castor; species Castor canadensis. Next base: position 152,070,551 of record NC_133392.1, on the reverse strand, counting down.
GAGGCCGCAATGTGCCGACCCCTGTGGGGGACCCTGCAGGGCTGCTTGGCGGAGGCCCGGCCAGGCAGCCCTCCTACTATCAGAGTCTTGATATCAGTAATCTGCGGTGTGTGAGCAGGCACATGTGAGCTCTTGTGCACGTGTGCTTTGTGCTGGGGGTGGTGAGAGAGTTCAAAGCCCCTCACTCCCAAGTCCCCCAATCCTCCTGGTGTCCAGAAGGATCCAGAGTGGTCACCTCTCAATGGTACCTCCTCAGGCTCGCCAGGGGCTCAGATGGCCTCTGAACCCAGCCCTGGGCTGAGCAACCTGGATACAGACATGAGTTATTCCCACCCCATGGTTAAGAAGGAGAAGAAATAAAAGCCAGGGTGGCTGGAATCCCAGACGTGCAAGCTACCACCAGCATACCTGCGTCATGGAAACTGCCTTAAATTAATGGTTTAGGACCCCAAAGACCTCTCCTCTAGTCCCTCTGCAGCTGCTTCTCCTGGCAGTTCAAGTCCTAGAGTGGGCTGGGGGAGTTGGGGAGTAGCAGTCTTCCTGCAGAAACCTGTGTGGTTCACCTGGGGGGCCAGCCTGCCCTCTGCCCTTCCCAGAGCCTGAACCCGCAGGTTATGAGGGCCACACAGCTGTCTTGTCTCCCAGCCGGCCGGCTGGTCCTGTGACACACAATATGAGCATACAAAAACACATGCGCACACACATGCGCACACACATGCGTACACACAGGATGTTTGGTTTTTGTCTTTGTCCATTTCTCCATTCCCTGCTCTGCCTCCCTCTCTCTACTCTATGGTCTTTGTTATTTCTCTCCGAAGGTCTCTCTCCTCTCTCCTCTCTCCTCAACTCCAAAGCCTCGTCCAATTGGACAACATGGGTCATATCTTGGTATTTTAAGTGGCCAGATTCAGCCACACGTACCCTCATTTTCCCAGAAGCCTGGGACAGAAGTAGGACATCCCGTGGGGCCTGTGGTGACCCCGTAGACTTGGAACCCTGGACCTGATTAGAAAGACATCCCTGCAAACAAGGCCAGCCCCAGCAGGAGGGAGATGTGGCTCAGGCCTGTGACACTGGCTGGGCAGCCCTGTCACCAGGCAGAACACTGGGCCCTGGGAGGCGGCAGCTGCTGTTCCCACATTTTCAGGGTCATAGTACCAGTCGTGCTCAAACTGTGACCCGCTCAGAGCTCTGTGCTCATCTGCCACCTCCGGGGGATAAGATGAGGCCGTCAACCCAGCAACAAAGGGAAATCCAGTAGTGCTGGCAGTAACCTCTCAACCCCCACCTTGTCACACTCACTGCCATTATGTCCCCACAGCAGCCCGGGAAGGAGGCAGGCAGCGGACAGCAGCATTATGCTAGCTTTTCAGAAAGGGAAACTGAGGCCTACAGTGCTGGGGGAAAAGTTTTTGTGGAGGTGGGGAGGTGGGCACAGTGATTTTCAAAGTCCCTCAAGAAGTTAACCTGTGGGCGGGGTGGGGGAGCTGGACAAAGGGACTCTGAGACTCAAAAAAGATTTCTACGCTAGGTTTTTTTTCCTAGTTTCAAACACTATACGGTTCAAACATTCCTAATCCAAAATCCGAAGTGCTTCAAAATCTTCAACTTTTTGAGTGCTGACCTGAGAAAATTCCACACCATGAAACTTTGCTTCATGTTCAAAACTACTGTATAAAGTTACCTTCAGGCTAAGTGTATGAAGTGTCTATGAAACAAATGAATTTTGTATTTACTTGGGTTCCATCTCAAGATATCTTATTACGTGTAGGCAAATATCCCCAAGTCCAGAACCATCTGAAACATCTCTGGTCCCAAGCATTTGGGTTAAGAGGTACTCAGCATGTACAATCAATGCAGAAAACTCTGGAAACAGAATGGTGTGGGGGGCTCAAATGCACGTGCAATTACACCCACACTCATGCACAATTTTACCCATCACCCCCTCCCAGAGATTGACTTCAACATTTACCCGTCTAGTAGGACATATGCATACATGTATGCATGTGTCATTTAAATTACATTTTATATATGTTTAATTTTTAAAATACACTTTGGGATTACATTGCACCTATTGTTTTTTTTTTTTTTTCCTTTTTCACTTGGCAGCAGACTGGGAACACTTTTTCCCTTGTCAAAAACATTCTCTGTGCCAGATTTTTCCATTAATTGCATGAATTCCAGCATATGGATGGAGCATCATCCATTGAGATAAATTCCCACCAGTCACCACGTCCACCTCTTTCCAGCTTTTCATTTTTTCCATCTTCTCATTATAAGACCATCATGTTTTTGGACATATGCATGCCTATTTGACAATACTGAAGGTGTAGCAGAAAGAAAATAGCCTTATTCTTTCAGACTGTGAAGCTTGGTGGATAGTTGTCACCCATTGTTTTAATTCTGTGCACTATTCATTTGTGGATAAGTAGTTTTACTTCTTCATAGTGATTGATAATACAGAATCTTGGCAGCGTCGTTTCTAACCAAGTTTATTTTTTAATATGTGTCATTTCTCCTGGTATTAAGTCTGGTTTGGCTTTTATTTAACCCTGATTTAGATTCTTTCCCCTCTTGGCTGGGTCTGTGTAACCTGAACTTAGTGCATTTACCAAGCGAAGGACTGCCAAACTGATTGTGGAAGGGGGTAGTGGAGAAACTTTCTTTTTTTCTGCCTGTGAGACCACTCTGGGGACAAGCTTCAGCATGTTAAGGAATGTAGCTGGGCCCTATTTATCCCACAAAAATAAATTACCCTGTTGCCCAAAGACGATGGCCGCTGCATTGTTTACAATAGTGAAAAATTAGAACCAGCCCTGTGCCCATCAGCAGAAGGCAGGTGCAATAAATTTAGGAAGCACCCTCCCAATAAATCCTGTGCTGTCAAAAGACATTGCAGATCTGGATTGAGATAGAAAGATGTCCTCCACAGCATCAGTGACAAAAGCATCTTACAAAACAAAACAGAGAGTGCAATGCAAGCCTGGGGGTCTGTGTGTCTGTAAGCGTGGGCGTCTGTGTATCCCAAAGGATATTTAACTAAATACTAACAGCTGCTGTCTCTGGGTGGTGTGGGGGAAATTTTCATTTTCCATTTTAGTTTTATTCCTTTCTGGAATACGTTTACCATTATTCTTACATCCTTTTCTTTTGAGGAGCAGAGATGATCTTTGATTGGGGGATGGGCGGCAAACCAAAGCCATTGGGTTTTGAAGAGGTGAAGGCATGGGGGAACAGAGGCCCTGCTTCCTGGTCCCCCCGGCATGGCCATGTGCCATTGTGTGTTGCAGACTCCGACAGCCAGTGCAGCCCCACGCGGCAGAGCCTCAGCCTGTCTGAGGGAGAGGAGCAGATGGACCGACTGCAACAGGTGGAGCTGGTCAGGACCACGCCCATGTCGCACTGGAAGGCCGGGGCCGTGCAGGCCTGGCTGGAGGTGGTTATGGCCATGCCTATGTACGTCAAGGCCTGTGCAGAGAATGTGAAGAGCGGGAAGGTAGGCAGCTGCCGGCTACTGAGGAATCCCTACCTCCTCCCCAGACCCACACCCTCCCAGGAGCTGGCCTGTCCCCACCATGCCCTGGGGGCAGAAGGAGGTGCAGTCTAGCAGCCAGCCCACCTGTGCTCAGGCCCAAGGGTCTTGCTAAATCAGCCTCCCTAGCAATGCACGTAGCTCTTTGGAGCCCCAGCTGCCCGGTCCTTAAAATGGGACCAATCTTCCTTTACCTGGAGGGAAGGAGGCAGGACCCAAGGAAAAGGTTCTTTCACCTGGAAGGTTCTCCCACCCCACCTGAGCAGCAGGGATGCAGGCTGCAGAGACAATCTAGTGCTGTCTAAGGAAGTGGGTAGGGAGACAGGAGCAGAGCCCTGGCCAACAAATCCCTCAGGTGCCAAGGACAGGCCCTGCTCCCTGCCCCACCCTCCCCTCCAGCGCTCAGCCCCCCCTCCCGGGAGCAGGTCCTGCTGAGCCTGAGCGATGAGGACCTGGAGCTGGGCCTGGGCGTGTGCAGCTCCCTGCACCGGCGCAAGCTTCGCCTGGCTATTGAAGACTACCGTGATGCCGAGGCGGGCCGCAGGTGAGTAGGGGCCCCACAACAGTGAGAAATGGGCTGAACTAAGTGTGGGGGCACTGGGGTGTCAGGAAGATGAGCTGCATGCCCCACTCCCCATGAGGAACAGACAGGGAGACAAGCAAACCCAAGATGCCTCTGTGATCAACCTTGAACCTCGCTCTTACCGTTCTAGAACCGGGAAAGATAGCAGGACCTCAGCTCACCATTCCAGGGCGAGGAAAGGCAGAATGAGTCAGGGGAAAAGAAGCAAGCGCAGAGATAAAGGGACAGGAAGAGGCCCACGGAAGTCTGTCCTGTACAGACACAGGCCAGTGGGAGGGTGTCTCTTAGCAAGCACACCTGGGGGTGGCTGGAGCCCTTTCCCATCGGGGTGTCTCCTTTGAGGCCACCCTGCCCCCCCACTGCTTATAGCCCTCCACCCAGTCCTGCCTCACTCCTGATCAATGGGGGGCCCCCATTCACCAAGCAGCTCCAGGGAAAAGGGAAGGAGCCCTCCCCACACACACTGAGCCGAGAGGGAGGAGCCGGCTCTGTAACCTGACACTCTCTGCTTTGCATAATTATCTCCTTCACTGGTTTCCCATCGTTCCTGTGCAGTTAATTAATCAAACCTGGTGGTGTGTGGTGTTATTTGCGGAAGCGGCTTTGTGGATTAAAATAGAAGGGGTGGGGGTGGAGAATCAGGCTGGCTTGGAAGCAGAAAAACCAAATCCATGTGTGTCCAAGAGAGGGGCCCCCCCGCACGCACCATGCCGAGGTGAAGAAGTGCTGAGACCAGACCTGAGCAACTCTGAGCAAACAGCAGAAAGTGCCAGGCCTGCCACAAGTTGGGGTGCTGGCTGTTTTATAGGGCAGGGCTGGGTGGATAGAAGGGAGAAGGGTGATAGGGGCAGGATGGCAGGCACCCCCTGCTGGGGGATCCTCACAAGCACCTCACTCACTGCCCACCTGACCAGTTCCATACCTGGAGTTCCTGGAAGCCTCACTATCCTGGTCACCCTCCTGTCCCTGACCCGGCGCTCAGTAGAGTCAGTCAATGGTGTCTGTGGTCATTAGACCAGGTGAGGCTGCTGGCTTCCTCCCTCAAAAGTGGAGGAGTCCTGACCACAGTCCAGGGTCCCTGAGAGACATGGCTGTAATAATAACACAATGCCATCAACTGGGTGACTTAAACAACAGACATTTATTTTTCCCAGTTCTGGGGGCTGCATGTGTGAGTCCAGGATGCTTGCGTGGCCTTGTCATTGTGACTCCCCCCATGGTGGAGAGAGTAGAAAATGGGGTGGGGCAGAGAGCTTGTCTGATCACTCACCTCCATGGCCTTGTGTAACCCTAATGGCCTCCTGCAGGACCCACTTCCAAATGCTATCACATGGAGGGTTAAGACTTTAGCACATGAGGTTAGGGAAGCAGACACTGGTCAGTTAACAGTAGCTGACCTGAGCTCCTGGGAACCCAGAGTCTCAGAGGCCCAGAATGGAGTGGCTCGAGTGTACGTCAGCTGGGAAAGGGGAGCAGGGCTGCAGGATGTCCCAGGGCCAGTGAGCCCCAACACTGGATCTCTTCTCTCCTGGAGAGAGGGTTGCTTTGAGTTTTCTATTCCCTGTGGAAATCCAGCCTGCCTCTGACTTACCAGGTGACCTTGCCTTCTCTGGGACTCAGTTTCCCAACAGTGAAGTAAGGGAGTTCAGTTAGGACAGTGGTTTTTAAACGTTTCAGCATCATGGCTCCTTTAATTTTTTTGTTTGTTTGTTTTTGGGTTTTTTTTTTTGAGGCACTGGGGTTTGAACTCAGGAACTCATGCTTACTAGGTAGGCGCTCTGCCACTTGAGCCGCGTCTCCAGCATCCTGGCTTCTCTGAGAATGTGGTAAACACTTAATAAATAATCCCCAGAAGACACACACAAGACTTCTTAACCTTGCATGCCAAGACCTTCTGGCCCACTCATGGGCCTTGAGGAGCTTTGAGGGGTCCATGGCCTCTGGCATAAGAGCCGCAAGTGAGGTCATCACTGAGAACATGTCCAGCTTTGACTTCCTGTGGGACCAATGGCATATGTTGCCCTCCCTGGGCCCTGTTTCCCTGTGTCTACAAAATACAACACAACCTACCAACCCTTTGCCAACCCAACATTTGTCTCTTTATGGTCATGATTCTATTTAACCACTAGGATATCAGTAACAGACAGACCTTCTTACTCCCCCATTCCCTTTTTTTTTTTTAAGGCAGCACTGAGGTTCGAACTCAGGTCCTTATACTTGCTAGGCAGGCGCTCTACCACTTGAGCCATACCTCCAGTCCTTTTTGCTCTCATTGCTTTTCGAATACAGTCTTGCTTCTATGCTGGGGCCAGCCTGGTCCTTGATCTTCCTATTTGTTTCCCAAATAGCTAGGATGACAGACGTATGCCACCTCAGCCAGCTTTTTATTGACTGAGATGGGGTCACACTAACTTTTTGTCTGGGTTGGCTTCAAACTAGATCCTCTTGAGTGACTAGGACTACAGATGTGAGCTGCCACACCTGTTTTTTTACTGCCATTTTAAAGATGTAAAGTGAGGTATGGAGAAATAATGGGCTTAAAGTCACCCTGCAAAAGATCTGACTGCAAATCCATTGCCTTTCCCCTATCCTGTACCATCTTAGTGTTACAAACAACAATGACAACTCTGTGAGAGAAGCAAGATTGTCCCAGTTTTCAGATGAGGAAAGTGGCACCCAGAGACTTAAGGTGCAGATCTAAGAGTGGCAGACCCAGAACAGCCCCATTTTCTGCCTTGAATAGTGGCCAGATCATCTCGGTGTCCTGTACTTGACCTGGACTTCAGGGTCTAACCTGTCCCCAGTTTAAAGAGGGACAGTGACAGTCTTTACAAAGCATCTGAATTACATTCCAAGCCCTGCTGCTGTGTTCAGTGCACCCGCTCCAATAGCTCAAGCCAACAGCTGGGAAAGAGTTGCCAAGCCGAGGCCCCATGGGGATGACTTTAATGAAAAGGGAGAGACATTAATTGTCTGCATACAGATGGAGATTGCTGATATAAATGGCCTGTCTCAAGGAGTTGAGGCAAGGTGGCCTCTCCAGCCATCACCCCAAATGTTGTTGCACCGTTCATTTGCTTCTGAGAGGAGTGGAAGCCATTCTGGTGACAACCTGGGCTGAAGCATTGGATCTGGACAGCCATCAGAGGGAAAGGCCCTCTGTGACAAGTTAGGGCTAGTCCTGGAAACAGAGGAGGGAGCTCTGCCAGGACCCAGGACCTTTTCATCTTGGTCCCAAAGGTTCTCCATCTGGGCAGCCTCTGGGTGGACAAGAGCACACGCCCCTCCCTGCCCTGCTCTGCCACCCACCAGGTTTGCTACAAAACACACTGGCCTGGCGAGCATCAAGTCTGAGCGGCTGGGCGGGGCGGGGAGGGGGGCGGGCGGCCTTACCTGGCCCTGCCCTCCAGGAGCAGGTGTCTAGGAAGGCAGCTAGCTGGGAGAGCAGCAATTAACTACAGGGTGCCAGGTGCAGGGACTCCCATGCTTGAGCATGGGCCCCTTGCCCCACTGGGAATTCCTGCAAGGAAATCAGACAGCCCAGCAGAGCGCATATGAGCTGACTCTGTGCGGGAGTGGGGGGGGAGAGGGAGGAGGGGGGAGGTCCTGGTCCTGGTGGGGTGTTGAGCGGGGAGGCACAGGCTGAGGGAAGGAGAGGGGAGCAGGAGCCCTTGCCTCTGTCGTTCTACCAACAAGTGCTCTGTGAGTGTTGGCTGTGCCCCCAGCACCATGCACCCTGTCCTCATGCAGCAGGTGGGAAAAGTAAAACCAAAGTGGTAGACAAATCCATTCATTTTTTAGTGCAATGTCTGGTTAGTAGCTAGAGACGGAGGAGAGATTTAACACCATAGGAGAGAAGGAGGGAGCCATGGAAGGAGCCTTCTTCCATGCAGTGCAGTGCATCCTGGGAAATGTCCCCAGTGTGGGACGGAGAGGGCTAGTGGGCTTAGGCCACCAGAAGAACTTTGGATTCTACTGCTGCAAAGGAAACCCAAAGGGTGCTGAGCAGGAAGTAACCAATCTGGTGTTTTAAAGGACCCATCTATGCTTTCATTAGCCACCAACCCTACCTGGAACAGCATCGGGGTGGGGGAAGTACAAACTGCATGCAGTATTAAAGTGGGTTCTTAGTGTGGACAAGGACAGCAGTGTTTTCGTCTTCATTTGTCTTGGATGCAGCAATAGGAAATAATTGTTCTGTTAATGGAGTACCTCCCTGTAACTGCCAAAAAAAAAAAAAGTCGCAGCTGTTTTGTTGACATGCAGAATGCTTCTAAGTAAATGCATTTTTTATTAATATTGCTTTTTTTCTTTTTAAAAAAAGGACCATCTGGCAGCATGAATTAAGTGAATTAGAAGGGGGGAGGGTGTGAATTGGGGGAGGGAGAGGAGGAATTGCAGCAGTCCAAAGATGGTCCTGGTTTGGATCTGGTAAGGGAGGGAAAAGGACAAATGACACGGTGACCCAGGTGGATGGACAGGACAAGCAGGCAGGGGGAGAGGCAGGACAGGTGAGGATGGGGCTTCTGGCTCAGAGGCTGGGTGGCTGGTAGGGTGGGAAATGGCTGGGAGCTATTAAATGTGGTGTGTCGTGACAGTCAGGAGGGTGCCCAGTTAGAGTCTGGGAGAGGAAGGAGGAGCCCAAAGGAAGGCTCATTGCTCAGAAGAGAGGTGACATGCATTTACAGAGGCCATCCAGAGCCCTGGAAAGGGTATCACCCAGACAGGAGAGAGCATGGGGGATGAGCCCATTTCATAGTACATCTACCTCACACACAGGGCTCAGGAGCCTCAGAGATACTGAGTAGGTGTAGGTGGGACAAAGGAAGGATAGTGGGAAGTCATCTAGGACCTTGATACATGATCCCTAGCTGCCCCTCCCCAGAAAGAGGGCAGGATCTGTTTCAAGCCCACCACTTTCCCTTGCACTTAGTGCTTTCTTCATATTCCTTTCTCCTCACCTCCCGTAGACAATGCTGCTTTCTTACCTGGCAGCATCCCAGGTCAATTTTCAGAGTCCTTCCACAGGTGGGAGGCTGTCAACCTCATTCTTTCTGCAAGGCTGCCATCAAGTGGTGAGCAGAGAAATGACAGCCAGAGACCACCCTCACCAGTTCATCCATCCCTTGGCCCTCTGAAAAGATTTTGTTGTGCACATACTATGTGTATGAGACTGGAGTCTGTGTCCTATGTGGGACACGGAGAAGTCTGAGATACTGCCGTGAGGTCGCAGGAGAGAGGGCTGGGAATAAGCAAAACCTGGGTTTTAATTCTGATCCCAGTGTGTGGACACCTCTTCGTCAGCACTTCCCAGGATAGGAAGTGAGTGACACTCCACAGTGGCCATCACCGGTGTCTGTTGTCAGTCTCCACACAGAGCAGAGGGCAGTAGAGGGACTTGCCTGGGGAGGGATATGCCAATCAAGGTGGGCTTCATGTGTCTCGGAGCACTGCAGAGCCCCTGGGGAAACAGAGGTAGGCCAAGGTGGGAAGAGGTCTTCCAGAGGTGCTGCTTGTGTTCCTTCTGCTGTCCCCATCCCTGTCACTCTTAGTGTATCTGAATGTGGTCACTTCCTACTCCTTTTGTCCGTTTTGATCCCTTTCTGTTCTTTGGGTCTCTGACTCTCTCTCTCTCCTCTCATCTCTGTCTTTGTCTCAGTCTCTCTCCTCCCACCCCACCCACCTCTCTCCATCTCTGCTCTCTCTCTCTCTCTCTCTCCTCCATCTCCATCCCTGTCTGCCTCCATGACTTTCTTGCCCCCCCCCCGCAACACACACTGTTGTTTTCCCTCTGGCCATCTCTGCTCCTGTTTCTGCCTGCCTCTCTTTTTCTGCTACCTTTCCTCACCCACCCCCTCCTCTGGCCATGTCTCTCCTCACCAGCCTGTCCAAAGCTGCTGACCTGGACCACCACTGGGTGGCCAAGGCCTGGCTGAATGACATTGGCCTGCCCCAGTACTCCCAGGCCTTCCAGAGCCACCTGGTTGATGGACGGATGCTGAACTCCCTGATGAAGCGAGACCTGGAGAAGCACCTGAATGTGTCCAAGAAGTTCCACCAGGTCAGCATCCTGCTGGGGATTGAGCTGCTCTACCAAGTGAACTTCAGCAGGGAGGTGAGGACAGGGGTGCAGGGGTGGGGCGGGGCCTGCCACAACCCCTCTTGACCCTCTGACATTCACTGCCTGCCTACCTGCCCACCCACCCACCCACCCATCCATCAACTCATCCACCTAAACATCTGTTCACCCACCCACCCACCCGTCTATTGATACATGCATCTGTCCATCCATCCACCCACCCACCCATCCACCAACCATCCATTCATCCATTCACCCACCCATCCCTCAATCCATGTGTCTATCCATCCATGCATCTATCCATCCACCCATCGCTTCCTCACTCCCTCCCTTCTTTCAACAACTGCTTATTTAGCTAGGCCAGGGCCTATGCTCAGTTCAGGAGAAATGAGGAACCCTCATCCTCTGAGAGCTCTCTGCTTTTCAGGCAGTACCATGAGGAAGTTAGAAGTGATATTGCTGTGGAAGATTGTCCTAATGAGGGAAGCCCTGGGCTTCATGAAAACCCAGCGAAGCTTCCAGAAGAAACCTCCAGCTCTGGGAGGGCTTCTCAGACATGCTGAAGCTAACATCAGATCCAGTGGTGGGATTCCAGGGAGCTGTGGCTAGACTTGTGGGAATAGCAGAGCAAAGACCCAGAGAAGAGGTCCATGGCTACAGAGGGGCTCAGTCCTGTGGTGTGAGATGGGCCTGGGGGTTATGGTAAAGGGTATGGACTCCTGAGTGCCCCTGGCCACACTCTTCCAAGCCAGGGAGCAGAGTCCTGGCTTCAGCTCCCCACCCCAATAAGGGCCCACCTGGGGCATCTCCTCACATGGCCCCTGAGGGCTGGCCCAAGGGACCCTAAGTGGCTGGTCCCTGGGGGCGCTGGGTCGAGATGGCTATCTATTCCTGGACTGATGCCAGATACAAGCAGCTCAGGTCAGGAGAGAAGGACAGAGGGGGGCTGTCCAACTCTTCATTCCCCTCTCACAACCCATCCCATAGCTCTAGGTGTAGGGAGGGCACAAGGACATTTGCCCTGGCTTCTAGAATCCCAGTCTGACAAAGGAAGCAGGCCCAGAAGGCCATGACAGTAACACGGAGGAAGTGGCAGGGCAGGTTATGGGAGGGGTCTGTGAGTCAGGTGCCCTGGCAAGGCGGTGCCTCCACAGAAGCACTTGATCTGGTGCCGGTCGCCGAAGGTGACCTGGGAGAGAGCTGCGGGCTGACCCCTCTGCAGGTCCCCATGGGCAGGATGACATTTGCCACCCAGACCCCCACAAGCACTGCCTCACATACATGGGGAGGTTTTCCACAAGTATTCATTTAGAACCTGCTCTCTGCCAGGTGAGCAGGGGACCGAGATGCCACAGACATGGGGGACACAGAACAAGGCAGCACTGTGGGTCTCTTCCAGCCCACTCTCCTGTTCTCTGCACCCCCAGAAGCAGCTTCTCCCTGTTTTCCAGAGCGCAGGCTTAGCTCCAGGGGGACAGGCCCAAGCAGCTGTGTGTGGTCCTCCTTAGACAAGCACATTGAGGTCCCTAAAGGCAGCCTGGACTCACACTCCAAGTGTGATCCTGATGTGCCCCTTGTCCCTGCAACCATCCCCTTGTCTCCCCACAAGGCTCTCCAGGAGCGCCGGGCCCGATGTGAGACGCAGAACACAGATGCAGTGGTCTGGACCAACCAGAGGGTGCTGAAGTGGGTGCGAGATATTGACCTGAAGGTGAGAGGGGGTGGGGCTTAGGGCGACTCTCCAGCAAGTGTAAGCCCATGCAGTTGTATGCAGATCAATGAATGGGACACCAGTACCCAGGCCTGGGAAGGACACTTGAAGCAGGAACCCCTCACTCCCACTACAGGGCTCCTGCTATGACACCCTTGTCACTGGCGGGATGCTGAGCCCTCTTACCCTCTCAAGATCAGGGCACATCTTCCATTCCACAAATATAACGGACTCCTGCCAGGCTCTGGCTGTTTCGGAGGCGGGAGGCCATCACCCTCGTGGCTCTGGGAGTGGGGGAGGGCTTCCTCTTTGCTCTTAAATCAGCTGGTCCCCAGGGGTTCAGGCATTGCTGCTGGGGACGGGACGTACCCCTGCTTGGATCTAGCAGCACCTAGGGCCACCCAGCTCCTGCCTCTGCCTTCAGGAGTACGCAGACAACCTGACCAACAGTGGTGTGCACGGCGCGGTGCTGATGCTAGAGCCCACATTTAACGCTGAGGCCATGGCCACTGCCCTGGGCATCCCCAGCGGGAAGCACATCCTCCGGAGACACCTGGCCGAGGAGATGAGCACCGTCTTCCACCCGGCCAAGTAAGCACACATCGGGCTGCTGGGCGTGGGCTGTGGAGGCAGGGACTCAAGACCTGTCCTTGCACCGTGCTGGTCAGGAAACTGTGGCTCAGAGAAGTCGAGTGCTTTTGCTGAAGGTCAGAGTCCAGAAAGAAAGAAGAGCAGTCAGGTCTTGAGTTTTGCGTGTGTTAAATCCCCAACGCCCTGGTGTTCAGAGCAGGGAGAGCGGAAGTCATGGGTAAGGAAAGGCTATGGGGGTGGGGTTGGAGTTGGGGACAATTTGCAGTGGGCTAACAGGGCAAGGTGGCCATTCCAGGTAGGCGCAGCCATGGGAACAAAGGTTTGGAAGCAGAAATGGTATACGTGTGGTGCTATGGTCCAGAGGGCCGAGGATGGCAGCCCCTGACTCTGGTCTCTTCACCTGGAAAGTGACCAGAGTGACCTGGACAGATACCCAGGCCCTGATGTCCTTACCACGACTGTTCACTGAGCATTCGCCAGCACACTCCATCCTCCAGACAAGCCAAGAACGGTGACCTCCTAAGGTCCCTAAGGGCCACACTGCCCCCAAGATACCCAGGCAGCAAGCAGCAGAACCCAGAGAGTCTTTCATTCTGTTAATATGTGAATTACAATGATTGGTTTTCAGGATGTTGAACCAGCAGTGCATTTCCAGGAAAAATCTTCCTTGGTCTGCCTTGACCTCCTGAGTGCTGGGATTACAGGTGTATACCACACCTAGCCTAGTAGTTTTCTTATCTTGTGAGATCTTTGTCTGTTTTGGGAATGGGACAATACTGGTATCCTAGACTGAATTGGGAAGTCTCCTCTCCTCCTTTATTATTTGGAAGGGTTTCTATGACTGGAGTTCGTTATTCCCTAAACATTTGGTAGAATTTGCCATGAAGCCATCTATGTCTAGGCTTTTCTTTGTAAGAAGCATTTAATCACTAATTCAATCTCTATTTGTTAGGGGTTTATATAGATTTTCTATTTCTTTTTAAGTAAGTTTCTGTAGTTTATATTTTTCTAGGATTTGGTGTATTTCATCTAATTATCTAATTTGCTGGCATGCAATTAACCCTCTAATCATCTGCACTGTCCCTCTGGTGTCTGTAAACTTGTAGAAATAGTGCCTCTCCTTCCTGGTTTGAGTGATTTCACCCTTCACTGTTCCTCGGTCTGTCTAGCTAAAGATCTGTCAGTTTACAGACAGTTCAGATTTGAACCTGGGGCTCTCTGACTCAGGCCTGAGTACTGAGCCCCCAAACACAGGGAACCTTGGGAGGCCACTCCCCGTGTTATACAGGTAGAGAAGTAGAGGCTCAGGTGGACACCGTGCCCCAGTGGTGCGTCTGTGGCTGAGACCCACAGGATTCTCAGAGTGAGATCTGTGGACTCTGCAGAGTCAGGATTTGAGTTGGAGAGACATCGCTAGTGTGGGACTGAGCATCCCGCACTGCATCCCCAGCTGGGTGACCATGGTGATGGCAACAACAGCAGCCCCTCACACTGACACCAAAGTGTGACATCGACAAAGTGCTGTCACCCTGCTATTTCATTTGTCCCCTCCCACTACTCCCATGAGCAAAGCCAAGTAAGAAGGGCCACTGCCCCCGCTTTTGGAGCAGTATCAGGGATGGAACCCAGGCCTCATACATGCTCAGCAAGTGCTCAGCACAGAGCTCCACCCCCAGCCCTTTTTAAATTGTTTTATTTTGAGACAGGATCTTGCTTTCTAGCCCAAGCTGGCCTTGAACCCTCAATCCTTCCTGTCTCAGTCTCCGAATTAGCTAGGACTACAGGTGGGTGCCACCACAGCCAGCCATCACCCCATTCATGGATGAGAAACCTGAGGCTTCAAAGGGGTGCTGTGATTTCCCAAGTACATCATGGTGGTTAGAGGCTGTTCTGGCTAAGCCAGGAAGCTGTCCCTGTCCAGGGACCTCATTATCATGCTAGGAAGCCTGAGAGAGAGGGCAGGAGGAGCTAATAAGAAGGAAGTCTCATTCCCTAGCAGATGTGACCCCTTAAAGAGGAAGGAGGGAGCAGTCAGCTCAGTGTATCTTGGGGGGTTATAGTCACCGTTAATAAGGCCTATGCAGCAAATCAGGGACACCAGGGTCAAGGCTGACTCCGGGGGATCTGTCACCAAGAGTTTCTGGGTCCCCATATGACATTGTCTTCTCCCGCCTCTTCCCATCACCATGACAACAACAAACCCACACCACATCGGGGGAGAGGATTCTGAGACTGTCTCCTGGTGACTGCTGTTTTTTTTTTTAGGGTCTCCATCTTTTTAAAATTATTATTCATATGTGCATACAATGTTTGAATCATTTCTCCCCCCTTCCCCCACCACCTCCCTTACCACCCCCCCACCCCCTCACTACCCGGCAGAAACTATTTTGCCCTTATCTCTAATTTTGTTGTAGAGAGAGTATAAGCAATAATAGGAAGGAACAAGGGTTTTTGCTGGTTGAGATAAGGATAGCTATACAGGGCATTGACTCACATTAATTTCCTGTGCGTGTGTGTTACCTTCTAGGTTAATTCTTTTTGATCTCACCTTTTCTCTAGTTCCTGGTCCCCTTTTCCTATTGGCCTCAGTTGCTTTAAGGTATCTGCTTTAGTTTCTCTGCGATGAGGGCAACAAATGCTAGCTAGTTTTTTAGGTGTCTTACCTATCCTCACCCCTCCCTTGTGTGCTCTCGCTTTTATCATGTGCTCAAAGTCCCATCCCCTTGTTGTGTTTGCCCTTGATCTAATGTCCACATATGAGGGAGAACATACGATTTTTGGTCTTTTGAGCCAGGCTAACCTCACTCAGAATGATGTTCTCCAATTCCATCCATTTACCTGCGAGTGATAACATTTTGTTCTTCTTCATGGCTGCATAAAATTCCATTGTGTATAAATACCACATTTTCTTGATCCATTCATCAGTGGTGGGGCATCTTGACTGTTTCCATAACTTGGCTATTGTGAATAGTGCTGCAATAAACATGGGTGTGCAGGTGCCTCTGGAGTAACCTGTGTCACAGTCTTTTGGGTTTATCCCCAAGAGTGGTATTGCTGGATCAAATGGTAGATCAATGTTTAGCTTTTTAAGTAGCCTCCAAATGTTTTTCCAGAGTGGTTGTACTAGTTTACATTCCCACCAACAGTGTTAAGAGGGTTCCTTTTTCCCCGCATCCTCGCCAACACCTGTTGGTGGTGGTGTCGCAAATGATGGCTATTCTAACAGGGGTGAGGTGGAATCTTAGCGTGGTTTTAATTTGCATTTCCTTTAATGCTAGAGATGGTGAGCATTTTTTCATGTGTTTTTTGGCCATTTGAATTTCTTCTTTTGAGAAAGTTCTGTTTAGTTCACTTGCCCATTTCTTTATTGGTTCTTTAGTTTTGGGAGAATTTAGTTTTTTAAGTTCCCTATATATTCTGGTTATTAGTCCTTTGTCTGATGTGTAGCTGGCAAATATTTTCTCCCACTGTGTGGGTGTTCTCTTCAGTTTAGAGACCATTTCTTTTGTTGAGCAGAAGCTTTTTAGTTTTATGAGGTCCCATTTATCTATGCTCTTAGTTGCTGTGCTGCTGGGTTCCACTGAGAAAGTTCTTACCTATACCTACTAACTCCAGAATATTTCCTACTCTTTCCTGTACCAACTTTAGAGTTTGGGGTCTGATATTAAGATCCTTGATCCATTTTGAGTTAATATTGGCATAGGGTGATATACATGGATCTAGTTTCAGTTTTTTGCAGACTGCTAACCAGTTTTCCCAGCAGTTTTTGTTGAAAAGTCTGTCTTTTCTCCATCGTATATTTTTAGCTCCTTTGTCAAAGACAAGTTGGTTATAGTTGTGTGGCTTCATATCTGGGTCTTCTATTCTGTTCCACTGGTCTTTATGTCTGTTTTTGTGCCAGTACCATGCTGTTTTTATCGTTATTGCTTTGTAATATAGTTTGAAGTCAGGTATTGTGATACCTCCAGTATTGATCTTTTGGCTGAGTATTGCCTTGGCTATTCGTGGCCTCTTGTGTTTCCATATAAATTTCACGGTAGATTTTTCAATCTCTTTAATGAATGTCATTGGAATTTTGATGGGAATTGCATTAAACATGTAGATTGCTTTTGGGAGTATCGACATTTTTACTATGTTGATTCTACCAATCCATGCGCATGGGAGATCTCTCCACTTTCTATAGTCTTCCCCAATCTCTTTCTTCAGAAGTGTATAGTTTACCTTGTAGAGGTCATTCACATCTTTTGTTAGGTTTACACCTAGGTATTTGATTTTTTTTGAGGCTATTGTAAATGGAATTGTTTTCATACATTCTTTTTCAGTTTGCTCATTGTTAGTGTCTAGAAATGCTAATGATTTTTCTATGTTGATTTTATATCCTGCTACCTTGATGTAGCTATTGATGATGTCTAGAAGCTTCTGAGTAGAGTTTTTTGGGTCTTTAAGGTATAGGATCATGTCGTCTGCAAATAGGGATATTTTGACAGTTTCTTTACCTATTTCCATTCCTTTTATTCCTTCTTCTTGCCTAATTGCTCTGGCTAGGAATTCCAGTACTATGTTGAATAGGAGTGGAGATAGTGGGCATCCTTGTCTGGTTCCTGATTTTAGAGGGAATGGTTTCAGTTTTTCTCCGCTAAGTATAATGCTGGCTATAGGTTTGTCATATATAGCTTTTATAATGTTGAGGAACTTTCCTTCTATTCCTAGTTTTCTTAGAGCTTTTATCATGAAATGGTGTTGGATCTTATCAAAGGCTTTTTCTGCATCTATTGAGATGATCAAGTGGTTTTTGTCTTTGCTTCTGTTAATGTGGTTTATTACGTTTATTGATTTTCGTAGGTTGAACCACCCCTGCATTCCTGGGATGAAGCCTACTTGGTCGTGGTGAATAATCTTTTTGATGTGTTGTTGAATTTGGTTTGCCATTATTTTATTGAGGATTTTTGCATCAATGTTCATTAAGGAGATTGACCTATAGTTCTCGTTTTTGGAGGTGTCTTTGGCTGGTTTTGGGATAAGTGTAATACTGGCTTCATAAAATGTGTTCGGCAGTTTTCCTTCCCTTCCTATTTCGTGGAACAGTTTAAGGAGGGTTGGTATCAGTTCTTCTTTAAAGGTCTGATAGAATTCAGCAGAGAATCCATCAGGTCCTGGACTTTTCTTTTTGGAGAGACTCTTGATTGCTGCTTCAATTTCATTTTGTGTTATAGATCTATTCAGGTGATTAATTTCCTCTTGGTTCAGTTTTGGATGATCATACGTATCTAGAAATCTGTCCATTTCTTTAAGATTTTCGAATTTATTTGAATATAGGTTCTCGAAATAGTCTCTGATGATTTCCTGGACTTCTGTGGTGTTTCTTGTTTTCTCCCCTTTTGCATTCCTGATTCTACTAATTTGGGTTTTTTCTCTCCTCATTTTAAATGTCAGGTTTGCCAGGGGTCTGTCGATCTTATTTTTCAAAGAACCAACTTTTTGTTTCATTAATTCTTTGTATGGTTTTTTTGGTTTCTATTTCATTGATTTCAGCTCTTATTTTTATGATTTTATTATTTTATTTTTATTATTTCTCTTATTATTTGTTTTGGGATTTGCTTGTTCTTGTTTTTCTAGGAGTTTGAGATGTATCATTAGGTCATTGATTTGGGATCTTTCAGTCTTTTTAATATATTCACTCATGGCTATAAACTTTCCTCTCAGGACTGCCTTTGCTGTGTCCCATAGGTTCCGGTGGGTTGTGTTTTCATTTTCATTGACTTCCAGGAACTTTTTAATTTCCTCTTTTATTTCATCAATGACCCATTGTTCATTAAGCAATGAGTTATTCAGTTTCCAGCTGTTTGCATGTTTTTTGTCTTTACTTTTGTGGTTGAGTTCTAGTTTTATTACATTGTGATCAGATAGAATGCATGGTATAATTTCTATTTTCTTATATTTGCTGACGTTTGCTTTGTGCCCTAGGATATGATCTATTTTGGAGAAGGTTCCATGGGCTGCTGAGAAGAATGTATATTGTGTGAAGTTGGATGACATGTTCTGTAGACATCAAGTAGATCCATTTGATCTATTGTATATTTTAGATCTTGAATTTCTTTATTGATTTTTTGTTTGGATGACCTATCTATTGATGATAATGGGGTGTTAAGTCTGCACAACCACTGTGTTAGAGTTAATGTATGCTTTTAGGTCCTTCAGGGTATGTTTGATGAAATTGGGTGCGTTGACATTGGGTGCATATAGGTTGATAATTGTTATTTCCTTTTGGTCTATTTCCCCTTTTGTTAGTATGGAATGTCCTTCTTTATCTCATTTGATCAATGTAGGTTTGAAGTCTACCTCGTCAGAGATAACTATTGCTACTCCTGCCTGTTTTCGGGGGCCATTGGCTTGGTAAATCTTCTTCCAGCCTTTCATCCTAAGCCTATGCTTATTTCTGTCGGTGAGATGGGTCTCCTGTAAGCAACAAATTGTTGGATCTTCCTTTTTAATCCATTTCGTCAAGCGGTGCCTTTTGATGGGGGAATTAAGTCCGTTAACATTAAGTGTTAGTACTGATAGGTATGTGGTGATTCCTGTCATTTAGTTGTCTTAGTTGTTTGAAGGTTTGATTGTGTGTACCTGAGTTGAGGTTACTCTCTACTGTCTTGCTTTTTCTTTTCCTGTAGTTTGGTGCTGCCTGCCCTTTCAGGGTTATGTTGGGTTTCACTTTCTGTGTGCAGAATCCCTTGAAGAATCTTTTGTAGTGGTGGCTTTGTGGTCACATTGTTTTAGTTTCTGCTTATCATGGAAGACTTTTATTGCTCCATCTATTTTGAGTGATCGTTTTGCTGGGTAGAGTATCCTGGGGTTGAAGTTATTTTCATTCAGTGCCCGGAAGATCTCACCGCAAGCTCTTCTTGCTTTTAATGTTTCTGTTGAGAAGTCTGCTGTGATTTTGGTGGATTTACCTTTGTATGTTATTTGTTTTTTCTCTCTTACAGCCTTCAGTATTCTTTCTCGGGTCTCTGTATTTGTTGTTTTAATGATAATATGCCATGGGGTAGATCTATTTTGGTCTGATCTGTTTGGTGTTCTGGAGGTCTCTTGCGTCTGTATGGGAATAGATTTCTCTAGATTTGGGAAATTTTCTGTTATTATTTTGTTGAATATATTATGCATTCCCTTTGCCTGCACCTCTTCTCCTTCTTCAATGCCCATGATTCTGAGGTTTGGTCTTTTGATGGAGTCAGTGAGTTCTTGCATTTTCTTTTCACAGGTCTTGAGTTGTTTAACTAATAGTTCTTCAGTTTTTCCTTTAATTACCATTTCATCTTCAAGTTCTGAGATTCTGTCTTCTGTTTGTTCTATTCTGCTGGATTTGGCCTTCCATTTTGTTTTGCAATTTTGTTTCATTCTTTTTTCTGAGGTTTTCCATATCTTGAGTCATTTCCTCTTTAATGGTGTCTATTTTTGTCATGAGTTCATTTATCTCTTTATTAATCATGTTCTCTGTTTCACTTTGGTGTTTATACAGTGCTTCTATGGTTTCTTTTATTTCTTCTTGTGCTTTTTCAAATTCTCTATTTTTGTTGTCTTGGAATTTCTTGAGTGTCTCCTGTACATTTTGGTTTACCATATCCAGTGTCATCTCTATAAAATTCTCATTGAGTACCTGTAGTATGTCTTCTTTTAGATTATTCTTGTGAGTTTCATTGGGTTCTTTGGCATAGTTTATCTTCATTTTGTTGGAGTCTGGATCTGAGTATCTGTTTTCTTCATTTCTCTCTAGTTCCTGTACTAATTTTTTGCTGTGGGGAAACTGGTTTCCCTGTTTTTTCTGTCTCCTGCCATTGCCCTTGGTGTTGTTATTGTCCCTGTACTGTGTGCAATTAAGTATTTTCTAGCTAGTAATAATAACAATGGTGATATTTAGAATGGAAGGCTGAGAGGAGAGGGAAAGCAAAGAAGTTAAAGAAAAAGGGAAAAACAAATAAGTAGAAAAAAACAAAACAAAGAAACAAACAAAAAAAATCTTCAAAGATATAAACAGGGAGAGATAGTGTACTAATCAACAGTAAGCTGAACAGGCATTAGAGAGACAGAGAGAGGATTGAAAAAAATAAAATAAAAAATAAATAAATGAAAAAAAAATAATAAAAAAACCTCCAAGTTCAAATGCAATGAAGTTTCAGTCTTAATAATTTTGGTGCTCGTCCCTCAACCTCCAATCCTAGAGATGGTGTCTCAGAAGTAGTTCTGTCGTTGTCTCATCAAAGGGGAAAAAAACCAAATAGAACAACACAAAACAAAAAAAACACCACAAAGTGTCCCCAGATCAAATGCAAAACAGTTTCAGTAGTTTTTCAGCATGCAGGTGTAGTTTGGTTGTTTTCTCATCAAAGGTAGGGAGAGAGAAAAAAAAGTCTGGAGACAGTTCTGAGAACGGTATCTGCGGCTGTGGCTTGCCTGCCCGCTGCTGTCAGCCTGCCGTTGCTGGTGGCATTATTTATGCAGATCTCAGGGGTGAGCTTAGCACTCACCTGGCCCCACAGGCTTTGTTTACTCAGAGTTCTCCTGTTCGTGAGCCCCTGCTACAAGCTTTCCCCTTTCCAAGCCCACTGGGGGAGGTGACACTGCACCCACTTTCTCAGCCCTGCGTGTTCATTCACAGTTCACATGGGAAGTGGGTCTTACCCCCTCTCCTGTGGAGTTTTCTTCCCACCGCCACTTTTACAAGCTTTCCCACTTCTGGTTGCTGGGCGTGTGCCACCGTTCCTGCCTTCTCCAGCCCGGCTTGCTGTGAGGGATTTCCCCTTCCCCACCTTCAGTGCTCAGGGCGCCCCGCCCTCTTTGCTACTTGTCTTTTTTGTTGTTATTGCTTATTATTCAGGTTTTTTTTTCCTTTTCCCCTGGGTGGGGGTCGGTCTGTCCAGGGGGCTATGCTGATCTGGCCCAGGGTTGTCTGTGGGAGTACTGTGTACCGCTTTGCTCACCTTGTGGTCCGTGTCTTCCCAAGCCATCTGGGTGCTACCGTCTGGCGGCAGCGCGGGAGCCCTCCTGGTTTCTCCATTTAACGCAAAGTGGAGATGCTCTGCGCAGGCTGGAGGTGTGGAGGAGTCAAAGTTTTGCCTCTTCTGGGTGGCTTTTCCTGTAAGGTGTATCTCCAGCATCTCTCCAAGATTTTACTTTAGGAGGCACGCTTTCTGCTTCCTCCCTCTAGCCGCCATCTTGGAATCTAGGGTTTCCATCTTTTTACCATTGTCTGGGAATTGCCTCCAAGCAGAAATTCTGGGTGACAAGGCAGTTTGTTTCTCTTCTCCCGGGGATCACAGTCCTGATCTATTTCCCAAGGCTTCTGTGTTCATAAGACATATATTACATCGTTTTAAATTAATTCTACAAATGACCATGGGCCGCCTCATTCCTCAGAATAACCAAGTGTCTTTTATAAGCTTTCTGTAGCATTTTATATGGTTGTGTGATCTCACATGTTATCATAACTCCTGGTCAGTTTTCCTACTGCGTGCGCATCATGGCGAGGTGACATCACGGGACCCAGCATGTGTCTGGTGACTGCTTTGATCCATGCTGACTTCCTGCTTCTCCTGAAAACCCTGTCCAGCACAGCCATGCATCAATCATAGGTGTGGGTCAAGGATACAGAGAAAGAAAGCCAACAGAAAGGGTTTGGGAAGGACAGGATGTCTCAAGGGCATCTGCTGGAGTATCAGAGGAGCTGAGACAAAAGCCTGGGTGGAAATGGCGGCCAGTCCAGCGCTCCCCTTGAGGATGTGTCCTATCCCTAGCTCAACGACAGCAGCAGGGCTCGTCTGCTGTTTCATGACCACTGGCCCCGAAGCAGCTTGTTTGAAAGAATGGAGGAGTCCCCTCCTTCCCTTGGTGAGGCATCTCTGGGGGTGGGGTAAGGGCACAACATGAACTCAGCCATCTGCTCCACGTCACGGTCACCTCCATGTAGCAGGCACTGGAAGTCCCCTTTTACTGAGGGGGAAACTGAGGGAAGACAAGGTTACACATCCTGTCTGGAGCCCTGAGCTGACAAACTGAAGGTGAGATTCAAAGCACCATACTTTACTGCTTCCCTACAGCCTGAAAGAAGGGCCACAACCATGGAGGGACAGTGGCACAAAACACCTGGCCTGGAGCTCTCCAGGGTCACTGTTGGCCTAGGCCACAGCAGATGTCCAGGCCACAGGCCTCTCTGTTCATTCTTGTTCTCAATCTCTCTCTTTCTCTCTCTCTCTCTCTCTGTCTCTCTCCCTCCCTCCCTCCCCATCTCTCTCTCCCCCCTCCACCTTTCTCTCTCTCTCCCTCCCTCTCTCCCTCCCTCTCCATCTCTCTCTCTCCTCCCTCTACCTCTTTCTCTCTCTCTGTGTGTGTGTGTGTGTGTGTGTGTGTGTGTGTGTTGAGAGTTCCAGTGCAAATGGCCCTGACTCCAGGCCCCAGGTGTCCGGGAATGACTGGCATTTCTCCTGTTCACCTTCCATCCACCCCTCAACGGAAGGAGCTGAGTGGGGGACTCAGTCCCTCCAGAGAGCAAGGCCAGTCTGAGTCTTGGTCTTCAGAACTGTAGCATGCCTCTAAGGGCATAGTCTTGTTCCTTTGCCCTGAGGTGTCTGGTCCACCTCCTAGTCCCTTAGTGTCTTATCAGGCAGATGCTAAGGGGCCCAGCCAGGCAGCAGATGGAGCCCACACTTAGCCACCATCCTCCCTGAGTCCAAGGAGAGAAAATCATGGTCTGATTCTTGATCTTAGAGACCAAGTTCAAGTTCCACCGTGCCACCATGTATCCTATGTACCTTTGGGCAATATGCACACCCCTTTGGACTTCTGTTTCTTCTTCAGTGAAAGTAAGAGAAGGGAGCCTGGGGCTCTCCGGGGCTCATTTCCAGACTTACGTTCCACGAGTCAGAAGATTGAACACATTTTACAAGCGAGGATACAAAGCTGCGGAGTTTGAATCCTCCTGACTCCTGCAGTGGGCACTGCTTCCCCACTATGTCCTGGACTTCCGTCTCCTGGAGGATTGAGGGCACTCATTAGCAAAGACCTCCATTCCTGACCTGCCAGAGCGTGGGTCTCCCTGGTGCCTGGCCACAGGTCTGAGAGCTCAGTGCCCCCTGCCATGGGTCAACAGGCCGTCTCCTCCACACCCCAACTACCTGGCACAATTTTCTCCCAAAGCATCAGAAGTTCCAGAGCAGCTCAGTTAGCCAGATTTCCGTTACTACAATAGGTACCTCATGTGGCCAGCATATAAAGAGCAAAGATTTATTTTGGCTCACAGTTTTGGATGTTTCAACCTGTGACTGGCCACCTGGCTATGACTGGCCACCCGGCTGTGGTTGTTAGTCTGGGGGAGGTAGCAAGCTGTGGTGGGAGCACGAGTGAAACACTCCCTTTGTGGTCAGGGAGGGAAAAGGGGGAGGATGAGATCGGGGTCCCACAACCCCTTCAAGGGCACGCCCCTCCAAAAACCTAAAGACCTGCCACTAGGCCCCGCCTCTTAAAGGTTCCACCACCTCCCTGGGGACCAGGCCATTCACCATGGGCCTTTGAGGGACACAGCAGATCCAACTGAAGCAGTGACTTACAGATGTTAGGAATGGTGACCTGAACAGTGGCTCACAGCTCCTGTGAGGCCAGTTTCTAACTGCCTGGAGCTGAGCCTAACAGGCTCAGATGAGCTGCCTACAGCTGCCTACTAGCTGAGATTTTTATAGGGGACTATAACTAACCAACCTCACTGCCCCCTGCCAACAACCTTGTGGGCTGGGCTCTGCTGTGACCCCCACTTGGCAGCACAGAAACCAAGCTTTAGAGAAAGGAAGTGACTTGCTCAAGGTCACATCCAGCAAATGGTAGATCCATTGTGCCTGGCTAAAGATTCCAGACAAAGCAGCTCGGGTGTGATGAGGTCCACGAGCTGCAGAAGACTCTCTGCCACCGTCTTCCAGCCCCGTAGTAAGAGCCTGGAGCCTGTGGGATTGTGGGGTCTGCCCAAAACTAAAGGAGAAAGAAGGCTGAGCTAAGGCTCAGGACTCCTGGGTCTGGCCAGGTTTCCTGCCCTGACTCCGTACTGTACAGGGAGCCTGGTTTTCTTTATCCACGGCATGGATGTTCTAATGTTCTGACACAGGAGTTGGCAAAGTTGTGTAAGAAGCTGGATGGTAATTAGGATAGCACCTGGGAGCCATAGCAAGAAAGCAGCCATAGACAAATCACCAGGTAGGCGTGGTTCTGTGAATAAGTAAAACTTTATTCACAAAATCAGTTAGCTGCTGAATTTGGCCTATAGGCTGTAGTTTGCCAAACCTATTCTAACAGAACCCTCCGGTGCCTTTCCATAAAGAAGGGAGCAATGGGGCCACCTTCAGACAAGTCTGAGGTAAGAGACACAGATTTCAAATGCAGAGCCAGAAAGCCTTCCTGCTGCTCTTTGTATCACATCTGACTTGGCCAAAGTGTTTGGGATTCTTCCATCCAGCGTTTCCTTCCCCAGCAAGGTTTGTAACACACTGAAAAGGTAAGAGCAAGACCTTGAACTCTTAGACACTTGGGTTCAGATGTTCACTGTGCCGCTGGCAGCTGGGTGATCTTGGGCAAATTGCTTAACCTCTCTGTGCCTCCTCCTGTAAGCAGGGCTGTCCATCCCTCTGGTCTAAGTGAGGATTACATTTGTAAAGAACTGAGCTAGGACGTGCCCAGCAAGTCTCAGCATTCTGGTCATTGTCACCAGTGTGAGTGAGCTAGTGGGTGCGTCCCTGGGTGTCAGTCTGTGACTGGCTCTGCTGTGTTTCAGCTCCACAGGCATCCGGGAGGCCGAGCGGTTTGGAACTCCCCCCGGCAGGGCCTCCAGCATCACCAGGGCAGGGAAGGAGGAGAACGGCAGCAGCGGTGGGGGTAGCATCAAGTACAGGACGAGCCGGGTGAGTGGCTCAGTGCGCGCGGGGCGTCAGGCGCACCTGGGAAAGGCCTCTCTGTCTTCTGGGCCATGTGTCCTCTCCCAGCCGCTGCTCTGGCTCCTTTGTGGACTGTGAAAGAGGGGCAATGGCAGGCCGCAGGTGTATGCAGGACAGATGTCCTGCACATCACCTTCAGGGAACCTGTGTGGCCCATCAGGCCCAGTGACAAAGGTCCCCACAAGGCCTTGAGCTGCATGTCCTGACGTATAGGTCTCACCACTTGTGTCAGAATCCTGGGGGCAGCTGCAGATCAAGGGACCCCCCACCCCAGCCTCCTAAAGCAGTCTGTGAGGTGAGGAGCAGCTGCCTGCACACAGCTGGCTTCCCAAATGGTTCCCGGGAACCCCAACCTCTAAGAACCCCAAGTCAGATTTTGAATGCTAGCACCTTCAGGAACGGAAACTGGATCATCCAAAACCCCGTCCGCACGCTCAGCAGCACCTTTACTGTGAACTGTGTCTCCAGCATGGGGAGGGTCGGGACATGATGCTCTGTGTAGGACATGCACTCTACAGGAGGCAATGCCATCCCCATAGGAGTGCAAACTCGTTCTTGGAGGAGGGGACCCTCACGTTTCCATATCACAGCACCGATACGCACATGTCACATAAACGGAGAGATGCACAGTGGATCCGTTGTCTTAAAATGTCATCCCAGGGGTGGAATTAAGAAAAACCTGGCTGCAAAGACCCCCTGGGGGACCAATAATGGTTTTTTAAAGTGGAGAAACACAGGTCTGGAAAGAAAGGCGGCCAAGTGTATAAATAACTGTGAGGCACTGTCGTGACCATGGTTGTACAGGTCTGCTCAAATGAAGGGCGCCATAACAGGGCCTCTGGTATGTGACAATGGCCTCTTCAACTCACCAGGTGCCTGCGCACTTTGCAAATGGGATTTCTACAATTCACCCCAACCCGCTATTACTTTTCTCATTTTGTAGCAGGGAACATTAAGGCTCAGAGAGGGGAGGTGACTTGTCCAAGGTCACACAGCTGGAAGCAGCAGAGCAGGAACCCAAACGCCAGTCTTTGAGTCTCCAATACCCATATTCTGCCATACCAAGGGGTGCTAGAATATTCCTTCTGAGCTGGGGAACACAGTATAGGTATTTCCCCACACACCTGTTCTCAACTTTCCTCCCATAGAGGAGGGACGGAGCGGGGAGATGTTAGGGATTATCAGCCTGATAATATTTGTCCTAGCTCTTGGTAAACCACTGAACCCTTCTAGTTGGGAACACACACCTCTCTTCTTGTGTTAATTCACAAAACCCTCTCAGTCTTCCTGAGCAGTGGGGTAGCATAGAGAGGTTAAGGGAGGTTCTCAAAGTCACACAGCAATTACATTGGAGACGCCATGTTTCTCAAATCTCAAATATTTATTTCTTGTCTCTCTTCTTCCTGTCACTGGCCTCATTCCTGTCTTCTCAGCTTCCCCTGGGGAAGATAGGAAGGGGCTTCAGCAGCAAAGAGACTGATTTCCACGATGACTACGGCTCTCTTCAAAATGAAGACTGCGGGGACGATGATCCCCAGGGCAGGCCAGAGCAGAGTCGCCTGGAAGGATACAACAACCTGGAGGTCACCAATGTGTAAGGAACCATTGGCTCCACCAGACTCAAGCTGGAGAGACCCAGAGGTGGGGAAGATCAGCCCAATGGCCCCAGGTGCTATCCCCACTGTACAGAGTGCCCAGGGCTGAGAGAGCATCTCTGTGCCCAGGTGGGACCCCAGTGGACCCCTGCAATTTCAGATGGGAGCAAAGGCCAGACAGAACCCGGATCACCCATCTTGGGTGGCCATGGACTTTGCTGCAAAGACTTATCAGCTTTCCAATCTCTCTGTAATCCAGCACATCTGAGCCCTGCTCTGAGCTGCCAGTCTCAGAACAGGCCAGATCCAGAGGCTCATGGACCCCCAAAACACCCTCCCGGGGCAGGAGGGACCCCAACCAAGCCTGGGAATGCCCAACATACCAAGGGCGGAAGGAAGCTGCCTGCTGCATGATGTCAGGTTGTTGGGGAGATTCCTGGCTGCAGCCTGCTCTGCCTGTGACTGGGAACATGGTTTCTGGATCACAGACTCTCTCTCTCGGGAGAGTATGGAACAGAATGGGGACTGGTCATTCCTTGCACCTTGCAAGCTCTGGGTCACATGGGAGTGATGAGGAGCTGTTTGCCCTTCTCCTGAGTGGCAGCACTGAGGGGGCCAGGAGCAGGGTCTGTGTGGGGCAGTGCTTGGCAGCCCCATCCCAAGGGATGTGGACATCCTGGGACCAGGATGAAAGGTACTGTGGCAAGAGCAGAGGATTCAGCTCAGTTTGGGATGACAGCCATCCCCAATGTGGGGGCTGGAGCAGGGAAATGCTTGTCACTGTTAACCCATGAACCTTTGCTGTGATGCTCCTGTCACCTGAAACAGGTGTGCTCACCAGTGCCCTGACGTACAGATTCCAGGAGTCAGTGGAGGGAATCTCCAGCCCCTTTCTTGACCTGCCACTGTTTTGCTATGTGGCTTTCTCTCTGTGGCCTCACTTCTCTGTGCTTCCAACATCTTCACCTACAATACTTCTGCTTCCCCGCGATGGACAGCTGTAAGATTAACACATGGTAATATCTGTAACACACACGCTTTGAAACTTTCAGGACAATGAGAAGGGACAGCGTGAGGGGGGCAAGTCTAACATCCCAGTTACCCCATAGACTGGACAGTGGACGGCTCTCTCCAACCCCATTTTGGATGGAGCAATCGGAAAGGGGGAGGGGGAGGATTGTTTGATGTTCTGATCCTCCAGGAGGCTCCAACATGGCACAGCCCCAATGACCAGGACGGCAGTGATTAGCCTTGAGCTGGCTGACAGGTGGCTTTGCTGAGTGGTAACCGAGGAGAAGCTGGGCAGAGCTTCCCCACACTCACCAGGTTTTGCATGAAGCATTCATTGACTCCACTCCCTCTGAAGCCACTTACTTTGGGAGTCCATGAAAGGGGTTCACCGTGGCCGCCAGTCTCCCAGAACCACCCAAGCCATGGGCTTCCATTTGTGGGAAAAATAGGAACAGGCCCAGTGACCTTCAAGGTTGCTTGTCCCTACACTGAGGACCACAGGTCTCCCTCACCTTCCCCACCACCTGAACCCAGATGCTCATAGGTGGGCAGGTGGCGGCTGTCGAGGGATGAGGAAAGAACTCCTGGTGTGTCACTTGGTTTCATTTTAATCCAGACCCCAAGATCTTTATGACATTTAGCCATCCCCACAGGGTCCCAAAGTCCCCCCCTTTGCCTGGGGCCAGCAGTCACTCCCATGCCACATCTAGCTGGGTAACCTGGAACTGGGATCTGTCTCTTGGGAGGCAACAGACACAGAGTCCCTGGCAGGTGGTAGTTCCTGCAGGGTAAGGGCAAGGGACAAAAAGGCGCCTGACTGCCAAGCTGAGGATTAGAATTCAACACGCACCCACATCAGAAGTGATGCTTGAGTGTCCCAACTCAATCCTGTTGGAGACAAGTGAACAATGCGGGGGGTGTCACTGCAAAGTCAGCATTACTTGAAAAAATGCATAGCAGTGGGCCAGCAGGTCTGGGAATCGTGGATGACCTTGAATGCAACTGTGTGTTCCTCACAGCGCCTCCTAGAGTCCTGGAGGCTCCAGGTCCCTGGCAGCCAGTGTCTGGAGGAGGGTCTCACTAGGAGGGGTTGATAAGTGAACAGCTACCATGGAAACCGTCAGACGAGCTTTGTCCCTGGGAAAATCCTAAATGGCAAACTCTGCAGCTGGCTGGCACAGCAGGGACCTGCAACGACCTATTCCAAGAGCCTGAGTTGAGGTCTCTATCCCTAAAGGGTAGCATGGCATGTGGACCTGGGAAGGACACCCATGTGCTCCTCTGAGAGTGGTTGTCATCTGTGCCCGAAGTGCTGGCCCCTCTAAGCAGGAGGGGCTCACCTCCAGGGTTTGGGGAGCATCAAGGAAGGAAGAGATGCCCCAGATTCCTCCCCCAAGCTGGGGGCAGGACAGCAGCCTCTGCTGGGGCACTTGGCTTTCTGACCCTCAGTGCTTCCAAAAGCTACATCCTTGGCAGAGCAGGGTCTTTCCCCTAGAAATCTGTCTGTCTACCATTGTCGCCGTGATCAGAACCCAGGCTGCCAAGGCTCAAGTAGGGGAAGCAGGTCTCTCCACAAACCCAGCCTGGAGTTACCTCAGAACAGGGATCCAAAAGTTTGATGTCACCAAACAGGGTTGGGTCTGCGCAGAAGAGCAAATTCAGTAGTGTGTGTCCTCAGCATTCACCATGGGTTCAGGGGGGAGGGAACACCGGTGCCCAGGCCCTGCTGCCTCTCCCCAGGAAGTCATGTGCTCTGGGGACCACCACTCCCTGTGGTGTGGCCAAGAAAAGCAGCTCAGTGGGTGGTGACAGTTGCCACCTACGCTGACCATAGGAGGATGTCTAAGGCTGGCCCCCAGGGGAATTTATGGCTGCCACAGCCAGGGAGATGAGTTGTCTGGGAACAGCAGTGAGGCTCGGCCCACAGCCCCGAATGGCTTCCCAAGAGTGACTTCTAACTCAGTAACAATAAACCGACTGCACAGTGCTTGGTTGACCTTGGGAGATTTTTTTCTGTTTTGTCAGTTGTACCAGTAGCCTCCCTGAGAGGGGAGACTATGAGCCCATTTCACAGCCGAAAAGGCTGAGGGAGGGGCCTTCTCAGGACAGGGACTTGAGCCTCTAAATCCTGGAGTCTCTATCACCCACTGTTGGCCATGTCTCCCACCCCACCCCACCTTTCATTGTCAACTTACCTTCCCAGGTGGCCCTATTAAAAGTGGAATCTGGGCACCATCAGGCGTGTAAGGGAAGTCCATGTGGCACTGCCTCCATCCTGGGACCCCGCCCCACCGGTCACCCTCCTAGGAGTGTCTCCACACTCAGAATAGACCTTTGGGTGCTTGCAGGCTCCATGTGCACACAATCTCTAACTGGGAACTCTTGAGGTCACTCTGACAAGCTCCCCAGCCAATGCTATGGTCCAGGGACCACACACCAAGTACCAAGGTCATGGGGGGGCAGATGGACCTTCCCTGTCAAGCCCTGATCACCTGAGGTGGGGCTGGCCTGTGGGCTCTGGTCCTGAGAGAAGCCACCTTCCAGCCCAGCCACGCGCCTCCCTGACTCATGGCTCAGGTCAGGCAGGGTGAGCACTCGAGGAAATGGGGGTGTCAGAAGACCCTGGGAGTCAGGCTGGGGACAGCAAGTGCCATACCCCATCCGGGTGCCTGGGCCTGTCCTGGGTGTCAGGGACATGGCAGTAGGACTTACGTAATCCAGCAAAGGGAGATAAACACGTGGGTGAACAGGGTGGTTGATTTCAGACAGAGATAATGGTGACAGTGATGTGGGGGTGGAGATCATAGATGCTGAAACCTAAATTCCGAGGGGCTGTCCCTGCAAAGATCTGGGGGAGAACCTCCTAGATAGTCAGAGGCTTAATCTACTGGTCTGCTGGGAAGACAAGCTATGTCTGAGGGTAATGGTGACAAGTCTTCAGAGCAAAGGCAGCTGGTGGTCAGAGAACATACCATACAGGAATTTGAGGTGGTCAAGAGGTGGTGAAATCTGGGTGGAGGAGAGTTCAGCAGATGAAGAGGACTAGGAGGAGGACGCTAAGACAGCTGAGACAGCACATGCAAAGGGCCTGTGGCAGGAGCAGAGCCCTATGTGGCTAGAGTGCAGCAGGAGGTGCTAACTTCTTGGGTATCGATGGGCATCAGGCAGCACAACCTCTGCTGGGTATCTGCCTACTCACAGGGCCACTGACCTGGCTCCTGTCCATGTGTCATCCAGGTGCTATTAGTTCTTCTTCCAAGGTGCAAATGTACAGGAAGCTCAGTCTTCTGCAAACACAGCCTGCTTCCCTTTGCTCTGGCTCTGGGTTAAAGTGAATTTGTCAGTCCACAGGCTGATATAATGAACCTATGAAGTGTTACAACGGGTTGCCAGAGCACAGCTGAGTTGGGGTCACCTAATGTATCGAATACCTTTTCCATAAGACCCCAGATCTTATGTGCTGGTTGCAAGACGTGCCGAGGGTTCCCAAGGGTGGGGAACAATCCTCAAGGGTCACTTTATCCAGCCTGTGCAAGAGGACAGGTAGGCCCCCGCGAGGGCCCAGGTGAGGGGCTGGCTCGCTCCCATCTCCCTAAGCTTCCCATGCCTAGCGCAGGGCTGAGATCTCAGAACAAGTAGCCGCTAGGGTTGCTGGAGTGTTTGTTCTGAGCACTTACAGGGTGCTAAGAGCTTTGTACAGTGTCTCCTTAATCCTGACCCCCGTTCTATGAACATCAAACAGGCAGGTGATGGAGGCTGCTGGAGGAGCCAGAGCTCCAGCTGTGTCTGCATTAACCCCATCCTGCTCACCTGCCTCTCGGATGGGGACCGAGTCCCAGAAGGGCTCCTCAGCAGAGGGCAGGGGATCTGTTCATCTCCATATTCAACTGAGTAGCCTGGTGCCACCCCAGCCTGACTTTCCTCTGGACCAGGGTGGTGGACTGTACGTCCTGCCGGTACCATCTGACCCACTACTGAGACACTCTGCATTCTTGCTTTGCATTTCCGTGATGTTGTGCTAAATCCTCCCCTATACAGGATCCAGCATTTGCTTGTTTGAGAAGCAAATGAACAGATTCATAAGTAAAAATTCACTTATGTGAGACACTCCACACCTACATCTCAATATGGCAGCCAAGCCACAAGCAGTTATTTAAATGACTAATAAATTTAAATTAAATAAAATGTAAACATCCTACATTTCAAGGGCTCCTGGCTGTGTGTGGCCAGAGGACAGAACAGATATAGGGCATCTCGTCACCACAGAAAGTTCTACCAGACCGTGCTGGTGTCCACAAGGCACCTTACTGGTTGGCCTTACAGCTCTGCTCTCAAAACATAATATGGCTGAGGGAGGGGAAAATCAAGCCTCTAGAAACACATGGCTGGAAAAATAAGAAGACCACAGGGCAGGTGGCATTTCTGTACCATCCAGTGACCTGTGACAAACACCCAACTCAAAGATTTGTTTCAGAATAAAAGGTCATTGATTGGTTTATATAAGGGACACAGCTGAATCCAGAGCATCAAACGAGGTTTCATCCTTCCTCATCTTTACATTTGCTTTCTTTTCTATCAATTCATTCTCACATTGTCCCCAGTTAATGGCAAAATGGCCAGGAGACAAACACCATCCCAGCTCAGTGACCCCTGCTTGAGATGGCATTTCTGTTCTGGCCTGATAGTTCCAGGAATTCTCAGGGTGGATCTCATGGACCCAGTAGGACAGGGTTGGCAGCCCACCAGTGGTGGGGTCAACTAGCCCAGGCCCCCTGGGTGGAGGGGACACTGATTTTGCAACCATCAAGCAGTCAGGGAGCCAGGTGCTGGTGGCTCATGCCTGTAATCCTAGCTACTCAGGAGGCAGAGATCAGGAGGATCACAGTTCAAGGCCAGCCCAGGAAAATTGTTTTGCGAGAGCCTATCTCAAAAAAAGCCATCATAAAAAAGGGCTGGTGGAGTGGCTCAAGGTGTAGACCCTGAGTTCAAAACCAGTGCCACAAAAAAAAAAAAAAAAGGTGAGGGGCAGCCACCCTGTCCATAGGGGATAGGCCCATGACTGCCATGGGTCCCAACATCCCCATTTATGGAAAATGGTATGTGCACAGAAGCCATGCATGGCCTCTCCACACTTTAAATCATCTCCAGATGACACAATACCTGCTACAGCAGCATATGTGCCCATGGTTGCTGCGCGCTCGTTCAGGGAGTAACAAGAAAGGAGTCTGTGCGTGTGCAGTACACCGCAATCGTGCTTTCTAGTTCTTCCACCCCAGGCTGATTGCATCCTCCAGCTTCCGGGTGGGCTGTTCTATGGAACCTAGTCCTCTGATGTGACTCCAGGGGGCTTTTCCTCCTGCCTGAGGTGTCCTCTCCCCTACAAGTGGGACAAGGCAGCCAGAGCCCAGAGGAGAGGCGCCCCCTGGTATTCAAAGAGGGGAGAAAACCAGGCCCCAGGAGTTCCCGGAAGTGCCAGGGCACAACTGAGAATTTGGGAATTTGGGGACATCTGACCAAGAGACTGAGGACTAATGATTGTCCATACTGATTGGGCAGAGGGAGGTGAGCATTCTCCCCAGGATGCTCACTAATGCCCTCCAAAGCGTCCTGACGGCCCAAAATTTCTCCAGATGTCTCTGGGTGGGGACAAAATCGTCCCCAACTGAGTCCCAGCTGTATTTTTGCCTGTTTCATCCATACAGCAACACTGTCTGGTAGGTTTTATTTTTCTCATCCAACAGCTGGGGAAACGGAGGCACCAGGTGGTTTGATAGGGTTTTACCCTATCAGTGGGAGCTGGGAGCTGGGACCTCAACGTGAGCCCTCTTCCAGGACTGGGTACTACCCACTGGGCAATACAGCCCTGGCCTGAGGCCTTCTGTGCCCACTGTTCCAGAATTATTCCCCAGAGTAGAATTAAGTCATTATTAAGTCGGGCACTGTTGGAAGCTGAGCCCACTCCCTTCACCAGAAAGAAAACTGCTCGTAAATGACAGGTTTGAAGAGCAAAGACAGCCCCATCACCCCCCTGAGCTCCTGACTTCTAACAAGGTAATAATTTAGGGACTTAGAAATGTCTGGATCAGTGAGAACACATAAGCGTAATCTCACACCACACCTCCACCATCCCCATCTTATTTTAGAACAAGAATCAGACAACAGAAGACAGCAGGACGCTTGGACACCTGCCCACAGCCCCGCAGCAAACAGGGGCAGAGCCTGGCCACAGCCCTTTCTCATCAAGTTCAGGGTAGGCAGACCCAGTGGAGGCTGAGGTCACAGACCCTCGGCTGTGTGACTCAGGGCCACTTCCTCACCCTGTCTGAGCCTCAGTGGAGTTGGAGCCCATGTTCTCCGAGGTCTTTTCCTGGCTCTGAGGCTGGAGGTCGAGGTGGGAAATTGTGGGTCTGAACAGAGTGGACAAGGAACACCCATGCCTTCTGTGTCCCACCTCAAGTCCCAGAGAAAGAAAACAGGAACTTCCTCCCAATACCACCATCCGAACGGCCATCACCACCAGCTACTAAATCCACACCCTCCAGTGCCCCACGTGGACTGGAGCTCACAGGGGACCTGGGTGAAAGCAGACCAGCATGGAGAGGTCAGAGTCTTCCAGCTCACTGTCTCCTCCAGCTGGCCTTGGGGAATCACTCTGTCCCTATTATGTGAAGGGGCCAATCCCCATTGTCCCCTGCACTGAGGCCATCACCTCAGCCCCACCTGCAGGGAGGTCACAGGGCCCAGACTGAACCAATCCCAGCTGCAGTCCTTTCAGCAGCCAGGCCCCAGGATGGGAGGACGAATCAGAGTCCTTACCCAGGCAGCTCAGAATGGCCAGGGGAAAGCCGGTGCTCACGTGCCTTCTGGACCTCGAGCTGTAAGATGGGTCCCAGTGCCACAGACTAGGGGCTTAAACAACTGAAACAAGTCCCCGGACAGCCCGGGAGGCCAGAGTCCACAGTCAAGATATCAGCAGGCCTGGCTTCTCCCGAGGCCTCTCCTTGGCTGGCAGGTGGCTGCCTTCTCCCTGTGTCCCCCATGTTCATCTCTTTGGATGTGGACACCCTAATACCTTTATCTTCCACTTAATCACTTCTTGAAAGACCATATTTCCAAGTCATTCTTTTTTTTTTTTGGCAGGGTGGTCCAGGCTGGCCTCCAATTCATGATCCTCTTGCCTCAGGTGCTCTCACACTCTTAGGTACTGGGGGTCAGAATGACAACGTCTGAATTGTGAGAGGACACAGTCTAGTCATAACAGCCCCGACACTCCTCCACCACTGCTGAAGTCACTCGATCCCAAGAACCTCTGTTAAGTCACACACTCTCAGTGGGCTTGACCCCAATGAAGGTGACCCCTGCCTTCTCTGCCTCCTATGTACTAAACCACGTCCACACTACAAGGACTGCATCTGCATCACACAGAGTACCGTGAGAGGGTAAAATAACCCAAAATTCTCTTTTTTTAAAATGGACCCAATCTTGCCACTAATGACTCCCGTCCCTTCAGCCTAGGACACTGCAAAGTCAGAGGCCAAACTGCTGTTTTTTTGGGAAGACATTGCTCCGTGTTTTCGCCCACCCCATCTCCATCTAACACCTCCAGGAACACTACTCCTCTGACCGCTTCCTGGTGGGGCTCTCATAAGGCTTTGCCCAGGCCAGGGTCAATCCAGTTCCAGCTCACCAGAGAGGTCAGCCCAGAACCTACAGGACAGAGCCACCATCACCCTGACAGCACCAAGTCCTATAACACCTGGTGCAAGATGCTCCTCTTAGGGCCTCCAAGGGGGATGGGCATGGTATGTATACCTCCAGACATGCCCTAGAGCAAGTCTTACCAAAGTCACTTTGATTAGCCATTCAACAAACACTCACTGGATGTGTGCTTCATGCTGGCACTACACAAGTAGAGTCATGAACAAAACAAAGTCTTTGGCCTC